>NW_028247791.1:600000-1200000 GCF_964263255.1 Lissotriton vulgaris | reverse complement strand
GATGTGTTTTTTAAATTAGTTTTAGGTTCCAGAGAGTAGATTCCTGAAAAAAACATGTGTTTGTTTTATGAAAAATGTGAGTGTGTTACTGCTAAAAAGTTGATTTAAATTTTGTTTTTGGATAAGGGTGATTGCAATACTTCAACAAGTCAATTGAAATTTTCTTGCACGATTAGGGACAGTGGATGCCTAGAAAGATGTTTTTTTAAAATTAGTTTTAGGTTCCAGAGAATAGATTCCTGAAAAAAAATTGTTTGTTTTATTAAAATGTGAGTGTGTTACTGCTAAAAAGTTGATTTAAATTTCATTTTTGGATAAGGGTGATTGCAATATTTCAACAAGTCAATTGAAATTTTCTTGCACGATTAGGGACAGTGGATGCCTAGAAAGATGTTTTTTTTAAATTAGTTTTAGGTTCCAGAGAGTAGATTCCTGAAAAAAATGTGTTTGTTTTATGAAAAATGTGAGTGTGTTACTGCTAAAAAGTTGATTTAAATATCGTTTTTGGATAAGGGTGATTGCAATATTTCAATAAGTTAATTGAAATTTTCTTGGAAGATTAGGGAGAGTGGATGCCTAGAAAGATGTTTTTTTAATTAGTTTTAGGTTTCAGAGAGTAGATTCCTGAAAAAAATGTGTTTGTTTTATGAAAAATGTGAGGGTGTTACTGCTAAAAAGTTGATTTAAATTTCGTTTTTGAATAAGGGTGATTGCAATATTTCAACAGGTCAATTGAAATTTTCTTGCACGATTAGGGACAGTGGATGCCTAGAAAGATATGTTTTTTAAAATTAGTTTTAGGTTTCAGAGAGTAGATTCCTGAAAAAAATGTGTTTGTTTTATGAAAAATGTGAGTGTGTTACTGCTAAAAAGTTGATTTAAATTTCGTTTTTGGATAAGGGTGATTGCAATATTTCAACAAGTCAATTGAAATTTTCTTGCACGATTAGGGACAGTGGATGCCTAGAAAGATGTTTTTTTAAAATTAGTTTTAGGTTCCAGAGAGTAGATTCCTGAAAAAAATGTGTTTGTTTTATGAAAAATGTGAGTGTGTTACTGCTAAAAAGTTGATTTAAATTTCGTTTTTGGATAAGGGTGATTGCAATACTTCAACAAGTCAATTGAAATTTTCTTGCACGATTAGGGACAGTGGATGCATAGAAAGATTTCTTTTTTAAATTAGTATTAGGTTTCAGAGAGTAGATTCCTGAAAAAAATGTTTTATGAAAAATGTGAGGGTGTTACTGCTAAAAAGTTGATTTAAATTTCGTTTTTGAATAAGGGTGATTGCAATATTTCAACAAGTCAATTGAAATTTTCTTGCACGATTAGTGACAGTGGATGCCTAGAAAGATGTTTTTTTAAAATTAGTTTTAGGTTCCAGAGAGTAGATTCCTGAAAAAAATGTGTTTGTTTTATGAAAAATGTGAGTGTGTTGCTGCTAAAAAGTTGATTTAAATTTCATTTTTGGATAAGGGTGATTGCAATATTTCAACAAGTCAATTGAAATTTTCTTGCACGATTAGGGACAGTGGATGCCTAGAAAGATGTTTTTTACAAATTCGTTATAGGTTCCAGAGAGTGGATTCCTGAAAAAAAAAACTTATTTGTTTCATGAAAAATGTGAGTGTGTTACTGCAAAAAAGTTGATTTAAATTTAGTTTCAGGATAAGCGTGAATGCATCATTTCAACAAGTTAATTGAAATTTTCTTGCACGATTAGGGAGAGTGGATGCATAGAAAGATGTTTTTTTTATATTTGTTTTAGGTTCCAGAGAGTTGATTCCTGAAAAAATGTGTTTGTTTTATGAAAAATGTGAGTGTGTTACTGCTAAAAAGTTGATTTAAATTTCGTTTTTGGATAAGGGTGATTGCAATATTTCAACAAGTCAATTGAAATTTTCTTGCACGATTAGGGACAGTGGATGCCTAGAAAGATGTTTTTTTTAAATTAGTTTTAGGTTTCAGAGAGTAGATTCCTGAAAAAAATGTGTTTGTTTTATGAAAAATGTGAGTGTGTTACTGCTAAAAAGTTGATTTAAATTTCGTTTTTGGATAAGGGTGATTGCAATATTTCAACAAGTCAATTGAAATTTTCTTGCACGATTAGGGACAGTGGATGCCTAGAAAGATGTTTTTTTTTAAATTAGTTTTAGGTTCCAGAGAGTAGATTCCTGAAAAAAAATGTGTTTGTTTTATGAAAAATGTGAGTGTGTTACTGCTAAAAAGTTGATTTAAATTTCGTTTTTGGATAAGGGTGATTGCAATACTTCAACAAGTCAATTGAAATTTTCTTGCACGATTAGGGACAGTGGATGCCTAGAAATATGTTTTTTTAAAATTAGTTTTAAGTTCCAGAGAGTAGATTCCTGAAAAAAAATAGTTTGTTTTATTAAAATGTGAGTGTGTTACTGCTAAAAAGTTGATTTAAATTTCATTTTTGGATAAGGGTGATTGCAATATTTCAACAAGTCAATTGAAATTTTCTTGCACGATTAGGGACAGTGGATGCCTAGAAAGATGTTTTTTTTAAATTAGTTTTAGGTTCCAGAGAGTAGATTCCTGAAAAAAATGTGTTTGTTTTATGAAAAATGTGAGTGTGTTACTGCTAAAAAGTTGATTTAAATATCGTTTTTGGATAAGGGTGATTGCAATATTCCAATAAGTTAATTGAAATTTTCTTGGAAGATTAGGGAGAGTGGATGCCTAGAAAGATGTTTTTTTAATTAGTTTTAGGTTTCAGAGAGTAGATTCCTGAAAAAAATGTGTTTGTTTTATGAAAAATGTGAGGGTGTTACTGCTAAAAAGTTGATTTAAATTTCGTTTTTGAATAAGGGTGATTGCAATATTTCAACAAGTCAATTGAAATTTTCTTGCACGATTAGGGACAGTGGATGCCTAGAAAGATATGTTTTTTAAAATTAGTTTTAGGTTTCAGAGAGTAGATTCCTGAAAAAAATGTGTTTGTTTTATGAAAAATGTGAGTGTGTTACTGCTAAAAAGTTGATTTAAATTTCGTTTTTGGATAAGGGTGATTGCAATATTTCAACAAGTCAATTGAAATTTTCTTGCACGATTAGGGACAGTGGATGCCTAGAAAGATGTTTTTTTAAAATTAGTTTTAGGTTCCAGAGAGTAGATTCCTGAAAAAAATGTGTTTGTTTTATGAAAAATGTGAGTGTGTTACTGCTAAAAAGTTGATTTAAATTTCGTTTTTGGATAAGGGTGATTGCAATACTTCAACAAGTCAATTGAAATTTTCTTGCACGATTAGGGACAGTGGATGCATAGAAAGATTTCTTTTTTAAATTAGTATTAGGTTTCAGAGAGTAGATTCCTGAAAAAAATGTTTTATGAAAAATGTGAGTGTGTTGCTGCTAAAAAGTTGATTTAAATTTCATTTTTGGATAAGGGTGATTGCAATATTTCAACAAGTCAATTGAAATTTTCTTGCACGATTAGGGACAGTGGATGCCTAGAAAGATGTTTTTTTAAAATTAGTTTTAGGTTCCAGAGAGTAGATTCCTGAAAAAAATGTGTTTGTTTTATGAAAAATGTGAGTGTGTTACTGCAAAAAAGTTGATTTAAATATCGTTTTTGGATAAGGGTGATTGCAATATTTCAACAAGTTAATTGAAATTTTCTTGCAAGATTAGGGAGAGTGGATGCCTAGAAAGATGTTTTTTACAAATTCGTTATAGGTTCCAGAGAGTGGATTCCTGAAAAAAAAACTTATTTGTTTCATGAAAAATGTGAGTGTGTAACTGCAAAAAAGTTGTTTTAATTTAGTTTCAGGATAAGCGTGAATGCATCATTTCAACAAGTTAATTGAAATTTTCTTGCACGATTAGGGAGAGTGGATGCATAGAAAGATGTTTTTTTTATATTTGTTTTAGGTTCCAGAGAGTTGATTCCTGAAAAAATGTGTTTGTTTTATGAAAAATGTGAGTGTGTTACTGCTAAAAAGTTGATTTAAATTTCGTTTTTGGATAAGGGTGATTGCAATATTTCAACAAGTCAATTGAAATTTTCTTGCACGATTAGGGACAGTGGATGCCTAGAAAGATGTTTTTTTAAAATTAGTTTTAGGTTCCAGAGAGTAGATTCCTGAAAAAAATGTGTTTGTTTTATGAAAAATGTGAGTGTGTTACTGCTAAAAAGTTGATTTAAATTTCGTTTTTGGGTAAGGGTGATTGCAATACTTCAACAAGTCAATTGAAATTTTCTTGCACGATTAGGGACAGTGGATGCCTAGAAAGATGTTTTTTTTAAATTAGTTTTAGGTTCCAGAGAGTAGATTCCTGAAAAAAATGTGTTTGTTTTATGAAAAATGTGAGTGTGTTACTGCTAAAAAGTTGATTTAAATTTCGTTTTTGGATAAGGGTGATTGCAATACTTCAACAAGTCAATTGAAATTTTCTTGCACGATTAGGGACAGTGGATGCATAGAAAGATTTCTTTTTTAAATTAGTATTAGGTTTCAGAGAGTAGATTCCTGAAAAAAATGTGTTTGTTTTATGAAAAATGTGAGGGTGTTACTGCTAAAAAGTTGATTTAAATTTCGTTTTTGAATAAGGGTGATTGCAATATTTCAACAAGTCAATTGAAATTTTCTTGTACGATTAGGGACAGTGGATGCCTAGAAAGATGTTTTTTTAAAATTAGTTTTAGGTTCCAGAGAGTAGATTCCTGAAAAAAATGTGTTTGTTTTATGAAAAATGTGAGTGTGTTACTGCTAAAAAGTTGATTTAAATTTCGTTTTTGAATAAGGGTGATTGCAATATTTCAACAAGTCAATTGAAATTTTCTTGCACGATTAGGGACAGTGGATGCCTAGAAAGATGGTTTTTTAAAATTAGTTTTAGGTTCCAGAGATTTGATTCCTGAAAAAAATGTGTTTGTTTTATGAAAAATGTGAGTGTGTTACTGCTAAAATGTTGATTTAAATTTCGTTTTTGGATAAGGGTGATTGCAATATTTCAACAAGTCAATTGAAATTTTCTTGCACGATTAGGGACAGTGGATGTCTAGAAAGATGTTTTTTTAATATTAGTTTTAGGTTCCAGAGAGTAGATTCCTGAAAAAAATGTGTTTGTTTTATGAAAAATGTGAGTGTGTTACTGCTAAAAAGTTGATTTAAATTTCGTTTTTGGATAAGGGTGATTGCAATACTTCAACAAGTCAATTGAAATTTTCTTGCACGATTAGGGACAGTGGATGCCTAGAAAGATTTTTTTTTTAATTAGTTTTAGGTTCCAGAGAGTAGATTCCTGAAAAAAATGTGTTTGTTTTATGAAAAATGTGAGTGTGTTGCTGCTAAAAAGTTGATTTAAATTTCATTTTTGGATAAGGGTGATTGCAATATTTCAACAAGTCAATTGAAATTTTCTTGCACGATTAGGGACAGTGGATGCCTAGAAAGATGTTTTTTTAAAATTAGTTTTAGGTTCCAGAGAGTAGATTCCTGAAAAAAATGTGTTTGTTTTATGAAAAATGTGAGTGTGTTACTGCAAAAAAGTTGATTTAAATATCGTTTTTGGATAAGGGTGATTGCAATATTTCAACAAGTTAATTGAAATTTTCTTGCAAGATTAGGGAGAGTGGATGCCTAGAAAGATGTTTTTTACAAATTCGTTATAGGTTCCAGAGAGTGGATTCCTGAAAAAAAAACTTATTTGTTTCATGAAAAATGTGAGTGTGTAACTGCAAAAAAGTTGATTTAAATTTAGTTTCAGGATAAGCGTGAATGCATCATTTCAACAAGTTAATTGAAATTTTCTTGCACGATTAGGGAGAGCGGATGCATAGAAAGAAGTTTTTTTTGATATTTGTTTTAGGTTCCAGAGAGTTGATTCCTGAAAAAATGTGTTTGTTTTATGAAAAATGTGAGTGTGTTACTGCTAAAAAGTTGATTTAAATTTCGTTTTTGGATAAGGGTGATTGCAATATTTCAACAAGTCAATTGAAATTTTCTTGCACGATTAGGGACAGTGGATGCCTAGAAAGATGTTTTTTTTAAATTAGTTTTAGGTTCCAGAGAGTAGATTCCTGAAAAAAATGTGTTTGTTTTATGAAAAATGTGAGTGTGTTACTGCTAAAAAGTTGATTTAAATTTCGTTTTTGGGTAAGGGTGATTGCAATACTTCAACAAGTCAATTGAAATTTTCTTGCACGATTAGGGACAGTGGATGCCTAGAAAGATGTTTTTTTTAAATTAGTTTTAGGTTCCAGAGAGTAGATTCCTGAAAAAAATGTGTTTGTTTTATGAAAAATGTGAGTGTGTTACTGCTAAAAAGTTGATTTAAATTTCGTTTTTGGATAAGGGTGATTGCAATACTTCAACAAGTCAATTGAAATTTTCTTGCACGATTAGGGACAGTGGATGCATAGAAAGATTTCTTTTTTAAATTAGTATTAGGTTTCAGAGAGTAGATTCCTGAAAAAAATGTGTTTGTTTTATGAAAAATGTGAGGGTGTTACTGCTAAAAAGTTGATTTAAATTTCGTTTTTGAATAAGGGTGATTGCAATATTTCAACAAGTCAATTGAAATTTTCTTGTACGATTAGGGACAGTGGATGCCTAGAAAGATGTTTTTTTAAAATTAGTTTTAGGTTCCAGAGAGTAGATTCCTGAAAAAAATGTGTTTGTTTTATGAAAAATGTGAGTGTGTTACTGCTAAAAAGTTGATTTAAATTTCGTTTTTGAATAAGGGTGATTGCAATATTTCAACAAGTCAATTGAAATTTTCTTGCACGATTAGGGACAGTGGATGCCTAGAAAGATGGTTTTTTAAAATTAGTTTTAGGTTCCAGAGATTTGATTCCTGAAAAAAATGTGTTTGTTTTATGAAAAATGTGAGTGTGTTACTGCTAAAATGTTGATTTAAATTTCGTTTTTGGATAAGGGTGATTGCAATATTTCAACAAGTCAATTGAAATTTTCTTGCACGATTAGGGACAGTGGATGCCTAGAAAGATGTTTTTTTAAAATTAGTTTTAGGTTCCAGAGAGTAGATTCCTGAAAAAAATGTGTTTGTTTTATGAAAAATGTGAGTGTGTTACTGCTAAAAAGTTGATTTAAATTTCGTTTTTGGATAAGGGTGATTGCAATACTTCAACAAGTCAATTGAAATTTTCTTGCACGATTAGGGACAGTGGATGCCTAGAAAGATTTTTTTTTAAATTAGTTTTAGGTTCCAGAGAGTAGATTCCTGAAAAAAATGTGTTTGTTTTATGAAAAATGTGAGTGTGTTACTGCAAAAAAGTTGATTTAAATTTAGTTTCAGGATAAGCATGAATGCATCATTTCAACAAGTTAATTGAAATTTTCTTGCACGATTAGGGAGAGTGGATGCATAGAAAGATGTTTTTTTTATATTTGTTTTAGGTTCCAGAGAGTTGATTCCTGAAAAAAATGTGTTTGTTTTATGAAAAATGTGAGTGTGTTACTGCTAAAAAGTTTATTTAAATTTAGCTTCAGGATAGGCATGATTGCATTATTTCAACTAGTTAATTGAAATTGTCTTGCACGATTAGGGAGAGTGGATGCATAGAAAGATGTTTTTTTTATATTTGTTTTAGGTTCCAGAGAGTTGATTCCTGAAAAAATGTGTTTGTTTTATGAAAAATGTGAGTGTGTTACTGCTAAAGAGTTGATTTAAATTTCGTTTTTGGATAAGGGTGATTGCAATATTTCAACAAGTCAATTGAAATTTTCCTGCACGATTAGGGACAGTGGATGCCAAGAAAGATGTTTTTTTAAAATTAGTTTTAGGTTTCAGAGAGTAGATTCCTGAAAAAAATGTGTTTGTTTTATGAAAAATGTGAGTGTGTTACTGCTAAAAAGTTGATTTAAATTTCGTTTTTGGATAAGGGTGATTGCAATATTTCAACAAGTCAATTGAAATTTTCTTGCACGATTAGGGACAGTGGATGCCTAGAAAGATGTGTTTTTTAAATTAGTTTTAGGTTCCAGAGAGTAGATTCCTGAAAATAAATGTGTTTGTTTTATGAAAAATGTGAGTGTGTTACTGCTAAAAAGTTGATTTAAATTTCGTTTTTGGATAAGGGTGATTGCAATACTTCAACAAGTCAATTGAAATTTTCTTGCACGATAAGGGACAGTGGATGCCTAGAAAGATGTTTTTTTAAAATTAGTTTTAGGTTCCAGAGAATAGATTCCTGAAAAAAAATTGTTTGTTTTATTAAAATGTGAGTGTGTTACTGCTAAAAAGTTGATTTAAATTTCATTTTTGGATAAGGGTGATTGCAATATTTCAACAAGTCAATTGAAATTTTCTTGCACGATTAGGGACAGTGGATGCCTAGAAAGATGTTTTTTTTAAATTAGTTTTAGGTTCCAGAGAGTAGATTCCTGAAAAAAATGTGTTTGTTTTATGAAAAATGTGAGTGTGTTACTGCTAAAAAGTTGATTTAAATATCGTTTTTGGATAAGGGTGATTGCAATATTTCAATAAGTTAATTGAAATTTTCTTGGAAGATTAGGGAGAGTGGATGCCTAGAAAGATGTTTTTTTAATTAGTTTTAGGTTTCAGAGAGTAGATTCCTGAAAAAAATGTGTTTGTTTTATGAAAAATGTGAGGGTGTTACTGCTAAAAAGTTGATTTAAATTTCGTTTTTGAATAAGGGTGATTGCAATATTTCAACAAGTCAATTGAAATTTTCTTGCACGATTAGGGACAGTGGATGCCTAGAAAGATATGTTTTTTAAAATTAGTTTTAGGTTTCAGAGAGTAGATTCCTGAAAAAAATGTGTTTGTTTTATGAAAAATGTGAGTGTGTTACTGCTAAAAAGTTGATTTAAATTTCGTTTTTGGATAAGGGTGATTGCAATATTTCAACAAGTCAATTGAAATTTTCTTGCACGATTAGGGACAGTGGATGCCTAGAAAGATGTTTTTTTAAAATTAGTTTTAGGTTCCAGAGAGTAGATTCCTGAAAAAAATGTGTTTGTTTTATGAAAAATGTGAGTGTGTTACTGCTAAAAAGTTGATTTAAATTTCTTTTTTGGATAAGGGTGATTGCAATACTTCAACAAGTCAATTGAAATTTTCTTGCACGATTAGGGACAGTGGATGCATAGAAAGATTTCTTTTTTAAATTAGTATTAGGTTTCAGAGAGTAGATTCCTGAAAAAAATGTTTTATGAAAAATGTGAGGGTGTTACTGCTAAAAAGTTGATTTAAATTTCGTTTTTGAATAAGGGTGATTGCAATATTTCAACAAGTCAATTGAAATTTTCTTGCACGATTAGGGACAGTGGATGCCTAGAAAGATGTTTTTTTAAAATTAGTTTTAGGTTCCAGAGAGTAGATTCCTGAAAAAAATGTGTTTGTTTTATGAAAAATGTGAGTGTGTTGCTGCTAAAAAGTTGATTTAAATTTCATTTTTGGATAAGGGTGATTGCAATATTTAAACAAGTCAATTGAAATTTTCTTGCACGATTAGGGACAGTGGATGCCTAGAAAGATGTTTTTTACAAATTCGTTATAGGTTCCAGAGAGTGGATTCCTGAAAAAAAAAACTTATTTGTTTCATGAAAAATGTGAGTGTGTTACTGCAAAAAAGTTGATTTAAATTTAGTTTCAGGGTAAGCGTGAATGCATCATTTCAACAAGTTAATTGAAATTTTCTTGCACGATTAGGGAGAGTGGATGCATAGAAAGATGTTTTTTTTATATTTGTTTTAGGTTCCAGAGAGTTGATTCCTGAAAAAATGTGTTTGTTTTATGAAAAATGTGAGTGTGTTACTGCTAAAAAGTTGATTTAAATTTCGTTTTTGGGTAAGGGTGATTGCAATATTTCAACAAGTCAATTGAAATTTTCTTGCACGATTAGGGACAGTGGATGCCTAGAAAGATGTTTTTTTAAAATTAGTTTTAGGTTCCAGAGAGTAGATTCCTGAAAAAAATGTGTTTGTTTTATGAAAAATGTGAGTGTGTTACTGCTAAAAAGTTGATTTAAATTTCGTTTTTGGGTAAGGGTGATTGCAATACTTCAACAAGTCAATTTAAATTTTCTTGCACGATTAGGGACAGTGGATGCCTAGAAAGATGTTTTTTTAAATTAGTTTTAGGTTCCAGAGAGTAGATTCCTGAAAAAAATGTGTTTGTTTTATGAAAAATGTGAGTGTGTTACCGCTAAAAAGTTGATTTAAATTTCGTTTTTGGATAAGGGTGATTGCAATACTTCAACAAGTCAATTGAAATTTTCTTGCACGATTAGGGACAGTGGATGCATAGAAAGATTTCTTTTTTAAATTAGTATTAGGTTTCAGAGAGTAGATTCCTGAAAAAAATGTGTTTGTTTTATGAAAAATGTGAGTGTGTTACTGCTAAAAAGTTGATTTAAATTTCGTTTTTGGATAAGGGTGATTGCAATATTTCAACAAGTCAATTGAAATTTTCTTGCACGATTAGGGACAGTGGATGCCTAGAAAGATGTTTTTTTAAAATTAGTTTTAGGTTTCAGAGAGTAGATTCCTGAAAAAAATGTGTTTGTTTTATGAAAAATGTGAGTGTGTTACTGCTAAAAAGTTGATTTAAATTTCGTTTTTGGATAAGGGTGATTGCAATATTTCAACAAGTCAATTGAAATTTTCTTGCACGATTAGGGACAGTGGATGCCTAGAAAGATGTTTTTTTTAAAATTAGTTTTAGGTTCCAGAGAGTAGATTCCTGAAAAAAAATGTGTTTGTTTTATGAAAAATGTGAGTGTGTTACTGCTAAAAAGTTGATTTAAATTTCGTTTTTGGATAAGGGTGATTGCAATACTTCAACAAGTCAATTGAAATTTTCTTGCACGATTAGGGACAGTGGATGCCTAGAAAGATGTTTTTTTAAAATTAGTTTTAAGTTCCAGAGAGTAGATTCCTGAAAAAAAATTGTTTGTTTTATTAAAATGTGAGTGTGTTACTGCTAAAAAGTTGATTTAAATTTCATTTTTGGATAAGGGTGATTGCAATATTTCAACAAGTCAATTGAAATTTTCTTGCACGATTAGGGACAGTGGATGCCTAGAAAGATGTTTTTTTTAAATTAGTTTTAGGTTCCAGAGAGTAGATTCCTGAAAAAAATGTGTTTGTTTTATGAAAAATGTGAGTGTGTTACTGCTAAAAAGTTGATTTAAATATCGTTTTTGGATAAGGGTGATTGCAATATTCCAATAAGTTATTTGAAATTTTCTTGGAAGATTAGGGAGAGTGGATGCCGAGAAAGATGTTTTTTTAATTAGTTTTAGGTTTCAGAGAGTAGATTCCTGAAAAAAATGTGTTTGTTTTATGAAAAATGTGAGGGTGTTACTGCTAAAAAGTTGATTTAAATTTCGTTTTTGAATAAGGGTGATTGCAATATTTCAACAAGTCAATTGAAATTTTCTTGCACGATTAGGGACAGTGGATGCCTAGAAAGATATGTTTTTTAAAATTAGTTTTAGGTTTCAGAGAGTAGATTCCTGAAAAAAATGTGTTTGTTTTATGAAAAATGTGAGGGTGTTACTGCTAAAAAGTTGATTTAAATTTCGTTTTTGGATAAGGGTGATTGCAATATTTCAACAAGTCAATTGAAATTTTCTTGCACGATTAGGGACAGTGGATGCCTAGAAAGATGTTTTTTTAAAATTAGTTTTAGGTTCCAGAGAGTAGATTCCTGAAAAAAATGTGTTTGTTTTATGAAAAATGTGAGTGTGTTACTGCTAAAAAGTTGATTTAAATTTCGTTTTTGGATAAGGGTGATTGCAATACTTCAACAAGTCAATTGAAATTTTCTTGCACGATTAGGGACAGTGGATGCATAGAAAGATTTCTTTTTTAAATTAGTATTAGGTTTCAGAGAGTAGATTCCTGAAAAAAATGTTTTATGAAAAATGTGAGGGTGTTACTGCTAAAAAGTTGATTTAAATTTCGTTTTTGAATAAGGGTGATTGCAATATTTCAACAAGTCAATTGAAATTTTCTTGCACGATTAGGGACAGTGGATGCCTGAAAAGATGTTTTTTTAAAATTAGTTTTAGGTTCCAGAGAGTAGATTCCTGAAAAAAATGTGTTTGTTTTATGAAAAATGTGAGTGTGTTGCTGCTAAAAAGTTGATTTAAATTTCATTTTTGGATAAGGGTGATTGCAATATTTCAACAAGTCAATTGAAATTTTCTTGCACGATTAGGGACAGTGGATGCCTAGAAAGATGTTTTTTTAAAATTAGTTTTAGGTTCCAGAGAGTAGATTCCTGAAAAAAATGTGTTTGTTTTATGAAAAATGTGAGTGTGTTACTGCAAAAAAGTTGATTTAAATATCGTTTTTGGATAAGGGTGATTGCAATATTTCAACAAGTTAATTGAAATTTTCTTGCAAGATTAGGGAGAGTGGATGCCTAGAAAGATGTTTTTTACAAATTCGTTATAGGTTCCAGAGAGTGGATTCCTGAAAAAAAAACTTATTTGTTTCATGAAAAATGTGAGTGTGTAACTGCAAAAAAGTTGATTTAAATTTAGTTTCAGGATAAGCGTGAATGCATCATTTCAACAAGTTAATTGAAATTTTCTTGCACGATTAGGGAGAGTGGATGCATAGAAAGATGTTTTTTTTATATTTGTTTTAGGTTCCAGAGAGTTGATTCCTGAAAAAATGTGTTTGTTTTATGAAAAATGTGAGTGTGTTACTGCTAAAAAGTTGATTTAAATTTCGTTTTTGGATAAGGGTGATTGCAATATTTCAACAAGTCAATTGAAATTTTCTTGCACGATTAGGGACAGTGGATGCCTAGAAAGATGTTTTTTTAAAATTAGTTTTAGGTTCCAGAGAGTAGATTCCTGAAAAAAATGTGTTTGTTTTATGAAAAATGTGAGTGTGTTACTGCTAAAAAGTTGATTTAAATTTCGTTTTTGGGTAAGGGTGATTGCAATACTTCAACAAGTCAATTGAAATTTTCTTGCACGATTAGGGACAGTGGATGCCTAGAAAGATGTTTTTTTTTAATTAGTTTTAGGTTCCAGAGAGTAGATTCCTGAAAAAAATGTGTTTGTTTTATGAAAAATGTGAGTGTGTTACTGCTAAAAAGTTGATTTAAATTTCGTTTTTGGATAAGGGTGATTGCAATACTTCAACAAGTCAATTGAAATTTTCTTGCACGATTAGGGACAGTGGATGCATAGAAAGATTTCTTTTTTAAATTAGTATTAGGTTTCAGAGAGTAGATTCCTGAAAAAAATGTGTTTGTTTTATGAAAAATGTGAGGGTGTTACTGCTAAAAAGTTGATTTAAATTTCGTTTTTGAATAAGGGTGATTGCAATATTTCAACAAGTCAATTGAAATTTTCTTGTACGATTAGGGACAGTGGATGCCTAGAAAGATGTTTTTTTAAAATTAGTTTTAGGTTCCAGAGAGTAGATTCCTGAAAAAAATGTGTTTGTTTTATGAAAAATGTGAGTGTGTTACTGCTAAAAAGTTGATTTAAATTTCGTTTTTGAATAAGGGTGATTGCAATATTTCAACAAGTCAATTGAAATTTTCTTGTACGAATAGGGACAGTGGATGCCTAGAAAGATGGTTTTTTAAAATTAGTTTTAGGTTCCAGAGATTTGATTCCTGAAAAAAATGTGTTTGTTTTATGAAAAATGTGAGTGTGTTACTGCTAAAATGTTGATTTAAATTTCGTTTTTGGATAAGGGTGATTGCAATATTTCAACAAGTCAATTGAAATTTTCTTGCACGATTAGGGACAGTGGATGCCTAGAAAGATGTTTTTTTAAAATTAGTTTTAGGTTCCAGAGAGTAGATTCCTGAAAAAAATGTGTTTGTTTTATGAAAAATGTGAGTGTGTTACTGCTAAAAAGTTGATTTAAATTTCGTTTTTGGATAAGGGTGATTGCAATACTTCAACAAGTCAATTGAAATTTTCTTGCACGATTAGGGACAGTGGATGCCTAGAAAGATTTTTTTTTAAATTAGTTTTAGGTTCCAGAGAGTAGATTCCTGAAAAAAATGTGTTTGTTTTATGAAAAATGTGAGTGTGTTACTGCAAAAAAGTTGATTTAAATTTAGTTTCAGGATAAGCATGAATGCATCATTTCAACAAGTTAATTGAAATTTTCTTGCACGATTAGGGAGAGTGGATGCATAGAAAGATGTTTTTTTTATATTTGTTTTAGGTTCCAGAGAGTTGATTCCTGAAAAAAATGTGTTTGTTTTATGAAAAATGTGAGTGTGTTACTGCTAAAAAGTTTATTTAAATTTAGCTTCAGGATAGGCATGATTGCATTATTTCAACTAGTTAATTGAAATTGTCTTGCACGATTAGGGAGAGTGGATGCATAGAAAGATGTTTTTTTTATATTTGTTTTAGGTTCCAGAGAGTTGATTCCTGAAAAAATGTGTTTGTTTTATGAAAAATGTGAGTGTGTTACTGCTAAAAAGTTGATTTAAATTTCGTTTTTGGATAAGGGTGATTGCAATATTTCAACAAGTCAATTGAAATTTTCTTGCACGATTAGGGACAGTGGATGCCTAGAAAGATGTTTTTTTAAAATTAGTTTTAGGTTTCAGAGAGTAGATTCCTGAAAAAAATGTGTTTGTTTTATGAAAAATGTGAGTGTGTTACTGCTAAAAAGTTGATTTAAATTTCGTTTTTGGATAAGGGTGATTGCAATATTTCAACAAGTCAATTGAAATTTTCTTGCACGATTAGGGACAGTGGATGCCTAGAAAGATGTGTTTTTTAAATTAGTTTTAGGTTCCAGAGAGTAGATTCCTGAAAAAAAAGTGTTTGTTTTATGAAAAATGTGAGTGTGTTACTGCTAAAAAGTTGATTTAAATTTCGTTTTTGGATAAGGGTGATTGCAATACTTCAACAAGTCAATTGAAATTTTCTTGCACGATTAGGGACAGTGGATGCCTAGAAAGATGTTTTTTTAAAATTAGTTTTAGGTTCCAGAGAATAGATTCCTGAAAAAAAATTGTTTGTTTTATTAAAATGTGAGTGTGTTACTGCTAAAAAGTTGATTTAAATTTCATTTTTGGATAAGGGTGATTGCAATATTTCAACAAGTCAATTGAAATTTTCTTGCACGATTAGGGACAGTGGATGCCTAGAAAGATGTTTTTTTTAAATTAGTTTTAGGTTCCAGAGAGTAGATTCCTGAAAAAAATGTGTTTGTTTTATGAAAAATGTGAGTGTGTTACTGCTAAAAAGTTGATTTAAATATCGTTTTTGGATAAGGGTGATTGCAATATTTCAATAAGTTAATTGAAATTTTCTTGGAAGATTAGGGAGAGTGGATGCCTAGAAAGATGTTTTTTTAATTAGTTTTAGGTTTCAGAGAGTAGATTCCTGAAAAAAATGTGTTTGTTTTATGAAAAATGTGAGGGTGTTACTGCTAAAAAGTTGATTTAAATTTCGTTTTTGAATAAGGGTGATTGCAATATTTCAACAAGTCAATTGAAATTTTCTTGCACGATTAGGGACAGTGGATGCCTAGAAAGATATGTTTTTTAAAATTAGTTTTAGGTTTCAGAGAGTAGATTCCTGAAAAAAATGTGTTTGTTTTATGAAAAATGTGAGTGTGTTACTGCTAAAAAGTTGATTTAAATTTCGTTTTTGGATAAGGGTGATTGCAATATTTCAACAAGTCAATTGAAATTTTCTTGCACGATTAGGGACAGTGGATGCCTAGAAAGATGTTTTTTTTAAATTAGTTTTAGGTTCCAGAGAGTAGATTCCTGAAAAAAATGTGTTTGTTTTATGAAAAATGTGAGTGTGTTACTGCTAAAAAGTTGATTTAAATTTCGTTTTTGGATAAGGGTGATTGCAATACTTCAACAAGTCAATTGAAATTTTCTTGCACGATTAGGGACAGTGGATGCATAGAAAGATTTCTTTTTTAAATTAGTATTAGGTTTCAGAGAGTAGATTCCTGAAAAAAATGTTTTATGAAAAATGTGAGGGTTTTACTGCTAAAAAGTTGATTTAAATTTCGTTTTTGAATAGGGGTGATTGCAATATTTCAACAAGTCAATTGAAATTTTCTTGCACGATTAGGGACAGTGGATGCCTAGAAAGATGTTTTTTTAAAATTAGTTTTAGGTTCCAGAGAGTAGATTCCTGAAAAAAATGTGTTTGTTTTATGAAAAATGTGAGTGTGTTGCTGCTAAAAAGTTGATTTAAATTTCATTTTTGGATAAGGGTGATTGCAATATTTCAACAAGTCAATTGAAATTTTCTTGCACGATTAGGGACAGTGGATGCCTAGAAAGATGTTTTTTACAAATTCGTTATAGGTTCCAGAGAGTGGATTCCTGAAAAAAAAAACTTATTTGTTTCATGAAAAATGTGAGTGTGTTACTGCAAAAAAGTTGATTTAAATTTAGTTTCAGGATAAGCGTGAATGCATCATTTCAACAAGTTTATTGAAATTTTCTTGCACGATTAGGGAGAGTGGATGCATAGAAAGATGTTTTTTTTATATTTGTTTTAGGTTCCAGAGAGTTGATTCCTGAAAAAATGTGTTTGTTTTATGAAAAATGTGAGTGTGTTACTGCTAAAAAGTTGATTTAAATTTCGTTTTTGGGTAAGGGTGATTGCAATATTTCAACAAGTCAATTGAAATTTTCTTGCACGATTAGGGACAGTGGATGCCTAGAAAGATGTTTTTTTAAAATTAGTTTTAGGTTCCAGAGAGTAGATTCCTGAAAAAAATGTGTTTGTTTTATGAAAAATGTGAGTGTGTTACTGCTAAAAAGTTGATTTAAATTTCGTTTTTGGGTAAGGGTGATTGCAATACTTCAACAAGTCAATTTAAATTTTCTTGCACGATTAGGGACAGTGGATGCCTAGAAAGATGTTTTTTTAAATTAGTTTTAGGTTCCAGAGAGTAGATTCCTGAAAAAAATGTGTTTGTTTTATGAAAAATGTAAGTGTGTTACCGCTAAAAAGTTGATTTAAATTTCGTTTTTGGATAAGGGTGATTGCAATACTTCAACAAGTCAATTGAAATTTTCTTGCACGATTAGGGACAGTGGATGCATAGAAAGATTTCTTTTTTAAATTAGTATTAGGTTTCAGAGAGTAGATTCCTGAAAAAAATGTGTTTGTTTTATGAAAAATGTGAGGGTGTTACTGCTAAAAAGTTGATTTAAATTTCGTTTTTGAATAAGGGTGATTGCAATATTTCAACTAGTCAATTGAAATTTTCTTGTACGATTAGGGACAGTGGATGCCTAGAAAGATGTTTTTTTAAAATTAGTTTTA
Source organism: Lissotriton vulgaris (assembly GCF_964263255.1). Lineage (NCBI taxonomy): Eukaryota > Metazoa > Chordata > Amphibia > Caudata > Salamandridae > Lissotriton > Lissotriton vulgaris. The sequence goes on along the minus strand of NW_028247791.1, from coordinate 1,182,741 downwards.
GGTTCCAGAGAGTAGATTCCTGAAAAAAATGTGTTTGTTTTATGAAAAATGTGAGTGTGTTACTGCTAAAAAGTTGATTTAAATTTCATTTTTTGATAAGGGTGATTGCAATATTTCAACAAGTCAATTGAAATTTTCTTGCACGATTAGGGACAGTGGATGCCTAGAAAGATGTTTTTTTAAAATTAGTTTTAGGTTCCAGAGAGTAGATTCCTGAAAAAAATGTGTTTGTTTTATGAAAAATGTGAGTGTGTTACTGCAAAAAAGTTGATTTAAATATGGTTTTTGGATAAGGGTGATTGCAATATTTCAACAAGTTAATTGAAATTTTCTTGCAAGATTAGGGAGAGTGGATGCCTAGAAAGATGTTTTTTACAAATTCGTTATAGGTTCCAGAGAGTTGATTCCTAAAAAAAATGTGTTTGTTTTATGAAAAATGTGAGTGTGTTACTGCTAAAAAGTTTATTTAAATGTAGCTTCAGGATAGGCATGATTGCATTATTTCAACTAGTTAATTGAAATTTTCTTGCACGATTAGGGAGAGTGGATGCATAGAAAGATGTTTTTTTTATATTTGTTTTAGGTTCCAGAGAGTTGATTCCTGAAAAAATGTGTTTGTTTTATGAAAAATGTGAGTGTGTTACTGATAAAAAGTTGATTTAAATTTCGTTTTTGGATAAGGGTGATTGCAATATTTCATCAAGTCAATTGAAATTTTCTTGCACGATTAGGGACAGTGGATGCCTAGAAAGATTTTTTTTTTAAATTAGTTTTAGGTTTCAGAGAGTAGATTCCTGAAAAAAATGGGTTTGTTTTATGAAAAATGTGAGTGTGTTACTGCAAAAAAGTTGATTTAAATATCGTCTTTGGATAAGGGTGATTGCAATATTTCAATAAGTTAATTGAAATTTTCTTGGAAGATTAGGGAGAGTGGATCCTAGAAACATGTTTTTTTTTAAATTAGTTTTAGGTTTCAGAGAGTAGATTCCTGAAAAAAATGTGTTTGTTTTATGAAAAATGTGAGTGTGTTACTGCTAAAAAGTTGATTTTAATTTAGTTTCAGGATAGGCGTGAATGCATCATTTCAACAAGTCAATTGAAATTTTCTTGCACGATTAGGGACAGTGGATGCCTAGAAAGATGTTTTTTTTAAATTAGTTTTAGGTTCCAGAGAGTAGATTCCTGAAAAAAATGTGTTTGTTTTATGAAAAATGTCAGGGTGTTACTGCTAAAAAGTTGATTTAAATTTCGTTTTTGAATAAGGGTGATTGCAATATTTCAACAAGTCAATTGAAATTTTCTTGCACGATTAGGGACAGTGGATGCATAGAAAGATTTCTTTTTTAAATTAGTATTAGGTTTCAGAGAGTAGATTCCTGAAAAAAATGTGTTTGTTTTATGAAAAATGTGAGGGTGTTACTGCTAAAAAGTTTATTTAAATTTAGCTTCAGGATAGGCGTGATTGCATTATTTCAACTAGTTAATTGAAATTTTCTTGCACAATTAGGGAGAGTGGATACATAGAAAGATGTTTTTTTATATTTGTTTTAGATTCCAGAGAGTTGATTCCTGAAAAAAATGTGTTTGTTTCATGAAAAATGTGAGTGTGTTACTGCTAAAAAGTTGATTTAAATTTCGTTTTTGGATAAGGGTGATTGCAATATTTCAACAAGTCAATTGACATTTTCTTGCAAGATTAGGGACAGTGGATGCCTAGAAAGATGTTTTTTTAAATTAGTTTTAGGTTTCAGAGAGTAGATTCCTGAAAAAATGTGTTTGTTTTATGAAAATGTGAGTGTGTTACTGCAAAAAAGTTGATTCAAATATCGTTTTTGGATAAGGGTGATTGCAATATTTCAATAAGTTAATTGAAATTTTCTTGGAAGATTAGGGAGAGTGGATGCCTAGAAAGATGTTTTTTTAATTAGTTTTAGGTTTCAGAGAGTAGATTCCTGAAAAAATGTGTTTGTTGTATGAAAAATGTGAGGGTGTTACTGCTAAAAAGTTGATTTAAATTTCGTTTTTGAATAAGGGTGATTGCAATATTTCAACAAGTCAATTGAAATTTTCTTGCACGATTAGGGACAATGGATGCCTAGAAAGATGTTTTTTTAAAATTAGTTTTAGGTTCCAGAGAGTAGATTCCTGAAAAAAATGTGTTTGTTTTATGAAAAATGTGAGTGTGTTACTGCTAAAAAGTTGATTCAAATTTCGTTTTTGAATAAGGGTGATTGCAATATTTCAACAAGTCAATTGAAATTTTCTTGCACGATTAGGGACAGTGGATGCCTAGAAAGATGTTTTTTTTAAATTAGTTTTAGGTTCCAAAGAGTAGATTCCTGAAAAAAATGTGTTTGTTTTATTAAAAAATGTGAGTGTGTTACTGCTAAAATGTTGATTTAAATTTCGTTTTTGGATAAGGGTGATTGCAATATTTCAACAAGTCAATTGAAATTTTCTTGCACGATTAGGGACAGTGGATGCCTAGAAAGATGTTTTTTTAAAATTAGTTTTAGGTTCCAGAGAGTAGATTCCTGAAAAAAATGTGTTTGTTTTATGAAAAATGTGAGTGTGTTACTGCAAAAAAGTTGATTTAAATATCGTTTTTGGATAAAGGTGATTGCAATATTTCAACAAGTTAATTGAAATTTTCTTGCAAGATTAGGGAGAGTGGATGCCTAGAAAGATGTTTTTTACAAATTCGTTATAGGTTCCAGAGAGTGGATTCCTGAAAAAAAAATTATTTGTTTCATGAAAAATGTGAGTGTGTTACTGCAAAAAAGTTGATTTAAATTTAGTTTCAGGATAAGCATGAATGCATCATTTCAACAAGTTAATTGAAATTTTCTTGCACGATTAGGGAGAGTGGATGCATAGAAAGATGTTTTTTTATATTTGTTTTAGGTTCCAGAGAGTTGATTCCTGAAAAAAATGTGTTTGTTTTATGAAAAATGTGAGTGTGTTACTGCTAAAAAGTTTATTTAAATTTAGCTTCAGGATAGGCATGATTGCATTATTTCAACAAGTTAATTGAAATTTTCTTGCACGATTAGGGAGAATGGATGCATAGAAAGATGTTTTTTTTATATTTGTTTTAGGTTCCAGAGAGTTGATTCCTGAAAAAATGTGTTTGTTTTATGAAAAATGTGAGTGTGTTACTGCTAAAAAGTTGATTTAAATTTCGTTTTTGGATAAGGGTGATTGCAATATTTCAACAAGTCAATTGAAATTTTCTTGCACGATTAGGGACAGTGGATGCCTGGAAAGATGTTTTTTTAAAATTAGTTTTAGGTTCCAGAGAGTAGATTCCTGAAAAAAATGTGTTTGTTTTATGAAAAATGTGAGTGTGTTACTGCTAAAAAGTTGATTTAAATTTCGTTTTTGGATAAGGGTGATTGCAATACTTCAACAAGTCAATTGAAATTTTCTTGCACGATTAGGGACAGTGGATGCCTAGAAAGATTTTTTTTTAAATTAGTTTTAGGTTCCAGAGAGTAGATTCCTGAAAAAAATGTGTTTGTTTTATGAAAAATGTGAGGGTGTTACTGCTAAAAAGTTGATTTAAATTTCGTTTTTGAATAAGGGTGATTGCAATATTTCAACAAGTCAATTGAAATTTTCTTGTACGATTAGGGACAGTGGATGCCTAGAAAGATGTTTTTTTAAAATTAGTTTTAGGTTCCAGAGAGTAGATTCCTGAAAAAAATGTGTTTTATTTTATGAAAAATGTGAGTGTGTTACTGCTAAAAAGTTGATTTAAATTTCATTTTTGGATAAGGGTGATTGCAATATTTCAACAAGTCAATTGAAATTTTCTTGCACGATTAGGGAGAGTGGATGCCTAGAAAGATGTTTTTTACAAATTCGTTATAGGTTCAAGAGAGTGGATTCCTGAAAAAAAAAATATTTGTTTCATGAAAAATGTGAGTGTGTTACTGCAAAAAAGTTGATTTAAATTTAGTTTCAGGATAAGCGTGAATGCATCATTTCAACAAGTTAATTGAAATTTTCTTGCACGATTAGGGAGAGTGGATGCATAGAAAGATGTTTTTTTTATATTTGTTTTAGGTTCCAGAGAGTTGATTCCTGAAAAAATGTGTTTGTTTTATGAAAAATGTGAGTGTGTTACTGCTAAAAAGTTGATTTAAATTTCGTTTTTGGATAAGGGTGATTGCAATATTTCAACAAGTCAATTGAAATTTTCTTGCACGATTAGGGACAGTGGATGCCTAGAAAGATGTTTTTTTAAAATTAGTTTTAGGTTTCAGAGAGTAGATTCCTGAAAAAAATGTGTTTGTTTTATGAAAAATGTGAGTGTGTTACTGCTAAAAAGTTGATTTAAATTTCGTTTTTGGATAAGGGTGATTGCAATATTTCAACAAGTCAATTGAAATTTTCTTGCAAGATTAGGGACAGTGGATGCCTAGAAAGATGTTTTTTTTTAAATTAGTTTTAGGTTCCAGAGAGTAGATTCCTGAAAAAAAATGTGTTTGTTTTATGAAAAATGTGAGTGTGTTACTGCTAAAAAGTTGATTTAAATTTCGTTTTTGGATAAGGGTGATTGCAATACTTCAACAAGTCAATTGAAATTTTCTTGCACGATTAGGGACAGTGGATGCCTAGAAAGATGTTTTTTTAAAATTAGTATTAGGTTTCAGAGAGTAGATTCCTGAAAAAAATGTGTTTGTTTTATGAAAAATGTGAGGGTGTTACTGCTAAAAAGTTGATTTAAATTTTGTTTTTGAATAAGGGTGATTGCAATATTTCAACTAGTCAATTGAAATTTTCTTGTACGATTAGGGACAGTGGATGCCTAGAAAGATGTTTTTTTAAAATTAGTTTTAGGTTCCAGAGAGTAGATTCCTGAAAAAAATGTGTTTGTTTTATGAAAAATGTGAGTGTGTTACTGCTAAAAAGTTGATTTAAATTTCATTTTTTGATAAGGGTGATTGCAATATTTCAACAAGTCAATTGAAATTTTCTTGCACGATTAGGGACAGTGGATGCCTAGAAAGATGTTTTTTTAAAATTAGTTTTAGGTTCCAGAGAGTAGATTCCTGAAAAAAATGTGTTTGTTTTATGAAAAATGTGAGTGTGTTACTGCAAAAAAGTTGATTTAAATATCGTTTTTGGATAAGGGTGATTGCAATATTTCAACAAGTTAATTGAAATTTTCTTGCAAGATTAGGGAGAGTGGATGCCTAGAAAGATGTTTTTTACAAATTCGTTATAGGTTCCAGAGAGTTGATTCCTAAAAAAAATGTGTTTGTTTTATGAAAAATGTGAGTGTGTTACTGCTAAAAAGTTTATTTAAATGCAGCTTCAGGATAGGCATGATTGCATTATTTCAACTAGTTAATTGAAATTTTCTTGCACGATTAGGGAGAGTGGATGCATAGAAAGATGTTTTTTTTATATTTGTTTTAGGTTCCAGAGAGTTGATTCCTGAAAAAATGTGTTTATTTTATGAAAAATGTGAGTGTGTTACTGATAAAAAGTTGATTTAAATTTCGTTTTTGGATAAGGGTGATTGCAATATTTCATCAAGTCAATTGAAATTTTCTTGCACGATTAGGGACAGTGGATGCCTAGAAAGATGTTTTTTTTAAATTAGATTTAGGTTTCAGAGAGTAGATTCCTGAAAAAAATGGGTTTGTTTTATGAAAAATGTGAGTGTGTTACTGCAAAAAAGTTGATTTAAATATCGTCTTTGGATAAGGGTGATTGCAATATTTCAATAAGTTAATTGAAATTTTCTTGGAAGATTAGGGAGAGTGGATCCTAGAAACATGTTTTTTTTTAAATTAGTTTTAGGTTTCAGAGAGTAGATTCCTGAAAAAAATGTGTTTGTTTTATGAAAAATGTGAGTGTGTTACTGCTAAAAAGTTGATTTTAATTTAGTTTCAGGATAGGCGTGAATGCATCATTTCAACAAGTCAATTGAAATTTTCTTGCACGATTAGGGACAGTGGATGCCTAGAAAGATGTTTTTTTTAAATTAGTTTTAGGTTCCAGAGAGTAGATTCCTGAAAAAAATTTGTTTGTTTTATGAAAAATGTCAGGGTGTTACTGCTAAAAAGTTGATTTAAATTTCGTTTTTGAATAAGGGTGATTGCAATATTTCAACAAGTCAATTGAAATTTTCTTGCACGATTAGGGACAGTGGATGCATAGAAAGATTTCTTTTTTAAATTAGTATTAGGTTTCAGAGAGTAGATTCCTGAAAAAAATGTGTTTGTTTTATGAAAAATGTGAGGGTGTTACTGCTAAAAAGTTTATTTAAATTTAGCTTCAGGATAGGCGTGATTGCATTATTTCAACTAGTTAATTGAAATTTTCTTGCACAATTAGGGAGAGTGGATACATAGAAAGATGTTTTTTTATATTTATTTTAGGTTCCAGAGAGTTGATTCCTGAAAAAAATGTGTTTGTTTCATGAAAAATGTGAGTGTGTTACTGCTAAAAAGTTGATTTAAATTTCGTTTTTGGATAAGGGTGATTGCAATATTTCAACAAGTCAATTGACATTTTCTTGCAAGATTAGGGACAGTGGATGCCTAGAAAGATGTTTTTTTAAATTAGTTTTAGGTTTCAGAGAGTAGATTCCTGAAAAAATGTGTTTGTTTTATGAAAAATGTGAGTGTGTTACTGCAAAAAAGTTGATTCAAATATCGTTTTTGGATAAGGGTGATTGCAATATTTCAATAAGTTAATTGAAATTTTCTTGGAAGATTAGGGAGAGTGGATGCCTAGAAAGATGTTTTTTTAATTAGTTTTAGGTTTCAGAGAGTAGATTCCTGAAAAAATGTGTTTGTTGTATGAAAAATGTGAGGGTGTTACTGCTAAAAAGTTGATTTAAATTTCGTTTTTGAATAAGGGTGATTGCAATATTTCAACAAGTCAATTGAAATTTTCTTGCACGATTAGGGACAATGGATGCCTAGAAAGATGTTTTTTTAAAATTAGTTTTAGGTTCCAGAGAGTAGATTCCTGAAAAAAATGTGTTTGTTTTATGAAAAATGTGAGTGTGTTACTGCTAAAAAGTTGATTCAAATTTCGTTTTTGAATAAGGGTGATTGCAATATTTCAACAAGTCAATTGAAATTTTCTTGCACGATTAGGGACAGTGGATGCCTAGAAAGATGTTTTTTTTAAATTAGTTTTAGGTTCCAAAGAGTAGATTCCTGAAAAAAATGTGTTTGTTTTATTAAAAAATGTGAGTGTGTTACTGCTAAAATGTTGATTTAAATTTCGTTTTTGGATAAGGGTGATTGCAATATTTCAACAAGTCAATTGAAATTTTCTTGCACGATTAGGGACAGTGGATGCCTAGAAAGATGTTTTTTTAAAATTAGTTTTAGGTTCCAGAGAGTAGATTCCTGAAAAAAATGTGTTTGTTTTATGAAAAATGTGAGTGTGTTACTGCAAAAAAGTTGATTTAAATATCGTTTTTGGATAAAGGTGATTGCAATATTTCAACAAGTTAATTGAAATTTTCTTGCAAGATTAGGGAGAGTGGATGCCTAGAAAGATGTTTTTTACAAATTCGTTATAGGTTCCAGAGAGTGGATTCCTGAAAAAAATGTGTTTGTTTTATGAAAAATGTGAGTGTGTTACTGCAAAAAAGTTGATTTAAATATCGTTTTTGGATAAGGGTGATTGCAATATTTCAACAAGTTAATTGAAATTTTCTTGCAAGATTAGGGAGAGTGGATGCCTAGAAAGATGTTTTTTACAAATTCGTTATAGGTTCCAGAGAGTTGATTCCTAAAAAAAATGTGTTTGTTTTATGAAAAATGTGAGTGTGTTACTGCTAAAAAGTTTATTTAAATGTAGCTTCAGGATAGGCATGATTGCATTATTTCAACTAGTTAATTGAAATTTTCTTGCACGATTAGGGAGAGTGGATGCATAGAAAGATGTTTTTTTTATATTTGTTTTAGGTTCCAGAGAGTTGATTCCTGAAAAAATGTGTTTATTTTATGAAAAATGTGAGTGTGTTACTGATAAAAAGTTGATTTAAATTTCGTTTTTGGATAAGGGTGATTGCAATATTTCATCAAGTCAATTGAAATTTTCTTGCACGATTAGGGACAGTGGATGCCTAGAAAGATGTTTTTTTTAAATTAGATTTAGGTTTCAGAGAGTAGATTCCTGAAAAAAATGGGTTTGTTTTATGAAAAATGTGAGTGTGTTACTGCAAAAAAGTTGATTTAAATATCGTCTTTGGATAAGGGTGATTGCAATATTTCAATAAGTTAATTGAAATTTTCTTGGAAGATTAGGGAGAGTGGATCCTAGAAACATGTTTTTTTTTAAATTAGTTTTAGGTTTCAGAGAGTAGATTCCTGAAAAAAATGTGTTTGTTTTATGAAAAATGTGAGTGTGTTACTGCTAAAAAGTTGATTTTAATTTAGTTTTCAGGATAGGCGTGAATGCATCATTTCAACAAGTCAATTGAAATTTTCTTGCACGATTAGGGACAGTGGATGCCTAGAAAGATGTTTTTTTAAAATTAGTTTTAGGTTCCAGAGAGTAGATTCCTGAAAAAAATGTGTTTGTTTTATGAAAAATGTGAGTGTGTTACTGCAAAAAAGTTGATTTAAATATCGTTTTTGGATAAAGGTGATTGCAATATTTCAACAAGTTAATTGAAATTTTCTTGCAAGATTAGGGAGAGTGGATGCCTAGAAAGATGTTTTTTACAAATTCGTTATAGGTTCCAGAGAGTGGATTCCTGAAAAAAATGTGTTTGTTTTATGAAAAATGTGAGTGTGTTACTGCAAAAAAGTTGATTTAAATATCGTTTTTGGATAAGGGTGATTGCAATATTTCAACAAGTTAATTGAAATTTTCTTGCAAGATTAGGGAGAGTGGATGCCTAGAAAGATGTTTTTTACAAATTCGTTATAGGTTCCAGAGAGTTGATTCCTAAAAAAAATGTGTTTGTTTTATGAAAAATGTGAGTGTGTTACTGCTAAAAAGTTTATTTAAATGTAGCTTCAGGATAGGCATGATTGCATTATTTCAACTAGTTAATTGAAATTTTCTTGCACGATTAGGGAGAGTGGATGCATAGAAAGATGTTTTTTTTATATTTGTTTTAGGTTCCAGAGAGTTGATTCCTGAAAAAATGTGTTTATTTTATGAAAAATGTGAGTGTGTTACTGATAAAAAGTTGATTTAAATTTCGTTTTTGGATAAGGGTGATTGCAATATTTCATCAAGTCAATTGAAATTTTCTTGCACGATTAGGGACAGTGGATGCCTAGAAAGATGTTTTTTTTAAATTAGATTTAGGTTTCAGAGAGTAGATTCCTGAAAAAAATGGGTTTGTTTTATGAAAAATGTGAGTGTGTTACTGCAAAAAAGTTGATTTAAATATCGTCTTTGGATAAGGGTGATTGCAATATTTCAATAAGTTAATTGAAATTTTCTTGGAAGATTAGGGAGAGTGGATCCTAGAAACATGTTTTTTTTTAAATTAGTTTTAGGTTTCAGAGAGTAGATTCCTGAAAAAAATGTGTTTGTTTTATGAAAAATGTGAGTGTGTTACTGCTAAAAAGTTGATTTTAATTTAGTTTCAGGATAGGCGTGAATGCATCATTTCAACAAGTCAATTGAAATTTTCTTGCACGATTAGGGACAGTGGATGCCTAGAAAGATGTTTTTTTTAAATTAGTTTTAGGTTCCAGAGAGTAGATTCCTGAAAAAAATGTGTTTGTTTTATGAAAAATGTCAGGGTGTTACTGCTAAAAAGTTGATTTAAATTTCGTTTTTGAATAAGGGTGATTGCAATATTTCAACAAGTCAATTGAAATTTTCTTGCACGATTAGGGACAGTGGATGCATAGAAAGATTTCTTTTTTAAATTAGTATTAGGTTTCAGAGAGTAGATTCCTGAAAAAAATGTGTTTGTTTTATGAAAAATGTGAGGGTGTTACTGCTAAAAAGTTTATTTAAATTTAGCTTCAGGATAGGCGTGATTGCATTATTTCAACTAGTTAATTGAAATTTTCTTGCACAATTAGGGAGAGTGGATACATAGAAAGATGTTTTTTTATATTTGTTTTAGGTTCCAGAGAGTTGATTCCTGAAAAAAATGTGTTTGTTTCATGAAAAATGTGAGTGTGTTACTGCTAAAAAGTTGATTTAAATTTCGTTTTTGGATAAGGGTGATTGCAATATTTCAACAAGTCAATTGACATTTTCTTGCAAGATTAGGGACAGTGGATGCCTAGAAAGATGTTTTTTTAAATTATTTTTAGGTTTCAGAGAGTAGATTCCTGAAAAAATGTGTTTGTTTTATGAAAAATGTGAGTGTGTTACTGCAAAAAAGTTGATTCAAATATCGTTTTTGGATAAGGGTGATTGCAATATTTCAATAAGTTAATTGAAATTTTCTTGGAAGATTAGGGAGAGTGGATGCCTAGAAAGATGTTTTTTTAATTAGTTTTAGGTTTCAGAGAGTAGATTCCTGAAAAAATGTGTTTGTTGTATGAAAAATGTGAGGGTGTTACTGCTAAAAAGTTGATTTAAATTTCGTTTTTGAATAAGGGTGATTGCAATATTTCAACAAGTCAATTGAAATTTTCTTGCACGATTAGGGACAATGGATGCCTAGAAAGATGTTTTTTTTAAATTAGTTTTAGGTTCCAGAGAGTAGATTCCTGAAAAAAATGTGTTTGTTTTATGAAAAATGTGAGTGTGTTACTGCTAAAAAGTTGATTCAAATTTCGTTTTTGAATAAGGGTGATTGCAATATTTCAACAAGTCAATTGAAATTTTCTTGCACGATTAGGGACAGTGGATGCCTAGAAAGATGTTTTTTTTAAATTAGTTTTAGGTTCCAAAGAGTAGATTCCTGAAAAAAATGTGTTTGTTTTATTAAAAAATGTGAGTGTGTTACTGCTAAAATGTTGATTTAAATTTCGTTTTTGGATAAGGGTGATTGCAATATTTCAACAAGTCAATTGAAATTTTCTTGCACGATTAGGGACAGTGGATGCCTAGAAAGATGTTTTTTTAAAATTAGTTTTAGGTTCCAGAGAGTAGATTCCTGAAAAAAATGTGTTTGTTTTATGAAAAATGTGAGTGTGTTACTGCAAAAAAGTTGATTTAAATATCGTTTTTGGATAAAGGTGATTGCAATATTTCAACAAGTTAATTGAAATTTTCTTGCAAGATTAGGGAGAGTGGATGCCTAGAAAGATGTTTTTTACAAATTCGTTATACGTTCCAGAGAGTGGATTCCTGAAAAAAAAATTATTTGTTTCATGAAAAATGTGAGTGTGTTACTGCAAAAAAGTTGATTTAAATTTAGTTTCAGGATAAGCATGAATGCATCATTTCAACAAGTTAATTGAAATTTTCTTGCACGATTAGGGAGAGTGGATGCATAGAAAGATGTTTTTTTTATATTTGTTTTAGGTTCCAGAGAGTTGATTCCTGAAAAAAATGTGTTTGTTTTATGAAAAATGTGAGTGTGTTACTGCTAAAAAGTTTATTTAAATTTAGCTTCAGGATAGGCATGATTGCATTATTTCAACAAGTTAATTGAAATTTTCTTGCACGATTAGGGAGAATGGATGCATAGAAAGATGTTTTTTTTATATTTGTTTTAGGTTCCAGAGAGTTGATTCCTGAAAAAATGTGTTTGTTTTATGAAAAATGTGAGTGTGTTACTGCTAAAAAGTTGATTTAAATTTCGTTTTTGGATAAGGGTGATTGCAATATTTCAACAAGTCAATTGAAATTTTCTTGCACGATTAGGGACAGTGGATGCCTAGAAAGATGTTTTTTTAAAATTAGTTTTAGGTTCCAGAGAGTAGATTCCTGAAAAAAATGTGTTTGTTTTATGAAAAATGTGAGTGTGTTACTGCTAAAAAGTTGATTTAAATTTCGTTTTTGGATAAGGGTGATTGCAATACTTCAACAAGTCAATTGAAATTTTCTTGCACGATTAGGGACAGTGGATGCCTAGAAAGATTTTTTTTTAAATTAGTTTTAGGTTCCAGAGAGTAGATTCCTGAAAAAAATGTGTTTGTTTTATGAAAAATGTGAGGGTGTTACTGCTAAAAAGTTGATTTAAATTTCGTTTTTGAATAAGGGTGATTGCAATATTTCAACAAGTCAATTGAAATTTTCTTGTACGATTAGGGACAGTGGATGCCTAGAAAGATGTTTTTTTAAAATTAGTTTTAGGTTCCAGAGAGTAGATTCCTGAAAAAAATGTGTTTGTTTTATGAAAAATGTGAGTGTGTTACTGCTAAAAAGTTGATTTAAATTTCATTTTTGGATAAGGGTGATTGCAATATTTCAACAAGTCAATTGAAATTTTCTTGCACGATTAGGGAGAGTGGATGCCTAGAAAGATGTTTTTTACAAATTCGTTATAGGTTCCAGAGAGTGGATTCCTGAAAAAAAAATATTTGTTTCATGAAAAATGTGAGTGTGTTACTGCAAAAAAGTTGATTTAAATTTAGTTTCAGGATAAGCGTGAATGCATCATTTCAACAAGTTAATTGAAATTTTCTTGCACGATTAGGGAGAGTGGATGCATAGAAAGATGTTTTTTTTATATTTGTTTTAGGTTCCAGAGAGTTGATTCCTGAAAAAATGTGTTTGTTTTATGAAAAATGTGAGTGTGTTACTGCTAAAAAGTTGATTTAAATTTCGTTTTTGGATAAGGGTGATTGCAATATTTCAACAAGTCAATTGAAATTTTCTTGCACGATTAGGGACAGTGGATGCCTAGAAAGATGTTTTTTTAAAATTAGTTTTAGGTTTCAGAGAGTAGATTCCTGAAAAAAATGTGTTTGTTTTATGAAAAATGTGAGTGTGTTACTGCTAAAAAGTTGATTTAAATTTCGTTTTTGGATAAGGGTGATTGCAATATTTCAACAAGTCAATTGAAATTTTCTTGCACGATTAGGGACAGTGGATGCCTAGAAAGATGTTTTTTTTTAAATTAGTTTTAGGTTCCAGAGAGTAGATTCCTGAAAAAAAATGTGTTTGTTTTATGAAAAATGTGAGTGTGTTACTGCTAAAAAGTTGATTTAAATTTCGTTTTTGGATAAGGGTGATTGCAATACTTCAACAAGTCAATTGAAATTTTCTTGCACGATTAGGGACAGTGGATGCCTAGAAAGATGTTTTTTTAAAATTAGTTTTAGGTTCCAGAGAGTAGATTCCTGAAAAAAAATTGTTTGTTTTATTAAAATGTGAGGGTGTTACTGCTAAAAAGTTGATTTAAATTTCGTTTTTGAATAAGGGTGATTGCAATATTTCAACAAGTCAATTGAAATTTTCTTGCACGATTAGGGACAGTGGATGACTAGAAAGATGTTTTTTTAAAATTAGTTTTAGGTTCCAGAGAGTAGATTCCTGAAAAAAATGTGTTTGTTTTATGAAAAATGTGAGTGTGTTACTGCTAAAAAGTTGATTTAAATTTCATTTTTGGATAAGGGTGATTGCAATATTTCAACAAGTCAATTGAAATTTTCTTGCACGATTAGGGAGAGTGGATGCATAGAAAGATGTTTTTTTTATATTTGTTTTAGGTTCCAGAGAGTTGATTCCTGAAAAAATGTTTTTGTTTTATGAAAAATGTGAGTGTGTTACTGCAAAAAAGTTGATTTAAATTTAGTTTCAGGATAAGCGTGAATGCATCATTTCAACAAGTTAATTGAAATTTTCTTGCACGATTAGGGAGAGTGGATGCATAGAAAGATGTTTTTTTTATATTTGTTTTAGGTTCCAGAGAGTTGATTCCTGAAAAAATGTGTTTGTTTTATGAAAAATGTGAGTGTGTTACTGCTAAAAAGTTGATTTAAATTTCGTTTTTGGATAAGGGTGATTGCAATATTTCAACAAGTCAATTGAAATTTTCTTGCACGATTAGGGACAGTGGATGCCTAGAAAGATGTTTTTTTAAAATTAGTTTTAGGTTTCAGAGAGTAGATTCCTGAAAAAAATGTGTTTGTTTTATGAAAAATGTGAGTGTGTTACTGCTAAAAAGTTGATTTAAATTTCGTTTTTGGATAAGGGTGATTGCAATATTTCAACAAGTCAATTGAAATTTTCTTGCACGATTAGGGACAGTGGATGCCTAGAAAGATGTTTTTTTTTAAATTAGTTTTAGGTTCCAGAGAGTAAATTCCTGAAAAAAAATGTGTTTGTTTTATGAAAAATGTGAGTGTGTTACTGCTAAAAAGTTGATTTAAATTTCGTTTTTGGATAAGGGTGATTGCAATACTTCAACAAGTCAATTGAAATTTTCTTGCATGATTAGGGACAGTGGATGCCTAGAAAGATGTTTTTTTAAAATTAGTTTTAAGTTCCAGAGAGTAGATTCCTGAAAAAAAATTGTTTGTTTTATTAAAATGTGAGTGTGTTACTGCTAAAAAGTTGATTTAAATTTCATTTTTGGATAAGGGTGATTGCAATATTTCAACAAGTCAATTGACATTTTCTTGCACGATTAGGGACAGTGGATGCCTAGAAAGATGTTTTTTTTAAATTAGTTTTAGGTTCCAGAGAGTAGATTCCTGAAAAAAATGTGTTTGTTTTATGAAAAATGTGAGTGTGTTACTGCTAAAAAGTTGATTTAAATATCGTTTTTGGATAAGGGTGATTGCAATATTCCAATAAGTTAATTGAAATTTTCTTGGAAGATTAGGGAGAGTGGATGCCTAGAAAGATGTTTTTTTAATTAGTTTTAGGTTTCAGAGAGTAGATTCCTGAAAAAAATGTGTTTGTTTTATGAAAAATGTGAGGGTGTTACTGCTAAAAAGTTGATTTAAATTTCGTTTTTGAATAAGGGTGATTGCAATATTTCAACAAGTCAATTGAAATTTTCTTGCACGATTAGGGACAGTGGATGCCTAGAAAGATGTTTTTTTAAAATTAGTTTTAGGTTCCAGAGAGTAGATTCCTGAAAAAAATGTGTTTGTTTTATGAAAAATGTGAGTGTGTTACTGCTAAAAAGTTGATTTAAATTTCGTTTTTGGATAAGGGTGATTGCAATACTTCAACAAGTCAATTGAAATTTTCTTGCACGATTAGGGACAGTGGATGCATAGAAAGATCTTTTTTAAATTAGTATTAGGTTTCAGAGAGTAGATTCCTGAAAAAAATGTTTTATGAAAAATGTGAGGGTGTTACTGCTAAAAAGTTGATTTAAATTTCGTTTTTGAATAAGGGTGATTGCAATATTTCAACAAGTCAATTGAAATTTTCTTGCACGATTAGGGACAGTGGATGCCTAGAAAGATGTTTTTTTAAAATTAGTTTTAGGTTCCAGAGAGTAGATTCCTGAAAAAAATGTGTTTGTTTTATGAAAAATGTGAGTGTGTTGCTGCTAAAAAGTTGATTTAAATTTCATATTTGGATAAGGGTGATTGCAATATTTCAACAAGTCAATTGAAATTTTCTTGCACGATTAGGGACAGTGGATGCCTAGAAAGATGTTTTTTTAAAATTAGTTTTAGGTTCCAGAGAGTAGATTCCTGAAAAAAATGTGTTTGTTTTATGAAAAATGTGAGTGTGTTACTGCAAAAAAGTTGATTTAAATATCGTTTTTGGATAAGGGTGATTGCAATATTTCAACAAGTTAATTGAAATTTTCTTGCAAGATTAGGGAGAGTGGATGCCTAGAAAGATGTTTTTTACAAATTCGTTATAGGTTCCAGAGAGTGGATTCCTGAAAAAAAAACTTATTTGTTTCATGAAAAATGTGAGTGTGTAACTGCAAAAAAGTTGATTTAAATTTAGTTTCAGGATAAGCGTGAATGCATCATTTCAACAAGTTAATTGAAATTTTCTTGCACGATTAGGGAGAGTGGATGCATAGAAAGATGTTTTTTTTATATTTGTTTTAGGTTCCAGAGAGTTGATTCCTGAAAAAATGTGTTTGTTTTATGAAAAATGTGAGTGTGTTACTGCTAAAAAGTTGATTTAAATTTCGTTTTTGGATAAGGGTGATTGCAATATTTCAACAAGTCAATTGAAATTTTCTTGCACGATTAGGGACAGTGGATGCCTAGAAAGATGTTTTTTTAAAATTAGTTTTAGGTTCCAGAGAGTAGATTCCTGAAAAAAATGTGTTTGTTTTATGAAAAATGTGAGTGTGTTACTGCTAAAAAGTTGATTTAAATTTCGTTTTTGGGTAAGGGTGATTGCAATACTTCAACAAGTCAATTGAAATTTTCTTGCACGATTAGGGACAGTGGATGCCTAGAAAGATGTTTTTTTTAAATTAGTTTTAGGTTCCAGAGAGTAGATTCCTGAAAAAAATGTGTTTGTTTTATGAAAAATGTGAGTGTGTTACTGCTAAAAGTTGATTTAAATTTCGTTTTTGGATAAGGGTGATTGCAATACTTCAACAAGTCAATTGAAATTTTCTTGCACGATTAGGGACAGTGGATGCCTAGAAAGATGTTTTTTTAAAATTAGTTTTAGGTTCCAGAGAGTAGATTCCTGAAAAAAATGTGTTTGTTTTATGAAAAATGTGAGTGTGTTACTGCAAAAAAGTTGATTTAAATATCGTTTTTGGATAAAGGTGATTGCAATATTTCAACAAGTTAATTGAAATTTTCTTGCAAGATTAGGGAGAGTGGATGCCTAGAAAGATGTTTTTTACAAATTCGTTATAGGTTCCAGAGAGTGGATTCCTGAAAAAAAAATTATTTGTTTCATGAAAAATGTGAGTGTGTTACTGCAAAAAAGTTGATTTAAATTTAGTTTCAGGATAAGCATGAATGCATCATTTCAACAAGTTAATTGAAATTTTCTTGCACGATTAGGGAGAGTGGATGCATAGAAAGATGTTTTTTTTATATTTGTTTTAGGTTCCAGAGAGTTGATTCCTGAAAAAAATGTGTTTGTTTTATGAAAAATGTGAGTGTGTTACTGCTAAAAAGTTTATTTAAATTTAGCTTCAGGATAGGCATGATTGCATTATTTCAACAAGTTAATTGAAATTTTCTTGCACGATTAGGGAGAATGGATGCATAGAAAGATGTTTTTTTTATATTTGTTTTAGGTTCCAGAGAGTTGATTCCTGAAAAAATGTGTTTGTTTTATGAAAAATGTGAGTGTGTTACTGCTAAAAAGTTGATTTAAATTTCGTTTTTGGATAAGGGTGATTGCAATATTTCAACAAGTCAATTGAAATTTTCTTGCACGATTAGGGACAGTGGATGCCTAGAAAGATGTTTTTTTAAAATTAGTTTTAGGTTCCAGAGAGTAGATTCCTGAAAAAAATGTGTTTGTTTTATGAAAAATGTGAGTGTGTTACTGCTAAAAAGTTGATTTAAATTTCGTTTTTGGATAAGGGTGATTGCAATACTTCAACAAGTCAATTGAAATTTTCTTGCACGATTAGGGACAGTGGATGCCTAGAAAGATTTTTTTTTAAATTAGTTTTAGGTTCCAGAGAGTAGATTCCTGAAAAAAATGTGTTTGTTTTATGAAAAATGTGAGGGTGTTACTGCTAAAAAGTTGATTTAAATTTCGTTTTTGAATAAGGGTGATTGCAATATTTCAACAAGTCAATTGAAATTTTCTTGTACGATTAGGGACAGTGGATGCCTAGAAAGATGTTTTTTTAAAATTAGTTTTAGGTTCCAGAGAGTAGATTCCTGAAAAAAATGTGTTTGTTTTATGAAAAATGTGAGTGTGTTACTGCTAAAAAGTTGATTTAAATTTCATTTTTGGATAAGGGTGATTGCAATATTTCAACAAGTCAATTGAAATTTTCTTGCACGATTAGGGAGAGTGGATGCCTAGAAAGATGTTTTTTACAAATTCGTTATAGGTTCCAGAGAGTGGATTCCTGAAAAAAAAATATTTGTTTCATGAAAAATGTGAGTGTGTTACTGCAAAAAAGTTGATTTAAATTTAGTTTCAGGATAAGCGTGAATGCATCATTTCAACAAGTTAATTGAAATTTTCTTGCACGATTAGGGAGAGTGGATGCATAGAAAGATGTTTTTTTTATATTTGTTTTAGGTTCCAGAGAGTTGATTCCTGAAAAAATGTGTTTGTTTTATGAAAAATGTGAGTGTGTTACTGCTAAAAAGTTGATTTAAATTTCGTTTTTGGATAAGGGTGATTGCAATATTTCAACAAGTCAATTGAAATTTTCTTGCACGATTAGGGACAGTGGATGCCTAGAAAGATGTTTTTTTAAAATTAGTTTTAGGTTTCAGAGAGTAGATTCCTGAAAAAAATGTGTTTGTTTTATGAAAAATGTGAGTGTGTTACTGCTAAAAAGTTGATTTAAATTTCGTTTTTGGATAAGGGTGATTGCAATATTTCAACAAGTCAATTGAAATTTTCTTGCACGATTAGGGACAGTGGATGCCTAGAAAGATGTTTTTTTTTAAATTAGTTTTAGGTTCCAGAG
This sequence comes from Lissotriton vulgaris, assembly GCF_964263255.1. Lineage (NCBI taxonomy): Eukaryota > Metazoa > Chordata > Amphibia > Caudata > Salamandridae > Lissotriton > Lissotriton vulgaris. The sequence continues at coordinate 1,164,332 of NW_028247791.1, read as the reverse complement.
AGTAGATTCCTGAAAAAAAATGTGTTTGTTTTATGAAAAATGTGAGTGTGTTACTGCTAAAAAGTTGATTTAAATTTCGTTTTTGGATAAGGGTGATTGCAATACTTCAACAAGTCAATTGAAATTTTCTTGCACGATTAGGGACAGTGGATGCCTAGAAAGATCTTTTTTTAAAATTAGTTTTAGGTTCCAGAGAGTAGATTCCTGAAAAAAAATTGTTTGTTTTATTAAAATGTGAGGGTGTTACTGCTAAAAAGTTGATTTAAATTTCGTTTTTGAATAAGGGTGATTGCAATATTTCAACAAGTCAATTGAAATTTTCTTGCACGATTAGGGACAGTGGATGACTAGAAAGATGTTTTTTTAAAATTAGTTTTAGGTTCCAGAGAGTAGATTCCTGAAAAAAATGTGTTTGTTTTATGAAAAATGTGAGTGTGTTACTGCTAAAAAGTTGATTTAAATTTCATTTTTGGATAAGGGTGATTGCAATATTTCAACAAGTCAATTGAAATTTTCTTGCACGATTAGGGAGAGTGGATGCATAGAAAGATGTTTTTTTTATATTTGTTTTAGGTTCCAGAGAGTTGATTCCTGAAAAAATGTGTTTGTTTTATGAAAAATGTGAGTGTGTTACTGCAAAAAAGTTGATTTAAATTTAGTTTCAGGATAAGCGTGAATGCATCATTTCAACAAGTTAATTGAAATTTTCTTGCACGATTAGGGAGAGTGGATGCATAGAAAGATGTTTTTTTTATATTTGTTTTAGGTTCCAGAGAGTTGATTCCTGAAAAAATGTGTTTGTTTTATGAAAAATGTGAGTGTGTTACTGCTAAAAAGTTGATTTAAATTTCGTTTTTGGATAAGGGTGATTGCAATATTTCAACAAGTCAATTGAAATTTTCTTGCACGATTAGGGACAGTGGATGCCTAGAAAGATGTTTTTTTAAAATTAGTTTTAGGTTTCAGAGAGTAGATTCCTGAAAAAAATGTGTTTGTTTTATGAAAAATGTGAGTGTGTTACTGCTAAAAAGTTGATTTAAATTTCGTTTTTGGATAAGGGTGATTGCAATATTTCAACAAGTCAATTGAAATTTTCTTGCACGATTAGGGACAGTGGATGCCTAGAAAGATGTTTTTTTTTAAATTAGTTTTAGGTTCCAGAGAGTAGATTCCTGAAAAAAAATGTGTTTGTTTTATGAAAAATGTGAGTGTGTTACTGCTAAAAAGTTGATTTAAATTTCGTTTTTGGATAAGGGTGATTGCAATACTTCAACAAGTCAATTGAAATTTTCTTGCACGATTAGGGACAGTGGATGCCTAGAAAGATGTTTTTTTAAAATTAGTTTTAAGTTCCAGAGAGTAGATTCCTGAAAAAAAATTGTTTGTTTTATTAAAATGTGAGTGTGTTACTGCTAAAAAGTTGATTTAAATTTCATTTTTGGATAAGGGTGATTGCAATATTTCAACAAGTCAATTGACATTTTCTTGCACGATTAGGGACAGTGGATGCCTAGAAAGATGTTTTTTTTAAATTAGTTTTAGGTTCCAGAGAGTAGATTCCTGAAAAAAATGTGTTTGTTTTATGAAAAATGTGAGTGTGTTACTGCTAAAAAGTTGATTTAAATATCGTTTTTGGATAAGGGTGATTGCAATATTCCAATAAGTTAATTGAAATTTTCTTGGAAGATTAGGGAGAGTGGATGCCTAGAAAGATGTTTTTTTAATTAGTTTTAGGTTTCAGAGAGTAGATTCCTGAAAAAAATGTGTTTGTTTTATGAAAAATGTGAGGGTGTTACTGCTAAAAAGTTGATTTAAATTTCGTTTTTGAATAAGGGTGATTGCAATATTTCAACAAGTCAATTGAAATTTTCTTGTACGATTAGGGACAGTGGATGCCTAGAAAGATATGTTTTTTAAAATTAGTTTTAGGTTTCAGAGAGTAGATTCCTGAAAAAAATGTGTTTGTTTTATGAAAAATGTGAGTGTGTTACTGCTAAAAAGTTGATTTAAATTTAGTTTTTGGATAAGGGTGATTGCAATATTTCAACAAGTCAATTGAAATTTTCTTGCACGATTAGGGACAGTGGATGCCTAGAAAGATGTTTTTTTAAAATTAGTTTTAGGTTCCAGAGAGTAGATTCCTGAAAAAAATGTGTTTGTTTTATGAAAAATGTGAGTGTGTTACTGCTAAAAAGTTGATTTAAATTTCGTTTTTGGATAAGGGTGATTGCAATACTTCAACAAGTCAATTGAAATTTTCTTGCACGATTAGGGACAGTGGATGCATAGAAAGATTTCTTTTTTAAATTAGTATTAGGTTTCAGAGAGTAGATTCCTGAAAAAAATGTTTTATGAAAAATGTGAGGGTGTTACTGCTAAAAAGTTGATTTAAATTTCGTTTTTGAATAAGGGTGATTGCAATATTTCAACAAGTCAATTGAAATTTTCTTGCACGATTAGGGACAGTGGATGCCTAGAAAGATGTTTTTTTAAAATTAGTTTTAGGTTCCAGAGAGTAGATTCCTGAAAAAAATGTGTTTGTTTTATGAAAAATGTGAGTGTGTTGCTGCTAAAAAGTTGATTTAAATTTCATATTTGGATAAGGGTGATTGCAATATTTCAACAAGTCAATTGAAATTTTCTTGCACGATTAGGGACAGTGGATGCCTAGAAAGATGTTTTTTTAAAATTAGTTTTAGGTTCCAGAGAGTAGATTCCTGAAAAAAATGTGTTTGTTTTATGAAAAATGTGAGTGTGTTACTGCAAAAAAGTTGATTTAAATATCGTTTTTGGATAAGGGTGATTGCAATATTTCAACAAGTTAATTGAAATTTTCTTGCATTAGGGAGAGTGGATGCCTAGAAAGATGTTTTTTACAAATTCGTTATAGGTTCCAGAGAGTGGATTCCTGAAAAAAAAACTTATTTGTTTCATGAAAAATGTGAGTGTGTAACTGCAAAAAAGTTGATTTAAATTTAGTTTCAGGATAAGCGTGAATGCATCATTTCAACAAGTTAATTGAAATTTTCTTGCACGATTAGGGAGAGTGGATGCATAGAAAGATGTTTTTTTTATATTTGTTTTAGGTTCCAGAGAGTTGATTCCTGAAAAAATGTGTTTGTTTTATGAAAAATGTGAGTGTGTTACTGCTAAAAAGTTGATTTAAATTTCGTTTTTGGATAAGGGTGATTGCAATATTTCAACAAGTCAATTGAAATTTTCTTGCACGATTAGGGACAGTGGATGCCTAGAAAGATGTTTTTTTAAAATTAGTTTTAGGTTCCAGAGAGTAGATTCCTGAAAAAAATGTGTTTGTTTTATGAAAAATGTGAGTGTGTTACTGCTAAAAAGTTGATTTAAATTTCGTTTTTGGGTAAGGGTGATTGCAATACTTCAACAAGTCAATTGAAATTTTCTTGCACGATTAGGGACAGTGGATGCCTAGAAAGATGTTTTTTTAAAATTAGTTTTAGGTTTCAGAGAGTAGATTCCTGAAAAAAATGTGTTTGTTTTATGAAAAATGTGAGTGTGTTACTGCTAAAAAGTTGATTTAAATTTCGTTTTTGGATAAGGGTGATTGCAATATTTCAACAAGTCAATTGAAATTTTCTTGCACGATTAGGGACAGTGGATGCCTAGAAAGATGTTTTTTTTTAAATTAGTTTTAGGTTCCAGAGAGTAGATTCCTGAAAAAAAATGTGTTTGTTTTATGAAAAATGTGAGTGTGTTACTGCTAAAAAGTTGATTTAAATTTCGTTTTTGGATAAGGGTGATTGCAATACTTCAACAAGTCAATTGAAATTTTCTTGCACGATTAGGGACAGTGGATGCCTAGAAAGATCTTTTTTTAAAATTAGTTTTAGGTTCCAGAGAGTAGATTCCTGAAAAAAAATTGTTTGTTTTATTAAAATGTGAGGGTGTTACTGCTAAAAAGTTGATTTAAATTTCGTTTTTGAATAAGGGTGATTGCAATATTTCAACAAGTCAATTGAAATTTTCTTGCACGATTAGGGACAGTGGATGACTAGAAAGATGTTTTTTTAAAATTAGTTTTAGGTTCCAGAGAGTAGATTTCTGAAAAAAATGTGTTTGTTTTATGAAAAATGTGAGTGTGTTACTGCTAAAAAGTTGATTTAAATTTCATTTTTGGATAAGGGTGATTGCAATATTTCAACAAGTCAATTGAAATTTTCTTGCACGATTAGGGAGAGTGGATGCATAGAAAGATGTTTTTTTTATATTTGTTTTAGGTTCCAGAGAGTTGATTCCTGAAAAAATGTGTTTGTTTTATGAAAAATGTGAGTGTGTTACTGCAAAAAAGTTGATTTAAATTTAGTTTCAGGATAAGCGTGAATGCATCATTTCAACAAGTTAATTGAAATTTTCTTGCACGATTAGGGAGAGTGGATGCATAGAAAGATGTTTTTTTTATATTTGTTTTAGGTTCCAGAGAGTTGATTCCTGAAAAAATGTGTTTGTTTTATGAAAAATGTGAGTGTGTTACTGCTAAAAAGTTGATTTAAATTTCGTTTTTGGATAAGGGTGATTGCAATATTTCAACAAGTCAATTGAAATTTTCTTGCACGATTAGGGACAGTGGATGCCTAGAAAGATGTTTTTTTAAAATTAGTTTTAGGTTTCAGAGAGTAGATTCCTGAAAAAAATGTGTTTGTTTTATGAAAAATGTGAGTGTGTTACTGCTAAAAAGTTGATTTAAATTTCGTTTTTGGATAAGGGTGATTGCAATATTTCAACAAGTCAATTGAAATTTTCTTGCACGATTAGGGACAGTGGATGCCTAGAAAGATGTTTTTTTTTAAATTAGTTTTAGGTTCCAGAGAGTAGATTCCTGAAAAAAAATGTGTTTGTTTTATGAAAAATGTGAGTGTGTTACTGCTAAAAAGTTGATTTAAATTTCGTTTTTGGATAAGGGTGATTGCAATACTTCAACAAGTCAATTGAAATTTTCTTGCACGATTAGGGACAGTGGATGCCTAGAAAGATGTTTTTTTAAAATTAGTTTTAAGTTCCAGAGAGTAGATTCCTGAAAAAAAATTGTTTGTTTTATTAAAATGTGAGTGTGTTACTGCTAAAAAGTTGATTTAAATTTCATTTTTGGATAAGGGTGATTGCAATATTTCAACAAGTCAATTGACATTTTCTTGCACGATTAGGGACAGTGGATGCCTAGAAAGATGTTTTTTTTAAATTAGTTTTAGGTTCCAGAGAGTAGATTCCTGAAAAAAATGTGTTTGTTTTATGAAAAATGTGAGTGTGTTACTGCTAAAAAGTTGATTTAAATATCGTTTTTGGATAAGGGTGATTGCAATATTCCAATAAGTTAATTGAAATTTTCTTGGAAGATTAGGGAGAGTGGATGCCTAGAAAGATGTTTTTTTAATTAGTTTTAGGTTTCAGAGAGTAGATTCCTGAAAAAAATGTGTTTGTTTTATGAAAAATGTGAGGGTGTTACTGCTAAAAAGTTGATTTAAATTTCGTTTTTGAATAAGGGTGATTGCAATATTTCAACAAGTCAATTGAAATTTTCTTGTACGATTAGGGACAGTGGATGCCTAGAAAGATATGTTTTTTAAAATTAGTTTTAGGTTTCAGAGAGTAGATTCCTGAAAAAAATGTGTTTGTTTTATGAAAAATGTGAGTGTGTTACTGCTAAAAAGTTGATTTAAATTTAGTTTTTGGATAAGGGTGATTGCAATATTTCAACAAGTCAATTGAAATTTTCTTGCACGATTAGGGACAGTGGATGCCTAGAAAGATGTTTTTTTAAAATTAGTTTTAGGTTCCAGAGAGTAGATTCCTGAAAAAAATGTGTTTGTTTTATGAAAAATGTGAGTGTGTTACTGCTAAAAAGTTGATTTAAATTTCGTTTTTGGATAAGGGTGATTGCAATACTTCAACAAGTCAATTGAAATTTTCTTGCACGATTAGGGACAGTGGATGCATAGAAAGATTTCTTTTTTAAATTAGTATTAGGTTTCAGAGAGTAGATTCCTGAAAAAAATGTTTTATGAAAAATGTGAGGGTGTTACTGCTAAAAAGTTGATTTAAATTTCGTTTTTGAATAAGGGTGATTGCAATATTTCAACAAGTCAATTGAAATTTTCTTGCACGATTAGGGACAGTGGATGCCTAGAAAGATGTTTTTTTAAAATTAGTTTTAGGTTCCAGAGAGTAGATTCCTGAAAAAAATGTGTTTGTTTTATGAAAAATGTGAGTGTGTTGCTGCTAAAAAGTTGATTTAAATTTCATATTTGGATAAGGGTGATTGCAATATTTCAACAAGTCAATTGAAATTTTCTTGCACGATTAGGGACAGTGGATGCCTAGAAAGATGTTTTTTTAAAATTAGTTTTAGGTTCCAGAGAGTAGATTCCTGAAAAAAATGTGTTTGTTTTATGAAAAATGTGAGTGTGTTACTGCAAAAAAGTTGATTTAAATATCGTTTTTGGATAAGGGTGATTGCAATATTTCAACAAGTTAATTGAAATTTTCTTGCATTAGGGAGAGTGGATGCCTAGAAAGATGTTTTTTACAAATTCGTTATAGGTTCCAGAGAGTGGATTCCTGAAAAAAAAACTTATTTGTTTCATGAAAAATGTGAGTGTGTAACTTCAAAAAAGTTGATTTAAATTTAGTTTCAGGATAAGCGTGAATGCATCATTTCAACAAGTTAATTGAAATTTTCTTGCACGATTAGGGAGAGTGGATGCATAGAAAGATGTTTTTTTTATATTTGTTTTAGGTTCCAGAGAGTTGATTCCTGAAAAAATGTGTTTGTTTTATGAAAAATGTGAGTGTGTTACTGCTAAAAAGTTGATTTAAATTTCGTTTTTGGATAAGGGTGATTGCAATATTTCAACAAGTCAATTGAAATTTTCTTGCACGATTAGGGACAGTGGATGCCTAGAAAGATGTTTTTTTAAAATTAGTTTTAGGTTCCAGAGAGTAGATTCCTGAAAAAAATGTGTTTGTTTTATGAAAAATGTGAGTGTGTTACTGCTAAAAAGTTGATTTAAATTTCGTTTTTGGGTAAGGGTGATTGCAATACTTCAACAAGTCAATTGAAATTTTCTTGCACGATTAGGGACAGTGGATGCCTAGAAAGATGTTTTTTTTAAATTAGTTTTAGGTTCCAGAGAGTAGATTCCTGAAAAAAATGTGTTTGTTTTATGAAAAATGTGAGTGTGTTACTGCTAAAAAGTTGATTTAAATTTCGTTTTTGGATAAGGGTGATTGCAATACTTCAACAAGTCAATTGAAATTTTCTTGCACGATTAGGGACAGTGGATGCATAGAAAGATTTCTTTTTTAAATTAGTATTAGGTTTCAGAGAGTAGATTCCTGAAAGAAATGTGTTTGTTTTATGAAAAATGTGAGGGTGTTACTGCTAAAAAGTTGATTTAAATTTCGTTTTTGAATAAGGGTGATTGCAATATTTCAACAAGTCAATTGAAATTTTCTTGTACGATTAGGGACAGTGGATGCCTAGAAAGATGTTTTTTTAAAATTAGTTTTAGGTTCCAGAGAGTAGATTCCTGAAAAAAATGTGTTTGTTTTATGAAAAATGTGAGTGTGTTACTGCTAAAAAGTTGATTTAAATTTCGTTTTTGAATAAGGGTGATTGCAATATTTCAACAAGTCAATTGAAATTTTCTTGCACGATTAGGGACAGTGGATGCCTAGAAAGATGGTTTTTTTAAATTAGTTTTAGGTTCCAGAGAGTTGATTCCTGAAAAAAATGTGTTTGTTTTATGAAAAATGTGAGTGTGTTACTGCTAAAATGTTGATTTAAATTTCGTTTTTGGATAAGGGTGATTGCAATATTTCAACAAGTCAATTGAAATTTTCTTGCACGATTAGGGACAGTGGATGCCTAGAAAGATGTTTTTTTAAAATTAGTTTTAGGTTCCAGAGAGTAGATTCCTGAAAAAAATGTGTTTGTTTTATGAAAAATGTGAGTGTGTTACTGCTAAAAAGTTGATTTAAATTTCGTTTTTGGATAAGGGTGATTGCAATACTTCAACAAGTCAATTGAAATTTTCTTGCACGATTAGGGACAGTGGATGCCTAGAAAGATTTTTTTTTAAATTAGTTTTAGGTTCCAGAGAGTAGATTCCTGAAAAAAATGTGTTTGTTTTATGAAAAATGTGAGTGTGTTACTGCAAAAAAGTTGATTTAAATTTAGTTTCAGGATAAGCATGAATGCATCATTTCAACAAGTTAATTGAAATTTTCTTGCACGATTAGGGAGAGTGGATGCATAGAAAGATGTTTTTTTTATATTTGTTTTAGGTTCCAGAGAGTTGATTCCTGAAAAAAATGTGTTTGTTTTATGAAAAATGTGAGTGTGTTACTGCTAAAAAGTTTATTTAAATTTAGCTTCAGGATAGGCATGATTGCATTATTTCAACTAGTTAATTGAAATTTTCTTGCACGATTAGGGAGAGTGGATGCATAGAAAGATGTTTTTTTTATATTTGTTTTAGGTTCCAGAGAGTTGATTCCTGAAAAAATGTGTTTTTGTTTTATGAAAAATGTGAGTGTGTTACTGCTAAAAAGTTGATTTAAATTTCGTTTTTGGATAAGGGTGATTGCAATATTTCAACAAGTCAATTGAAATTTTCTTGCACGATTAGGGACAGTGGATGCCTAGAAAGATGTTTTTTTAAAATTAGTTTTAGGTTTCAGAGAGTAGATTCCTGAAAAAAATGTGTTTGTTTTATGAAAAATGTGAGTGTGTTACTGCTAAAAAGTTGATTTAAATTTCGTTTTTGGATAAGGGTGATTGCAATATTTCAACAAGTCAATTGAAATTTTCTTGCACGATTAGGGACAGTGGATGCCTAGAAAGATGTTTTTTTTTAAATTAGTTTTAGGTTCCAGAGAGTAGATTCCTGAAAAAAAATGTGTTTGTTTTATGAAAAATGTGAGTGTGTTACTGCTAAAAATTTGATTTAAATTTCGTTTTTGGATAAGGGTGATTGCAATACTTCAACAAGTCAATTGAAATTTTCTTGCACGATTAGGGACAGTGGATGCCTAGAAAGATGTTTTTTTAAAATTAGTTTTAGGTTCCAGAGAGTAGATTCCTGAAAAAAAATTGTTTGTTTTATTAAAATGTGAGTGTGTTACTGCTAAAAAGTTGATTTAAATTTCATTTTTGGATAAGGGTGATTGCAATATTTCAACAAGTCAATTGAAATTTTCTTGCACGATTAGGGACAGTGGATGCCTAGAAAGATGTTTTTTTTAAATTAGTTTTAGGTTCCAGAGAGTAGATTCCTGAAAAAAATGTGTTTGTTTTATGAAAAATGTGAGTGTGTTACTGCTAAAAAGTTGATTTAAATATCGTTTTTGGATAAGGGTGATTGCAATATTTCAATAAGTTAATTGAAATTTTCTTGGAAGATTAGGGAGAGTGGATGCCTAGAAAGATGTTTTTTTAATTAGTTTTAGGTTTCAGAGAGTAGATTCCTGAAAAAAATGTGTTTGTTTTATGAAAAATGTGAGGGTGTTACTGCTAAAAAGTTGATTTAAATTTCGTTTTTGAATAAGGGTGATTGCAATATTTCAACAAGTCAATTGAAATTTTCTTGCACGATTAGGGACAGTGGATGCCTAGAAAGATATGTTTTTTAAAATTAGTTTTAGGTTTCAGAGAGTAGATTCCTGAAAAAAATGTGTTTGTTTTATGAAAAATGTGAGTGTGTTACTGCTAAAAAGTTGATTTAAATTTCGTTTTTGGATAAGGGTGATTGCAATATTTCAACAAGTCAATTGAAATTTTCTTGCACGATTAGGGACAGTGGATGCCTAGAAAGATGTTTTTTTAAAATTAGTTTTAGGTTCCAGAGAGTAGATTCCTGAAAAAAATGTGTTTGTTTTATGAAAAATGTGAGTGTGTTACTGCTAAAAAGTTGATTTAAATTTCGTTTTTGGATAAGGGTGATTGCAATACTTCAACAAGTCAATTGAAATTTTCTTGCACGATTAGGGACAGTGGATGCATAGAAAGATTTCTTTTTTAAATTAGTATTAGGTTTCAGAGAGTAGATTCCTGAAAAAATGTTTTATGAAAAATGTGAGGGTGTTACTGCTAAAAAGTTGATTTAAATTTCGTTTTTGAATAAGGGTGATTGCAATATTTCAACAAGTCAATTGAAATTTTCTTGCACGATTAGGGACAGTGGATGTCTAGAAAGATGTTTTTTTAAAATTAGTTTTAGGTTCCAGAGAGTAGATTCCTGAAAAAAATGTGTTTGTTTTATGAAAAATGTGAGTGTGTTGCTGCTAAAAAGTTGATTTAAATTTCATTTTTGGATAAGGGTGATTGCAATATTTCAACAAGTCAATTGAAATTTTCTTGCACGATTAGGGACAGTGGATGCCTAGAAAGATGTTTTTTACAAATTCGTTATAGGTTCCAGAGAGTGGATTCCTGAAAAAAAACTTATTTGTTTCATGAAAAATGTGAGTGTGTTACTGCAAAAAAGTTGATTTAAATTTAGTTTCAGGATAAGCGTGAATGCATCATTTCAACAAGTTAATTGAAATTTTCTTGCACGATTAGGGAGAGTGGATGCATAGAAAGATGTTTTTTTATATTTGTTTTAGGTTCCAGAGAGTTGATTCCTGAAAAAATGTGTTTGTTTTATGAAAAATGTGAGTGTGTTACTGCTAAAAAGTTGATTTAAATTTCGTTTTTGGATAAGGGTGATTGCAATATTTCAACAAGTCAATTGAAAGTTTCTTGCACGATTAGGGACAGTGGATGCCTAGAAAGATGTTTTTTTAAAATTAGTTTTAGGTTCCAGAGAGTAGATTCCTGAAAAAAATGTGTTTGTTTTATGAAAAATGTGAGTGTGTTACTGCTAAAAAGTTGATTTAAATTTCGTTTTTGGGTAAGGGTGATTGCAATACTTCAACAAGTCAATTGAAATTTTCTTGCACGATTAGGGACAGTGGATGCCTAGAAAGATTTTTTTTTTTCAATTAGTTTTAGGTTCCAGAGAGTAAATTCCTGAAAAAAATTTGTTTGTTTTATGAAAAATGTGAGTGTGTTACTGCTAAAAAGTTGATTTAAATTTCGTTTTTGGATAAGGGTGATTGCAATACTTCAACAAGTCAATTGAAATTTTCTTGCACGATTAGGGACAGTGGATGCATAGAAAGATTTCTTTTTTAAATTAGTATTAGGTTTCAGAGAGTAGATTCCTGAAAAAAATGTGTTTGTTTTATGAAAAATGTGAGGGTGTTACTGCTAAAAAGTTGATTTAAATTTTGTTTTTGAATAAGGGTGATTGCAATATTTCAACAAGTCAATTGAAATTTTCTTGTACGATTAGGGACAGTGGATGCCTAGAAAGATGTTTTTTTAAAATTAGTTTTAGGTTCCAGAGAGTAGATTCCTGAAAAAAATGTGTTTGTTTTATGAAAAATGTGAGTGTGTTACTGCTAAAAAGTTGATTTAAATTTCGTTTTTGAATAAGGGTGATTGCAATATTTCAACAAGTCAACTGAAATTTTCTTGCACGATTAGGGACAGTGGATGCCTAGAAAGATCTTTTTTTTAAATTAGTTTTAGGTTCCAGAGAGTAGATTCCTGAAAAAAATGTGTTTGTTTTATGAAAAATGTGAGTGTGTTACTGCTAAAAAGTTGATTTAAATTTCGTTTTTGGATAAGGGTGATTGCAATACTTCAACAAGTCAATTGAAATTTTCTTGCACGATTAGGGACAGTGGATGCCTAGAAAGATTTTTTTTTTCATTAGTTTTAGGTTCCAGAGAGTAGATTCCTGAAAAAAATGTGTTTGTTTTATGAAAAATGTGAGTGTGTTACTGCAAAAAAGTTGATTTAAATTTAGTTTCAGGATAAGCATGAATGCATCATTTCAACAAGTTAATTGAAATTTTCTTGCACGATTAGGGAGAGTGGATGCATAGAAAGATGTTTTTTTTATATTTGTTTTAGGTTCCAGAGAGTTGATTCCTGAAAAAAATGTGTTTGTTTTATGAAAAATGTGAGTGTGTTACTGCTAAAAAGTTTATTTAAATTTAGCTTCAGGATAGGCATGATTGCATTATTTCAACTAGTTAATTGAAATTTTCTTGCACGATTAGGGAGAGTGGATGCATAGAAAGATGTTTTTTTTATATTTGTTTTAGGTTCCAGAGAGTTGATTCCTGAAAAAATGTGTTTGTTTTATGAAAAATGTGAGTGTGTTACTGCTAAAAAGTTGATTTAAATTTCGTTTTTGGATAAGGGTGATTGCAATATTTCAACAAGTCAATTGAAATTTTCTTGCACGATTAGGGACAGTGGATGCCTAGAAAGATGTTTTTTTAAAATTAGTTTTAGGTTCCAGAGAGTAGATTCCTGAAAAAAATGTGTTTGTTTTATGAAAAATGTGAGTGTGTTACTGCTAAAAAGTTGATTTAAATTTCGTTTTTGGATAAGGGTGATTGCAATACTTCAACAAGTCAATTGAAATGTTCTTGCACGATTAGGGACAGTGGATGCCTAGAAAGATTTTTTTTTTAAATTAGTTTTAGGTTCCAGAGAGTAGATTCCTGAAAAAAATGTGTTTGTTTTATGAAAAATGTGAGGGTGTTACTGCTAAAAAGTTGATTTAAATTTCGTTTTTGAATAAGGGTGATTGCAATATTTCAACAAGTCAATTGAAATTTTCTTGTACGATTAGGGACAGTGGATGCCTAGAAAGATGTTTTTTTAAAATTAGTTTTAGGTTCCAGAGAGTAGATTCCTGAAAAAAATGTGTTTGTTTTATGAAAAATGTGAGTGTGTTACTGCTAAAAAGTTGATTTAAATTTCATTTTTGGATAAGGGTGATTGCAATATTTCAACAAGTCAATTGAAATTTTCTTGCATGATTAGGGACAGTGGATGCCTAGAAAGATGTTTTTTTAAAATTAGTTTTAGGTTCCAGAGAGTAGATTCCTGAAAAAAATGTGTTTGTTTTATGAAAAATGTGAGTGTGTTACTGCAAAAAAGTTGATTTAAATATTGTTTTTGGATAAGGGTGATTGCAATATTTCAACAAGTTAATTGAAATTTTCTTGCAAGATTAGGGAGAGTGGATGCCTAGAAAGATGTTTTTTACAAATTCGTTATAGGTTCCAGAGAGTGGATTCCTGAAAAAAAAATTATTTGTTTCATGAAAAATGTGAGTGTGTTACTGCAAAAAAGTTGATTTAAATTTGGTTTCAGGATAAGCGTGAATGCATCATTTCAACAAGTTAATTGAAATTTTCTTGCACGATTAGGGAGAGTGGATGCATAGAAAGATGTTTTTTTATATTTGTTTTAGGTTCCAGAGAGTTGATTCCTGAAAAAAATGTGTTTGTTTTATGAAAAATATGAGTGTGTTACTGCTAAAAAGTTTATTTAAATGTAGCTTCAGGATAGGCATGATTGCAATATTTCAACTAGTTAATTGAAATTTTCTTGGAAGATTAGGGAGAGTGGATGCCTAGAAAGATGTTTTTTTTAAATTAGTTTTAGGTTTCAGAGAGTAGATTCCTGAAAAAAATGTGTTTGTTTTATGGAAAATGTGAGGGTGTTACTGCTAAAAAGTTGATTTAAATTTCGTTTTTGAATAAGGGTGATTGCAATATTTCAACAAGTCAATTGAAATTTTCTTGCACGATTAGGGACAGTGGATGCCTAGAAAGATATTTTTTTTAAATTAGTTTTAGGTTTCAGAGAGTAGATTCCTGAAAAAAAATGTGTTTGTTTTATGAAAAATGTGAGTGTGTTACTGCTAAAAAGTTGATTTAAATTTCGTTTTTGGATAAGGGTGATTGCAATATTTCAACAAGTCAATTGAAATTTTCTTGCACGATTAGGGACAGTGGATGCCTAGAAAGATGTTTTTTTAAAATTAGTTTTAGGTTCCAGAGAGTAGATTCCTGAAAAAAATGTGTTTGTTTTATGAAAAATGTGAGTGTGTTACTGCTAAAAAGTTGATTTAAATTTCATTTTTGGATAAGGGTGATTGCAATATTTCAACAAGTCAATTGAAATTTTCTTGCACGATTAGGGACAGTGGATGCCTAGAAAGATGTTTCTTTAAAATTAGTTTTAGGTTCCAGAGAGTAGATTCCTGAAAAAAATGTGTTTGTTTTATGAAAAATGTGAGTGTGTTACTGCAAAAAAGTTGATTTAAATATTGTTTTTGGATAAGGGTGATTGCAATATTTCAACAAGTTAATTGAAATTTTCTTGCAAGATTAGGGAGAGTGGATGCCTAGAAAGATGTTTTTTACAAATTCGTTATAGGTTCCAGAGAGTGGATTCCTGAAAAAAAAAATATTTGTTTCATGAAAAATGTGAGTGTGTTACTGCAAAAAAGTTGATTTAAATTTGGTTTCAGGATAAGCGTGAATGCATCATTTCAACAAGTTAATTGAAATTTTCTTGCACGATTAGGGAGAGTGGATGCATAGAAAGATGTTTTTTTTATATTTGTTTTAGGTTCCAGAGAGTTGATTCCTGAAAAAAATGTGTTTGTTTTATGAAAAATATGAGTGTGTTACTGCTAAAAAGTTTATTTAAATGTAGCTTCAGGATAGGCATGATTGCAACATTTCAACTAGTTAATTGAAATTTTCTTGGAAGATTAGGGAGAGTGGATGCCTAGAAAGATGTTTTTTTTAAATTAGTTTTAGGTTTCAGAGAGTAGATTCCTGAAAAAAATGTGTTTGTTTTATGAAAAATGTGAGTGTGTTACTGCTAAAAAGTTGATTTAAATTTCGTTTTTGGGTAAGGGTGATTGCAATACTTCAACAAGTCAATTGAAATTTTCTTGCACGATTAGGGACAGTGGATGCCTAGAAAGATGTTTTTTTTAAATTAGTTTTAGGTTCCAGAGAGTAGATTCCTGAAAAAAATGTGTTTGTTTTATGAAAAATGTGAGTGTGTTACTGCTAAAAAGTTGATTTAAATTTCGTTTTTGGATAAGGGTGATTGCAATACTTCAACAAGTCAATTGAAATTTTCTTGCACGATTAGGGACAGTGGATGCCTAGAAAGATGTTTTTTTAAAATTAGTTTTAGGTTCCAGAGAGTAGATTCCTGAAAAAAATGTGTTTGTTTTATGAAAAATGTGAGTGTGTTACTGCAAAAAAGTTGATTTAAATATCGTTTTTGGATAAAGGTGATTGCAATATTTCAACAAGTTAATTGAAATTTTCTTGCAAGATTAGGGAGAGTGGATGCCTAGAAAGATGTTTTTTACAAATTCGTTATAGGTTCCAGAGAGTGGATTCCTGAAAAAAAAATTATTTGTTTCATGAAAAATGTGAGTGTGTTACTGCAAAAAAGTTGATTTAAATTTAGTTTCAGGATAAGCATGAATGCATCATTTCAACAAGTTAATTGAAATTTTCTTGCACGATTAGGGAGAGTGGATGCATAGAAAGATGTTTTTTTTATATTTGTTTTAGGTTCCAGAGAGTTGATTCCTGAAAAAAATGTGTTTGTTTTATGAAAAATGTGAGTGTGTTACTGCTAAAAAGTTTATTTAAATTTAGCTTCAGGATAGGCATGATTGCATTATTTCAACAAGTTAATTGAAATTTTCTTGCACGATTAGGGAGAATGGATGCATAGAAAGATGTTTTTTTTATATTTGTTTTAGGTTCCAGAGAGTTGATTCCTGAAAAAATGTGTTTGTTTTATGAAAAATGTGAGTGTGTTACTGCTAAAAAGTTGATTTAAATTTCGTTTTTGGATAAGGGTGATTGCAATATTTCAACAAGTCAATTGAAATTTTCTTGCACGATTAGGGACAGTGGATGCCTAGAAAGATGTTTTTTTAAAATTAGTTTTAGGTTCCAGAGAGTAGATTCCTGAAAAAAATGTGTTTGTTTTATGAAAAATGTGAGTGTGTTACTGCTAAAAAGTTGATTTAAATTTCGTTTTTGGATAAGGGTGATTGCAATACTTCAACAAGTCAATTGAAATTTTCTTGCACGATTAGGGACAGTGGATGCCTAGAAAGATTTTTTTTTAAATTAGTTTTAGGTTCCAGAGAGTAGATTCCTGAAAAAAATGTGTTTGTTTTATGAAAAATGTGAGGGTGTTACTGCTAAAAAGTTGATTTAAATTTCGTTTTTGAATAAGGGTGATTGCAATATTTCAACAAGTCAATTGAAATTTTCTTGTACGATTAGGGACAGTGGATGCCTAGAAAGATGTTTTTTTAAAATTAGTTTTAGGTTCCAGAGAGTAGATTCCTGAAAAAAATGTGTTTGTTTTATGAAAAATGTGAGTGTGTTACTGCTAAAAAGTTGATTTAAATTTCATTTTTGGATAAGGGTGATTGCAATATTTCAACAAGTCAATTGAAATTTTCTTGCACGATTAGGGAGAGTGGATGCCTAGAAAGATGTTTTTTACAAATTCGTTATAGGTTCCAGAGAGTGGATTCCTGAAAAAAAAATATTTGTTTCATGAAAAATGTGAGTGTGTTACTGCAAAAAAGTTGATTTAAATTTAGTTTCAGGATAAGCGTGAATGCATCATTTCAACAAGTTAATTGAAATTTTCTTGCACGATTAGGGAGAGTGGATGCATAGAAAGATGTTTTTGTTATATTTGTTTTAGGTTCCAGAGAGTTGATTCCTGAAAAAATGTGTTTGTTTTATGAAAAATGTGAGTGTGTTACTGCAAAAAAGTTGATTTAAATTTAGTTTCAGGATAAGCATGAATGCATCATTTCAACAAGTTAATTGAAATTTTCTTGCACGATTAGGGAGAGTGGATGCATAGAAAGATGTTTTTTTTATATTTGTTTTAGGTTCCAGAGAGTTGATTCCTGAAAAAAATGTGTTTGTTTTATGAAAAATGTGAGTGTGTTACTGCTAAAAAGTTTATTTAAATTTAGCTTCAGGATAGGCATGATTGCATTATTTCAACAAGTTAATTGAAATTTTCTTGCACGATTAGGGAGAATGGATGCATAGAAAGATGTTTTTTTTATATTTGTTTTAGGTTCCAGAGAGTTGATTCCTGAAAAAATGTGTTTGTTTTATGAAAAATGTGAGTGTGTTACTGCTAAAAAGTTGATTTAAATTTCGTTTTTGGATAAGGGTGATTGCAATATTTCAACAAGTCAATTGAAATTTTCTTGCACGATTAGGGACAGTGGATGCCTAGAAAGATGTTTTTTTAAAATTAGTTTTAGGTTCCAGAGAGTAGATTCCTGAAAAAAATGTGTTTGTTTTATGAAAAATGTGAGTGTGTTACTGCTAAAAAGTTGATTTAAATTTCGTTTTTGGATAAGGGTGATTGCAATACTTCAACAAGTCAATTGAAATTTTCTTGCACGATTAGGGACAGTGGATGCCTAGAAAGATTTTTTTTTAAATTAGTTTTAGGTTCCAGAGAGTAGATTCCTGAAAAAAATGTGTTTGTTTTATGAAAAATGTGAGGGTGTTACTGCTAAAAAGTTGATTTAAATTTCGTTTTTGAATAAGGGTGATTGCAATATTTCAACAAGTCAATTGAAATTTTCTTGTACGATTAGGGACAGTGGATGCCTAGAAAGATGTTTTTTTAAAATTAGTTTTAGGTTCCAGAGAGTAGATTCCTGAAAAAAATGTGTTTGTTTTATGAAAAATGTGAGTGTGTTACTGCTAAAAAGTTGATTTAAATTTCATTTTTGGATAAGGGTGATTGCAATATTTCAACAAGTCAATTGAAATTTTCTTGCACGATTAGGGAGAGTGGATGCCTAGAAAGATGTTTTTTACAAATTCGTTATAGGTTCCAGAGAGTGGATTCCTGAAAAAAAAATATTTGTTTCATGAAAAATGTGAGTGTGTTACTGCAAAAAAGTTGATTTAAATTTAGTTTCAGGATAAGCGTGAATGCATCATTTCAACAAGTTAATTGAAATTTTCTTGCACGATTAGGGAGAGTGGATGCATAGAAAGATGTTTTTGTTATATTTGTTTTAGGTTCCAGAGAGTTGATTCCTGAAAAAATGTGTTTGTTTTATGAAAAATGTGAGTGTGTTACTGCTAAAAAGTTGATTTAAATTTCGTTTTTGGATAAGGGTGATTGCAATATTTCAACAAGTCAATTGAAATTTTCTTGCACGATTAGGGACAGTGGATGCCTAGAAAGATGTTTTTTTAAAATTAGTTTTAGGTTTCAGAGAGTAGATTCCTGAGAAAAATGTGTTTGTTTTATGAAAAATGTGAGTGTGTTACTGCTAAAAAGTTGATTTAAATTTCGTTTTTGGATAAGGGTGATTGCAATATTTCAACAACTCAATTGAAATTTTCTTGCACGATTAGGGACAGTGGATGCCTAGAAAGATGTTTTTTTTTAAATTAGTTTTAGGTTCCAGAGAGTAGATTCCTGAAAAAAAATGTGTTTGTTTTATGAAAAATGTGAGTGTGTTACTGCTAAAAAGTTGATTTAAATTTCGTTTTTGGATAAGGGTGATTGCAATACTTCAACAAGTCAATTGAAATTTTCTTGCACGATTAGGGACAGTGGATGCCTAGAAAGATCTTTTTTTAAAATTAGTTTTAGGTTCCAGAGAGTAGATTCCTGAAAAAAAATTGTTTGTTTTATTAAAATGTGAGGGTGTTACTGCTAAAAAGTTGATTTAAATTTCGTTTTTGAATAAGGGTGATTGCAATATTTCAACAAGTCAATTGAAATTTTCTTGCACGATTAGGGACAGTGGATGACTAGAAAGATGTTTTTTTAAAATTAGTTTTAGGTTCCAGAGAGTAGATTCCTGAAAAAAATGTGTTTGTTTTATGAAAAATGTGAGTGTGTTACTGCTAAAAAGTTGATTTAAATTTCATTTTTGGATAAGGGTGATTGCAATATTTCAACAAGTCAATTGAAATTTTCTTGCACGATTAGGGAGAGTGGATGCATAGAAAGATGTTTTTTTATATTTGTTTTAGGTTCCAGAGAGTTGATTCCTGAAAAAATGTGTTTGTTTTATGAAAAATGTGAGTGTGTTACTGCAAAAAAGTTGATTTAAATTTAGTTTCAGGATAAGCGTGAATGCATCATTTCAACAAGTTAATTGAAATTTTCTTGCACGATTAGGGAGAGTGGATGCATAGAAAGATGTTTTTTTTATATTTGTTTTAGGTTCCAGAGAGTTGATTCCTGAAAAAATGTGTTTGTTTTATGAAAAATGTGAGTGTGTTACTGCTAAAAAGTTGATTTAAATTTCGTTTTTGGATAAGGGTGATTGCAATATTTCAACAAGTCAATTGAAATTTTCTTGCACGATTAGGGACAGTGGATGCCTAGAAAGATGTTTTTTTAAAATTAGTTTTAGGTTTCAGAGAGTAGATTCCTGAAAAAAATGTGTTTGTTTTATGAAAAATGTGAGTGTGTTACTGCTAAAAAGTTGATTTAAATTTCGTTTTTGGATAAGGGTGATTGCAATATTTCAACAAGTCAATTGAAATTTTCTTGCACGATTAGGGACAGTGGATGCCTAGAAAGATGTTTTTTTTTAAATTAGTTTTAGGTTCCAGAGAGTAGATTCCTGAAAAAAAATGTGTTTGTTTTATGAAAAATGTGAGTGTGTTACTGCTAAAAAGTTGATTTAAATTTCGTTTTTGGATAAGGGTGATTGCAATACTTCAACAAGTCAATTGAAATTTTCTTGCACGATTAGGGACAGTGGATGCCTAGAAAGATGTTTTTTTAAAATTAGTTTTAAGTTCCAGAGAGTAGATTCCTGAAAAAAAATTGTTTGTTTTATTAAAATGTGAGTGTGTTACTGCTAAAAAGTTGATTTAAATTTCATTTTTGGATAAGGGTGATTGCAATATTTCAACAAGTCAATTGACATTTTCTTGCACGATTAGGGACAGTGGATGCCTAGAAAGATGTTTTTTTTAAATTAGTTTTAGGTTCCAGAGAGTAGATTCCTGAAAAAAATGTGTTTGTTTTATGAAAAATGTGAGTGTGTTACTGCTAAAAAGTTGATTTAAATATCGTTTTTGGATAAGGGTGATTGCAATATTCCAATAAGTTAATTGAAATTTTCTTGGAAGATTAGGGAGAGTGGATGCCTAGAAAGATGTTTTTTTAATTAGTTTTAGGTTTCAGAGAGTAGATTCCTGAAAAAAATGTGTTTGTTTTATGAAAAATGTGAGGGTGTTACTGCTAAAAAGTTGATTTAAATTTCGTTTTTGAATAAGGGTGATTGCAATATTTCAACAAGTCAATTGAAATTTTCTTGTACGATTAGGGACAGTGGATGCCTAGAAAGATATGTTTTTTAAAATTAGTTTTAGGTTTCAGAGAGTAGATTCCTGAAAAAAATGTGTTTGTTTTATGAAAAATGTGAGTGTGTTACTGCTAAAAAGTTGATTTAAATTTAGTTTTTGGATAAGGGTGATTGCAATATTTCAACAAGTCAATTGAAATTTTCTTGCACGATTAGGGACAGTGGATGCCTAGAAAGATGTTTTTTTAAAATTAGTTTTAGGTTCCAGAGAGTAGATTCCTGAAAAAAATGTGTTTGTTTTATGAAAAATGTGAGTGTGTTACTGCTAAAAAGTTGATTTAAATTTCGTTTTTGGATAAGGGTGATTGCAATACTTCAACAAGTCAATTGAAATTTACTTGCACGATTAGGGACAGTGGATGCATAGAAAGATTTCTTTTTTAAATTAGTATTAGGTTTCAGAGAGTAGATTCCTGAAAAAAATGTTTTATGAAAAATGTGAGGGTGTTACTGCTAAAAAGTTGATTTAAATTTCGTTTTTGAATAAGGGTGATTGCAATATTTCAACAAGTCAATTGAAATTTTCTTGCACGATTAGGGACAGTGGATGCCTAGAAAGATGTTTTTTTAAAATTAGTTTTAGGTTCCAGAGAGTAGATTCCTGAAAAAAATGTGTTTGTTTTATGAAAAATGTGAGTGTGTTGCTGCTAAAAAGTTGATTTAAATTTCATATTTGGATAAGGGTGATTGCAATATTTCAACAAGTCAATTGAAATTTTCTTGCACGATTAGGGACAGTGGATGCCTAGAAAGATGTTTTTTTAAAATTAGTTTTAGGTTCCAGAGAGTAGATTCCTGAAAAAAATGTGTTTGTTTTATGAAAAATGTGAGTGTGTTACTGCAAAAAAGTTGATTTAAATATCGTTTTTGGATAAGGGTGATTGCAATATTTCAACAAGTTAATTGAAATTTTCTTGCAAGATTAGGGAGAGTGGATGCCTAGAAAGATGTTTTTTACAAATTCGTTATAGGTTCCAGAGAGTGGATTCCTGAAAAAAAAACTTATTTGTTTCATGAAAAATGTGAGTGTGTAACTGCAAAAAAGTTGATTTAAATTTAGTTTCAGGATAAGCGTGAATGCATCATTTCAACAAGTTAATTGAAATTTTCTTGCACGATTAGGGAGAGTGGATGCATAGAAAGATGTTTTTTTTATATTTGTTTTAGGTTCCAGAGAGTTGATTCCTGAAAAAATGTGTTTGTTTTATGAAAAATGTGAGTGTGTTACTGCTAAAAAGTTGATTTAAATTTCGTTTTTGGATAAGGGTGATTGCAATATTTCAACAAGTCAATTGAAATTTTCTTGCACGATTAGGGACAGTGGATGCCTAGAAAGATGTTTTTTTAAAATTAGTTTTAGGTTCCAGAGAGTAGATTCCTGAAAAAAATGTGTTTGTTTTATGAAAAATGTGAGTGTGTTACTGCTAAAAAGTTGATTTAAATTTCGTTTTTGGGTAAGGGTGATTGCAATACTTCAACAAGTCAATTGAAATTTTCTTGCACGATTAGGGACAGTGGATGCCTAGAAAGATGTTTTTTTTAAATTAGTTTTAGGTTCCAGAGAGTAGATTCCTGAAAAAAATGTGTTTGTTTTATGAAAAATGTGAGTGTGTTACTGCTAAAAAGTTGATTTAAATTTCGTTTTTGGATAAGGGTGATTGCAATACTTCAACAAGTCAATTGAAATTTTCTTGCACGATTAGGGACAGTGGATGCATAGAAAGATTTCTTTTTTAAATTAGTATTAGGTTTCAGAGAGTAGATTCCTGAAAGAAATGTGTTTGTTTTATGAAAAATGTGAGGGTGTTACTGCTAAAAAGTTGATTTAAATTTCGTTTTTGAATAAGGGTGATTGCAATATTTCAACAAGTCAATTGAAATTTTCTTGTACGATTAGGGACAGTGGATGCCTAGAAAGATGTTTTTTTAAAATTAGTTTTAGGTTCCAGAGAGTAGATTCCTGAAAAAAATGTGTTTGTTTTATGAAAAATGTGAGTGTGTTACTGCTAAAAAGTTGATTTAAATTTCGTTTTTGAATAAGGGTGATTGCAATATTTCAACAAGTCAATTGAAATTTTCTTGCACGATTAGGGACAGTGGATGCCTAGAAAGATGGTTTTTTTAAATTAGTTTTAGGTTCCAGAGAGTTGATTCCTGAAAAAAATTTGTTTGTTTTATGAAAAATGTGAGTGTGTTACTGCTAAAATGTTGATTTAAATTTCGTTTTTGGATAAGGGTGATTGCAATATTTCAACAAGTCAATTGAAATTTTCTTGCACGATTAGGGACAGTGGATGCCTAGAAAGATGTTTTTTTAAAATTAGTTTTAGGTTCCAGAGAGTAGATTCCTGAAAAAAATGTGTTTGTTTTATGAAAAATGTGAGTGTGTTACTGCTAAAAAGTTGATTTAAATTTCGTTTTTGGATAAGGGTGATTGCAATACTTCAACAAGTCAATTGAAATTTTCTTGCACGATTAGGGACAGTGGATGCCTAGAAAGATTTTTTTTTAAATTAGTTTTAGGTTCCAGAGAGTAGATTCCTGAAAAAAATGTGTTTGTTTTATGAAAAATGTGAGTGTGTTACTGCAAAAAAGTTGATTTAAATTTAGTTTCAGGATAAGCATGAATGCATCATTTCAACAAGTTAATTGAAATTTTCTTGCACGATTAGGGAGAGTGGATGCATAGAAAGATGTTTTTTTTATATTTGTTTTAGGTTCCAGAGAGTTGATTCCTGAAAAAAATGTGTTTGTTTTATGAAAAATGTGAGTGTGTTACTGCTAAAAAGTTTATTTAAATTTAGCTTCAGGATAGGCATGATTGCATTATTTCAACTAGTTAATTGAAATTTTCTTGCACGATTAGGGAGAGTGGATGCATAGAAAGATGTTTTTTTTATATTTGTTTTAGGTTCCAGAGAGTTGATTCCTGAAAAAATGTGTTTTTGTTTTATGAAAAATGTGAGTGTGTTACTGCTAAAAAGTTGATTTAAATTTCGTTTTTGGATAAGGGTGATTGCAATATTTCAACAAGTCAATTGAAATTTCCTTGCACGATTAGGGACAGTGGATGCCTAGAAAGATGTTTTTTTTAAATTAGTTTTAGGTTTCAGAGAGTAGATTCCTGAAAAAAATGTGTTTGTTTTATGAAAAATGTGAGTGTGTTACTGCTAAAAAGTTGATTTAAATTTCGTTTTTGGATAAGGGTGATTGCAATATTTCAACAAGTCAATTGAAATTTTCTTGCACGATTAGGGACAGTGGATGCCTAGAAAGATGTTTTTTTTTAAATTAGTTTTAGGTTCCAGAGAGTAGATTCCTGAAAAAAAATGTGTTTGTTTTATGAAAAATGTGAGTGTGTTACTGCTAAAAAGTTGATTTAAATTTCGTTTTTGGATAAGGGTGATTGCAATACTTCAACAAGTCAATTGAAATTTTCTTGCACGATTAGGGACAGTGGATGCCTAGAAAGATGTTTTTTTAAAATTAGTTTTAGGTTCCAGAGAGTAGATTCCTGAAAAAAAATTGTTTGTTTTATTAAAATGTGAGTGTGTTACTGCTAAAAAGTTGATTTAAATTTCATTTTTGGATAAGGGTGATTGCAATATTTCAACAAGTCAATTGAAATTTTCTTGCACGATTAGGGACAGTGGATGCCTAGAAAGATGTTTTTTTTAAATTAGTTTTAGGTTCCAGAGAGTAGATTCCTGAAAAAAATGTGTTTGTTTTATGAAAAATGTGAGTGTGTTACTGCTAAAAGTTGATTTAAATATCGTTTTTGGATAAGGGTGATTGCAATATTTCAATAAGTTAATTGAAATTTTCTTGGAAGATTAGGGAGAGTGGATGCCTAGAAAGATGTTTTTTTAATTAGTTTTAGGTTTCAGAGAGTAGATTCCTGAAAAAAATGTGTTTGTTTTATGAAAAATGTGAGGGTGTTACTGCTAAAAAGTTGATTTAAATTTCCTTTTTGAATAAGGGTGATTGCAATATTTCAACAAGTCAATTGAAATTTTCTTGCACGATTAGGGACAGTGGATGCCTAGAAAGATATGTTTTTTAAAATTAGTTTTAGGTTTCAGAGAGTAGATTCCTGAAAAAAATGTGTTTGTTTTATGAAAAATGTGAGTGTGTTACTGCTAAAAAGTTGATTTAAATTTCGTTTTTGGATAAGGGTGATTGCAATATTTCAACAAGTCAATTGAAATTTTCTTGCACGATTAGGGACAGTGGATGCCTAGAAAGATGTTTTTTTAAAATTAGTTTTAGGTTCCAGAGAGTAGATTCCTGAAAAAAATGTGTTTGTTTTATGAAAAATGTGAGTGTGTTACTGCTAAAAAGTTGATTTAAATTTCGTTTTTGGATAAGGGTGATTGCAATACTTCAACAAGTCAATTGAAATTTTCTTGCACGATTAGGGACAGTGGATGCATAGAAAGATTTCTTTTTTAAATTAGTATTAGGTTTCAGAGAGTAGATTCCTGAAAAAAATGTTTTATGAAAAATGTGAGGGTGTTACTGCTAAAAAGTTGATTTAAATTTCGTTTTTGAATAAGGGTGATTGCAATATTTCAACAAGTCAATTGAAATTTTCTTGCACGATTAGGGACAGTGGATGCCTAGAAAGATGTTTTTTTAAAATTAGTTTTAGGTTCCAGAGAGTAGATTCCTGAAAAAAATGTGTTTGTTTTATGAAAAATGTGAGTGTGTTGCTGCTAAAAAGTTGATTTAAATTTCATTTTTGGATAAGGGTGATTGCAATATTTCAACAAGTCAATTGAAATTTTCTTGCACGATTAGGGACAGTGGATGCCTAGAAAGATGTTTTTTACAAATTCGTTATAGGTTCCAGAGAGTGGATTCCTGAAAAAAAACTTATTTGTTTCATGAAAAATGTGAGTGTGTTACTGCAAAAAAGTTGATTTAAATTTAGTTTCAGGATAAGCGTGAATGCATCATTTCAACAAGTTAATTGAAATTTTCTTGCACGATTAGGGAGAGTGGATGCCTAGAAAGATGTTTTTTTAAAATTAGTTTTAGGTTCCAGAGAGTAGATTCCTGAAAAAAATGTGTTTGTTTTATGAAAAATGTGAGTGTGTTACTGCTAAAAAGTTGATTTAAATTTCGTTTTTGGGTAAAGGGTGATTGCAATACTTCAACAAGTCAATTGAAATTTTCTTGCACGATTAGGGACAGTGGATGCCTAGAAAGATTTTTTTTTTTCAATTAGTTTTAGGTTCCAGAGAGTAAATTCCTGAAAAAAATGTGTTTGTTTTATGAAAAATGTGAGTGTGTTACTGCTAAAAAGTTGATTTAAATTTCGTTTTTGGATAAGGGGGATTACAATACTTCAACAAGTCAATTGAAATTTTCTTGCACGATTAGGGACAGTGGATGCATAGAAAGATTTCTTTTTTAAATTAGTATTAGGTTTCAGAGAGTAGATTCCTGAAAAAAATGTGTTTGTTTTATGAAAAATGTGAGGGTGTTACTGCTAAAAAGTTGATTTAAATTTCGTTTTTGAATAAGGGTGATTGCAATATTTCAACAAGTCAATTGAAATTTTCTTGTACGATTAGGGACAGTGGATGCCTAGAAAGATGTTTTTTTAAAATTAGTTTTAGGTTCCAGAGAGTAGATTCCTGAAAAAAATGTGTTTGTTTTATGAAAAATGTGAGTGTGTTACTGCTAAAAAGTTGATTTAAATTTCGTTTTTGAATAAGGGTGATTGCAATATTTCAACAAGTCAACTGAAATTTTCTTGCACGATTAGGGACAGTGGATGCCTAGAAAGATCTTTTTTTTAAATTAGTTTTAGGTTCCAGAGAGTAGATTCCTGAAGAAAATGTGTTTGTTTTATGAAAAATGTGAGTGTGTTACTGCTAAAAAGTTGATTTAAATTTCGTTTTTGGATAAGGGTGATTGCAATACTTCAACAAGTCAATTGAAATTTTCTTGCACGATTAGGGACAGTGGATGCCTAGAAAGATGTTTTTTTTAAATTAGTTTTAGGTTCCAGAGAGTAGATTCCTGAAAAAAATGTGTTTGTTTTATGAAAAATGTGAGTGTGTTGCTGCTAAAAAGTTGATTTAAATTTCATTTTTGGATAAGGGTGATTGCAATATTTCAACAAGTCAATTGAAATTTTCTTGCACGATTAGGGACAGTGGATGCCTAGAAAGATGTTTTTTACAAATTCGTTATAGGTTCCAGAGAGTGGATTCCTGAAAAAAAACTTATTTGTTTCATGAAAAATGTGAGTGTGTTACTGCAAAAAAGTTGATTTAAATTTAGTTTCAGGATAAGCGTGAATGCATCATTTCAACAAGTTAATTGAAATTTTCTTGCACGATTAGGGAGAGTGGATGCATAGAAAGATGTTTTTTTATATTTGTTTTAGGTTCCAGAGAGTTGATTCCTGAAAAAATGTGTTTGTTTTATGAAAAATGTGAGTGTGTTACTGCTAAAAAGTTGATTTAAATTTCGTTTTTGGATAAGGGTGATTGCAATATTTCAACAAGTCAATTGAAAGTTTCTTGCACGATTAGGGACAGTGGATGCCTAGAAAGATGTTTTTTTAAAATTAGTTTTAGGTTCCAGAGAGTAGATTCCTGAAAAAAATGTGTTTGTTTTATGAAAAATGTGAGTGTGTTACTGCTAAAAAGTTGATTTAAATTTCGTTTTTGGGTAAGGGTGATTGCAATACTTCAACAAGTCAATTGAAATTTTCTTGCACGATTAGGGACAGTGGATGCCTAGAAAGATTTTTTTTTTTCAATTAGTTTTAGGTTCCAGAGAGTAAATTCCTGAAAAAAATGTGTTTGTTTTATGAAAAATGTGAGTGTGTTACTGCTAAAAAGTTGATTTAAATTTCGTTTTTGGATAAGGGTGATTGCAATACTTCAACAAGTCAATTGAAATTTTCTTGCACGATTAGGGACAGTGGATGCATAGAAAGATTTCTTTTTTAAATTAGTATTAGGTTTCAGAGAGTAGATTCCTGAAAAAAATGTGTTTGTTTTATGAAAAATGTGAGGGTGTTACTGCTAAAAAGTTGATTTAAATTTTGTTTTTGAATAAGGGTGATTGCAATATTTCAACAAGTCAATTGAAATTTTCTTGTACGATTAGGGACTGTGGATGCCTAGAAAGATGTTTTTTTAAAATTAGTTTTAGGTTCCAGAGAGTAGATTCCTGAAAAAAATGTGTTTGTTTTATGAAAAATGTGAGTGTGTTACTGCTAAAAAGTTGATTTAAATTTCGTTTTTGAATAAGGGTGATTGCAATATTTCAACAAGTCAACTGAAATTTTCTTGCACGATTAGGGACAGTGGATGCCTAGAAAGATCTTTTTTTTAAATTAGTTTTAGGTTCCAGAGAGTAGATTCCTGAAAAAAATGTGTTTGTTTTATGAAAAATGTGAGTGTGTTACTGCTAAAAAGTTGATTTAAATTTCGTTTTTGGATAAGGGTGATTGCAATACTTCAACAAGTCAATTGAAATTTTCTTGCACGATTAGGGACAGTGGATGCCTAGAAAGATTTTTTTTTTCATTAGTTTTAGGTTCCAGAGAGTAGATTCCTGAAAAAAATGTGTTTGTTTTATGAAAAATGTGAGTGTGTTACTGCAAAAAAGTTGATTTAAATTTAGTTTCAGGATAAGCATGAATGCATCATTTCAACAAGTTAATTGAAATTTTCTTGCACGATTAGGGAGAGTGGATGCATAGAAAGATTTTTTTTTATATTTGTTTTAGGTTCCAGGGAGTTGATTCCTGAAAAAAATGTGTTTGTTTTATGAAAAATGTGAGTGTGTTACTGCTAAAAAGTTTATTTAAATTTAGCTTCAGGATAGGCATGATTGCATTATTTCAACTAGTTAATTGAAATTTTCTTGCACGATTAGGGAGAGTGGATGCATAGAAAGATGTTTTTTTTATATTTGTTTTAGGTTCCAGAGAGTTGATTCCTGAAAAAATGTGTTTGTTTTATGAAAAATGTGAGTGTGTTACTGCTAAAAAGTTGATTTAAATTTCGTTTTTGGATAAGGGTGATTGCAATATTTCAACAAGTCAATTGAAATTTTCTTGCACGATTAGGGACAGTGGATGCCTAGAAAGATGTTTTTTTAAAATTAGTTTTAGGTTCCAGAGAGTAGATTCCTGAAAAAAATGTGTTTGTTTTATGAAAAATGTGAGTGTGTTACTGCTAAAAAGTTGATTTAAATTTCGTTTTTGGATAAGGGTGATTGCAATACTTCAACAAGTCAATTGAAATGTTCTTGCACGATTAGGGACAGTGGATGCCTAGAAAGATTTTTTTTTTAAATTAGTTTTAGGTTCCAGAGAGTAGATTCCTGAAAAAAATGTGTTTGTTTTATGAAAAATGTGAGGGTGTTACTGCTAAAAAGTTGATTTAAATTTCGTTTTTGAATAAGGGTGATTGCAATATTTCAACAAGTCAATTGAAATTTTCTTGTACGATTAGGGACAGTGGATGCCTAGAAAGATGTTTTTTTAAAATTAGTTTTAGGTTCCAGAGAGTAGATTCCTGAAAAAAATGTGTTTGTTTTATGAAAAATGTGAGTGTGTTACTGCTAAAAAGTTGATTTAAATTTCATTTTTGGATAAGGGTGATTGCAATATTTCAACAAGTCAATTGAAATTTTCTTGCATGATTAGGGACAGTGGATGCCTAGAAAGATGTTTTTTTAAAATTAGTTTTAGGTTCCAGAGAGTAGATTCCTGAAAAAAATGTGTTTGTTTTATGAAAAATGTGAGTGTGTTACTGCAAAAAAGTTGATTTAAATATTGTTTTTGGATAAGGGTGATTGCAATATTTCAACAAGTTAATTGAAATTTTCTTGCAAGATTAGGGAGAGTGGATGCCTAGAAAGATGTTTTTTACAAATTCGTTATAGGTTCCAGAGAGTGGATTCCTGAAAAAAAAATTATTTGTTTCATGAAAAATGTGAGTGTGTTACTGCAAAAAAGTTGATTTAAATTTGGTTTCAGGATAAGCGTGAATGCATCATTTCAACAAGTTAATTGAAATTTTCTTGCACGATTAGGGAGAGTGGATGCATAGAAAGATGTTTTTTTATATTTGTTTTAGGTTCCAGAGAGTTGATTCCTGAAAAAAATGTGTTTGTTTTATGAAAAATATGAGTGTGTTACTGCTAAAAAGTTTATTTAAATGTAGCTTCAGGATAGGCATGATTGCAATATTTCAACTAGTTAATTGAAATTTTCTTGGAAGATTAGGGAGAGTGGATGCCTAGAAAGATGTTTTTTTTAAATTAGTTTTAGGTTTCAGAGAGTAGATTCCTGAAAAAAATGTGTTTGTTTTATGGAAAATGTGAGGGTGTTACTGCTAAAAAGTTGATTTAAATTTCGTTTTTGAATAAGGGTGATTGCAATATTTCAACAAGTCAATTGAAATTTTCTTGCACGATTAGGGACAGTGGATGCCTAGAAAGATATTTTTTTTAAATTAGTTTTAGGTTTCAGAGAGTAGATTCCTGAAAAAAAATGTGTTTGTTTTATGAAAAATGTGAGTGTGTTACTGCTAAAAAGTTGATTTAAATTTCGTTTTTGGATAAGGGTGATTGCAATATTTCAACAAGTCAATTGAAATTTTCTTGCACGATTAGGGACAGTGGATGCCTAGAAAGATGTTTTTTTAAAATTAGTTTTAGGTTCCAGAGAGTAGATTCCTGAAAAAAATGTGTTTGTTTTATGAAAAATGTGAGTGTGTTACTGCTAAAAAGTTGATTTAAATTTCATTTTTGGATAAGGGTGATTGCAATATTTCAACAAGTCAATTGAAATTTTCTTGCACGATTAGGGACAGTGGATGCCTAGAAAGATGTTTCTTTAAAATTAGTTTTAGGTTCCAGAGAGTAGATTCCTGAAAAAAATGTGTTTGTTTTATGAAAAATGTGAGTGTGTTACTGCAAAAAAGTTGATTTAAATATTGTTTTTGGATAAGGGTGATTGCAATATTTCAACAAGTTAATTGAAATTTTCTTGCAAGATTAGGGAGAGTGGATGCCTAGAAAGATGTTTTTTACAAATTCGTTATAGGTTCCAGAGAGTGGATTCCTGAAAAAAAAAATATTTGTTTCATGAAAAATGTGAGTGTGTTACTGCAAAAAAGTTGATTTAAATTTGGTTTCAGGATAAGCGTGAATGCATCATTTCAACAAGTTAATTGAAATTTTCTTGCACGATTAGGGAGAGTGGATGCATAGAAAGATGTTTTTTTTATATTTGTTTTAGGTTCCAGAGAGTTGATTCCTGAAAAAAATGTGTTTGTTTTATGAAAAATATGAGTGTGTTACTGCTAAAAAGTTTATTTAAATGTAGCTTCAGGATAGGCATGATTGCAACATTTCAACTAGTTAATTGAAATTTTCTTGGAAGATTAGGGAGAGTGGATGCCTAGAAAGATGTTTTTTTTAAATTAGTTTTAGGTTTCAGAGAGTAGATTCCTGAAAAAAATGTGTTTGTTTTATGAAAAATGTGAGTGTGTTACTGCTAAAAAGTTGATTTAAATTTCGTTTTTGGGTAAGGGTGATTGCAATACTTCAACAAGTCAATTGAAATTTTCTTGCACGATTAGGGACAGTGGATGCCTAGAAAGATGTTTTTTTTAAATTAGTTTTAGGTTCCAGAGAGTAGATTCCTGAAAAAAATGTGTTTGTTTTATGAAAAATGTGAGTGTGTTACTGCTAAAAAGTTGATTTAAATTTCGTTTTTGGATAAGGGTGATTGCAATACTTCAACAAGTCAATTGAAATTTTCTTGCACGATTAGGGACAGTGGATGCCTAGAAAGATGTTTTTTTAAAATTAGTTTTAGGTTCCAGAGAGTAGATTCCTGAAAAAAATGTGTTTGTTTTATGAAAAATGTGAGTGTGTTACTGCAAAAAAGTTGATTTAAATATCGTTTTTGGATAAAGGTGATTGCAATATTTCAACAAGTTAATTGAAATTTTCTTGCAAGATTAGGGAGAGTGGATGCCTAGAAAGATGTTTTTTACAAATTCGTTATAGGTTCCAGAGAGTGGATTCCTGAAAAAAAAATTATTTGTTTCATGAAAAATGTGAGTGTGTTACTGCAAAAAAGTTGATTTAAATTTAGTTTCAGGATAAGCATGAATGCATCATTTCAACAAGTTAATTGAAATTTTCTTGCACGATTAGGGAGAGTGGATGCATAGAAAGATGTTTTTTTTATATTTGTTTTAGGTTCCAGAGAGTTGATTCCTGAAAAAAATGTGTTTGTTTTATGAAAAATGTGAGTGTGTTACTGCTAAAAAGTTTATTTAAATTTAGCTTCAGGATAGGCATGATTGCATTATTTCAACAAGTTAATTGAAATTTTCTTGCACGATTAGGGAGAATGGATGCATAGAAAGATGTTTTTTTTATATTTGTTTTAGGTTCCAGAGAGTTGATTCCTGAAAAAATGTGTTTGTTTTATGAAAAATGTGAGTGTGTTACTGCTAAAAAGTTGATTTAAATTTCGTTTTTGGATAAGGGTGATTGCAATATTTCAACAAGTCAATTGAAATTTTCTTGCACGATTAGGGACAGTGGATGCCTAGAAAGATGTTTTTTTAAAATTAGTTTTAGGTTCCAGAGAGTAGATTCCTGAAAAAAATGTGTTTGTTTTATGAAAAATGTGAGTGTGTTACTGCTAAAAAGTTGATTTAAATTTCGTTTTTGGATAAGGGTGATTGCAATACTTCAACAAGTCAATTGAAATTTTCTTGCACGATTAGGGACAGTGGATGCCTAGAAAGATTTTTTTTTAAATTAGTTTTAGGTTCCAGAGAGTAGATTCCTGAAAAAAATGTGTTTGTTTTATGAAAAATGTGAGGGTGTTCCTGCTAAAAAGTTGATTTAAATTTCGTTTTTGAATAAGGGTGATTGCAATATTTCAACAAGTCAATTGAAATTTTCTTGTACGATTAGGGACAGTGGATGCCTAGAAAGATGTTTTTTTAAAATTAGTTTTAGGTTCCAGAGAGTAGATTCCTGAAAAAAATGTGTTTGTTTTATGAAAAATGTGAGTGTGTTACTGCTAAAAAGTTGATTTAAATTTCATTTTTGGATAAGGGTGATTGCAATATTTCAACAAGTCAATTGAAATTTTCTTGCACGATTAGGGAGAGTGGATGCCTAGAAAGATGTTTTTTACAAATTCGTTATAGGTTCCAGAGAGTGGATTCCTGAAAAAAAAATATTTGTTTCATGAAAAATGTGAGTGTGTTACTGCAAAAAAGTTGATTTAAATTTAGTTTCAGGATAAGCGTGAATGCATCATTTCAACAAGTTAATTGAAATTTTCTTGCACGATTAGGGAGAGTGGATGCATAGAAAGATGTTTTTTTTATATTTGTTTTAGGTTCCAGAGAGTTGATTCCTGAAAAAATGTGTTTGTTTTATGAAAAATGTGAGTGTGTTACTGCTAAAAAGTTGATTTAAATTTCGTTTTTGGATAAGGGTGATTGCAATATTTCAACAAGTCAATTGAAATTTTCTTGCACGATTAGGGACAGTGGATGCCTAGAAAGATGTTTTTTTAAAATTAGTTTTAGGTTTCAGAGAGTAGATTCCTGAAAAAAATGTGTTTGTTTTATGAAAAATGTGAGTGTGTTACTGCTAAAAAGTTGATTTAAATTTCGTTTTTGGATAAGGGTGATTGCAATATTTCAACAAGTCAATTGAAATTTTCTTGCACGATTAGGGACAGTGGATGCCTAGAAAGATGTTTTTTTTTAAATTAGTTTTAGGTTCCAGAGAGTAGATTCCTGAAAAAAAATGTGTTTGTTTTATGAAAAATGTGAGTGTGTTACTGCTAAAAAGTTGATTTAAATTTCGTTTTTGGATAAGGGTGATTGCAATACTTCAACAAGTCAATTGAAATTTTCTTGCACGATTAGGGACAGTGGATGCCTAGAAAGATCTTTTTTTAAAATTAGTTTTAGGTTCCAGAGAGTAGATTCCTGAAAAAAAATTGTTTGTTTTATTAAAATGTGAGGGTGTTACTGCTAAAAAGTTGATTTAAATTTCGTTTTTGAATAAGGGTGATTGCAATATTTCAACAAGTCAATTGAAATTTTCTTGCACGATTAGGGACAGTGGATGACTAGAAAGATGTTTTTTTAAAATTAGTTTTAGGTTCCAGAGAGTAGATTCCTGAAAAAAATGTGTTTGTTTTATGAAAAATGTGAGTGTGTTACTGCTAAAAAGTTGATTTAAATTTCATTTTTGGATAAGGGTGATTGCAATATTTCAACAAGTCAATTGAAATTTTCTTGCACGATTAGGGAGAGTGGATGCATAGAAAGATGTTTTTTTTATATTTGTTTTAGGTTCCAGAGAGTTGATTCCTGAAAAAATGTGTTTGTTTTATGAAAAATGTGAGTGTGTTACTGCAAAAAAGTTGATTTAAATTTAGTTTCAGGATAAGCGTGAATGCATCATTTCAACAAGTTAATTGAAATTTTCTTGCACGATTAGGGAGAGTGGATGCATAGAAAGATGTTTTTTTTATATTTGTTTTAGGTTCCAGAGAGTTGATTCCTGAAAAAATGTGTTTGTTTTATGAAAAATGTGAGTGTGTTACTGCTAAAAAGTTGATTTAAATTTCGTTTTTGGATAAGGGTGATTGCAATATTTCAACAAGTCAATTGAAATTTTCTTGCACGATTAGGGACAGTGGATGCCTAGAAAGATGTTTTTTTAAAATTAGTTTTAGGTTTCAGAGAGTAGATTCCTGAAAAAAATGTGTTTGTTTTATGAAAAATGTGAGTGTGTTACTGCTAAAAAGTTGATTTAAATTTCGTTTTTGGATAAGGGTGATTGCAATATTTCAACAAGTCAATTGAAATTTTCTTGCACGATTAGGGACAGTGGATGCCTAGAAAGATGTTTTTTTTTAAATTAGTTTTAGGTTCCAGAGAGTAGATTCCTGAAAAAAAATGTGTTTGTTTTATGAAAAATGTGAGTGTGTTACTGCTAAAAAGTTGATTTAAATTTCGTTTTTGGATAAGGGTGATTGCAATACTTCAACAAGTCAATTGAAATTTTCTTGCACGATTAGGGACAGTGGATGCCTAGAAAGATGTTTTTTTAAAATTAGTTTTAAGTTCCAGAGAGTAGATTCCTGAAAAAAAATTGTTTGTTTTATTAAAATGTGAGTGTGTTACTGCTAAAAAGTTGATTTAAATTTCATTTTTGGATAAGGGTGATTGCAATATTTCAACAAGTCAATTGACATTTTCTTGCACGATTAGGGACAGTGGATGCCTGTGAGAAGTTGGCCTGGTATATAATGCTCACTAGTTCTAGTGATCACTTTGTACCATGCCAAGCAACCCTTATGATGATGGTTGTAATTCAACCTTGTAGACCAGTTATCCTAGTGGTAACGTGGACAAAGCAGTCTTAGGCTAAACTCTGAATGGCATGTGAAGCCAGCTGTTATACCATACACAACCCCCTTGAATACCAAATGAAAGGGACACCACACAGATATATATTGAAAATATATATTGATTTATTAACTATTAAAATCCCCTGGACTCTTTATGAGCACAGAAGCACAAGCGTAAAATCACAAGACAGTTTAAAATACACAAAAGTTGCACAATATGGATGAGCCCTAGGGGCCACCTAAACCATATACTAAATAAGTGGTATAAGGGATACCAGGAGGAAAGTGAAGAGGCCTAGGGCCTTGGGAATCGCTGGAGCTATTCGAGACTGGAGTTAGCTAAGTCGGGAAAGGCCCACGGGACTCGGGTGCAGTGTCCAAAGTGCACGCACTTCTCAATACAAAGTCTATGGTGCGTAAAAAGCACAAAGTTAGAAAGTTAGGAACCTTCCGAGTG
This sequence comes from Lissotriton vulgaris, assembly GCF_964263255.1. Lineage (NCBI taxonomy): Eukaryota > Metazoa > Chordata > Amphibia > Caudata > Salamandridae > Lissotriton > Lissotriton vulgaris. The sequence goes on along the minus strand of NW_028247791.1, from coordinate 1,129,108 downwards.
ACCTACGGAGCTGAAACTTAAAACACAGGCCCTTGGGATGTGTACCAGTGCAGGAGCACCGGCGGAGCTGAGTTACCTCACCCACAGGAAGCGGGTGCACAGGGTCGAAGATGTGTCGGGTTTCGTCACGCTGGTCGATGGTGCTTGGAGCAGGAGATGCTGCAGGCGGCTCGATGAGAAGAGTTCCGGTGGATCCAAGGGTGGATCTGTAGATGTGAAGACCTGAAAGCAGAGGGGACAGTGTTCAAAGTCACTAGCCAGTGACTGCCGTGGAACCAGAGTGGAACCAGGTGATGTCGGGTGCAAACAGGCGTTGTCGGGTAGCTTCTTTCTGCAGCCACGTGGATACCCGGGGTCGAGGACGTCCAGGAGTCGGTCACGAGCTGTCCCACGTAGGCTTCTCGCTGTTGGCGGTGTCGGCGACCTGATCGGAGCAAACAGGCCTTGGCAAATGCAAGCCACGCAGAAGTTGAAAGATGCTGTTCACTCGGACCAGCAAGGTCAGAGCGGGTGCTCCTTTTCACAGGAGCTTGGGTAGGTCTGGAGCAACCAGACCTGCTGTTTAAATCTTCGGGTTCGTCGCCAAGATGGCCGCTGGCCGCGTGGCTAGTGGCCGGGATGGCGCGTCGAGTGGCACAATGCAAAAGGGCCCCACGCAGATCGTGGAGATGCTGGAGGGCTGATCTTCGGTGCAAGGGCTGCTCGGTGGTGGGGGTTCTCAATCCCCAAAGCACAACGTCGAGGATGCCTCAGAAGCTGCGCAGTCAGCTTTTCGGGTGTCTTTCAAGAGGTCCGGTCCCACGTCACTCGGTGCCTCCACGGGTCCCTTCTTTGCAGGGACTGTGGATCGGGCTCTGAGAGGTCTGGGAATCTGGTTCTTGTCGGGCTCTGGGCTCGGGCTCCGGCGGGAGGCGGCGGCAAAGCAGACGTCGAGTTGCTGGTTGGTACCTGTGTTCACAGGGTGGTCACTCCTTGGCCACAAGGGAGATTCTTCTTCAGTCTTCTGTGCAGCAGAATGTCGAAGTCCAGTCTTCTTCTTAGTTTAAGTTGATTTCGGGATGATCTGCTGTGCAATGGCACTGCTCCCCCTCTTATTCCAATCTAGGGGGTGGATCACCTACTAGGTCCCTCCTCTGGGAGGAACCAGGAAGGGGGGCGGTTACACCCCCTTTCCTTTGTCCAGCTCCGCGCCAGGACTGGGGCTGGAAGGCCCCAGAACCGGTTTGGGCTGGCCTATGCACGGGGACACCTTGTGTGCCCCGGGCATGTCTGATTCTTTTCAGCCCTGTCCTACCTAATACACAAAATCCTGTCTGGGGTGGTGCTCGCACCTCCCAAGGCAGGAAACCCTTTGTCCAGGCCACCATCTGCCGAGTTTCGGTCAGCAGCAGGAGGCCAGACTTGTGTCTGTGGTGGCAGCGTCCATTTTGTGAAGCTGAGGCTCTGTTTAACTTTAACCGGGGTTAAGGCTACACACATGTCGTGTCCCTCTAGAAGGGTGGAATGCTATCCCCGTCGCCAGAACTGGCGAGGGGATAGTATTCCAATTCGTATGACACCTTACTCGACATGTTTTGATAAAGCCAAACCAAAGATAGCATTTAACCGCGAGGATTATAATGCACTTAAGAGTATATGGTATGGCAATATCCCGGAACAGCTTAGGGAGTGGTTCCCGACAGCTGCAGACAGGCTCAGCTCATGCTAGAGCACCATCTCACATATTTCCAAGCACTCTGCCTCCAGGATTGATGAGGCCTTCCATAGGAGTGGCTGATAGGAACATATGTGTCCAGTTTAGGGTTAGGCACAGACATACTGTACCTAAGTAAGAGGTGGTTACACCGACTTACCCCAGCTGAGTGATCAGCCAGTTGTGTCACAGATGGAGGCCAGGCCAGGGGTGGCACAATACGTGCTGCAGCCCCTGGTAGGCCTTGGATACACCTATGCCCTGGGCACCTAGGGTGCACTATTACAGGGGCTCATAAGGTGAACCAGTTCCAATTCGTAATGCACCTAGAGTGCATGGGCATCAATTTAGAGAGAGAACAGCAGGCTGTGGGTCTGATTAGCAGGCCCACAGCCACGTTAAGTCAGAAACCAGTGAAGCAAAAAGCAAAAATTTGGGGTGACCATAGGATAGCAGACCCTACTCTCCTACATAACCCCCCCCCAAACGCAGGGACATTAGACTAACCTTGACCAGTTGTGTCTTCATGTTCTAAGTGGAAGTACCTGGAGAGACCATCTGCGTTGCCATGGTCAGTCCCTGGGCGGTGCTCCACTGTAAAGTCCATCCCCTGTAGGGAAATGGACCACCTGAGTAGTTTGGGGTTTTCACCCTTCATCTGATTAAGCCATAGGAGGGGCTTATGGTCGGTCTGAATCTTGAAGTGAGTGCCAAATAAGTATGGTCTCAGCTTCTTCAGGGCCCACACCACAGCAAAGGCCTCCCTCTCTATAGCTGACCAACGTTTCTCTCTGGGGGTCAGCCTTCTGCTAATGAAAGCAATGGGCTGGTCCTGGCCATCTACATTAAGCTGTGAAAGCACTGCTCCCACTCCCAACTCAGAAGCATCTGTTTGGACAATGAACTCTCTTGAGTAGTCAGGACTCTTCAGGATAGGTGCAGAGCACATGGCCTTCTTCAGGTCATCAAATGCCTTTTGACAGATTTCTGTCCACTGAACCTTTTTGGGCATCTTCTTGGATGTCAGATCATTAAGAGGAGTCACAATGGACCCATAGTTCTTAACAAACTTCCTGTAGTACCCAGTCAGGCCCAAGAAAGCTCTGACCTGAGTCTGGGTAGTTGGAGGGGACCAGTCCTTGATGGTCTGGATCTTACTCTCCAGTGGTTGAACTTGGCCTCCACCTACAAGGTGGCCCAGGTATACAACCTTGCTCTGCCCTATCTGGCACTTTGTTGCCTTGATAGTGAGGCCTGCCTTCTGCAGAGCCTCAAGCACTTCCTTCAGGTGGATCAGGTGATCCTCCCAGGTGGAGCTAAAGACAGCAATATCGTCCAGATAAGCTGCACAAAAGTCATCCAACCCAGTGAGGACTTGGTTCACCAACCTTTGGAAGGTGGCAGGTGCATTTTTCAAACCAAAGGGCATCACCACAAACTGATAATGCCCACTAGGGGTAGAAAATGCTGTCTTGGCTTTAGACTCCTCAGCTAACCTGATTTGCCAGTAGCCAGCTGTTAAGTCAAATGTGCTCAAATATTTGGCAGAAGCCAACTTGTCAATGAGCTCATCTGCCCTTGGAATAGGGTGTGCATCTGTCCTGGTGACAGCATTGAGTCCTCTGTAATCCACACAGAACCTCATCTCTCTCTTGCCATCTTTGGTGTGAGGTTTGGGGACCAGAACCACTGGGCTAGCCCAGGGGCTCTCTGAAGGCTCAATGACACCTAATTCCAGCATCTTTTGCACCTCAGTCTTTATACAGTCCCTGACGTGGTCAGGTTGCCTGTAAATCTTGCTCTTTACAGGAAGACTGTCACCAGTGTCCACCACATGGGTACACCAGTTAGTCTGACTGGGGGTCAAGGAGAACATATGCCTGTATGCCTGTAGAACTTGTCTGCAGTCATGTTGCTGATGTTCAGTGAGGCTGCCACCTAAGGCCACACCATCAACTGAGCCATCCTCAGGGTTCTGAGTGAGCAGGTCTGGGAGAGGGTCACTCTCTTCCTCCTGTCCCTCATCTGTAGCCATGAGCAAGCCCATGTCTGCCCTGCTGACATATGCCTTCAATCTGTTCACATGGAGCACCCTGTGGGGGCTCCTGGGAGTTCCTAGGTCCACCAAGTAGGTAACCTCTCCCTTCTTTTCCAGAACTGTATGGGGTCCAGACCATTTGTCTTGGAGTGCTGCTGGGGCCACTGGCTCCAACACCCATACCTTCTGTCCAGGCTGAAACTCAACAAGGACAGCCTTTTGGTCATGCCAAGCTTTTTGTAATTCTTGGCTAGCCTCAAGGTTTTTGGATGCCTTTTCCATGTACTCTGCCATCCTGGAGCGGAGACCAAGTACATAGTCCACTATGTCCTGTTTAGGCTTTTTGAGAGGTAACTCCCATCCTTCCTTCACAAGACACAGGGGTCCTCTTACAGGGTGCCCAAACAACAATTCAAAGGGGCTGAAGCCAACCCCCTTTTGAGGGACCTCTCTGTAAGCGAACAAAAGGCAGGGCAGAAGGATGTCCCATCTTCGCCTGAGCTTTTCAGGTAATCCTTTAATCATGCCCTTTAGGGTCTTGTTAAATCTCTCAACAAGCCCATTGCATTGTGGGTGATAAGGAGTGGTGAACTTGTAGTTTACACCACATTCCTTCCACATAGCTGTCAAATATCCAGACATGAAGTTGGTACCTCTATCTGATATTACCTCCTTAGGAAACCCCACTCTGGAGAAAACTCCAAGTAAGGCCCTGGCCACAACAGGAGCTGTTGTGGTCCTAAGGGGAATTGCCTCTGGGTACCTGGTGGCATGATCCACTACCACCAGTATGAATCTGTGCCCAGATGCTGTAGGGGGATCCATTGGACCAACAATATCAATCCCCACTCTCTCAAAGGGAACCCCCACCACAGGTAGTGGTATCAGGGGGGCCTTTGTTGTTCCACCTGCTTTACCACTGGCTTGGCAGGTTTCACAGGAGCGACAAAACTCCTTGGTGTCTTCAGACATGTGAGGCCAGTGAAAGTGAGGGACAAGCCTGTCCCAAGTCTTGTTCTGGCCTAGGTGTCCTGCTAAAGGAATATCATGGGCCAAGGTGAGTAGGAAGCCCCTAAATTGCAGAGGTATAACCAACCTCCTGGTAGCACCAGGCTTGGGGTCTCTAGCCTCTGAATAAAGGAGTCCATCGTCCCAATATACTTTATGGGCACCTTGAGCATTCCCAGCAGCCTCAGCAGCAGCCTGCTGTCTGAGGGGTTCAAGAGAAGGACAGGTTAACTGAGCCTGCCCCAAGTCTGCCCTAGAAGGTCCCCCTGTCCCCAGAAACTCAACCTGATCAGGTTCAAGTTCTTCAGGGACAGTTCCTTCAGGGGTCTCTAGATCAGTTTCCTGTGAAGCCTGATCCTCACTTGTAGGCAGTTGGGAAGGCACAGCCTTAACCCTCCTGTTCTTCTTCTTGGGAGGTACTTGGTCCATTGTTCCAGGATCCAAGACCTGAGGTTCAGAGAGGCACTTTTTGGCCTGTGACCTGGTCACAGCAAGGACATGTGATGATATCCCTAACATCTCTGCATGAGTCCTGTACTCAACTTCTGACCATAGAGAGTTCTCCAGGTCATTGCCCAACAAACATTCTACTGGGAGATCAGCACTAACCACAACTTTCTTTAGGCCAGTTACCCCTCCCCAGGAAAAGTTAACAAGTGCCACACTATGTGTAGTAGTGACATTGCTGGCATTGGTCACCAGGTAATCATCGCCTGGCATGTATTGTCCAGGGTCCACAAAGTTAGGTGTCACCATAGTGACACTGGCACATGTGTCCCTGTAAGCTTGAGCCACTTTGTTGTTAATCAAAGGTGTCTGTCTGTATTTGCCCAGGTTACTGGGACTTATGTCAGGGGTCAAATCTATGTCCCCTTCACAAACCAGAACAGCCTGTGTAAGGGTTCTGACTAGGTCAGAATCTCCTTCAGTTCCCAAAGTGATTCCCACTAAACCCTTGGCTTGAGGACCAACACTGCTAACTGTACTAGTGGGTGCAGGTGCCTTAGGGGCTGCAGTGCTGGGGGCTCCACCCTTTTTACACTCACTTGTCCAGTGAGAGGTGTTCTTACAAGTTTTACACCAGGGTTTCTTCTGACCTTCTTTCTTCTTCTTCTTGGAAGTTTGGGACCCACCCTCTGTCTCAGTTTGGGGCCCTGTTGAAGACTTCTGGTCTTTAGCTTTCTGCTCCCCACCCTTCTGGTCTGTTTTCTTCTGGTCACCACCCTGGTTCTGGTTCTGGTTCTTTTGCTTAACTCTGGTTCTTACCCATTTATCTGCCCTCTTTCCCAATTCTTGGGGAGAGGTCAAATCTGAGTCAACCAAATGTTGATGCAACTGCTGGTTCTGACAATTATTTAAAATTTGTTCTCTCATCAGCAAATTGTACAATCCTTCATAGTCTGTAACCTTGCTTCCCAGCAACCAACCCTCCAGAGCCTTAGTGGCACACTCAACAAATTCAGACCAGTCCTGAGTCTGTGTCTTCTGGGTATCTCTGAACATTAACCTGTACTGTTCAGTGGTTAAGCCTAACCCATCAATCAGAGCACTCTTCAGGACCAGGTAGTTTCTAGAATCCCCATCACTAACTGTGAGGAGTCTGTCTCGGCCTCTACCTTCAAAGGAGAGCCACAAGATTGCTGCCCACTGCTCCTGAGGGATCTGCTGTACTCTGCAGGCTCTCTCCATTGCAGTAATCCATTTATGGATGTCATCCCCAGCTTTGTAGGGGGGCACAATCTTACTCAGGTTTCTATTATCAAAAGACCTGTCTTTATCCTTGTGGATATTGCTGCCACCAGTGGGTTCTATTACCCCACTCTCTCTAGGCTGTCTTGCTCTAGCAAGTTTCTCCTTAGCCAGGGCAACCTCTAACTCTTGCCTCTGGATCCTAAGCTCAGCCTCTCTCATCTTGGCCTCATGTTCCCTTCTCTGAGGGCTAGTCATCTCCTTTCTGGAGTGACCATGAGAGCCTCTAGAGACATGGGAGGTATTGGATTCACCTGAGTGATGCCTTCTCCTCCTATGGCCCTGGTTAAGTCCACCTGGGGGTCTGAATGGGTTGTTACCTGATTCATTCCCAAGTTGACTTAAGTTAGCCTGGTTCAGTCTACTGACCAGCACCTGACTATCTCTGTCATCATCTGACTCACTGCTTTCCACCTCCTCCTCCTCTTCTTCTTCCTCTTCCTCTACATCTACTTGAGGAGCTCCAGTGGTGGAGGCTTCCTCATCTACTAGGATGATAGGGGTAGGGGTGTCTACAGTGTCATCCTCTGAAGGATGGCCTCCTTCAGCATTCCCTGTGGGGTTTGCTTTAGAGGTCTTTAGAGCCTCAGACTGATCCAAGAGCTCTCTTAGGTGGTCTGTAGTAGGGGTAGGCCCTGTCTTCAGACCCCTTAAGACACAAAGCTGTCTTAATTCCTTAAAGGGAAAAATAGCAAACTGGGACGGTGCCCTTGGAGGGTCACTCTCAACAGGAGTAAGTCCACTGGACCCCTCTGTTCCAGACATTGCTCTAGTGTGGGTGGATGTGTTGCAATCTACCTACACTGGTGTTTACCTACTAAACCTATCTAGTAGTTGTAGCTAGGGTGTGCTACTCCCTTTGCTCTACAACAACTAAGTTCAGTAGAACTTAAGTATACTAGTCTTGTTTTATATGTACCTAGCAGGTACCTGTATGATCTTTCAAATGATAATCTCAAAGATTGTAATGGTAAAACAACAGCAAGCTCAGATCCCAATCCGCTGCTCACCAATGTGAGAAGTTGGCCTGGTATATAATGCTCACTAGTTCTAGTGATCACTTTGTACCATGCCAAGCAACCCTTATGATGATGGTTGTAATTCAACCTTGTAGACCAGTTATCCTAGTGGTAACGTGGACAAAGCAGTCTTAGGCTAAACTCTGAATGGCATGTGAAGCCAGCTGTTATACCATACACAACCCCCTTGAATACCAAATGAAAGGGACACCACACAGATATATATTGAAAATATATATTGATTTATTAACTATTAAAATCCCCTGGACTCTTTATGAGCACAGAAGCACAAGCGTAAAATCACAAGACAGTTTAAAATACACAAAAGTTGCACAATATGGATGAGCCCTAGGGGCCACCTAAACCATATACTAAATAAGTGGTATAAGGGATACCAGGAGGAAAGTGAAGAGGCCTAGGGCCTTGGGAATCGCTGGAGCTATTCGAGACTGGAGTTAGCTAAGTCGGGAAAGGCCCACGGGACTCGGGTGCAGTGTCCAAAGTGCACGCACTTCTCAATACAAAGTCTATGGTGCGTAAAAAGCACAAAGTTAGAAAGTTAGGAACCTTCCGAGTGACCTACGGAGCTGAAACTTAAAACACAGGCCCTTGGGATGTGTACCAGTGCAGGAGCACCGGCGGAGCTGAGTTACCTCACCCACAGGAAGCGGGTGCACAGGGTCGAAGATGTGTCGGGTTTCGTCACGCTGGTCGATGGTGCTTGGAGCAGGAGATGCTGCAGGCGGCTCGATGAGAAGAGTTCCGGTGGATCCAAGGGTGGATCTGTAGATGTGAAGACCTGAAAGCAGAGGGGACAGTGTTCAAAGTCACTAGCCAGTGACTGCCGTGGAACCAGAGTGGAACCAGGTGATGTCGGGTGCAAACAGGCGTTGTCGGGTAGCTTCTTTCTGCAGCCACGTGGATACCCGGGGTCGAGGACGTCCAGGAGTCGGTCACGAGCTGTCCCACGTAGGCTTCTCGCTGTTGGCGGTGTCGGCGACCTGATCGGAGCAAACAGGCCTTGGCAAATGCAAGCCACGCAGAAGTTGAAAGATGCTGTTCACTCGGACCAGCAAGGTCAGAGCGGGTGCTCCTTTTCACAGGAGCTTGGGTAGGTCTGGAGCAACCAGACCTGCTGTTTAAATCTTCGGGTTCGTCGCCAAGATGGCCGCTGGCCGCGTGGCTAGTGGCCGGGATGGCGCGTCGAGTGGCACAATGCAAAAGGGCCCCACGCAGATCGTGGAGATGCTGGAGGGCTGATCTTCGGTGCAAGGGCTGCTCGGTGGTGGGGGTTCTCAATCCCCAAAGCACAACGTCGAGGATGCCTCAGAAGCTGCGCAGTCAGCTTTTCGGGTGTCTTTCAAGAGGTCCGGTCCCACGTCACTCGGTGCCTCCACGGGTCCCTTCTTTGCAGGGACTGTGGATCGGGCTCTGAGAGGTCTGGGAATCTGGTTCTTGTCGGGCTCTGGGCTCGGGCTCCGGCGGGAGGCGGCGGCAAAGCAGACGTCGAGTTGCTGGTTGGTACCTGTGTTCACAGGGTGGTCACTCCTTGGCCACAAGGGAGATTCTTCTTCAGTCTTCTGTGCAGCAGAATGTCGAAGTCCAGTCTTCTTCTTAGTTTAAGTTGATTTCGGGATGATCTGCTGTGCAATGGCACTGCTCCCCCTCTTATTCCAATCTAGGGGGTGGATCACCTACTAGGTCCCTCCTCTGGGAGGAACCAGGAAGGGGGGCGGTTACACCCCCTTTCCTTTGTCCAGCTCCGCGCCAGGACTGGGGCTGGAAGGCCCCAGAACCGGTTTGGGCTGGCCTATGCACGGGGACACCTTGTGTGCCCCGGGCATGTCTGATTCTTTTCAGCCCTGTCCTACCTAATACACAAAATCCTGTCTGGGGTGGTGCTCGCACCTCCCAAGGCAGGAAACCCTTTGTCCAGGCCACCATCTGCCGAGTTTCGGTCAGCAGCAGGAGGCCAGACTTGTGTCTGTGGTGGCAGCGTCCATTTTGTGAAGCTGAGGCTCTGTTTAACTTTAACCGGGGTTAAGGCTACACACATGTCGTGTCCCTCTAGAAGGGTGGAATGCTATCCCCGTCGCCAGAACTGGCGAGGGGATAGTATTCCAATTCGTATGACACCTTACTCGACATGTTTTGATAAAGCCAAACCAAAGATAGCATTTAACCGCGAGGATTATAATGCACTTAAGAGTATATGGTATGGCAATATCCCGGAACAGCTTAGGGAGTGGTTCCCGACAGCTGCAGACAGGCTCAGCTCATGCTAGAGCACCATCTCACATATTTCCAAGCACTCTGCCTCCAGGATTGATGAGGCCTTCCATAGGAGTGGCTGATAGGAACATATGTGTCCAGTTTAGGGTTAGGCACAGACATACTGTACCTAAGTAAGAGGTGGTTACACCGACTTACCCCAGCTGAGTGATCAGCCAGTTGTGTCACAGATGGAGGCCAGGCCAGGGGTGGCACAATACGTGCTGCAGCCCCTGGTAGGCCTTGGATACACCTATGCCCTGGGCACCTAGGGTGCACTATTACAGGGGCTCATAAGGTGAACCAGTTCCAATTCGTAATGCACCTAGAGTGCATGGGCATCAATTTAGAGAGAGAACAGCAGGCTGTGGGTCTGATTAGCAGGCCCACAGCCACGTTAAGTCAGAAACCAGTGAAGCAAAAAGCAAAAATTTGGGGTGACCATAGGATAGCAGACCCTACTCTCCTACAATGCCTAGAAAGATGTTTTTTTTAAATTAGTTTTAGGTTCCAGAGAGTAGATTCCTGAAAAAAATGTGTTTGTTTTATGAAAAATGTGAGTGTGTTACTGCTAAAAAGTTGATTTAAATATCGTTTTTGGATAAGGGTGATTGCAATATTCCAATAAGTTAATTGAAATTTTCTTGGAAGATTAGGGAGAGTGGATGCCTAGAAAGATGTTTTTTTAATTAGTTTTAGGTTTCAGAGAGTAGATTCCTGAAAAAAATGTGTTTGTTTTATGAAAAATGTGAGGGTGTTACTGCTAAAAAGTTGATTTAAATTTCGTTTTTGAATAAGGGTGATTGCAATATTTCAACAAGTCAATTGAAATTTTCTTGTACGATTAGGGACAGTGGATGCCTAGAAAGATATGTTTTTTAAAATTAGTTTTAGGTTTCAGAGAGTAGATTCCTGAAAAAAATGTGTTTGTTTTATGAAAAATGTGAGTGTGTTACTGCTAAAAAGTTGATTTAAATTTAGTTTTTGGATAAGGGTGATTGCAATATTTCAACAAGTCAATTGAAATTTTCTTGCACGATTAGGGACAGTGGATGCCTAGAAAGATGTTTTTTTAAAATTAGTTTTAGGTTCCAGAGAGTAGATTCCTGAAAAAAATGTGTTTGTTTTATGAAAAATGTGAGTGTGTTACTGCTAAAAAGTTGATTTAAATTTCGTTTTTGGATAAGGGTGATTGCAATACTTCAACAAGTCAATTGAAATTTTCTTGCACGATTAGGGACAGTGGATGCATAGAAAGATTTCTTTTTTAAATTAGTATTAGGTTTCAGAGAGTAGATTCCTGAAAAAAATGTTTTATGAAAAATGTGAGGGTGTTACTGCTAAAAAGTTGATTTAAATTTCGTTTTTGAATAAGGGTGATTGCAATATTTCAACAAGTCAATTGAAATTTTCTTGCACGATTAGGGACAGTGGATGCCTAGAAAGATGTTTTTTTAAAATTAGTTTTAGGTTCCAGAGAGTAGATTCCTGAAAAAAATGTGTTTGTTTTATGAAAAATGTGAGTGTGTTGCTGCTAAAAAGTTGATTTAAATTTCATATTTGGATAAGGGTGATTGCAATATTTCAACAAGTCAATTGAAATTTTCTTGCACGATTAGGGACAGTGGATGCCTAGAAAGATGTTTTTTTAAAATTAGTTTTAGGTTCCAGAGAGTAGATTCCTGAAAAAAATTTGTTTGTTTTATGAAAAATGTGAGTGTGTTACTGCAAAAAAGTTGATTTAAATATCGTTTTTGGATAAGGGTGATTGCAATATTTCAACAAGTTAATTGAAATTTTCTTGCAAGATTAGGGAGAGTGGATGCCTAGAAAGATGTTTTTTACAAATTCGTTATAGGTTCCAGAGAGTGGATTCCTGAAAAAAAAACTTATTTGTTTCATGAAAAATGTGAGTGTGTAACTGCAAAAAAGTTGATTTAAATTTAGTTTCAGGATAAGCGTGAATGCATCATTTCAACAAGTTAATTGAAATTTTCTTGCACGATTAGGGAGAGTGGATGCATAGAAAGATGTTTTTTTTATATTTGTTTTAGGTTCCAGAGAGTTGATTCCTGAAAAAATGTGTTTGTTTTATGAAAAATGTGAGTGTGTTACTGCTAAAAAGTTGATTTAAATTTCGTTTTTGGATAAGGGTGATTGCAATATTTCAACAAGTCAATTGAAATTTTCTTGCACGATTAGGGACAGTGGATGCCTAGAAAGATGTTTTTTTAAAATTAGTTTTAGGTTCCAGAGAGTAGATTCCTGAAAAAAATGTGTTTGTTTTATGAAAAATGTGAGTGTGTTACTGCTAAAAAGTTGATTTAAATTTCGTTTTTGGGTAAGGGTGATTGCAATACTTCAACAAGTCAATTGAAATTTTCTTGCACGATTAGGGACAGTGGATGCCTAGAAAGATGTTTTTTTTAAATTAGTTTTAGGTTCCAGAGAGTAGATTCCTGAAAAAAATGTGTTTGTTTTATGAAAAATGTGAGTGTGTTACTGCTAAAAAGTTGATTTAAATTTCGTTTTTGGATAAGGGTGATTGCAATACTTCAACAAGTCAATTGAAATTTTCTTGCACGATTAGGGACAGTGGATGCATAGAAAGATTTCTTTTTTAAATTAGTATTAGGTTTCAGAGAGTAGATTCCTGAAAGAAATGTGTTTGTTTTATGAAAAATGTGAGGGTGTTACTGCTAAAAAGTTGATTTAAATTTCGTTTTTGAATAAGGGTGATTGCAATATTTCAACAAGTCAATTGAAATTTTCTTGTACGATTAGGGACAGTGGATGCCTAGAAAGATGTTTTTTTAAAATTAGTTTTAGGTTCCAGAGAGTAGATTCCTGAAAAAAATGTGTTTGTTTTATGAAAAATGTGAGTGTGTTACTGCTAAAAAGTTGATTTAAATTTCGTTTTTGAATAAGGGTGATTGCAATATTTCAACAAGTCAATTGAAATTTTCTTGCACGATTAGGGACAGTGGATGCCTAGAAAGATGGTTTTTTTAAATTAGTTTTAGGTTCCAGAGAGTTGATTCCTGAAAAAAATTTGTTTGTTTTATGAAAAATGTGAGTGTGTTACTGCTAAAATGTTGATTTAAATTTCGTTTTTGGATAAGGGTGATTGCAATATTTCAACAAGTCAATTGAAATTTTCTTGCACGATTAGGGACAGTGGATGCCTAGAAAGATGTTTTTTTAAAATTAGTTTTAGGTTCCAGAGAGTAGATTCCTGAAAAAAATGTGTTTGTTTTATGAAAAATGTGAGTGTGTTACTGCTAAAAAGTTGATTTAAATTTCGTTTTTGGATAAGGGTGATTGCAATACTTCAACAAGTCAATTGAAATTTTCTTGCACGATTAGGGACAGTGGATGCCTAGAAAGATTTTTTTTTAAATTAGTTTTAGGTTCCAGAGAGTAGATTCCTGAAAAAAATGTGTTTGTTTTATGAAAAATGTGAGTGTGTTACTGCAAAAAAGTTGATTTAAATTTAGTTTCAGGATAAGCATGAATGCATCATTTCAACAAGTTAATTGAAATTTTCTTGCACGATTAGGGAGAGTGGATGCATAGAAAGATTTTTTTTTTATATTTGTTTTAGGTTCCAGAGAGTTGATTCCTGAAAAAAATGTGTTTGTTTTATGAAAAATGTGAGTGTGTTACTGCTAAAAAGTTTATTTAAATTTAGCTTCAGGATAGGCATGATTGCATTATTTCAACTAGTTAATTGAAATTTTCTTGCACGATTAGGGAGAGTGGATGCATAGAAAGATGTTTTTTTTATATTTGTTTTAGGTTCCAGAGAGTTGATTCCTGAAAAAATGTGTTTTTGTTTTATGAAAAATGTGAGTGTGTTACTGCTAAAAAGTTGATTTAAATTTCGTTTTTGGATAAGGGTGATTGCAATATTTCAACAAGTCAATTGAAATTTTCTTGCACGATTAGGGACAGTGGATGCCTAGAAAGATGTTTTTTTTAAATTAGTTTTAGGTTTCAGAGAGTAGATTCCTGAAAAAAATGTGTTTGTTTTATGAAAAATGTGAGTGTGTTACTGCTAAAAAGTTGATTTAAATTTCGTTTTTGGATAAGGGTGATTGCAATATTTCAACAAGTCAATTGAAATTTTCTTGCACGATTAGGGACAGTGGATGCCTAGAAAGATGTTTTTTTTTAAATTAGTTTTAGGTTCCAGAGAGTAGATTCCTGAAAAAAAATGTGTTTGTTTTATGAAAAATGTGAGTGTGTTACTGCTAAAAAGTTGATTTAAATTTCGTTTTTGGATAAGGGTGATTGCAATACTTCAACAAGTCAATTGAAATTTTCTTGCACGATTAGGGACAGTGGATGCCTAGAAAGATGTTTTTTTAAAATTAGTTTTAGGTTCCAGAGAGTAGATTCCTGAAAAAAAATTGTTTGTTTTATTAAAATGTGAGTGTGTTACTGCTAAAAAGTTGATTTAAATTTCATTTTTGGATAAGGGTGATTGCAATATTTCAACAAGTCAATTGAAATTTTCTTGCACGATTAGGGACAGTGGATGCCTAGAAAGATGTTTTTTTTAAATTAGTTTTAGGTTCCAGAGAGTAGATTCCTGAAAAAAATGTGTTTGTTTTATGAAAAATGTGAGTGTGTTACTGCTAAAAAGTTGATTTAAATATCGTTTTTGGATAAGGGTGATTGCAATATTTCAATAAGTTAATTGAAATTTTCTTGGAAGATTAGGGAGAGTGGATGCCTAGAAAGATGTTTTTTTAATTAGTTTTAGGTTTCAGAGAGTAGATTCCTGAAAAAAATGTGTTTGTTTTATGAAAAATGTGAGGGTGTTACTGCTAAAAAGTTGATTTAAATTTCGTTTTTGAATAAGGGTGATTGCAATATTTCAACAAGTCAATTGAAATTTTCTTGCACGATTAGGGACAGTGGATGCCTAGAAAGATATGTTTTTTAAAATTAGTTTTAGGTTTCAGAGAGTAGATTCCTGAAAAAAATGTGTTTGTTTTATGAAAAATGTGAGTGTGTTACTGCTAAAAAGTTGATTTAAATTTCGTTTTTGGATAAGGGTGATTGCAATATTTCAACAAGTCAATTGAAATTTTCTTGCACGATTAGGGACAGTGGATGCCTAGAAAGATGTTTTTTTAAAATTAGTTTTAGGTTCCAGAGAGTAGATTCCTGAAAAAAATGTGTTTGTTTTATGAAAAATGTGAGTGTGTTACTGCTAAAAAGTTGATTTAAATTTCGTTTTTGGATAAGGGTGATTGCAATACTTCAACAAGTCAATTGAAATTTTCTTGCACGATTAGGGACAGTGGATGCATAGAAAGATTTCTTTTTTAAATTAGTATTAGGTTTCAGAGAGTAGATTCCTGAAAAAAATGTTTTATGAAAAATGTGAGGGTGTTACTGCTAAAAAGTTGATTTAAATTTCGTTTTTGAATAAGGGTGATTGCAATATTTCAACAAGTCAATTGAAATTTTCTTGCACGATTAGGGACAGTGGATGCCTAGAAAGATGTTTTTTTAAAATTAGTTTTAGGTTCCAGAGAGTAGATTCCTGAAAAAAATGTGTTTGTTTTATGAAAAATGTGAGTGTGTTGCTGCTAAAAAGTTGATTTAAATTTCATTTTTGGATAAGGGTGATTGCAATATTTCAACAAGTCAATTGAAATTTTCTTGCACGATTAGGGACAGTGGATGCCTAGAAAGATGTTTTTTACAAATTCGTTATAGGTTCCAGAGAGTGGATTCCTGAAAAAAAACTTATTTGTTTCATGAAAAATGTGAGTGTGTTACTGCAAAAAAGTTGATTTAAATTTAGTTTCAGGATAAGCGTGAATGCATCATTTCAACAAGTTAATTGAAATTTTCTTGCACGATTAGGGAGAGTGGATGCCTAGAAAGATGTTTTTTTAAAATTAGTTTTAGGTTCCAGAGAGTAGATTCCTGAAAAAAATGTGTTTGTTTTATGAAAAATGTGAGTGTGTTACTGCTAAAAAGTTGATTTAAATTTCGTTTTTGGGTAAGGGTGATTGCAATACTTCAACAAGTCAATTGAAATTTTCTTGCACGATTAGGGACAGTGGATGCCTAGAAAGATTTTTTTTTTTCAATTAGTTTTAGGTTCCAGAGAGTAAATTCCTGAAAAAAATGTGTTTGTTTTATGAAAAATGTGAGTGTGTTACTGCTAAAAAGTTGATTTAAATTTCGTTTTTGGATAAGGGGGATTACAATACTTCAACAAGTCAATTCAAATTTTCTTGCACGATTAGGGACAGTGGATGCATAGAAAGATTTCTTTTTTAAATTAGTATTAGGTTTCAGAGAGTAGATTCCTGAAAAAAATGTGTTTGTTTTATGAAAAATGTGAGGGTGTTACTGCTAAAAAGTTGATTTAAATTTCGTTTTTGAATAAGGGTGATTGCAATATTTCAACAAGTCAATTGAAATTTTCTTGTACGATTAGGGACAGTGGATGCCTAGAAAGATGTTTTTTTAAAATTAGTTTTAGGTTCCAGAGAGTAGATTCCTGAAAAAAATGTGTTTGTTTTATGAAAAATGTGAGTGTGTTACTGCTAAAAAGTTGATTTAAATTTCGTTTTTGAATAAGGGTGATTGCAATATTTCAACAAGTCAACTGAAATTTTCTTGCACGATTAGGGACAGTGGATGCCTAGAAAGATCTTTTTTTTAAATTAGTTTTAGGTTCCAGAGAGTAGATTCCTGAAAAAAATGTGTTTGTTTTATGAAAAATGTGAGTGTGTTACTGCTAAAAAGTTGATTTAAATTTCGTTTTTGGATAAGGGTGATTGCAATACTTCAACAAGTCAATTGAAATTTTCTTGCACGATTAGGGACAGTGGATGCCTAGAAAGATTTTTTTTTAAATTAGTTTTAGGTTCCAGAGAGTAGATTCCTGAAAAAAATGTGTTTGTTTTATGAAAAATGTGAGTGTGTTACTGCAAAAAAGTTGATTTAAATTTAGTTTCAGGATAAGCATGAATGCATCATTTCAACAAGTTAATTGAAATTTTCTTGCACGATTAGGGAGAGTGGATGCATAGAAAGATGTTTTTTTTATATTTGTTTTAGGTTCCAGAGAGTTGATTCCTGAAAAAAATGTGTTTGTTTTATGAAAAATGTGAGTGTGTTACTGCTAAAAAGTTTATTTAAATTTAGCTTCAGGATAGGCATGATTGCATTATTTCAACTAGTTAATTGAAATTTTCTTGCACGATTAGGGAGAGTGGATGCATAGAAAGATGTTTTTTTTATATTTGTTTTAGGTTCCAGAGAGTTGATTCCTGAAAAAATGTGTTTTTGTTTTATGAAAAATGTGAGTGTGTTACTGCTAAAAAGTTGATTTAAATTTCGTTTTTGGATAAGGGTGATTGCAATATTTCAACAAGTCAATTGAAATTTTCTTGCACGATTAGGGACAGTGGATGCCTAGAAAGATGTTTTTTTTAAATTAGTTTTAGGTTTCAGAGAGTAGATTCCTGAAAAAAATGTGTTTGTTTTATGAAAAATGTGAGTGTGTTACTGCTAAAAAGTTGATTTAAATTTCGTTTTTGGATAAGGGTGATTGCAATATTTCAACAAGTCAATTGAAATTTTCTTGCACGATTAGGGACAGTGGATGCCTAGAAAGATGTTTTTTTTTAAATTAGTTTTAGGTTCCAGAGAGTAGATTCCTGAAAAAAAATGTGTTTGTTTTATGAAAAATGTGAGTGTGTTACTGCTAAAAAGTTGATTTAAATTTCGTTTTTGGATAAGGGTGATTGCAATACTTCAACAAGTCAATTGAAATTTTCTTGCACGATTAGGGACAGTGGATGCCTAGAAAGATGTTTTTTTAAAATTAGTTTTAGGTTCCAGAGAGTAGATTCCTGAAAAAAAATTGTTTGTTTTATTAAAATGTGAGTGTGTTACTGCTAAAAAGTTGATTTAAATTTCATTTTTGGATAAGGGTGATTGCAATATTTCAACAAGTCAATTGAAATTTTCTTGCACGATTAGGGACAGTGGATGCCTAGAAAGATGTTTTTTTTTAAATTAGTTTTAGGTTCCAGAGAGTAGATTCCTGAAAAAAATGTGTTTGTTTTATGAAAAATGTGAGTGTGTTACTGCTAAAAAGTTGATTTAAATATCGTTTTTGGATAAGGGTGATTGCAATATTTCAATAAGTTAATTGAAATTTTCTTGGAAGATTAGGGAGAGTGGATGCCTAGAAAGATGTTTTTTTAATTAGTTTTAGGTTTCAGAGAGTAGATTCCTGAAAAAAATGTGTTTGTTTTATGAAAAATGTGAGGGTGTTACTGCTAAAAAGTTGATTTAAATTTCGTTTTTGAATAAGGGTGATTGCAATATTTCAACAAGTCAATTGAAATTTTCTTGCACGATTAGGGACAGTGGATGCCTAGAAAGATATGTTTTTTAAAATTAGTTTTAGGTTTCAGAGAGTAGATTCCTGAAAAAAATGTGTTTG
The DNA here is from genome assembly GCF_964263255.1 of Lissotriton vulgaris. Taxonomy (NCBI): domain Eukaryota; kingdom Metazoa; phylum Chordata; class Amphibia; order Caudata; family Salamandridae; genus Lissotriton; species Lissotriton vulgaris. The sequence goes on along the minus strand of NW_028247791.1, from coordinate 1,110,842 downwards.
TTTTATGAAAAATGTGAGTGTGTTACTGCTAAAAAGTTGATTTAAATTTCGTTTTTGGATAAGGGTGATTGCAATATTTCAACAAGTCAATTGAAATTTTCTTGCACGATTAGGGACAGTGGATGCCTAGAAAGATGTTTTTTTAAAATTAGTTTTAGGTTCCAGAGAGTAGATTCCTGAAAAAAATGTGTTTGTTTTATGAAAAATGTGAGTGTGTTACTGCTAAAAAGTTGATTTAAATTTCGTTTTTGGATAAGGGTGATTGCAATACTTCAACAAGTCAATTGAAATTTTCTTGCACGATTAGGGACAGTGGATGCATAGAAAGATTTCTTTTTTAAATTAGTATTAGGTTTCAGAGAGTAGATTCCTGAAAAAAATGTTTTATGAAAAATGTGAGGGTGTTACTGCTAAAAAGTTGATTTAAATTTCGTTTTTGAATAAGGGTGATTGCAATATTTCAACAAGTCAATTGAAATTTTCTTGCACGATTAGGGACAGTGGATGCCTAGAAAGATGTTTTTTTAAAATTAGTTTTAGGTTCCAGAGAGTAGATTCCTGAAAAAAATGTGTTTGTTTTATGAAAAATGTGAGTGTGTTGCTGCTAAAAAGTTGATTTAAATTTGGTTTCAGGATAAGCGTGAATGCATCATTTCAACAAGTTAATTGAAATTTTCTTGCACGATTAGGGAGAGTGGATGCATAGAAAGATGTTTTTTTTATATTTGTTTTAGGTTCCAGAGAGTTGATTCCTGAAAAAAATGTGTTTGTTTTATGAAAAATATGAGTGTGTTACTGCTAAAAAGTTTATTTAAATGTAGCTTCAGGATAGGCATGATTGCAACATTTCAACTAGTTAATTGAAATTTTCTTGGAAGATTAGGGAGAGTGGATGCCTAGAAAGATGTTTTTTTTAAATTAGTTTTAGGTTTCAGAGAGTAGATTCCTGAAAAAAATGTGTTTGTTTTATGAAAAATGTGAGGGTGTTACTGCTAAAAAGTTGATTTAAATTTCGTTTTTGAATAAGGGTGATTGCAATATTTCAACAAGTCAATTGAAATTTTCTTGCACGATTAGGGACAGTGGATGCCTAGAAAGATATTTTTTTAAAATTAGTTTTAGGTTTCAGAGAGTAGATTCCTGAAAAAAATGTGTTTGTTTTATGAAAAATGTGAGTGTGTTACTGCTAAAAAGTTGATTTAAATTTCGTTTTTGGATAAGGGTGATTGCAATATTTCAACAAGTCAATTGAAATTTTCTTGCACGATTAGGGACAGTGGATGCCTAGAAAGATGTTTTTTTAAAATTAGTTTTAGGTTCCAGAGAGTAGATTCTTGAAAAAAATGTGTTTGTTTTATGAAAAATGTGAGTGTGTTACTGCTAAAAAGTTGATTTAAATTTCGTTTTTGGATAAGGGTGATTGCAATATTTCAACAAGTTAATTGAAATTTTCTTGCAAGATTAGGGGGAGTGGATGCCTAGAAAGATGTTTTTTACAAATTCGTTATAGGTTCCAGAGAGTGGATTCCTGAAAAAAAAATTATTTGTTTCATGAAAAATGTGAGTGTGTTACTGCAAAAAAGTTGATTTAAATTTAGTTTCAGGATAAGCGTGAATGCATCATTTCAACAAGTTAATTGAAATTTTCTTGCACGATTAAGGAGAGTGGATGCATAGAAAGATTTTTTTTTATATCTGTTTTAGGTTCCAGATAGTTGATTCCTGAAAAAAATGTGTTTGTTTCATGAAAAATGTGAGTGTGTTACTGCTAAAAAGTTTATTTAAATTTAGCTTCAGGATAGGCGTGATTGCATTATTTCAACTAGTTAATTGAAATTTTCTTGCACAATTAGGGAGAGTGGATACATAGAAAGATGTTTTTTTATATTTGTTTTAGGTTCCAGAGAGTTGATTCCTGAAAAAAATGTGTTTGTTTCATGAAAAATGTGAGTGTGTTACTGCTAAAAAGTTGATTTAAATTTCGTTTTTGGATAAGGGTGATTGCAATATTTCAACAAGTCAATTGACATTTTCTTGCAAGATTAGGGACAGTGGATGCCTAGAAAGATGTTTTTTTAAATTAGTTTTAGGTTTCAGAGAGTAGATTCCTGAAAAAATGTGTTTGTTTTATGAAAAATGTGAGTGTGTTACTGCTAAAAAGTTGATTTAAATTTCGTTTTTGGATAAGGGTGATTGCAATATTTCAACAAGTCAATTGAAATTTTCTTGCACGATTAGGGACAGTGGATGCCTAGAAAGATGTTTTTTTAAAATTAGTTTTAGGTTCCAGAGAGTAGATTCCTGAAAAAAATGTGTTTGTTTTATGAAAAATGTGAGTGTGTTACTGCTAAAAAGTTGATTTAAATTTCGTTTTTGGATAAGGGTGATTGCAATACTTCAACAAGTCAATTGAAATTTTTTTGCACGATTAGGGACAGTGGATGCATAGAAAGATTTCTTTTTTAAATTAGTATTAGGTTTCAGAGAGTAGATTCCTGAAAAAAATGTGTTTGTTTTATGAAAAATGTGAGGGTGTTACTGCTAAAAAGTTGATTTAAATTTCGTTTTTGAATAAGGGTGATTGCAATATTTCAACAAGTCAATTGAAATTTTCTTGCACGATTAGGGACAGTGGATGCCTAGAAAGATGTTTTTTTAAAATTAGTTTTAGGTTCCAGAGAGTAGATTCCTGAAAAAAATGTGTTTGTTTTATGAAAAATGTGAGTGTGTTACTGCTAAAAAGTTGATTTAAATTTCATTTTTGGATAAGGGTGATTGCAATATTTCAACAAGTCAATTGAAATTTTCTTGCAAGATTAGGGAGATTGGATGCCTAGAAAGATGTTTATTACAAATTCGTTATAGGTTCCAGAGAGTGGATTCCTGAAAAAAAAATTATTTGTTTCATGAAAAATGTGAGTGTGTTACTGCAAAAAAGTTGATTTAAATTTAGTTTCAGGATAAGCGTGAATGCATCATTTCAACAAGTTAATTGAAATTTTCGTGCACGATTAGGGAGAGTGGATGCATAGAAAGATGTTTTTTTTATATTTGTTTTAGGTTCCAGAGAGTTGATTCCTGAAAAAATGTGTTTGTTTTATGAAAAATGTGAGTGTGTTACTGCTAAAAAGTTGATTTAAATTTCGTTTTTGGATAAGGGTGATTGCAATATTTCAACAAGTCAATTGAAATTTTCTTGCACGATTAGGGACAGTGGATGCCTAGAAAGATGTTTTTTTAAAATTAGTTTTAGGTTTCAGAGAGTAGATTTCTGAAAAAAATGTGTTTGTTTTATGAAAAATGTGAGTGTGTTACTGCTAAAAAGTTGATTTAAATTTCGTTTTTGGATAAGGGTGATTGCAATATTTCAACAAGTCAATTGAAATTTTCTTGCACGATTAGGGACAGTGGATGCCTAGAAAGATGTTTTTTTTAAATTAGTTTTAGGTTCCAGAGAGTAGATTCCTGAAAAAAAATGTGTTTGTTTTATGAAAAATGTGAGTGTGTTACTGCTAAAAAGTTGATTTAAATTTCGTTTTTGGATAAGGGTGATTGCAATACTTCAACAAGTCAATTGAAATTTTCTTGCACGATTAGGGACAGTGGATGCCTAGAAAGATGTTTTTTTAAAATTAGTTTTAGGTTCCAGAGAGTAGATTCCTGAAAAAAATGTGTTTGTTTTATTAAAATGTGAGGGTGTTACTGCTAAAAAGTTGATTTAAATTTCGTTTTTGAATAAGGGTGATTGCAATATTTCAACAAGTCAATTGAAATTTTCTTGCACGATTAGGGACAGTGGATGCCTAGAAAGATATTTTTTTAAAATTAGTTTTAGGTTTCAGAGAGTAGATTCCTGAAAAAAATGTGTTTGTTTTATGAAAAATGTGAGTGTGTTACTGCTATAAAGTTGATTTAAATTTCGTTTTTGGATAAGGGTGATTGCAATATTTCAACAAGTCAATTGAAATTTTCTTGCACGATTAGGGACAGTGGATGCCTAGAAAGATGTTTTTTTAAAATTAGTTTTAGGTCCAGAGAGTAGATTCCTGAAAAAAATGTGTTTGTTTCATGAAAAATGTGAGTGTGTTACTGCTAAAAAGTTGATTTAAATTTCGTTTTTGGATAAGGGTGATTGCAATACTTCAACAAGTCAATTGAAATTTTCTTGCACGATTAGGGACAGTGGATGCATAGAAAGATTTCTTTTTTAAATTAGTATTAGGTTTCAGAGAGTAGATTCCTGAAAAAAATGTGTTTGTTTTATGAAAAATGTGAGGGTGTTACTGCTAAAAAGTTTATTTAAATTTTGTTTTTGAATAAGGGTGATTGCAATATTTCAACAAGTCAATTGAAATTTTCTTGCACGATTAGGGACAGTGGATGCCTAGAAAGATGTTTTTTTAAAATTAGTTTTAGGTTCCAGAGAGTAGATTCCTGAAAAAAATGTGTTTGTTTTATGAAAAATGTGAGTGTGTTACTGCTAAAAAGTTGATTTAAATTTCATTTTTGGATAAGGGTGATTGCAATACTTCAACAAGTCAATTGAAATTTTCTTGCAAGATTAGGGAGAGTGGATGCCTAGAAAGATGTTTTTTACAAATTCGTTATAGGTTCCAGAGAGTGGATTCCTGAAAAAAAAATGATTTGTTTCATGAAAAATGTGAGTGTGTTACTGCAAAAAAGTTGATTTAAATTTAGTTTCAGGATAAGCGTGAATGCATCATTTCAACAAGTTAATTGAAAGTTTCTTGCACGATTAGGGAGAGTGGATGCATAGAAAGATGTTTTTTTTATATTTGTTGTAGGTTCCCGAGAGTTGATTCCTGAAAAAATGTGTTTGTTTAATGAAAAATGTGAGTGTGTTACTGCTAAAAAGTTGATTTAAATTTCGTTTTTGGATAAGGGTGATTGCAATATTTCAACAAGTCAATTGAAATTTTCTTGCACGATTAGGGACAGTGGATGCCTAGAAAGATGTTTTTTTAAAATTAGTTTTAGGTTCCAGAGAGTAGATTCCTGAAAAAAATGTGTTTGTTTTATGAAAAATGTGAGTGTGTTACTGCTAAAAAGTTGATTTAAATTTCATTTTTGGATAAGGGTGATTGCAATATTTCAACAAGTCAATTGAAATTTTCTTGCACGATTAGGGACAGTGGATGCCTAGAAAGATGTTTTTTTAAAATTAGTTTTAGGTTCCAGAGAGTAGATTCCTGAAAAAAATGTGTTTGTTTTATGAAAAATGTGAGTGTGTTACTGCAAAAAAGTTGATTTAAATATTGTTTTTGGATAAGGGTGATTGCAATATTTCAACAAGTTAATTGAAATTTTCTTGCAAGATTAGGGAGAGTGGATGCCTAGAAAGATGTTTTTTACAAATTCGTTATAGGTTCCAGAGAGTGGATTCCTGAAAAAAAAATATTTGTTTCATGAAAAATGTGAGTGTGTTACTGCAAAAAAGTTGATTTAAATTTGGTTTCAGGATAAGCGTGAATGCATCATTTCAACAAGTTAATTGAAATTTTCTTGCACGATTAGGGAGAGTGGATGCATAGAAAGATGTTTTTTTTATATTTGTTTTAGGTTCCAGAGAGTTGATTCCTGAAAAAAATGTGTTTGTTTTATGAAAAATATGAGTGTGTTACTGCTAAAAAGTTTATTTAAATGTAGCTTCAGGATAGGCATGATTGCAACATTTCAACTAGTTAATTGAAATTTTCTTGGAAGATTAGGGAGAGTGGATGCCTAGAAAGATGTTTTTTTAAAATTAGTTTTAGGTTTCAGAGAGTAGATTCCTGAAAAAAATGTGTTTGTTTTATGAAAAATGTGAGGGTGTTACTGCTAAAAAGTTGATTTAAATTTCGTTTTTGAATAAGGGTGATTGCAATATTTCAACAAGTCAATTGAAATTTTCTTGCACGATTAGGGACAGTGGATGCCTAGAAAGATATTTTTTTAAAATTAGTTTTAGGTTTCAGAGAGTAGATTCCTGAAAAAAATGTGTTTGTTTTATGAAAAATGTGAGTGTGTTACTGCTAAAAAGTTGATTTAAATTTCGTTTTTGGATAAGGGTGATTGCAATATTTCAACAAGTCAATTGAAATTTTCTTGCACGATTAGGGACAGTGGATGCCTAGAAAGATGTTTTTTTAAAATTAGTTTTAGGTTCCAGAGAGTAGATTCTTGAAAAAAATGTGTTTGTTTTATTAAAATGTGAGGGTGTTACTGCTAAAAAGTTGATTTAAATTTCGTTTTTGAATAAGGGTGATTGCAATATTTCAACAAGTCAATTGAAATTTTCTTGCACGATTAGGGACAGTGGATGACTAGAAAGATGTTTTTTTTAAATTAGTTTTAGGTTCCAGAGAGTAGATTCCTGAAAAAAATGTGTTTGTTTTATGAAAAATGTGAGTGTGTTACTGCTAAAAAGTTGATTTAAATATCGTTTTTGGATAAGGGTGATTGCAATATTTCAATAAGTTAATTGAAATTTTCTTGGAAGATTAGGGAGAGTGGATGCCTAGAAAGATGTTTTTTTAATTAGTTTTAGGTTTCAGAGAGTAGATTCCTGAAAAAAATGTGTTTGTTTTATGAAAAATGTGAGGGTGTTACTGCTAAAAAGTTGATTTAAATTTCGTTTTTGAATAAGGGTGATTGCAATATTTCAACAAGTCAATTGAAATTTTCTTGCACGATTAGGGACAGTGGATGCCTAGAAAGATATTTTTTTAAAATTAGTTTTAGGTTTCAGAGAGTAGATTCCTGAAAAAAATGTGTTTGTTTTATGAAAAATGTGAGTGTGTTACTGCTAAAAAGTTGATTTAAATTTCGTTTTTGGATAAGGGTGATTGCAATATTTCAACAAGTCAATTGAAATTTTCTTGCACGATTAGGGACAGTGGATGCCTAGAAAGATGTTTTTTTTAAATTAGTTTTAGGTTTCAGAGAGTAGATTCCTGAAAAAAATGTGTTTGTTTTATGAAAAATGTGAGGGTGTTACTGCTAAAAAGTTGATTTAAATTTCGTTTTTGAATAAGGGTGATTGCAATATTTCAACAAGTCAATTGAAATTTTCTTGCACGATTAGGGACAGTGGATGCCTAGAAAGATATTTTTTTAAAATTAGTTTTAGGTTTCAGAGAGTAGATTCCTGAAAAAAATGTGTTTGTTTTATGAAAAATGTGAGTGTGTTACTGCTAAAAAGTTGATTTAAATTTCGTTTTTGGATAAGGGTGATTGCAATATTTCAACAAGTCAATTGAAATTTTCTTGCACGATTAGGGACAGTGGATGCCTAGAAAGATGTTTTTTTAAAATTAGTTTTAGGTTCCAGAGAGTAGATTCTTGAAAAAAATGTGTTTGTTTTATGAAAAATGTGAGTGTGTTACTGCTAAAAAGTTGATTTAAATTTCGTTTTTGGATAAGGGTGATTGCAATACTTCAACAAGTCAATTGAAATTTTCTTGCACGATTAGGGACAGTGGATGCATAGAAAGATTTCGTTTTTAAATTAGTATTAGGTTTCAGAGAGTAGATTCCTGAAAAAAATGTGTTTGTTTTATGAAAAATGTGAGGGTGTTACTGCTAAAAAGTTGATTTAAATTTCGTTTTTGAATAAGGGTGATTGCAATATTTCAACAAGTCAATTGAAATTTTCTTGCACGATTAGGGACAGTGGATGCCTAGAAAGATGTTTTTTTAAAATTAGTTTTAGGTTCCAGAGAGTAGATTCCTGAAAAAAATGTGTTTGTTTTATGAAAAATGTGAGTGTGTTGCTGCTAAAAAGTTGATTTAAATTTCATTTTTGGATAAGGGTGATTGCAATATTTCAACAAGTCAATTGAAATTTTCTTGCACGATTAGGGACAGTGGATGCCTAGAAAGATCTTTTTTTTAAATTAGTTTTAGGTTCCAGAGAGTAGATTCCTGAAAAAAATGTGTTTGTTTTATGAAAAATGTGAGTGTGTTACTGCAAAAAAGTTGATTTAAATATCGTTTTTGGATAAGGGTGATTGCAATATTTCAACAAGTTAATTGAAATTTTCTTGCAAGATTAGGGGGAGTGGATGCCTAGAAAGATGTTTTTTACAAATTCGTTATAGGTTCCAGAGAGTGGATTCCTGAAAAAAAAATTATTTGTTTCATGAAAAATGTGAGTGTGTTACTGCAAAAAAGTTGATTTAAATTTAGTTTCAGGATAAGCGTGAATGCATCATTTCAACAAGTTAATTGAAATTTTCTTGCACGATTAAGGAGAGTGGATGCATAGAAAGATTTTTTTTTATATCTGTTTTAGGTTCCAGAGAGTTGATTCCTGAAAAAAATGTGTTTGTTTCATGAAAAATGTGAGTGTGTTACTGCTAAAAAGTTTATTTAAATTTAGCTTCAGGATAGGCGTGATTGCATTATTTCAACTAGTTAATTGAAATTTTCTTGCACAATTAGGGAGAGTGGATACATAGAAAGATGTTTTTTTATATTTGTTTTAGGTTCCAGAGAGTTGATTCCTGAAAAAAATGTGTTTGTTTCATGAAAAATGTGAGTGTGTTACTGCTAAAAAGTTGATTTAAATTTCGTTTTTGGATAAGGGTGATTGCAATATTTCAACAAGTCAATTGACATTTTCTTGCAAGATTAGGGACAGTGGATGCCTAGAAAGATGTTTTTTTAAATTAGTTTTAGGTTTCAGAGAGTAGATTCCTGAAAAAATGTGTTTGTTTTATGAAAAATGTGAGTGTGTTACTGCTAAAAAGTTGATTTAAATTTCGTTTTTGGATAAGGGTGATTGCAATATTTCAACAAGTCAATTGAAATTTTCTTGCACGATTAGGGACAGTGGATGCCTAGAAAGATGTTTTTTTAAAATTAGTTTTAGGTTCCAGAGAGTAGATTCCTGAAAAAAATGTGTTTGTTTTATGAAAAATGTGAGTGTGTTACTGCTAAAAAGTTGATTTAAATTTCGTTTTTGGATAAGGGTGATTGCAATACTTCAACAAGTCAATTGAAATTTTCTTGCACGATTAGGGACAGTGGATGCATAGAAAGATTTCTTTTTTAAATTAGTATTAGGTTTCAGAGAGTAGATTCCTGAAAAAAATGTGTTTGTTTTATGAAAAATGTGAGGGTGTTACTGCTAAAAAGTTGATTTAAATTTCGTTTTTGAATAAGGGTGATTGCAATATTTCAACAAGTCAATTGAAATTTTCTTGCACGATTAGGGACAGTGGATGCCTAGAAAGATGTTTTTTTAAAATTAGTTTTAGGTTCCAGAGAGTAGATTCCTGAAAAAAATGTGTTTGTTTTATGAAAAATGTGAGTGTGTTACTGCTAAAAAGTTGATTTAAATTTCATTTTTGGATAAGGGTGATTGCAATATTTCAACAAGTCAATTGAAATTTTCTTGCAAGATTAGGGAGATTGGATGCCTAGAAAGATGTTTATTACAAATTCGTTATAGGTTCCAGAGAGTGGATTCCTGAAAAAAAAATTATTTGTTTCATGAAAAATGTGAGTGTGTTACTGCAAAAAAGTTGATTTAAATTTAGTTTCAGGATAAGCGTGAATGCATCATTTCAACAAGTTAATTGAAATTTTCGTGCACGATTAGGGAGAGTGGATGCATAGAAAGATGTTTTTTTTATATTTGTTTTAGGTTCCAGAGAGTTGATTCCTGAAAAAATGTGTTTGTTTTATGAAAAATGTGAGTGTGTTACTGCTAAAAAGTTGATTTAAATTTCGTTTTTGGATAAGGGTGATTGCAATATTTCAACAAGTCAATTGAAATTTTCTTGCACGATTAGGGACAGTGGATGCCTAGAAAGATGTTTTTTTAAAATTAGTTTTAGGTTTCAGAGAGTAGATTTCTGAAAAAAATGTGTTTGTTTTATGAAAAATGTGAGTGTGTTACTGCTAAAAAGTTGATTTAAATTTCGTTTTTGGATAAGGGTGATTGCAATATTTCAACAAGTCAATTGACATTTTCTTGCAAGATTAGGGACAGTGGATGCCTAGAAAGATGTTTTTTTAAATTAGTTTTAGGTTTCAGAGAGTAGATTCCTGAAAAAATGTGTTTGTTTTATGAAAAATGTGAGTGTGTTACTGCTAAAAAGTTGATTTAAATTTCGTTTTTGGATAAGGGTGATTGCAATATTTCAACAAGTCAATTGAAATTTTCTTGCACGATTAGGGACAGTGGATGCCTAGAAAGATGTTTTTTTAAAATTAGTTTTAGGTTCCAGAGAGTAGATTCCTGAAAAAAATGTGTTTGTTTTATGAAAAATGTGAGTGTGTTACTGCTAAAAAGTTGATTTAAATTTCGTTTTTGGATAAGGGTGATTGCAATACTTCAACAAGTCAATTGAAATTTTCTTGCACGATTAGGGACAGTGGATGCATAGAAAGATTTCTTTTTTAAATTAGTATTAGGTTTCAGAGAGTAGATTCCTGAAAAAAATGTGTTTGTTTTATGAAAAATGTGAGGGTGTTACTGCTAAAAAGTTGATTTAAATTTCGTTTTTGAATAAGGGTGATTGCAATATTTCAACAAGTCAATTGAAATTTTCTTGCACGATTAGGGACAGTGGATGCCTAGAAAGATGTTTTTTTAAAATTAGTTTTAGGTTCCAGAGAGTAGATTCCTGAAAAAAATGTGTTTGTTTTATGAAAAATGTGAGTGTGTTACTGCTAAAAAGTTGATTTAAATTTCATTTTTGGATAAGGGTGATTGCAATATTTCAACAAGTCAATTGAAATTTTCTTGCAAGATTAGGGAGATTGGATGCCTAGAAAGATGTTTATTACAAATTCGTTATAGGTTCCAGAGAGTGGATTCCTGAAAAAAAAATTATTTGTTTCATGAAAAATGTGAGTGTGTTACTGCAAAAAAGTTGATTTAAATTTAGTTTCAGGATAAGCGTGAATGCATCATTTCAACAAGTTAATTGAAATTTTCGTGCACGATTAGGGAGAGTGGATGCATAGAAAGATGTTTTTTTTATATTTGTTTTAGGTTCCAGAGAGTTGATTCCTGAAAAAATGTGTTTGTTTTATGAAAAATGTGAGTGGGTTACTGCTAAAAAGTTGATTTAAATTTCGTTTTTGGATAAGGGTGATTGCAATATTTCAACAAGTCAATTGAAATTTTCTTGCACGATTAGGGACAGTGGATGCCTAGAAAGATGTTTTTTTAAAATTAGTTTTAGGTTTCAGAGAGTAGATTTCTGAAAAAAATGTGTTTGTTTTATGAAAAATGTGAGTGTGTTACTGCTAAAAAGTTGATTTAAATTTCGTTTTTGGATAAGGGTGATTGCAATATTTCAACAAGTCAATTGAAATTTTCTTGCACGATTAGGGACAGTGGATGCCTAGAAAGATGTTTTTTTTAAATTAGTTTTAGGTTCCAGAGAGTAGATTCCTGAAAAAAATGTGTTTGTTTTATGAAAAATGTGAGTGTGTTACTGCTAAAAAGTTGATTTAAATTTCGTTTTTGGATAAGGGTGATTGCAATACTTCAACAAGTCAATTGAAATTTTCTTGCACGATTAGGGACAGTGGATGCCTAGAAAGATGTTTTTTTAAAATTAGTTTTAGGTTCCAGAGAGTAGATTCCTGAAAAAAATGTGTTTGTTTTATTAAAATGTGAGGGTGTTACTGCTAAAAAGTTGATTTAAATTTCGTTTTTGAATAAGGGTGATTGCAATATTTCAACAAGTCAATTGAAATTTTCTTGCACGATTAGGGACAGTGGATGACTAGAAAGATGTTTTTTTTAAATTAGTTTTAGGTTCCAGAGAGTAGATTCCTGAAAAAAATGTGTTTGTTTTATGAAAAATGTGAGTGTGTTACTGCTAAAAAGTTGATTTAAATTTCATTTTTGGATAAGGGTGATTGCAATATTTCAACAAGTCAATTGAAATTTTCTTGCACGATTAGGGACAGTGGATGCCTAGAAAGATGTTTTTTTAAAATTAGTTTTAGGTTCCAGAGAGTAGATTCCTGAAAAAAATGTGTTTGTTTTATGAAAAATGTGAGTGTGTTATTGCTAAAAAGTTGATTTAAATATCGTTTTTGGATAAGGGTGATTGCAATATTTCAATAAGTTAATTGAAATTTTCTTGGAAGATTAGGGAGAGTGGATGCCTAGAAAGATGTTTTTTTAATTAGTTTTAGGTTTCAGAGAGTAGATTCCTGAAAAAAATGTGTTTGTTTTATGAAAAATGTGAGGGTGTTACTGCTAAAAAGTTGATTTAAATTTCGTTTTTGAATAAGGGTGATTGCAATATTTCAACAAGTCAATTGAAATTTTCTTGCACGATTAGGGACAGTGGATGCCTAGAAAGATATTTTTTTAAAATTAGTTTTAGGTTTCAGAGAGTAGATTCCTGAAAAAAATGTGTTTGTTTTATGAAAAATGTGAGTGTGTTACTGCTATAAAGTTGATTTAAATTTCGTTTTTGGATAAGGGTGATTGCAATATTTCAACAAGTCAATTGAAATTTTCTTGCACGATTAGGGACAGTGGATGCCTAGAAAGATGTTTTTTTAAAATTAGTTTTAGGTCCAGAGAGTAGATTCCTGAAAAAAATGTGTTTGTTTCATGAAAAATGTGAGTGTGTTACTGCTAAAAAGTTGATTTAAATTTCGTTTTTGGATAAGGGTGATTGCAATACTTCAACAAGTCAATTGAAATTTTCTTGCACGATTAGGGACAGTGGATGCATAGAAAGATTTCTTTTTTAAATTAGTATTAGGTTTCAGAGAGTAGATTCCTGAAAAAAATGTGTTTGTTTTATGAAAAATGTGAGGGTGTTACTGCTAAAAAGTTTATTTAAATTTTGTTTTTGAATAAGGGTGATTGCAATATTTCAACAAGTCAATTGAAATTTTCTTGCACGATTAGGGACAGTGGATGCCTAGAAAGATGTTTTTTTAAAATTAGTTTTAGGTTCCAGAGAGTAGATTCCTGAAAAAAATGTGTTTGTTTTATGAAAAATGTGAATGTGTTACTGCTAAAAAGTTGATTTAAATTTCATTTTTGGATAAGGGTGATTGCAATACTTCAACAAGTCAATTGAAATTTTCTTGCAAGATTAGGGAGAGTGGATGCCTAGAAAGATGTTTTTTACAAATTCGTTATAGGTTCCAGAGAGTGGATTCCTGAAAAAAAAATTATTTGTTTCATGAAAAATGTGAGTGTGTTACTGCAAAAAAGTTGATTTAAATTTAGTTTCAGGATAAGCGTGAATGCATCATTTCAACAAGTTAATTGAAAGTTTCTTGCACGATTAGGGAGAGTGGATGCATAGAAAGATGTTTTTTTTATATTTGTTGTAGGTTCCCGAGAGTTGATTCCTGAAAAAATGTGTTTGTTTAATGAAAAATGTGAGTGTGTTACTGCTAAAAAGTTGATTTAAATTTCGTTTTTGGATAAGGGTGATTGCAATATTTCAACAAGTCAATTGAAATTTTCTTGCACGATTAGGGACAGTGGATGCCTAGAAAGATGTTTTTTTAAAATTAGTTTTAGGTTCCAGAGAGTAGATTCCTGAAAAAAATGTGTTTGTTTTATGAAAAATGTGAGTGTGTTACTGCTAAAAAGTTGATTTAAATTTCATTTTTGGATAAGGGTGATTGCAATATTTCAACAAGTCAATTGAAATTTTCTTGCACGATTAGGGACAGTGGATGCCTAGAAAGATGTTTTTTTAAAATTAGTTTTAGGTTCCAGAGAGTAGATTCCTGAAAAAAATGTGTTTGTTTTATGAAAAATGTGAGTGTGTTACTGCAAAAAAGTTGATTTAAATATTGTTTTTGGATAAGGGTGATTGCAATATTTCAACAAGTTAATTGAAATTTTCTTGCAAGATTAGGGAGAGTGGATGCCTAGAAAGATGTTTTTTACAAATTCGTTATAGGTTCCAGAGAGTGGATTCCTGAAAAAAAAATATTTGTTTCATGAAAAATGTGAGTGTGTTACTGCAAAAAAGTTGATTTAAATTTGGTTTCAGGATAAGCGTGAATGCATCATTTCAACAAGTTAATTGAAATTTTCTTGCACGATTAGGGAGAGTGGATGCATAGAAAGATGTTTTTTTTATATTTGTTTTAGGTTCCAGAGAGTTGATTCCTGAAAAAAATGTGTTTGTTTTATGAAAAATATGAGTGTGTTACTGCTAAAAAGTTTATTTAAATGTAGCTTCAGGATAGGCATGATTGCAACATTTCAACTAGTTAATTGAAATTTTCTTGGAAGATTAGGGAGAGTGGATGCCTAGAAAGATGTTTTTTTAAAATTAGTTTTAGGTTTCAGAGAGTAGATTCCTGAAAAAAATGTGTTTGTTTTATGAAAAATGTGAGGGTGTTACTGCTAAAAAGTTGATTTAAATTTCGTTTTTGAATAAGGGTGATTGCAATATTTCAACAAGTCAATTGAAATTTTCTTGCACGATTAGGGACAGTGGATGCCTAGAAAGATATTTTTTTAAAATTAGTTTTAGGTTTCAGAGAGTAGATTCCTGAAAAAAATGTGTTTGTTTTATGAAAAATGTGAGTGTGTTACTGCTAAAAAGTTGATTTAAATTTCGTTTTTGGATAAGGGTGATTGCAATATTTCAACAAGTCAATTGAAATTTTCTTGCACGATTAGGGACAGTGGATGCCTAGAAAGATGTTTTTTTAAAATTAGTTTTAGGTTCCAGAGAGTAGATTCTTGAAAAAAATGTGTTTGTTTTATTAAAATGTGAGGGTGTTACTGCTAAAAAGTTGATTTAAATTTCGTTTTTGAATAAGGGTGATTGCAATATTTCAACAAGTCAATTGAAATTTTCTTGCACGATTAGGGACAGTGGATGACTAGAAAGATGTTTTTTTTAAATTAGTTTTAGGTTCCAGAGAGTAGATTCCTGAAAAAAATGTGTTTGTTTTATGAAAAATGTGAGTGTGTTACTGCTAAAAAGTTGATTTAAATATCGTTTTTGGATAAGGGTGATTGCAATATTTCAATAAGTTAATTGAAATTTTCTTGGAAGATTAGGGAGAGTGGATGCCTAGAAAGATGTTTTTTTAATTAGTTTTAGGTTTCAGAGAGTAGATTCCTGAAAAAAATGTGTTTGTTTTATGAAAAATGTGAGGGTGTTACTGCTAAAAAGTTGATTTAAATTTCGTTTTTGAATAAGGGTGATTGCAATATTTCAACAAGTCAATTGAAATTTTCTTGCACGATTAGGGACAGTGGATGCCTAGAAAGATATTTTTTTAAAATTAGTTTTAGGTTTCAGAGAGTAGATTCCTGAAAAAAATGTGTTTGTTTTATGAAAAATGTGAGTGTGTTACTGCTAAAAAGTTGATTTAAATTTCGTTTTTGGATAAGGGTGATTGCAATATTTCAACAAGTCAATTGAAATTTTCTTGCACGATTAGGGACAGTGGATGCCTAGAAAGATGTTTTTTTAAAATTAGTTTTAGGTCCAGAGAGTAGATTCCTGAAAAAAATGTGTTTGTTTCATGAAAAATGTGAGTGTGTTACTGCTAAAAAGTTGATTTAAATTTCGTTTTTGGATAAGGGTGATTGCAATACTTCAACAAGTCAATTGAAATTTTCTTGCACGATTAGGGACAGTGGATGCATAGAAAGATTTCTTTTTTAAATTAGTATTAGGTTTCAGAGAGTAGATTCCTGAAAAAAATGTGTTTGTTTTATGAAAAATGTGAGGGTGTTACTGCTAAAAAGTTTATTTAAATTTTGTTTTTGAATAAGGGTGATTGCAATATTTCAACAAGTCAATTGAAATTTTCTTGCACGATTAGGGACAGTGGATGCCTAGAAAGATGTTTTTTTAAAATTAGTTTTAGGTTCCAGAGAGTAGATTCCTGAAAAAAATGTGTTTGTTTTATGAAAAATGTGAGTGTGTTACTGCTAAAAAGTTGATTTAAATTTCATTTTTGGATAAGGGTGATTGCAATATTTCAACAAGTCAATTGAAATTTTCTTGCACGATTAGGGACAGTGGATGCCTAGAAAGATCTTTTTTTTAAATTAGTTTCAGGTTCCAGAGAGTAGATTCCTGAAAAAAATGTGTTTGTTTTATGAAAAATGTGAGTGTGTTACTGCAAAAAAGTTGATTTAAATATCGTTTTTGGATAAGGGTGATTGCAATATTTCAACAAGTTAATTGAAATTTTCTTGCAAGATTAGGGAGAGTGGATGCCTAGAAAGATGTTTTTTACAAATTCGTTATAGGTTCCAGAGAGTGGATTCCTGAAAAAAAAATGATTTGTTTCATGAAAAATGTGAGTGTGTTACTGCAAAAAAGTTGATTTAAATTTAGTTTCAGGATAAGCGTGA
This sequence comes from Lissotriton vulgaris, assembly GCF_964263255.1. Taxonomy (NCBI): domain Eukaryota; kingdom Metazoa; phylum Chordata; class Amphibia; order Caudata; family Salamandridae; genus Lissotriton; species Lissotriton vulgaris. The sequence continues at coordinate 1,094,503 of NW_028247791.1, read as the reverse complement.
ATGCATCATTTCAACAAGTTAATTGAAAGTTTATTGCACGATTAGGGAGAGTGGATGCATAGAAAGATGTTTTTTTTATATTTGTTGTAGGTTCCCGAGAGTTGATTCCTGAAAAAATGTGTTTGTTTAATGAAAAATGTGAGTGTGTTACTGCTAAAAAGTTGATTTAAATTTCGTTTTTGGATAAGGGTGATTGCAATATTTCAACAAGTCAATTGAAATTTTCTTGCACGATTAGGGACAGTGGATGCCTAGAAAGATGTTTTTTTAAAATTAGTTTTAGGTTCCAGAGAGTAGATTCCTGAAAAAAATGTGTTTGTTTTATGAAAAATGTGAGTGTGTTACTGCTAAAAAGTTGATTTAAATTTCATTTTTGGATAAGGGTGATTGCAATATTTCAACAAGTCAATTGAAATTTTCTTGCACGATTAGGGACAGTGGATGCCTAGAAAGATGTTTTTTTAAAATTAGTTTTAGGTTCCAGAGAGTAGATTCCTGAAAAAAATGTGTTTGTTTTATGAAAAATGTGAGTGTGTTACTGCAAAAAAGTTGATTTAAATATTGTTTTTGGATAAGGGTGATTGCAATATTTCAACAAGTTAATTGAAATTTTCTTGCAAGATTAGGGAGAGTGGATGCCTAGAAAGATGTTTTTTACAAATTCGTTATAGGTTCCAGAGAGTGGATTCCTGAAAAAAAAATATTTGTTTCATGAAAAATGTGAGTGTGTTACTGCAAAAAAGTTGATTTAAATTTGGTTTCAGGATAAGCGTGAATGCATCATTTCAACAAGTTAATTGAAATTTTCTTGCACGATTAGGGAGAGTGGATGCATAGAAAGATGTTTTTTTTATATTTGTTTTAGGTTCCAGAGAGTTGATTCCTGAAAAAAATGTGTTTGTTTTATGAAAAATATGAGTGTGTTACTGCTAAAAAGTTTATTTAAATGTAGCTTCAGGATAGGCATGATTGCAACATTTCAACTAGTTAATTGAAATTTTCTTGGAAGATTAGGGAGAGTGGATGCCTAGAAAGATGTTTTTTTTAAATTAGTTTTAGGTTTCAGAGAGTAGATTCCTGAAAAAAATGTGTTTGTTTTATGAAAAATGTGAGGGTGTTACTGCTAAAAAGTTGATTTAAATTTCGTTTTTGAATAAGGGTGATTGCAATATTTCAACAAGTCAATTGAAATTTTCTTGCACGATTAGGGACAGTGGATGCCTAGAAAGATATTTTTTTAAAATTAGTTTTAGGTTTCAGAGAGTAGATTCCTGAAAAAAATGTGTTTGTTTTATGAAAAATGTGAGTGTGTTACTGCTAAAAAGTTGATTTAAATTTCGTTTTTGGATAAGGGTGATTGCAATATTTCAACAAGTCAATTGAAATTTTCTTGCACGATTAGGGACAGTGGATGCCTAGAAAGATGTTTTTTTAAAATTAGTTTTAGGTTCCAGAGAGTAGATTCTTGAAAAAAATGTGTTTGTTTTATGAAAAATGTGAGTGTGTTACTGCTAAAAAGTTGATTTAAATTTCGTTTTTGGATAAGGGTGATTGCAATACTTCAACAAGTCAATTGAAATTTTCTTGCACGATTAGGGACAGTGGATGCATAGAAAGATTTCGTTTTTAAATTAGTATTAGGTTTCAGAGAGTAGATTCCTGAAAAAAATGTGTTTGTTTTATGAAAAATGTGAGGGTGTTACTGCTAAAAAGTTGATTTAAATTTCGTTTTTGAATAAGGGTGATTGCAATATTTCAACAAGTCAATTGAAATTTTCTTGCACGATTAGGGACAGTGGATGCCTAGAAAGATGTTTTTTTAAAATTAGTTTTAGGTTCCAGAGAGTAGATTCCTGAAAAAAATGTGTTTGTTTTATGAAAAATGTGAGTGTGTTGCTGCTAAAAAGTTGATTTAAATTTCATTTTTGGATAAGGGTGATTGCAATATTTCAACAAGTCAATTGAAATTTTCTTGCACGATTAGGGACAGTGGATGCCTAGAAAGATCTTTTTTTTAAATTAGTTTTAGGTTCCAGAGAGTAGATTCCTGAAAAAAATGTGTTTGTTTTATGAAAAATGTGAGTGTGTTACTGCAAAAAAGTTGATTTAAATATCGTTTTTGGATAAGGGTGATTGCAATATTTCAACAAGTTAATTGAAATTTTCTTGCAAGATTAGGGGGAGTGGATGCCTAGAAAGATGTTTTTTACAAATTCGTTATAGGTTCCAGAGAGTGGATTCCTGAAAAAAAAATTATTTGTTTCATGAAAAATGTGAGTGTGTTACTGCAAAAAAGTTGATTTAAATTTAGTTTCAGGATAAGCGTGAATGCATCATTTCAACAAGTTAATTGAAATTTTCTTGCACGATTAAGGAGAGTGGATGCATAGAAAGATTTTTTTTTATATCTGTTTTAGGTTCCAGAGAGTTGATTCCTGAAAAAAATGTGTTTGTTTCATGAAAAATGTGAGTGTGTTACTGCTAAAAAGTTTATTTAAATTTAGCTTCAGGATAGGCGTGATTGCATTATTTCAACTAGTTAATTGAAATTTTCTTGCACAATTAGGGAGAGTGGATACATAGAAAGATGTTTTTTTATATTTGTTTTAGGTTCCAGAGAGTTGATTCCTGAAAAAAATGTGTTTGTTTCATGAAAAATGTGAGTGTGTTACTGCTAAAAAGTTGATTTAAATTTCGTTTTTGGATAAGGGTGATTGCAATATTTCAACAAGTCAATTGACATTTTCTTGCAAGATTAGGGACAGTGGATGCCTAGAAAGATGTTTTTTTAAATTAGTTTTAGGTTTCAGAGAGTAGATTCCTGAAAAAATGTGTTTGTTTTATGAAAAATGTGAGTGTGTTACTGCTAAAAAGTTGATTTAAATTTCGTTTTTGGATAAGGGTGATTGCAATATTTCAACAAGTCAATTGAAATTTTCTTGCACGATTAGGGACAGTGGATGCCTAGAAAGATGTTTTTTTAAAATTAGTTTTAGGTTCCAGAGAGTAGATTCCTGAAAAAAATGTGTTTGTTTTATGAAAAATGTGAGTGTGTTACTGCTAAAAAGTTGATTTAAATTTCGTTTTTGGATAAGGGTGATTGCAATACTTCAACAAGTCAATTGAAATTTTCTTGCACGATTAGGGACAGTGGATGCATAGAAAGATTTCTTTTTTAAATTAGTATTAGGTTTCAGAGAGTAGATTCCTGAAAAAAATGTGTTTGTTTTATGAAAAATGTGAGGGTGTTACTGCTAAAAAGTTGATTTAAATTTCGTTTTTGAATAAGGGTGATTGCAATATTTCAACAAGTCAATTGAAATTTTCTTGCACGATTAGGGACAGTGGATGCCTAGAAAGATGTTTTTTTAAAATTAGTTTTAGGTTCCAGAGAGTAGATTCCTGAAAAAAATGTGTTTGTTTTATGAAAAATGTGAGTGTGTTACTGCTAAAAAGTTGATTTAAATTTCATTTTTGGATAAGGGTGATTGCAATATTTCAACAAGTCAATTGAAATTTTCTTGCAAGATTAGGGAGATTGGATGCCTAGAAAGATGTTTATTACAAATTCGTTATAGGTTCCAGAGAGTGGATTCCTGAAAAAAAAATTATTTGTTTCATGAAAAATGTGAGTGTGTTACTGCAAAAAAGTTGATTTAAATTTAGTTTCAGGATAAGCGTGAATGCATCATTTCAACAAGTTAATTGAAATTTTCGTGCACGATTAGGGAGAGTGGATGCATAGAAAGATGTTTTTTTTATATTTGTTTTAGGTTCCAGAGAGTTGATTCCTGAAAAAATGTGTTTGTTTTATGAAAAATGTGAGTGTGTTACTGCTAAAAAGTTGATTTAAATTTCGTTTTTGGATAAGGGTGATTGCAATATTTCAACAAGTCAATTGAAATTTTCTTGCACGATTAGGGACAGTGGATGCCTAGAAAGATGTTTTTTTAAAATTAGTTTTAGGTTTCAGAGAGTAGATTTCTGAAAAAAATGTGTTTGTTTTATGAAAAATGTGAGTGTGTTACTGCTAAAAAGTTGATTTAAATTTCGTTTTTGGATAAGGGTGATTGCAATATTTCAACAAGTCAATTGAAATTTTCTTGCACGATTAGGGACAGTGGATGCCTAGAAAGATGTTTTTTTTAAATTAGTTTTAGGTTCCAGAGAGTAGATTCCTGAAAAAAAATGTGTTTGTTTTATGAAAAATGTGAGTGTGTTACTGCTAAAAAGTTGATTTAAATTTCGTTTTTGGATAAGGGTGATTGCAATACTTCAACAAGTCAATTGAAATTTTCTTGCACGATTAGGGACAGTGGATGCCTAGAAAGATGTTTTTTTAAAATTAGTTTTAGGTTCCAGAGAGTAGATTCCTGAAAAAAATGTGTTTGTTTTATTAAAATGTGAGGGTGTTACTGCTAAAAAGTTGATTTAAATTTCGTTTTTGAATAAGGGTGATTGCAATATTTCAACAAGTCAATTGAAATTTTCTTGCACGATTAGGGACAGTGGATGACTAGAAAGATGTTTTTTTTAAATTAGTTTTAGGTTCCAGAGAGTAGATTCCTGAAAAAAATGTGTTTGTTTTATGAAAAATGTGAGTGTGTTACTGCTAAAAAGTTGATTTAAATTTCATTTTTGGATAAGGGTGATTGCAATATTTCAACAAGTCAATTGAAATTTTCTTGCACGATTAGGGACAGTGGATGCCTAGAAAGATGTTTTTTTAAAATTAGTTTTAGGTTCCAGAGAGTAGATTCCTGAAAAAAATGTGTTTGTTTTATGAAAAATGTGAGTGTGTTATTGCTAAAAAGTTGATTTAAATATCGTTTTTGGATAAGGGTGATTGCAATATTTCAATAAGTTAATTGAAATTTTCTTGGAAGATTAGGGAGAGTGGATGCCTAGAAAGATGTTTTTTTAATTAGTTTTAGGTTTCAGAGAGTAGATTCCTGAAAAAAATGTGTTTGTTTTATGAAAAATGTGAGGGTGTTACTGCTAAAAAGTTGATTTAAATTTCGTTTTTGAATAAGGGTGATTGCAATATTTCAACAAGTCAATTGAAATTTTCTTGCACGATTAGGGACAGTGGATGCCTAGAAAGATATTTTTTTAAAATTAGTTTTAGGTTTCAGAGAGTAGATTCCTGAAAAAAATGTGTTTGTTTTATGAAAAATGTGAGTGTGTTACTGCTAAAAAGTTGATTTAAATTTCGTTTTTGGATAAGGGTGATTGCAATATTTCAACAAGTCAATTGAAATTTTCTTGCACGATTAGGGACAGTGGATGCCTAGAAAGATGTTTTTTTAAAATTAGTTTTAGGTTCCAGAGAGTAGATTCCTGAAAAAAATGTGTTTGTTTCATGAAAAATGTGAGTGTGTTACTGCTAAAAAGTTGATTTAAATTTCGTTTTTGGATAAGGGTGATTGCAATACTTCAACAAGTCAATTGAAATTTTCTTGCACGATTAGGGACAGTGGATGCATAGAAAGATTTCTTTTTTAAATTAGTATTAGGTTTCAGAGAGTAGATTCCTGAAAAAAATGTGTTTGTTTTATGAAAAATGTGAGGGTGTTACTGCTAAAAAGTTTATTTAAATTTTGTTTTTGAATAAGGGTGATTGCAATATTTCAACAAGTCAATTGAAATTTTCTTGCACGATTAGGGACAGTGGATGCCTAGAAAGATGTTTTTTTAAAATTAGTTTTAGGTTCCAGAGAGTAGATTCCTGAAAAAAATGTGTTTGTTTTATGAAAAATGTGAGTGTGTTACTGCTAAAAAGTTGATTTAAATTTCATTTTTGGATAAGGGTGATTGCAATATTTCAACAAGTCAATTGAAATTTTCTTGCACGATTAGGGACAGTGGATGCCTAGAAAGATCTTTTTTTTAAATTAGTTTCAGGTTCCAGAGAGTAGATTCCTGAAAAAAATGTGTTTGTTTTATGAAAAATGTGAGTGTGTTACTGCAAAAAAGTTGATTTAAATATCGTTTTTGGATAAGGGTGATTGCAATATTTCAACAAGTTAATTGAAATTTTCTTGCAAGATTAGGGAGAGTGGATGCCTAGAAAGATGTTTTTTACAAATTCGTTATAGGTTCCAGAGAGTGGATTCCTGAAAAAAAAATGATTTGTTTCATGAAAAATGTGAGTGTGTTACTGCAAAAAAGTTGATTTAAATTTAGTTTCAGGATAAGCGTGAATGCATCATTTCAACAAGTTAATTGAAAGTTTCTTGCACGATTAGGGAGAGTGGATGCATAGAAAGATGTTTTTTTTATATTTGTTGTAGGTTCCCGAGAGTTGATTCCTGAAAAAATGTGTTTGTTTAATGAAAAATGTGAGTGTGTTACTGCTAAAAAGTTGATTTAAATTTCGTTTTTGGATAAGGGTGATTGCAATATTTCAACAAGTCAATTGAAATTTTCTTGCACGATTAGGGACAGTGGATGCCTAGAAAGATGTTTTTTTAAAATTAGTTTTAGGTTCCAGAGAGTAGATTCCTGAAAAAAATGTGTTTGTTTTATGAAAAATGTGAGTGTGTTACTGCTAAAAAGTTGATTTAAATTTCGTTTTTGGGTAAGGGTGATTGCAATACTTCAACAAGTCAATTGAAATTTTCTTGCACGATTAGGGACAGTGGATGCCTAGAAAGATGTTTTTTTTAAATTAGTTTTAGGTTCAAGAGAGTAGATTCCTGAAAAAAATGTGTTTGTTTTATGAAAAATGTGAGAGTGTTACTGCTAAAAAGTTGATTTAAATTTCGTTTTTGAATAAGGGTGATTGCAATATTTCAACAAGTCAATTGAAATTTTCTTGCACGATTAGTGACAGTGGATGCCTAGAAAGATATTTTTTTTAAATTAGTTTTAGGTTCCAGAGAGTAGATTCCTGAAAAAAATGTGTTTGTTTTATGAAAAATGTGAGTGTGTTACTGCTAAAATGTTGATTTAAATTTCGTTTTTGGATAAGGGTGATTGCAATATTTCAACAAGTCAATTGAAATTTTCTTGCACGATTAGGGACAGTGGATGCCTAGAAAGATGTTTTTTTAAAATTAGTTTTAGGTTCCAGAGAGTAGATTCCTGAAAAAAATGTGTTTGTTTTATGAAAAATGTGAGTGTGTTACTGCAAAAAAGTTGATTTAAATATCGTTTTTGGATAAAGGTGATTGCAATATTTCAACAAGTTAATTGAAATTTTCTTGCAAGATTAGGGAGAGTGGATGCCTAGAAAGATGTTTTTTACAAATTCGTTATAGGTTCCAGAGAGTGGATTCCTGAAAAAAAAATTATTTGTTTCATGAAAAATGTGAGTGTGTTACTGCAAAAAAGTTGATTTAAATTTAGTTTCAGGATAAGCATGAATGCATCATTTCAACAAGTTAATTGAAATTTTCTTGCACGATTAGGGAGAGTGGATGCATAGAAAGATGTTTTTTTATATTTGTTTTAGGTTCCAGAGAGTTGATTCCTGAAAAAAATGTGTTTGTTTTATGAAAAATGTGAGTGTGTTACTGCTAAAAAGTTTATTTAAATTTAGCTTCAGGATAGGCATGATTGCATTATTTCAACTAGTTAATTGAAATTTTCTTGCATGATTAGGGAGAGTGGATGCATAGAAAGATGTTTTTTTTATATTTGTTTTAGGTTCCAGAGAGTTGATTCCTGAAAAAATGTGTTTGTTTTATGAAAAATGTGAGTGTGTTACTGCTAAAAAGTTGATTTAAATTTCGTTTTTGGATAAGGGTGATTGCAATATTTCAACAAGTCAATTGAAATTTTCTTGCACGATTAGGGACAGTGGATGCCTAGAAAGATGTTTTTTACAAATTCGTTATAGGTTCCAGAGAGTGGATTCCTGAAAAAAAAATTATTTGTTTCATGAAAAATGTGAGTGTGTTACTGCAAAAAAGTTGATTTAAATTTGGTTTCAGGATAAGCGTGAATGCATCATTTCAACAAGTCAATTGAAATTTTCTTGCACGATTAGGGACAGTGGATGCCTAGAAAGATGTTTTTTTAAAATTAGTTTTAGGTTCCAGAGAGTAGATTCCTGAAAAAAATGTGTTTGTTTTATGAAAAATGTGAGTGTGTTACTGCTAAAAAGTTGATTTAAATTTCGTTTTTGGGTAAGGGTGATTGCAATACTTCAACAAGTCAATTGAAATTTTCTTGCACGATTAGGGACAGTGGATGCCTAGAAAGATTTTTTTTTTTCAATTAGTTTTAGGTTCCAGAGAGTAGATTCCTGAAAAAAAATGTGTTTGTTTTATGAAAAATGTGAGTGTGTTACTGCTAAAAAGTTGATTTAAATTTCGTTTTTGGATAAGGGTGATTGCAATACTTCAACAAGTCAATTGAAATTTTCTTGCACGATTAGGGACAGTGGATGCATAGAAAGATATCTTTTTTAAATTAGTATTAGGTTTCAGAGAGTAGATTCCTGAAAAAAATGTGTTTGTTTTATGAAAAATGTGAGGGTGTTACTGCTAAAAAGTTGATTTAAATTTCATTTTTGGATAAGGGTGATTGCAATATTTCAACAAGTCAATTGAAATTTTCTTGCATGATTAGGGACAGTGGATGCCTAGAAAGATGTTTTTTTAAAATTAGTTTTAGGTTCCAGAGAGTAGATTCCTGAAAAAATGTGTTTGTTTTATGAAAAATGTGAGTGTGTTACTGCAAAAAAGTTGATTTAAATATTGTTTTTGGATAAGGGTGATTGCAATATTTCAACAAGTTAATTGAAATTTTCTTGCAAGATTAGGGAGAGTGGATGCCTAGAAAGATGTTTTTTACAAATTCGTTATAGGTTCCAGAGAGTGGATTCCTGAAAAAAAAATTATTTGTTTCATGAAAAATGTGAGTGTGTTACTGCAAAAAAGTAGATTTAAATTTGGTTTCAGGATAAGCGTGAATGCATCATTTCAACAAGTTAATTGAAATTTTCTTGCACGATTAGGGAGAGTGGATGCATAGAAAGATGTTTTTTTATATTTGTTTTAGGTTCCAGAGAGTTGATTCCTGAAAAAAATGTGTTTGTTTTATGAAAAATATGAGTGTGTTACTGCTAAAAAGTTTATTTAAATGTAGCTTCAGGATAGGCATGATTGCAATATTTCAACTAGTTAATTGAAATTTTCTTGGAAGATTAGGGAGAGTGGATGCCTAGAAAGATGTTTTTTTTAAATTAGTTTTAGGTTTCAGAGAGTAGATTCCTGAAAAAAATGTGTTTGTTTTATGAAAAATGTGAGGGTGTTACTGCTAAAAAGTTGATTTAAATTTCGTTTTTGAATAAGGGTGATTGCAATATTTCAACAAGTCAATTGAAATTTTCTTGCACGATTAGGGACAGTGGATGCCTAGAAAGATATATTTTTTAAATTAGTTTTAGGTTTCAGAGAGTAGATTCCTGAAAAAAAATGTGTTTGTTTTATGAAAAATGTGAGTGTGTTACTGCTAAAAAGTTGATTTAAATTTCGTTTTTGGATAAGGGTGATTGCAATATTTCAACAAGTCAATTGAAATTTTCTTGCACGATTAGGGACAGTGGATGCCTAGAAAGATGTTTTTTTAAAATTAGTTTTAGGTTCCAGAGAGTAGATTCCTGAAAAAAATGTGTTTGTTTTATGAAAAATGTGAGTGTGTTACTGCTAAAAAGTTGATTTAAATTTCATTTTTGGATAAGGGTGATTGCAATATTTCAACAAGTCAATTGAAATTTTCTTGCACGATTAGGGACAGTGGATGCCTAGAAAGATGTTTTTTTAAAATTAGTTTTAGGTTCCAGAGAGTAGATTCCTGAAAAAAATGTGTTTGTTTTATGAAAAATGTGAGTGTGTTACTGCAAAAAAGTTGATTTAAATATTGTTTTTGGATAAGGGTGATTGCAATATTTCAACAAGTTAATTGAAATTTTCTTGCAAGATTAGGGAGAGTGGATGCCTAGAAAGATGTTTTTTACAAATTCGTTATAGGTTCCAGAGAGTGGATTCCTGAAAAAAAAAATATTTGTTTCATGAAAAATGTGAGTGTGTTACTGCAAAAAAGTTGATTTAAATTTGGTTTCAGGATAAGCGTGAATGCATCATTTCAACAAGTTAATTGAAATTTTCTTGCACGATTAGGGAGAGTGGATGCATAGAAAGATGTTTTTTTTATATTTGTTTTAGGTTCCAGAGAGTTGATTCCTGAAAAAAATGTGTTTGTTTTATGAAAAATATGAGTGTGTTACTGCTAAAAAGTTTATTTAAATGTAGCTTCAGGATAGGCATGATTGCATTATTTCAACTAGTTAATTGAAATTTTCTTGGAAGATTAGGGAGAGTGGATGCCTAGAAAGATGTTTTTTTTTAATTAGTTTTAGGTTTCAGAGAGTAGATTCCTGAAAAAAATGTGTTTGTTTTATGAAAAATGTGAGGGTGTTACTGCTAAAAAGTTGATTTAAATTTCGTTTTTGAATAAGGGTGATTGCAATATTTCAACAAGTCAATTGAAATTTTCTTGCACGATTAGGGACAGTGGATGCCTAGAAAGATATTTTTTTAAAATTAGTTTTAGGTTTCAGAGAGTAGATTCCTGAAAAAAATGTGTTTGTTTTATGAAAAATGTGAGTGTGTTACTGCTAAAAAGTTGATTTAAATTTCGTTTTTGGATAAGGGTGATTGCAATATTTCAACAAGTCAATTGAAATTTTCTTGCACGATTAGGGACAGTGGATGCCTAGAAAGATGTTTTTTTAAAATTAGTTTTAGGTTCCAGAGAGTAGATTCTTGAAAAAAATGTGTTTGTTTTATGAAAAATGTGAGTGTGTTACTGCTAAAAAGTTGATTTAAATTTCGTTTTTGGATAAGGGTGATTGCAATACTTCAACAAGTCAATTGAAATTTTCTTGCACGATTAGGGACAGTGGATGCATAGAAAGATTTCTTTTTTAAATTAGTATTAGGTTTCAGAGAGTAGATTCCTGAAAAAAATGTGTTTGTTTTATGAAAAATGTGAGGGTGTTACTGCTAAAAAGTTTATTTAAATGTAGCTTCAGGATAGGCATGATTGCATTATTTCAACTAGTTAATTGAAATTTTCTTGGAAGATTAGGGAGAGTGGATGCCTAGAAAGATGTTTTTTTTTAATTAGTTTTAGGTTTCAGAGAGTAGATTCCTGAAAAAAATTTGTTTGTTTTATGAAAAATGTGAGGGTGTTACTGCTAAAAAGTTGATTTAAATTTCGTTTTTGAATAAGGGTGATTGCAATATTTCAACAAGTCAATTGAAATTTTCTTGCACGATTAGGGACAGTGGATGCCTAGAAAGATATTTTTTTAAAATTAGTTTTAGGTTTCAGAGAGTAGATTCCTGAAAAAAATGTGTTTGTTTTATGAAAAATGTGAGTGTGTTACTGCTAAAAAGTTGATTTAAATTTCGTTTTTGGATAAGGGTGATTGCAATATTTCAACAAGTCAATTGAAATTTTCTTGCACGATTAGGGACAGTGGATGCCTAGAAAGATGTTTTTTTAAAATTAGTTTTAGGTTCCAGAGAGTAGATTCTTGAAAAAAATGTGTTTGTTTTATGAAAAATGTGAGTGTGTTACTGCTAAAAAGTTGATTTAAATTTCGTTTTTGGATAAGGGTGATTGCAATACTTCAACAAGTCAATTGAAATTTTCTTGCACGATTAGGGACAGTGGATGCATAGAAAGATTTCTTTTTTAAATTAGTATTAGGTTTCAGAGAGTAGATTCCTGAAAAAAATGTGTTTGTTTTATGAAAAATGTGAGGGTGTTACTGCTAAAAAGTTGATTTAAATTTCGTTTTTGAATAAGGGTGATTGCAATATTTCAACAAGTCAATTGAAATTTTCTTGCACGATTAGGGACAGTGGATGCCTAGAAAGATGTTTTTTTAAAATTAGTTTTAGGTTCCAGAGAGTAGATTCCTGAAAAAAATGTGTTTGTTTTATGAAAAATGTGAGTGTGTTGCTGCTAAAAAGTTGATTTAAATTTCATTTTTGGATAAGGGTGATTGCAATATTTCAACAAGTCAATTGAAATTTTCTTGCACGATTAGGGACAGTGGATGCCTAGAAAGATGTTTTTTTAAAATTAGTTTTAGGTTCCAGAGAGTAGATTCCTGAAAAAAATGTGTTTGTTTTATGAAAAATGTGAGTGTGTTACTGCAAAAAAGTTGATTTAAATATCATTTTTGGATAAGGGTGATTGCAATATTTCAACAAGTTAATTGAAATTTTCTTGCAAGATTAGGGGGAGTGGATGCCTAGAAAGATGTGTTTTACAAATTCGTTATAGGTTCCAGAGAGTGGATTCCTGAAAAAAAAATTTTTTGTTTCATGAAAAATGTGAGTGTGTTACTGCAAAAAAGTTGATTTAAATTTAGTTTCAGGATAAGCGTGAATGCATCATTTCAACAAGTTAATTGAAATTTTCTTGCACGATTAAGGAGAGTGGATGCATAGAAAGATTTTTTTTTATATCTGTTTTAGGTTCCAGAGAGTTGATTCCTGAAAAAAATGTGTTTGTTTCATGAAAAATGTGAGTGTGTTACTGCTAAAAAGTTTATTTAAATTTAGCTTCAGGATAGGCGTGATTGCATTATTTCAACTAGTTAATTGAAATTTTCTTGCACAGTTAGGGAGAGTGGATACATAGAAAGATGTTTTTTTATATTTGTTTTAGGTTCCAGAGAGTTGATTCCTGAAAAAAATGTGTTTTATTCATGAAAAATGTGAGTGTGTTACTGCTAAAAAGTTGATTTAAATTTCGTTTTTGGATAAGGGTGATTGCAATATTTCAACAAGTCAATTGACATTTTCTTGCAAGATTAGGGACAGTGGATGCCTAGAAAGATGTTTTTTTAAATTAGTTTTAGGTTTCAGAGAGTAGATTCCTGAAAAAATGTGTTTGTTTTATGAAAAATGTGAGTGTGTTACTGCTAAAAAGTTGATTTAAATTTCGTTTTTGGATAAGGGTGATTGCAATATTTCAACAAGTCAATTGAATTTTTCTTGCACGATTAGGGACAGTGGATGCTTAGAAAGATGTTTTTTTTAAATTAGTTTTAGGTTCCAGAGAGTAGATTCCTGAAAAAAATGTGTTTGTTTTATGAAAAATGTGAGTGTGTTACTGCTAAAAAGTTGATTTAAATTTCGTTTTTGGATAAGGGTGATTGCAATACTTCAACAAGTCAATTGAAATTTTCTTGCACGATTAGGGACAGTGGATGCATAGAAAGATTTCTTTTTTAAATTAGTATTAGGTTTCAGAGAGTAGATTCCTGAAAAAAATGTGTTTGTTTTATGAAAAATGTGAGGGTGTTACTGCTAAAAAGTTGATTTAAATTTCGTTTTTGAATAAGGGTGATTGCAATATTTCAACAAGTCAATTGAAATTTTCTTGCACGATTAGGGACAGTGGATGCCTAGAAAGATGTTTTTTTAAAATTAGTTTTAGGTTCCAGAGAGTAGATTCCTGAAAAAAATGTGTTTGTTTTATGAAAAATGTGAGTGTGTTACTGCTAAAAAGTTGATTTAAATTTCATTTTTGGATAAGGGTGATTGCAATATTTCAACAAGTCAATTGAAATTTTCTTGCAAGATTAGGGAGAGTGGATGCCTAGAAAGATGTTTTTTACAAATTCGTTATAGGTTCCAGAGAGTGGATTCCTGAAAAAAAAATTATTTGTTTCATGAAAAATGTGAGTGTGTTACTGCAAAAAAGTTGATTTAAATTTAGTTTCAGGATAAGCGTGAATGCATCATTTCAACAAGTTAATTGAAATTTTCGTGCACGATTAGGGAGAGTGGATGCATAGAAAGATGTTTTTTTTATATTTGTTTTAGGTTCCAGAGAGTTGATTCCTGAAAAAATGTGTTTGTTTTATGAAAAATGTGAGTGTGTTACTGCTAAAAAGTTGATTTAAATTTCGTTTTTGGATAAGGGTGATTGCAATATTTCAACAAGTCAATTGAAATTTTCTTGCACGATTAGGGACAGTGGATGCCTAGAAAGATGTTTTTTTAAAATTAGTTTTAGGTTTCAGAGAGTAGATTTCTGAAAAAAATGTGTTTGTTTTATGAAAAATGTGAGTGTGTTACTGCTAAAAAGTTGATTTAAATTTCGTTTTTGGATAAGGGTGATTGCAATATTTCAACAAGTCAATTGAAATTTTCTTGCACGATTAGGGACAGTGGATGCCTAGAAAGATCTTTTTTTTAAATTAGTTTTAGGTTCCAGAGAGTTGATTCCTGAAAAAAATGTGTTTGTTTTATGAAAAATATGAGTGTGTTACTGCTAAAAAGTTTATTTAAATGTAGCTTCAGGATAGGCATGATTGCATTATTTCAACTAGTTAATTGAAATTTTCTTGGAAGATTAGGGAGAGTGGATGCCTAGAAAGATGTTTTTTTTTAATTAGTTTTAGGTTTCAGAGAGTAGATTCCTGAAAAAAATGTGTTTGTTTTATGAAAAATGTGAGGGTGTTACTGCTAAAAAGTTGATTTAAATTTCGTTTTTGAATAAGGGTGATTGCAATATTTCAACAAGTCAATTGAAATTTTCTTGCACGATTAGGGACAGTGGATGCCTAGAAAGATATTTTTTTAAAATTAGTTTTAGGTTTCAGAGAGTAGATTCCTGAAAAAAATGTGTTTGTTTTATGAAAAATGTGAGTGTGTTACTGCTAAAAAGTTGATTTAAATTTCGTTTTTGGATAAGGGTGATTGCAATATTTCAACAAGTCAATTGAAATTTTCTTGCACGATTAGGGACAGTGGATGCCTAGAAAGATGTTTTTTTAAAATTAGTTTTAGGTTCCAGAGAGTAGATTCTTGAAAAAAATGTGTTTGTTTTATGAAAAATGTGAGTGTGTTACTGCTAAAAAGTTGATTTAAATTTCGTTTTTGGATAAGGGTGATTGCAATACTTCAACAAGTCAATTGAAATTTTCTTGCACGATTAGGGACAGTGGATGCATAGAAAGATTTCTTTTTTAAATTAGTATTAGGTTTCAGAGAGTAGATTCCTGAAAAAAATGTGTTTGTTTTATGAAAAATGTGAGGGTGTTACTGCTAAAAAGTTTATTTAAATGTAGCTTCAGGATAGGCATGATTGCATTATTTCAACTAGTTAATTGAAATTTTCTTGGAAGATTAGGGAGAGTGGATGCCTAGAAAGATGTTTTTTTTTAATTAGTTTTAGGTTTCAGAGAGTAGATTCCTGAAAAAAATGTGTTTGTTTTATGAAAAATGTGAGGGTGTTACTGCTAAAAAGTTGATTTAAATTTCGTTTTTGAATAAGGGTGATTGCAATATTTCAACAAGTCAATTGAAATTTTCTTGCACGATTAGGGACAGTGGATGCCTAGAAAGATATTTTTTTAAAATTAGTTTTAGGTTTCAGAGAGTAGATTCCTGAAAAAAATGTGTTTGTTTTATGAAAAATGTGAGTGTGTTACTGCTAAAAAGTTGATTTAAATTTCGTTTTTGGATAAGGGTGATTGCAATATTTCAACAAGTCAATTGAAATTTTCTTGCACGATTAGGGACAGTGGATGCCTAGAAAGATGTTTTTTTAAAATTAGTTTTAGGTTCCAGAGAGTAGATTCTTGAAAAAAATGTGTTTGTTTTATGAAAAATGTGAGTGTGTTACTGCTAAAAAGTTGATTTAAATTTCGTTTTTGGATAAGGGTGATTGCAATACTTCAACAAGTCAATTGAAATTTTCTTGCACGATTAGGGACAGTGGATGCATAGAAAGATTTCTTTTTTAAATTAGTATTAGGTTTCAGAGAGTAGATTCCTGAAAAAAATGTGTTTGTTTTATGAAAAATGTGAGGGTGTTACTGCTAAAAAGTTGATTTAAATTTCGTTTTTGAATAAGGGTGATTGCAATATTTCAACAAGTCAATTGAAATTTTCTTGCACGATTAGGGACAGTGGATGCCTAGAAAGATGTTTTTTTAAAATTAGTTTTAGGTTCCAGAGAGTAGATTCCTGAAAAAAATGTGTTTGTTTTATGAAAAATGTGAGTGTGTTGCTGCTAAAAAGTTGATTTAAATTTCATTTTTGGATAAGGGTGATTGCAATATTTCAACAAGTCAATTGAAATTTTCTTGCACGATTAGGGACAGTGGATGCCTAGAAAGATGTTTTTTTAAAATTAGTTTTAGGTTCCAGAGAGTAGATTCCTGAAAAAAATGTGTTTGTTTTATGAAAAATGTGAGTGTGTTACTGCAAAAAAGTTGATTTAAATATCATTTTTGGATAAGGGTGATTGCAATATTTCAACAAGTTAATTGAAATTTTCTTGCAAGATTAGGGGGAGTGGATGCCTAGAAAGATGTGTTTTACAAATTCGTTATAGGTTCCAGAGAGTGGATTCCTGAAAAAAAAAATTTTTGTTTCATGAAAAATGTGAGTGTGTTACTGCAAAAAAGTTGATTTAAATTTAGTTTCAGGATAAGCGTGAATGCATCATTTCAACAAGTTAATTGAAATTTTCTTGCACGATTAAGGAGAGTGGATGCATAGAAAGATTTTTTTTTATATCTGTTTTAGGTTCCAGAGAGTTGATTCCTGAAAAAAATGTGTTTGTTTCATGAAAAATGTGAGTGTGTTACTGCTAAAAAGTTTATTTAAATTTAGCTTCAGGATAGGCGTGATTGCATTATTTCAACTAGTTAATTGAAATTTTCTTGCACAGTTAGGGAGAGTGGATACATAGAAAGATGTTTTTTTATATTTGTTTTAGGTTCCAGAGAGTTGATTCCTGAAAAAAATGTGTTTGTTTCATGAAAAATGTGAGTGTGTTACTGCTAAAAAGTTGATTTAAATTTCGTTTTTGGATAAGGGTGATTGCAATATTTCAACAAGTCAATTGACATTTTCTTGCAAGATTAGGGACAGTGGATGCCTAGAAAGATGTTTTTTTAAATTAGTTTTAGGTTTCAGAGAGTAGATTCCTGAAAAAATGTGTTTGTTTTATGAAAAATGTGAGTGTGTTACTGCTAAAAAGTTGATTTAAATTTCGTTTTTGGATAAGGGTGATTGCAATATTTCAACAAGTCAATTGAATTTTTCTTGCACGATTAGGGACAGTGGATGCCTAGAAAGATGTTTTTTTTAAATTAGTTTTAGGTTCCAGAGAGTAGATTCCTGAAAAAAATGTGTTTGTTTTATGAAAAATGTGAGTGTGTTACTGCTAAAAAGTTGATTTAAATTTCGTTTTTGGATAAGGGTGATTGCAATACTTCAACAAGTCAATTGAAATTTTCTTGCACGATTAGGGACAGTGGATGCATAGAAAGATTTCTTTTTTAAATTAGTATTAGGTTTCAGAGAGTAGATTCCTGAAAAAAATGTGTTTGTTTTATGAAAAATGTGAGGGTGTTACTGCTAAAAAGTTGATTTAAATTTCGTTTTTGAATAAGGGTGATTGCAATATTTCAACAAGTCAATTGAAATTTTCTTGCACGATTAGGGACAGTGGATGCCTAGAAAGATGTTTTTTTAAAATTAGTTTTAGGTTCCAGAGAGTAGATTCCTGAAAAAAATGTGTTTGTTTTATGAAAAATGTGAGTGTGTTACTGCTAAAAAGTTGATTTAAATTTCATTTTTGGATAAGGGTGATTGCAATATTTCAACAAGTCAATTGAAATTTTCTTGCAAGATTAGGGAGAGTGGATGCCTAGAAAGATGTTTTTTACAAATTCGTTATAGGTTCCAGAGAGTGGATTCCTGAAAAAAAAATTATTTGTTTCATGAAAAATGTGAGTGTGTTACTGCAAAAAAGTTGATTTAAATTTAGTTTCAGGATAAGCGTGAATGCATCATTTCAACAAGTTAATTGAAATTTTCGTGCACGATTAGGGAGAGTGGATGCATAGAAAGATGTTTTTTTTATATTTGTTTTAGGTTCCAGAGAGTTGATTCCTGAAAAAATGTGTTTGTTTTATGAAAAATGTGAGTGTGTTACTGCTAAAAAGTTGATTTAAATTTCGTTTTTGGATAAGGGTGATTGCAATATTTCAACAAGTCAATTGAAATTTTCTTGCACGATTAGGGACAGTGGATGCCTAGAAAGATGTTTTTTTAAAATTAGTTTTAGGTTTCAGAGAGTAGATTTCTGAAAAAAATGTGTTTGTTTTATGAAAAATGTGAGTGTGTTACTGCTAAAAAGTTGATTTAAATTTCGTTTTTGGATAAGGGTGATTGCAATATTTCAACAAGTCAATTGAAATTTTCTTGCACGATTAGGGACAGTGGATGCCTAGAAAGATCTTTTTTTTAAATTAGTTTTAGGTTCCAGAGAGTAGATTCGTGAAAAAAAATGTGTTTGTTTTATGAAAAATGTGAGTGTGTTACTGCTAAAAAGTTGATTTAAATTTCGTTTTTGGATAAGGGTGATTGCAATACTTCAACAAGTCAATTGAAATTTTCTTGCACGATTAGGGACAGTGGATGCCTAGAAAGATGTTTTTTTAAAATTAGTTTTAGGTTCCAGAGAGTAGATTCCTGAAAAAAATGTGTTTGTTTTATTAAAATGTGAGGGTGTTACTGCTAAAAAGTTGATTTAAATTTCGTTTTTGAATAAGGGTGATTGCAATATTTCAACAAGTCAATTGAAATTTTCTTGCACGATTAGGGACAGTGGATGACTAGAAAGATGTTTTTTTTAAATTAGTTTTAGGTTCCAGAGAGTAGATTCCTGAAAAAAATGTGTTTGTTTTATGAAAAATGTGAGTGTGTTACTGCTAAAAAGTTGATTTAAATTTCATTTTTGGATAAGGGTGATTGCAATATTTCAACAAGTCAATTGAAATTTTCTTGCACGATTAGGGACAGTGGATGCCTAGAAAGATGTTTTTTTAAAATTAGTTTTAGGTTCCAGAGAGTAGATTCCTGAAAAAAATGTGTTTGTTTTATGAAAAATGTGAGTGTGTTACTGCTAAAAAGTTGATTTAAATATCGTTTTTGGATAAGGGTGATTGCAATATTTCAATAAGTTAATTGAAATTTTCTTGGAAGATTAGGGAGAGTGGATGCCTAGAAAGATGTTTTTTTAATTAGTTTTAGGTTTCAGAGAGTAGATTCCTGAAAAAAATGTGTTTGTTTTATGAAAAATGTGAGGGTGTTACTGCTAAAAAGTTGATTTAAATTTCGTTTTTGAATAAGGGTGATTGCAATATTTCAACAAGTCAATTGAAATTTTCTTGCACGATTAGGGACAGTGGATGCCTAGAAAGATATTTTTTTTAAATTAGTTTTAGGTTTCAGAGAGTAGATTCCTGAAAAAAATGTGTTTGTTTTATGAAAAATGTGAGTGTGTTACTGCTAAAAAGTTGATTTAAATTTCGTTTTTGGATAAGGGTGATTGCAATATTTCAACAAGTCAATTGAAATTTTCTTGCACGATTAGGGACAGTGGATGCCTAGAAAGATGTTTTTTTAAAATTAGTTTTAGGTTCCAGAGAGTAGATTCCTGAAAAAAATGTGTTTGTTTCATGAAAAATGTGAGTGTGTTACTGCTAAAAAGTTGATTTAAATTTCGTTTTTGGATAAGGGTGATTGCAATACTTCAACAAGTCAATTGAAATTTTCTTGCACGATTAGGGACAGTGGATGCATAGAAAGATTTCTTTTTTAAATTAGTATTAGGTTTCAGAGAGTAGATTCCTGAAAAAAATGTGTTTGTTTTATGAAAAATGTGAGGGTGTTACTGCTAAAAAGTTGATTTAAATTTTGTTTTTGAATAAGGGTGATTGCAATATTTCAACAAGTCAATTGAAATTTTCTTGCACGATTAGGGACAGTGGATGCCTAGAAAGATGTTTTTTTAAAATTAGTTTTAGGTTCCAGAGAGTAGATTCCTGAAAAAAATGTGTTTGTTTTATGAAAAATGTGAGTGTGTTACTGCTAAAAAGTTGATTTAAATTTCATTTTTGGATAAGGGTGATTGCAATATTTCAACAAGTCAATTGAAATTTTCTTGCACGATTAGGGACAGTGGATGCCTAGAAAGATCTTTTTTTTAAATTAGTTTCAGGTTCCAGAGAGTAGATTCCTGAAAAAAATGTGTTTGTTTTATGAAAAATGTGAGTGTGTTACTGCTAAAATGTTGATTTAAATTTCGTTTTTGGATAAGGGTGATTGCAATATTTCAACAAGTCAATTGAAATTTTCTTGCACGATTAGGGACAGTGGATGCCTAGAAAGATGTTTTTTTAAAATTAGTTTTAGGTTCCAGAGAGTAGATTCCTGAAAAAAATGTGTTTGTTTTATGAAAAATGTGAGTGTGTTACTGCAAAAAAGTTGATTTAAATATCGTTTTTGGATAAAGGTGATTGCAATATTTCAACAAGTTAATTGAAATTTTCTTGCAAGATTAGGGAGAGTGGATGCCTAGAAAGATGTTTTTTACAAATTCGTTATAGGTTCCAGAGAGTGGATTCCTGAAAAAAAAATTATTTGTTTCATGAAAAATGTGAGTGTGTTACTGCAAAAAAGTTGATTTAAATTTAGTTTCAGGATAAGCATGAATGCATCATTTCAACAAGTTAATTGAAATTTTCTTGCACGATTAGGGAGAGTGGATGCATAGAAAGATGTTTTTT
This sequence comes from Lissotriton vulgaris, assembly GCF_964263255.1. Lineage (NCBI taxonomy): Eukaryota > Metazoa > Chordata > Amphibia > Caudata > Salamandridae > Lissotriton > Lissotriton vulgaris. Next base: position 1,073,874 of record NW_028247791.1, on the reverse strand, counting down.
TATATTTGTTTTAGGTTCCAGAGAGTTGATTCCTGAAAAAAATGTGTTTGTTTTATGAAAAATGTGAGTGTGTTACTGCTAAAAAGTTTATTTAAATTTAGCTTCAGGATAGGCATGATTGCATTATTTCAACTAGTTAATTGAAATTTTCTTGCACGATTAGGGAGAGTGGATGCATAGAAAGATGTTTTTTTTATATTTGTTTTAGGTTCCAGAGAGTTGATTCATGAAAAAATGTGTTTGTTTTATGAAAAATGTGAGTGTGTTACTGCTAAAAAGTTGATTTAAATTTCGTTTTTGGATAAGGGTGATTGCAATATTTCAACAAGTCAATTGAAATTTTCTTGCACGATTAGGGAGAGTGGATGCCTAGAAAGATGTTTTTTACAAATTCGTTATAGGTTCCAGAGAGTGGATTCCTGAAAAAAAAATTATTTGTTTCATGAAAAATGTGAGTGTGTTACTGCAAAAAAGTTGATTTAAATTTAGTTTCAGGATAAGCGTGAATGCATCATTTCAACAAGTTAATTGAAATTTTCGTGCACGATTAGGGAGAGTGGATGCATAGAAAGATGTTTTTTTTATATTTGTTTTAGGTTCCAGAGAGTTGATTCCTGAAAAAATGTGTTTGTTTTATGAAAAATGTGAGTGTGTTACTGCTAAAAAGTTGATTTAAATTTCGTTTTTGGATAAGGGTGATTGCAATATTTCAACAAGTCAATTGAAATTTTCTTGCACGATTAGGGACAGTGGATGCCTAGAAAGATGTTTTTTTTAAATTAGTTTTAGGTTTCAGAGAGTAGATTTCTGAAAAAAATGTGTTTGTTTTATGAAAAATGTGAGTGTGTTACTGCTAAAAAGTTGATTTAAATTTCATTTTTGGATAAGGGTGATTGCAATATTTCAACAAGTCAATTGAAATTTTCTTGCACGATTAGGGACAGTGGATGCCTAGAAAGATGTTTTTTTTAAATTAGTTTTAGGTTCCAGAGAGTAGATTCCTGAAAAAAAATGTGTTTGTTTTATGAAAAATGTGAGTGTGTTACTGCTAAAAAGTTGATTTAAATTTCGTTTTTGGATAAGGGTGATTGCAATACTTCAACAAGTCAATTGAAATTTTCTTGCACGATTAGGGACAGTGGATGCCTAGAAAGATGTTTTTTTAAAATTAGTTTTAGGTTCCAGAGAGTAGATTCCTGAAAAAAATGTGTTTGTTTTATTAAAATGTGAGGGTGTTACTGCTAAAAAGTTGATTTAAATTTCGTTTTTGAATAAGGGTGATTGCAATATTTCAACAAGTCAATTGAAATTTTCTTGCACGATTAGGGACAGTGGATGACTAGAAAGATGTTTTTTTTAAATTAGTTTTAGGTTCCAGAGAGTAGATTCCTGAAAAAAATGTGTTTGTTTTATGAAAAATGTGAGTGTGTTACTGCTAAAAAGTTGATTTAAATTTCATTTTTGGATAAGGGTGATTGCAATATTTCAACAAGTCAATTGAAATTTTCTTGCACAATTAGGGACAGTGGATGCCTAGAAAGATGTTTTTTTAAAATTAGTTTTAGGTTCCAGAGAGTAGATTCCTGAAAAAAATGTGTTTGTTTTATGAAAAATGTGAGTGTGTTACTGCTAAAAAGTTGATTTAAATATCGTTTTTGGATAAGGGTGATTGCAATATTTCAATAAGTTAATTGAAATTTTCTTGGAAGATTAGGGAGAGTGGATGCCTAGAAAGATGTTTTTTTAATTAGTTTTAGGTTTCAGAGAGTAGATTCCTGAAAAAAATGTGTTTGTTTTATGAAAAATGTGAGGGTGTTACTGCTAAAAAGTTGATTTAAATTTCGTTTTTGAATAAGGGTGATTGCAATATTTCAACAAGTCAATTGAAATTTTCTTGCACGATTAGGGACAGTGGATGCCTAGAAAGATATTTTTTTAAAATTAGTTTTAGGTTTCAGAGAGTAGATTCCTGAAAAAAATGTGTTTGTTTTATGAAAAATGTGAGTGTGTTACTGCTAAAAAGTTGATTTAAATTTCGTTTTTGGATAAGGGTGATTGCAATATTTCAACAAGTCAATTGAAATTTTCTTGCACGATTAGGGACAGTGGATGCCTAGAAAGATGTTTTTTTAAAATTAGTTTTAGGTTCCAGAGAGTAGATTCCTGAAAAAAATGTGTTTGTTTCATGAAAAATGTGAGTGTGTTACTGCTAAAAAGTTGATTTAAATTTCGTTTTTGGATAAGGGTGATTGCAATACTTCAACAAGTCAATTGAAATTTTCTTGCACGATTAGGGACAGTGGATGCATAGAAAGATTTCTTTTTTAAATTAGTATTAGGTTTCAGAGAGTAGATTCCTGAAAAAAATGTGTTTGTTTTATGAAAAATGTGAGGGTGTTACTGCTAAAAAGTTGATTTAAATTTTGTTTTTGAATAAGGGTGATTGCAATATTTCAACAAGTCAATTGAAATTTTCTTGCACGATTAGGGACAGTGGATGCCTAGAAAGATGTTTTTTTAAAATTAGTTTTAGGTTCCAGAGAGTAGATTCCTGAAAAAAATGTGTTTGTTTTATGAAAAATGTGAGTGTGTTACTGCTAAAAAGTTGATTTAAATTTCATTTTTGGATAAGGGTGATTGCAATATTTCAAAAAGTCAATTGAAATTTTCTTGCACGATTAGGGACAGTGGATGCCTAGAAAGATGTTTTTTTTAAATTAGTTTCAGGTTCCAGAGAGTAGATTCCTGAAAAAAATGTGTTTGTTTTATGAAAAATGTGAGTGTGTTACTGCTAAAAAGTTGATTTAAATATCGTTTTTGGATAAGGGTGATTGCAATATTTCAATAAGTTAATTGAAATTTTCTTGGAAGATTAGGGAGAGTGGATGCCTAGAAAGATGTTTTTTTAATTAGTTTTAGGTTTCAGAGAGTAGATTCCTGAAAAAAATGTGTTTGTTTCATGAAAAATGTGAGTGTGTTACTGCAAAAAAGTTGATTTAAATTTAGTTTCAGGATAAGCGTGAATGCATCATTTCAACAAGTTAATTGAAAGTTTCTTGCACGATTAGGGAGAGTGGATGCATAGAAAGATGTTTTTTTTATATTTGTTGTAGGTTCCAGAGAGTTGATTCCTGAAAAAATGTGTTTGTTTAATGAAAAATGTGAGTGTGTTACTGCTAAAAAGTTGATTTAAATTTCGTTTTTGGATAAGGGTGATTGCAATATTTCAACAAGTCAATTGAAATTTTCTTGCACGATTAGGCACAGTGGATGCCTAGAAAGATGTTTTTTTAAAATTAGTTTTAGGTTCCAGAGAGTAGATTCCTGAAAAAAATGTGTTTGTTTTATGAAAAATGTGAGTGTGTTACTGCTAAAAAGTTGATTTAAATTTCGTTTTTGGGTAAGGGTGATTGCAATACTTCAACAAGTCAATTGAAATTTTCTTGCACGATTAGGGACAGTGGATGCCTAGAAAGATGTTTTTTTTAAATTAGTTTTAGGTTCCAGAGAGTGGATTCCTGAAAAAAAAATTATTTGTTTCATGAAAAATGTGAGTGTGTTACTGCAAAAAAGTTGATTTAAATTTGGTTTCAGGATAAGCGTGAATGCATCATTTCAACAAGTTAATTGAAATTTTCTTGCACGATTAGGGAGAGTGGATGCATAGAAAGATGTTTTTTTTATATTTGTTTTAGGTTCCAGAGAGTTGATTCCTGAAAAAATGTGTTTGTTTTATGAAAAATGTGAGTGTGTTACTGCTAAAAAGTTGATTTAAATTTCGTTTTTGGATAAGGGTGATTGCAATATTTCAACAAGTCAATTGAAATTTTCTTGCACGATTAGGGACAGTGGATGCCTAGAAAGATGTTTTTTTAAAATTAGTTTTAGGTTCCAGAGAGTAGATTCCTGAAAAAAATGTGTTTGTTTCATGAAAAATGTGAGTGTGTTACTGCTAAAAAGTTGATTTAAATTTCGTTTTTGGATAAGGGTGATTGCAATACTTCAACAAGTCAATTGAAATTTTCTTGCACGATTAGGGACAGTGGATGCATAGAAAGATTTCTTTTTTAAATTAGTATTAGGTTTCAGAGAGTAGATTCCTGAAAAAAATGTGTTTGTTTTATGAAAAATGTGAGGGTGTTACTGCTAAAAAGTTGATTTAAATTTTGTTTTTGAATAAGGGTGATTGCAATATTTCAACAAGTCAATTGAAATTTTCTTGCACGATTAGGGACAGTGGATGCCTAGAAAGATGTTTTTTTAAAATTAGTTTTAGGTTCCAGAGAGTAGATTCCTGAAAAAAATGTGTTTGTTTTATGAAAAATGTGAGTGTGTTACTGCTAAAAAGTTGATTTAAATTTCATTTTTGGATAAGGGTGATTGCAATATTTCAAAAAGTCAATTGAAATTTTCTTGCACGATTAGGGACAGTGGATGCCTAGAAAGATGTTTTTTTTAAATTAGTTTCAGGTTCCAGAGAGTAGATTCCTGAAAAAAATGTGTTTGTTTTATGAAAAATGTGAGTGTGTTACTGCAAAAAAGTTGATTTAAATATCGTTTTTGGATAAGGGTGATTGCAATATTTCAACAAGTTAATTGAAATTTTCTTGCAAGATTAGGGAGAGTGGATGCCTAGAAAGATGTTTTTTACAAATTCGTTATAGGTTCCAGAGAGTGGATTCCTGAAAAAAAAATGATTTGTTTCATGAAAAATGTGAGTGTGTTACTGCAAAAAAGTTGATTTAAATTTAGTTTCAGGATAAGCGTGAATGCATCATTTCAACAAGTTAATTGAAAGTTTCTTGCACGATTAGGGAGAGTGGATGCATAGAAAGATGTTTTTTTTATATTTGTTGTAGGTTCCAGAGAGTTGATTCCTGAAAAAATGTGTTTGTTTAATGAAAAATGTGAGTGTGTTACTGCTAAAAAGTTGATTTAAATTTCGTTTTTGGATAAGGGTGATTGCAATATTTCAACAAGTCAATTGAAATTTTCTTGCACGATTAGGGACAGTGGATGCCTAGAAAGATGTTTTTTTAAAATTAGTTTTAGGTTCCAGAGAGTAGATTCCTGAAAAAAATGTGTTTGTTTTATGAAAAATGTGAGTGTGTTACTGCTAAAAAGTTGATTTAAATTTCGTTTTTGGGTAAGGGTGATTGCAATACTTCAACAAGTCAATTGAAATTTTCTTGCACGATTAGGGACAGTGGATGCCTAGAAAGATGTTTTTTTTAAATTAGTTTTAGGTTCCAGAGAGTGGATTCCTGAAAAAAAAATTATTTGTTTCATGAAAAATGTGAGTGTGTTACTGCAAAAAAGTTGATTTAAATTTGGTTTCAGGATAAGCGTGAATGCATCATTTCAACAAGTTAATTGAAATTTTCTTGCACGATTAGGGAGAGTGGATGCATAGAAAGATGTTTTTTTTATATTTGTTTTAGGTTCCAGAGAGTTGATTCCTGAAAAAATGTGTTTGTTTTATGAAAAATGTGAGTGTGTTACTGCTAAAAAGTTGATTTAAATTTCGTTTTTGGATAAGGGTGATTGCAATATTTCAACAAGTCAATTGAAATTTTCTTGCACGATTAGGGACAGTGGATGCCTAGAAAGATGTTTTTTACAAATTCGTTATAGGTTCCAGAGAGTGGATTCCTGAAAAAAAAATTATTTGTTTCATGAAAAATGTGAGTGTGTTACTGCAAAAAAGTTGATTTAAATTTGGTTTCAGGATAAGCGTGAATGCATCATTTCAACAAGTTAATTGAAATTTTCTTGCACGATTAGGGAGAGTGGATGCATAGAAAGATGTTTTTTTTATATTTGTTTTAGGTTCCAGAGAGTTGATTCCAGAAAAAAATGTGTTTGTTTTATGAAAAATATGAGTGTGTTACTGCTAAAAAGTTTATTTAAATGTAGCTTCAGGATAGGCATGATTGCATTATTTTAACTAGATAATTGAAATTTTCTTGGAAGATTAGGGAGAGTGGATGCCTAGAAAGATGTTTTTTTTAATTAGTTTTAGGTTTCAGAGAGTAGATTCCTGAAAAAAATTTGTTTGTTTTATGAAAAATGTGAGGGTGTTACTGCTAAAAAGTTGATTTAAATTTCGTTTTTGAATAAGGGTGATTACAATATTTCAACAAGTCAATTGAAATTTTCTTGCACGATTAGGGACAGTGGATGCCTAGAAAGATATTTTTTTTAAATTAGTTTTAGGTTTCAGAGAGTAGATTCCTGAAAAAAATGTGTTTGTTTTATGAAAAATGTGAGTGTGTTACTGCTAAAAAGTTGATTTAAATTTCATTTTTGGATAAGGGTGATTGCAATATTTCAACAAGTCAATTGAAATTTTCTTGCACGATTAGGGACAGTGGATGCCTAGAAAGATGTTTTTTTAAAATTAGTTTTAGGTTCCAGAGAGTAGATTCCTGAAAAAAATGTGTTTGTTTTATGAAAAATGTGAGTGTGTTACTGCAAAAAAGTTGATTTAAATATCGTTTTTGGATAAGGGTGATTGCAATATTTCAACAAGTTAATTGAAATTTTCTTGCAAGATTAGGGAGAGTGGATGCCTAGAAAGATGTTTTTTACAAATTCGTTATAGGTTCCAGAGAGTGGATTCCTGAAAAAAAAATTATTTGTTTCATGAAAAATGTGAGTGTGTTACTGCAAAAAAGTTGATTTAAATTTAGTTTCAGGATAAGCGTGAATGCATCATTTCAACAAGTTAATTGAAATTTTCTTGCACGATTAGGGAGAGTGGATGCATAGAAAGATGTTTTTTTTATATTTGTTTTAGGTTCCAGAGAGTTGATTCCTGAAAAAATGTGTTTGTTTTATGAAAAATGTGAGTGTGTTACTGCTAAAAAGTTGATTTAAATTTCGTTTTTGGATAAGGGTGATTGCAATATTTCAACAAGTCAATTGAAATTTTCTTGCACGATTAGGGACAGTGGATGCCTAGAAAGATGTTTTTTTAAAATTAGTTTTAGGTTTCAGAGAGTAGATTTCTGAAAAAAATGTGTTTGTTTTATGAAAAATGTGAGTGTGTTACTGCTAAAAAGTTGATTTAAATTTCGTTTTTGGATAAGGGTGATTGCAATATTTCAACAAGTCAATTGAAATTTTCTTGCACGATTAGGGACAGTGGATGCCTAGAAAGATGTTTTTTTTAAATTAGTTTTAGGTTCCAGAGAGTAGATTCCTGAACAAAAAATGTGTTTGTTTTATGAAAAATGTGAGTGTGTTACTGCTAAAAAGTTGATTTAAATTTCGTTTTTGGATAAGGGTGATTGCAATACTTCAACAAGTCAATTGAAATTTTCTTGCACGATTAGGGACAGTGGATGCCTAGAAAGATTTTTTTTTTTTAAATTAGTTTTAGGTTCCAGAGAGTAGATTCCTGAAAAAAAATTGTTTGTTTTATTAAAATGTGAGGGTGTTACTGCTAAAAAGTTGATTTAAATTTCGTTTTTGAATAAGGGTGATTGCAATATTTCAACAAGTCAATTGAAATTTTCTTGCACGATTAGGGACAGTGGATGACTAGAAAGATGTTTTTTTAAAATTAGTTTTAGGTTCCAGAGAGTAGATTCCTGAAAAAAATGTGTTTGTTTTATGAAAAATGTGAGTGTGTTACTGCTAAAAAGTTGATTTAAATTTCATTTTTGGATAAGGGTGATTGCAATATTTCAACAAGTCAATTGAAATTTTCTTGCACGATTAGGGACAGTGGATGCCTAGAAAGATGTTTTTTTAAAATTAGTTTTAGGTTCCAGAGAGTAGATTCCTGAAAAAAATGTGTTTGTTTTATGAAAAATGTGAGTGTGTTACTGCTAAAAAGTTGATTTAAATATCGTTTTTGGATAAGGGTGATTGCAATATTTCAATAAGTTAATTGAAATTTTCTTGGAAGATTAGGGAGAGTGGATGCCTAGAAAGATGTTTTTTTAATTAGTTTTAGGTTTCAGAGAGTAGATTCCTGAAATAAATGTGTTTGTTTTATGAAAAATGTGAGGGTGTTACTGTTAAAAAGTTGATTTAAATTTCGTTTTTGAATAAGGGTGATTGCAATATTTCAACAAGTCAATTGAAATTTTCTTGCACGATTAGGGGCAGTGGATGCCTAGAAAGATATTTTTTTAAAATTAGTTTTAGGTTTCAGAGAGTAGATTCCTGAAAAAAATGTGTTTGTTTTATGAAAAATGTGAGTGTGTTACTGCTAAAAAGTTGATTTAAATTTCATTTTTGGATAAGGGTGATTGCAATATTTCAACAAGTCAATTGAAATTTTCTTGCACGATTAGGGACAGTGGATGCCTAGAAAGATGTTTTTTTAAAATTAGTTTTAGGTTCCAGAGAGTAGATTCCTGAAAAAAATGTGTTTGTTTTATGAAAAATGTGAGTGTGTTACGGCAAAAAAGTTGATTTAAATATCGTTTTTGGATAAGGGTGATTGCAATATTTCAACAAGTTAATTGAAATTTTCTTGCAAGATTAGGGAGAGTGGATGCCTAGAAAGATGTTTTTTACAAATTCGTTATAGGTTCCAGAGAGTGGATTCCTGAAAAAAAAATGATTTGTTTCATGAAAAATGTGAGTGTGTTACTGCAAAAAAGTTGATTTAAATTTAGTTTCAGGATAAGCGTGAATGCATCATTTCAACAAGTTAATTGAAATTTTCTTGCACGATTAGGGAGAGTGGATGCATAGAAAGATGTTTTTTTTATATTTGTTTTAGGTTCCAGAGAGTTGATTCCTGAAAAAATGTGTTTGTTTAATGAAAAATGTGAGTGTGTTACTGCTAAAAAGTTGATTTAAATTTCGTTTTTGGATAAGGGTGATTGCAATATTTCAACAAGTCAATTGAAATTTTCTTGCACGATTAGGGACAGTGGATGCCTAGAAAGATATTTTTTTTAAATTAGTTTTAGGTTCCAGAGAGTAGATTCCTGAAAAAAATGTGTTTGTTTTATGAAAAATGTGAGTGTGTTACTGCTAAAAAGTTGATTTAAATTTCGTTTTTGGGTAAGGGTGATTGCAATACTTCAACAAGTCAATTGAAATTTTCTTGCACGATTAGGGACAGTGGATGCCTAGAAAGATGTTTTTTTAAATTAGTTTTAGGTTCCAGAGAGTAGATTCCTGAAAAAAATGTGTTTGTTTTATGAAAAATGTGAGGGTGTTACTGCTAAAAAGTTGATTTAAATTTCGTTTTTGAATAAGGGTGATTGCAATATTTCAACAAGTCAATTGAAATTTTCTTGCACGATTAGGGACAGTGGATGCCTAGAAAGATGTTTTTTTAAAATTAGTTTTAGGTTCCAGAGAGTAGATTCCTGAAAAAAATGTGTTTGTTTTATGAAAAATGTGAGTGTGTTACTGCTAAAATGTTGATTTAAATTTCGTTTTTGGATAAGGGTGATTGCAATATTTCAACAAGTCAATTGAAATTTTCTTGCACGATTAGGGACAGTGGATGCCTAGAAAGATGTTTTTTTTAAATTAGTTTTAGGTTCCAGAGAGTAGATTCCTGAAAAAAATGTGTTTGTTTTATGAAAAATGTGAGTGTGTTACTGCAAAAAAGTTGATTTAAATATCGTTTTTGGATAAAGGCGATTGCAATATTTCAACAAGTTAATTGAAATTTTCTTGCAAGATTAGGGAGAGTGGATGCCTAGAAAGATGTTTTTTACAAATTCGTTATAGGTTCCAGGGAGTGGATTCCTGAAAAAAAAATTATTTGTTTCATGAAAAATGTGAGTGTGTTACTGCAAAAAAGTTGATTTAAATTTAGTTTCAGGATAAGCATGAATGCATCATTTCAACAAGTTAATTGAAATTTTCTTGCACGATTAGGGAGAGTGGATGCATAGAAAGATGTTTTTTTTATATTTGTTTTAGGTTCCAGAGAGTTGATTCCTGAAAAAAATGTGTTTGTTTTATGAAAAATGTGAGTGTGTTACTGCTAAAAAGTTTATTTAAATTTAGCTTCAGGATAGGCATGATTGCATTATTTCAACTAGTTAATCGAAATTTTCTTGCACGATTAGGGAGAGTGGATGCATAGAAAGATGTTTTTTTTATATTTGTTTTAGGTTCCAGAGAGTTGATTCCTGAAAAAATGTGTTTGTTTTATGAAAAATGTGAGTGTGTTACTGCTAAAAAGTTGATTTAAATTTCGTTTTTGGATAAGGGTGATTGCAATATTTCAACAAGTCAATTGAAATTTTCTTGCACGATTAGGGACAGTGGATGCCTAGAAAGATGTTTTTTACAAATTCGTTATAGGTTCCAGAGAGTGGATTCCTGAAAAAAAAATAATTTGTTTCATGAAAAATGTGAGTGTGTTACTGCAAAAAAGTTGATTTAAATTTGGTTTCAGGATAAGCGTGAATGCATCATTTCAACAAGTTAATTGAAATTTTCTTGCACGATTAGGGAGAGTGGATGCATAGAAAGATTTTTTTTTATATTTGTTTTAGGTTCCAGAGAGTTGATTCCTGAAAAAAATGTGTTTGTTTTATGAAAAATATGAGTGTGTTACTGCTAAAAAGTTTATTTAAATGTAGCTTCAGGATAGGCATGATTGCATTATTTTAACTAGATAATTGAAATTTTCTTGGAAGATTAGGGAGAGTGGATGCCTAGAAAGATGTTTTTTTTAATTAGTTTTAGGTTTCAGAGAGTAGATTACTGAAAAAAATTTGTTTGTTTTATGAAAAATGTGAGGGTGTTACTGCTAAAAAGTTGATTTAAATTTCGTTTTTGAATAAGGGTGATTACAATATTTCAACAAGTCAATTGAAATTTTCTTGCACGATTAGGGACAGTGGATGCCTAGAAAGATATTTTTTTAAAATTAGTTTTAGGTTTTAGAGAGTAGATTCCTGAAAAAAATGTGTTTGTTTTATGAAAAATGTGAGTGTGTTACTGCTAAAAAGTTGATTTAAATTTCGTTTTTGGATAAGGGTGATTGCAATACTTCAACAAGTCAATTGAAATTTTCTTGCACGATTAGGGACAGTGGATGCATAGAAAGATTTCTTTTTTAAATTAGTATTAGGTTTCAGAGAGTAGATTCCTGAAAAAAATGTGTTTGTTTTATGAAAAATGTGAGGGTGTTACTGCTAAAAAGTTGATTTAAATTTCGTTTTTGAATAAGGGTGATTGCAATATTTCAACAAGTCAATTGAAATTTTCTTGCACGATTAGGGACAGTGGATGCCTAGAAAGATGCTTTTTTAAAATTAGTTTTAGGTTCCAGAGAGTAGATTCCTGAAAAAAATGTGTTTGTTTTATGAAAAATGTGAGTGTGTTGCTGCTAAAAAGTTGATTTAAATTTCATTTTTGGATAAGGGTGATTGCAATATTTCAACAAGTCAATTGAAATTTTCTTGCACGATTAGGGACAGTGGATGCCCAGAAAGATGTTTTTTACAAATTCGTTATAGGTTCCAGAGAGTGGATTCCTGAAAAAAAAATTATTTGTTTCATGAAAAATGTGAGTGTGTTACTGCAAAAAAGTTGATTTAAATTTAGTTTCAGGATAAGCGTGAATGCATCATTTCAACAAGTTAATTGAAATTTTCTTGCACGATTAGGGAGAGTGGATGCATAGAAAGATGTTTTTTTTATATTTGTTTTAGGTTCCAGAGAGTTGATTCCTGAAAAAATGTGTTTGTTTTATGAAAAATGTGAGTGTGTTACTGCTAAAAAGTTGATTTAAATTTCGTTTTTGGATAAGGGTGATTGCAATACTTCAACAAGTCAATTGAAATTTTCTTGCACGATTAGGGACAGTGGATGCCTAGAAAGATGTTTTTGTAAAATTAGTTTTAGGTTCCAGAGAGTAGATTCCTGAAAAAAATGTGTTTGTTTTATTAAAATGTGAGGGTGTTACTGCTAAAAAGTTGATTTAAATTTCGTTTTTGAATAAGGGTGATTGCAATATTTCAACAAGTCAATTGAAATTTTCTTGCACGATTAGGGACAGTGGATGACTAGAAAGATGTTTTTTTTAAATTAGTTTTAGGTTCCAGAGAGTAGATTCCTTAAAAAAATGTGTTTGTTTTATGAAAAATGTGAGTGTGTTACTGCTAAAAAGTTGATTTAAATTTCATTTTTGGATAAGGGTGATTGCAATATTTCAACAAGTCAATTGAAATTTTCTTGCACGATTAGGGACAGTGGATGCCTAGAAAGATGTTTTTTTAAAATTAGTTTTAGGTTCCAGAGAGTAGATTCCTGAAAAAAATGTGTTTGTTTTATGAAAAATGTGAGTGTGTTACTGCTAAAAAGTTGATTTAAATATCGTTTTTGGATAAGGGTGATTGCAATATTTCAATAAGTTAATTGAAATTTTCTTGGAAGATTAGGGAGAGTGGATGCCTAGAAAGATGTTTTTTTAATTAGTTTTAGGTTTCAGAGAGTAGATTCCTGAAAAAAATGTGTTTGTTTTATGAAAAATGTGAGGGTGTTACTGCTAAAAAGTTGATTTAAATTTCGTTTTTGAATAAGGGTGATTGCAATATTTCAACAAGTCAATTGAAATTTTCTTGCACGATTAGGGACAGTGGATGCCTAGAAAGATATTTTTTTTAAATTAGTTTTAGGTTTCAGAGAGTAGATTCCTGAAAAAAATGTGTTTGTTTTATGAAAAATGTGAGTGTGTTACTGCTAAAAAGTTGATTTAAATTTCGTTTTTGGATAAGGGTGATTGCAATATTTCAACAAGTCAATTGAAATTTTCTTGCACGATTAGGGACAGTGGATGCCTAGAAAGATGTTTTTTTAAAATTAGTTTTAGGTTCCAGAGAGTAGATTCCTGAAATAAATGTGTTTGTTTCATGAAAAATGTGAGTGTGTTACTGCTAAAAAGTTGATTTAAATTTCGTTTTTGGATAAGGGTGATTGCAATACTTCAACAAGTCAATTGAAATTTTCTTGCACGATTAGGGACAGTGGATGCATAGAAAGATTTCTTTTTTAAATTAGTATTAGGTTTCAGAGAGTAGATTCCTGAAAAAAATGTGTTTGTTTTATGAAAAATGTGAGGGTGTTACTGCTAAAAAGTTGATTTAAATTTTGTTTTTGAATAAGGGTGATTGCAATATTTCAACAAGTCAATTGAAATTTTCTTGCACGATTAGGGACAGTGGATGCCTAGAAAGATGTTTTTTTAAAATTAGTTTTAGGTTCCAGAGAGTAGATTCCTGAAAAAAATGTGTTTGTTTTATGAAAAATGTGAGTGTGTTACTGCTAAAAAGTTGATTCAAATTTCATTTTTGGATAAGGGTGATTGCAATATTTCAACAAGTCAATTGAAATTTTCTTGCACGATTAGGGACAGTGGATGCCTAGAAAGATCTTTTTTTTAAATTAGTTTCAGGTTCCAGAGAGTAGATTCCTGAAAAAAATGTGTTTGTTTTATGAAAAATGTGAGTGTGTTACTGCAAAAAAGTTGATTTAAATATCGTTTTTGGATAAGGGTGATTGCAATATTTCAACAAGTTAATTGAAATTTTCTTGCAAGATTAGGGAGAGTGGATGCCTAGAAAGATGTTTTTTACAAATTCGTTATAGGTTCCAGAGAGTGGATTCCTGAAAAAAAAATGATTTGTTTCATGAAAAATGTGAGTGTGTTACTGCAAAAAAGTTGATTTAAATTTAGTTTCAGGATAAGCGTGAATGCATCATTTCAACAAGTTAATTGAAAGTTTCTTGCACGATTAGGGAGAGTGGATGCATAGAAAGATGTTTTTTTTATATTTGTTGTAGGTTCCAGAGAGTTGATTCCTGAAAAAATGTGTTTGTTTAATGAAAAATGTGAGTGTGTTACTGCTAAAAAGTTGATTTAAATTTCGTTTTTGGATAAGGGTGATTGCAATATTTCAACAAGTCAATTGAAATTTTCTTGCACGATTAGGGACAGTGGATGCCTAGAAAGATGTTTTTTTAAAATTAGTTTTAGGTTCCAGAGAGTAGATTCCTGAAAAAAATGTGTTTGTTTTATGAAAAATGTGAGTGTGTTACTGCTAAAAAGTTGATTTAAATTTCGTTTTTGGGTAAGGGTGATTGCAATACTTCAACAAGTCAATTGAAATTTTCTTGCACGATTAGGGACAGTGGATGCCTAGAAAGATGTTTTTTTTAAATTAGTTTTAGGTTCCAGAGAGTAGATTCCTGAAAAAAATGTGTTTGTTTTATGAAAAATGTGAGAGTGTTACTGCTAAAAAGTTGATTTAAATTTCGTTTTTGAATAAGGGTGATTGCAATATTTCAACAAGTCAATTGAAATTTTCTTGCACGATTAGTGACAGTGGATGCCTAGAAAGATATTTTTTTTAAATTAGTTTTAGGTTCCAGAGAGTAGATTCCTGAAAAAAATGTGTTTGTTTTATGAAAAATGTGAGTGTGTTACTGCTAAAATGTTGATTTAAATTTCGTTTTTGGATAAGGGTGATTGCAATATTTCAACAAGTCAATTGAAATTTTCTTGCACGATTAGGGACAGTGGATGCCTAGAAAGATGTTTTTTTAAAATTAGTTTTAGGTTCCAGAGAGTAGATTCCTGAAAAAAATGTGTTTGTTTTATGAAAAATGTGAGTGTGTTACTGCAAAAAAGTTGATTTAAATATCGTTTTTGGATAAAGGTGATTGCAATATTTCAACAAGTTAATTGAAATTTTCTTGCAAGATTAGGGAGAGTGGATGCCTAGAAAGATGTTTTTTACAAATTCGTTATAGGTTCCAGAGAGTGGATTCCTGAAAAAAAAATTATTTGTTTCATGAAAAATGTGAGTGTGTTACTGCAAAAAAGTTGATTTAAATTTAGTTTCAGGATAAGCATGAATGCATCATTTCAACAAGTTAATTGAAATTTTCTTGCACGATTAGGGAGAGTGGATGCATAGAAAGATGTTTTTTTATATTTGTTTTAGGTTCCAGAGAGTTGATTCCTGAAAAAAATGTGTTTGTTTTATGAAAAATGTGAGTGTGTTACTGCTAAAAAGTTTATTTAAATTTAGCTTCAGGATAGGCATGATTGCATTATTTCAACTAGTTAATTGAAATTTTCTTGCACGATTAGGGAGAGTGGATGCATAGAAAGATGTTTTTTTTATATTTGTTTTAGGTTCCAGAGAGTTGATTCATGAAAAAATGTGTTTGTTTTATGAAAAATGTGAGTGTGTTACTGCTAAAAAGTTGATTTAAATTTCGTTTTTGGATAAGGGTGATTGCAATATTTCAACAAGTCAATTGAAATTTTCTTGCACGATTAGGGAGAGTGGATGCCTAGAAAGATGTTTTTTACAAATTCGTTATAGGTTCCAGAGAGTGGATTCCTGAAAAAAAAATTATTTGTTTCATGAAAAATGTGAGTGTGTTACTGCAAAAAAGTTGATTTAAATTTAGTTTCAGGATAAGCGTGAATGCATCATTTCAACAAGTTAATTGAAATTTTCGTGCACGATTAGGGAGAGTGGATGCATAGAAAGATGTTTTTTTTATATTTGTTTTAGGTTCCAGAGAGTTGATTCCTGAAAAAATGTGTTTGTTTTATGAAAAATGTGAGTGTGTTACTGCTAAAAAGTTGATTTAAATTTCGTTTTTGGATAAGGGTGATTGCAATATTTCAACAAGTCAATTGAAATTTTCTTGCACGATTAGGGACAGTGGATGCCTAGAAAGATGTTTTTTTAAAATTAGTTTTAGGTTTCAGAGAGTAGATTTCTGAAAAAAATGTGTTTGTTTTATGAAAAATGTGAGTGTGTTACTGCTAAAAAGTTGATTTAAATTTCATTTTTGGATAAGGGTGATTGCAATATTTCAACAAGTCAATTGAAATTTTCTTGCACGATTAGGGACAGTGGATGCCTAGAAAGATGTTTTTTTTAAATTAGTTTTAGGTTCCAGAGAGTAGATTCCTGAAAAAAAATGTGTTTGTTTTATGAAAAATGTGAGTGTGTTACTGCTAAAAAGTTGATTTAAATTTCGTTTTTGGATAAGGGTGATTGCAATACTTCAACAAGTCAATTGAAATTTTCTTGCACGATTAGGGACAGTGGATGCCTAGAAAGATGTTTTTTTAAAATTAGTTTTAGGTTCCAGAGAGTAGATTCCTGAAAAAAATGTGTTTGTTTTATTAAAATGTGAGGGTGTTACTGCTAAAAAGTTGATTTAAATTTCGTTTTTGAATAAGGGTGATTGCAATATTTCAACAAGTCAATTGAAATTTTCTTGCACGATTAGGGACAGTGGATGACTAGAAAGATGTTTTTTTTAAATTAGTTTTAGGTTCCAGAGAGTAGATTCCTGAAAAAAATGTGTTTGTTTTATGAAAAATGTGAGTGTGTTACTGCTAAAAAGTTGATTTAAATTTCATTTTTGGATAAGGGTGATTGCAATATTTCAACAAGTCAATTGAAATTTTCTTGCACAATTAGGGACAGTGGATGCCTAGAAAGATGTTTTTTTAAAATTAGTTTTAGGTTCCAGAGAGTAGATTCCTGAAAAAAATGTGTTTGTTTTATGAAAAATGTGAGTGTGTTACTGCTAAAAAGTTGATTTAAATATCGTTTTTGGATAAGGGTGATTGCAATATTTCAATAAGTTAATTGAAATTTTCTTGGAAGATTAGGGAGAGTGGATGCCTAGAAAGATGTTTTTTTAATTAGTTTTAGGTTTCAGAGAGTAGATTCCTGAAAAAAATGTGTTTGTTTTATGAAAAATGTGAGGGTGTTACTGCTAAAAAGTTGATTTAAATTTCGTTTTTGAATAAGGGTGATTGCAATATTTCAACAAGTCAATTGAAATTTTCTTGCACGATTAGGGACAGTGGATGCCTAGAAAGATATTTTTTTTAAATTAGTTTTAGGTTTCAGAGAGTAGATTCCTGAAAAAAATGTGTTTGTTTTATGAAAAATGTGAGTGTGTTACTGCTAAAAAGTTGATTTAAATTTCGTTTTTGGATAAGGGTGATTGCAATATTTCAACAAGTCAATTGAAATTTTCTTGCACGATTAGGGACAGTGGATGCCTAGAAAGATGTTTTTTTAAAATTAGTTTTAGGTTCCAGAGAGTAGATTCCTGAAAAAAATGTGTTTGTTTCATGAAAAATGTGAGTGTGTTACTGCTAAAAAGTTGATTTAAATTTCGTTTTTGGATAAGGGTGATTGCAATACTTCAACAAGTCAATTGAAATTTTCTTGCACGATTAGGGACAGTGGATGCATAGAAAGATTTCTTTTTTAAATTAGTATTAGGTTTCAGAGAGTAGATTCCTGAAAAAAATGTGTTTGTTTTATGAAAAATGTGAGGGTGTTACTGCTAAAAAGTTGATTTAAATTTTGTTTTTGAATAAGGGTGATTGCAATATTTCAACAAGTCAATTGAAATTTTCTTGCACGATTAGGGACAGTGGATGCCTAGAAAGATGTTTTTTTAAAATTAGTTTTAGGTTCCAGAGAGTAGATTCCTGAAAAAAATGTGTTTGTTTTATGAAAAATGTGAGTGTGTTACTGCTAAAAAGTTGATTTAAATTTCATTTTTGGATAAGGGTGATTGCAATATTTCAAAAAGTCAATTGAAATTTTCTTGCACGATTAGGGACAGTGGATGCCTAGAAAGATGTTTTTTTTAAATTAGTTTCAGGTTCCAGAGAGTAGATTCCTGAAAAAAATGTGTTTGTTTTATGAAAAATGTGAGTGTGTTACTGCTAAAAAGTTGATTTAAATATCGTTTTTGGATAAGGGTGATTGCAATATTTCAATAAGTTAATTGAAATTTTCTTGGAAGATTAGGGAGAGTGGATGCCTAGAAAGATGTTTTTTTAATTAGTTTTAGGTTTCAGAGAGTAGATTCCTGAAAAAAATGTGTTTGTTTTATGAAAAATGTGAGGGTGTTACTGCTAAAAAGTTGATTTAAATTTCGTTTTTGAATAAGGGTGATTGCAATATTTCAACAAGTCAATTGAAATTTTCTTGCACGATTAGGGACAGTGGATGCCTAGAAAGATATTTTTTTAAAATTAGTTTTAGGTTTCAGAGAATAGATTCCTGAAAAAAATGTGTTTGTTTTATGAAAAATGTGAGTGTGTTACTGCTAAAAAGTTGATTTAAATTTCGTTTTTGGATAAGGGTGATTGCAATATTTCAACAAGTCAATTGAAATTTTCTTGCACGATTAGGGACAGTGGATGCCTAGAAAGATGTTTTTTTAAAATTAGTTTTAGGTTCCAGAGAGTAGATTCCTGAAAAAAATGTGTTTGTTTCATGAAAAATGTGAGTGTGTTACTGCTAAAAAGTTGATTTAAATTTCGTTTTTGGATAAGGGTGATTGCAATACTTCAACAAGTCAATTGAAATTTTCTTGCACGATTAGGGACAGTGGATGCATAGAAAGATTTCTTTTTTAAATTAGTATTAGGTTTCAGAGAGTAGATTCCTGAAAAAAATGTGTTTGTTTTATGAAAAATGTGAGGGTGTTACTGCTAAAAAGTTGATTTAAATTTTGTTTTTGAATAAGGGTGATTGCAATATTTCAACAAGTCAATTGAAATTTTCTTGCACGATTAGGGACAGTGGATGCCTAGAAAGATGTTTTTTAAAATTAGTTTTAGGTTCCAGAGAGTAGATTCCTGAAAAAAATGTGTTTGTTTTATGAAAAATGTGAGTGTGTTACTGCTAAAAAGTTGATTTAAATTTCATTTTTGGATAAGGGTGATTGCAATATTTCAAAAAGTCAATTGAAATTTTCTTGCACGATTAGGGACAGTGGATGCCTAGAAAGATGTTTTTTTTAAATTAGTTTCAGGTTCCAGAGAGTAGATTCCTGAAAAAAATGTGTTTGTTTTATGAAAAATGTGAGTGTGTTACTGCAAAAAAGTTGATTTAAATATCGTTTTTGGATAAGGGTGATTGCAATATTTCAACAAGTTAATTGAAATTTTCTTGCAAGATTAGGGAGAGTGGATGCCTAGAAAGATGTTTTTTACAAATTCGTTATAGGTTCCAGAGAGTGGATTCCTGAAAAAAAAATGATTTGTTTCATGAAAAATGTGAGTGTGTTACTGCAACAAAGTTGATTTAAATTTAGTTTCAGGATAAGCGTGAATGCATCATTTCAACAAGTTAATTGAAAGTTTCTTGCACGATTAGGGAGAGTGGATGCATAGAAAGATGTTTTTTTTATATTTGTTGTAGGTTCCAGAGAGTTGATTCCTGAAAAAATGTGTTTGTTTAATGAAAAATGTGAGTGTGTTACTGCTAAAAAGTTGATTTAAATTTCGTTTTTGGATAAGGGTGATTGCAATATTTCAACAAGTCAATTGAAATTTTCTTGCACGATTAGGCACAGTGGATGCCTAGAAAGATGTTTTTTTAAAATTAGTTTTAGGTTCCAGAGAGTAGATTCCTGAAAAAAATGTGTTTGTTTTATGAAAAATGTGAGGGTGTTACTGCTAAAAAGTTGATTTAAATTTTGTTTTTGAATAAGGGTGATTGCAATATTTCAACAAGTCAATTGAAATTTTCTTGCACGATTAGGGACAGTGGATGCCTAGAAAGATGTTTTTTTAAAATTAGTTTTAGGTTCCAGAGAGTAGATTCCTGAAAAAAATGTGTTTGTTTTATGAAAAATGTGAGTGTGTTACTGCTAAAAAGTTGATTTAAATTTCATTTTTGGATAAGGGTGATTGCAATATTTCAAAAAGTCAATTGAAATTTTCTTGCACGATTAGGGACAGTGGATGCCTAGAAAGATGTTTTTTTTAAATTAGTTTCAGGTTCCAGAGAGTAGATTCCTGAAAAAAATGTGTTTGTTTTATGAAAAATGTGAGTGTGTTACTGCTAAAAAGTTGATTTAAATATCGTTTTTGGATAAGGGTGATTGCAATATTTCAATAAGTTAATTGAAATTTTCTTGGAAGATTAGGGAGAGTGGATGCCTAGAAAGATGTTTTTTTAATTAGTTTTAGGTTTCAGAGAGTAGATTCCTGAAAAAAATGTGTTTGTTTTATGAAAAATGTGAGGGTGTTACTGCTAAAAAGTTGATTTAAATTTCGTTTTTGAATAAGGGTGATTGCAATATTTCAACAAGTCAATTGAAATTTTCTTGCACGATTAGGGACAGTGGATGCCTAGAAAGATATTTTTTTAAAATTAGTTTTAGGTTTCAGAGAATAGATTCCTGAAAAAAATGTGTTTGTTTTATGAAAAATGTGAGTGTGTTACTGCTAAAAAGTTGATTTAAATTTCGTTTTTGGATAAGGGTGATTGCAATATTTCAACAAGTCAATTGAAATTTTCTTGCACGATTAGGGACAGTGGATGCCTAGAAAGATGTTTTTTTAAAATTAGTTTTAGGTTCCAGAGAGTAGATTCCTGAAAAAAATGTGTTTGTTTCATGAAAAATGTGAGTGTGTTACTGCTAAAAAGTTGATTTAAATTTCGTTTTTGGATAAGGGTGATTGCAATACTTCAACAAGTCAATTGAAATTTTCTTGCACGATTAGGGACAGTGGATGCATAGAAAGATTTCTTTTTTAAATTAGTATTAGGTTTCAGAGAGTAGATTCCTGAAAAAAATGTGTTTGTTTTATGAAAAATGTGAGGGTGTTACTGCTAAAAAGTTGATTTAAATTTTGTTTTTGAATAAGGGTGATTGCAATATTTCAACAAGTCAATTGAAATTTTCTTGCACGATTAGGGACAGTGGATGCCTAGAAAGATGTTTTTTTAAAATTAGTTTTAGGTTCCAGAGAGTAGATTCCTGAAAAAAATGTGTTTGTTTTATGAAAAATGTGAGTGTGTTACTGCTAAAAAGTTGATTTAAATTTCATTTTTGGATAAGGGTGATTGCAATATTTCAAAAAGTCAATTGAAATTTTCTTGCACGATTAGGGACAGTGGATGCCTAGAAAGATGTTTTTTTTAAATTAGTTTCAGGTTCCAGAGAGTAGATTCCTGAAAAAAATGTGTTTGTTTTATGAAAAATGTGAGTGTGTTACTGCAAAAAAGTTGATTTAAATATCGTTTTTGGATAAGGGTGATTGCAATATTTCAACAAGTTAATTGAAATTTTCTTGCAAGATTAGGGAGAGTGGATGCCTAGAAAGATGTTTTTTACAAATTCGTTATAGGTTCCAGAGAGTGGATTCCTGAAAAAAAAATGATTTGTTTCATGAAAAATGTGAGTGTGTTACTGCAACAAAGTTGATTTAAATTTAGTTTCAGGATAAGCGTGAATGCATCATTTCAACAAGTTAATTGAAAGTTTCTTGCACGATTAGGGAGAGTGGATGCATAGAAAGATGTTTTTTTTATATTTGTTGTAGGTTCCAGAGAGTTGATTCCTGAAAAAATGTGTTTGTTTAATGAAAAATGTGAGTGTGTTACTGCTAAAAAGTTGATTTAAATTTCGTTTTTGGATAAGGGTGATTGCAATATTTCAACAAGTCAATTGAAATTTTCTTGCACGATTAGGCACAGTGGATGCCTAGAAAGATGTTTTTTTAAAATTAGTTTTAGGTTCCAGAGAGTAGATTCCTGAAAAAAATGTGTTTGTTTTATGAAAAATGTGAGTGTGTTACTGCTAAAAAGTTGATTTAAATTTCGTTTTTGGGTAAGGGTGATTGCAATACTTCAACAAGTCAATTGAAATTTTCTTGCACGATTAGGGACAGTGGATGCCTAGAAAGATGTTTTTTTTAAATTAGTTTTAGGTTCCAGAGAGTGGATTCCTGAAAAAAAAATTATTTGTTTCATGAAAAATGTGAGTGTGTTACTGCAAAAAAGTTGATTTAAATTTGGTTTCAGGATAAGCGTGAATGCATCATTTCAACAAGTTAATTGAAATTTTCTTGCACGATTAGGGAGAGTGGATGCATAGAAAGATGTTTTTTTTATATTTGTTTTAGGTTCCAGAGAGTTGATTCCTGAAAAAATGTGTTTGTTTTATGAAAAATGTGAGTGTGTTACTGCTAAAAAGTTGATTTAAATTTCGTTTTTGGATAAGGGTGATTGCAATATTTCAACAAGTCAATTGAAATTTTCTTGCACGATTAGGGACAGTGGATGCCTAGAAAGATGTTTTTTTAAAATTAGTTTTAGGTTCCAGAGAGTAGATTCCTGAAAAAAATGTGTTTGTTTCATGAAAAATGTGAGTGTGTTACTGCTAAAAAGTTGATTTAAATTTCGTTTTTGGATAAGGGTGATTGCAATACTTCAACAAGTCAATTGAAATTTTCTTGCACGATTAGGGACAGTGGATGCATAGAAAGATTTCTTTTTTAAATTAGTATTAGGTTTCAGAGAGTAGATTCCTGAAAAAAATGTGTTTGTTTTATGAAAAATGTGAGGGTGTTACTGCTAAAAAGTTGATTTAAATTTTGTTTTTGAATAAGGGTGATTGCAATATTTCAACAAGTCAATTGAAATTTTCTTGCACGATTAGGGACAGTGGATGCCTAGAAAGATGTTTTTTTAAAATTAGTTTTAGGTTCCAGAGAGTAGATTCCTGAAAAAAATGTGTTTGTTTTATGAAAAATGTGAGTGTGTTACTGCTAAAAAGTTGATTTAAATTTCATTTTTGGATAAGGGTGATTGCAATATTTCAAAAAGTCAATTGAAATTTTCTTGCACGATTAGGGACAGTGGATGCCTAGAAAGATGTTTTTTTTAAATTAGTTTCAGGTTCCAGAGAGTAGATTCCTGAAAAAAATGTGTTTGTTTTATGAAAAATGTGAGTGTGTTACTGCAAAAAAGTTGATTTAAATATCGTTTTTGGATAAGGGTGATTGCAATATTTCAACAAGTTAATTGAAATTTTCTTGCAAGATTAGGGAGAGTGGATGCCTAGAAAGATGTTTTTTACAAATTCGTTATAGGTTCCAGAGAGTGGATTCCTGAAAAAAAAATGATTTGTTTCATGAAAAATGTGAGTGTGTTACTGCAAAAAAGTTGATTTAAATTTAGTTTCAGGATAAGCGTGAATGCATCATTTCAACAAGTTAATTGAAAGTTTCTTGCACGATTAGGGAGAGTGGATGCATAGAAAGATGTTTTTTTTATATTTGTTGTAGGTTCCAGAGAGTTGATTCCTGAAAAAATGTGTTTGTTTAATGAAAAATGTGAGTGTGTTACTGCTAAAAAGTTGATTTAAATTTCGTTTTTGGATAAGGGTGATTGCAATATTTCAACAAGTCAATTGAAATTTTCTTGCACGATTAGGGACAGTGGATGCCTAGAAAGATGTTTTTTTAAAATTAGTTTTAGGTTCCAGAGAGTAGATTCCTGAAAAAAATGTGTTTGTTTTATGAAAAATGTGAGTGTGTTACTGCTAAAAAGTTGATTTAAATTTCGTTTTTGGGTAAGGGTGATTGCAATACTTCAACAAGTCAATTGAAATTTTCTTGCACGATTAGGGACAGTGGATGCCTAGAAAGATGTTTTTTTTAAATTAGTTTTAGGTTCCAGAGAGTGGATTCCTGAAAAAAAAAATATTTGTTTCATGAAAAATGTGAGTGTGTTACTGCAAAAAAGTTGATTTAAATTTGGTTTCAGGATAAGCGTGAATGCATCATTTCAACAAGTTAATTGAAATTTTCTTGCACGATTAGGGAGAGTGGATGCATAGAAAGATGTTTTTTTTATATTTGTTTTAGGTTCCAGAGAGTTGATTCCTGAAAAAATGTGTTTGTTTTATGAAAAATGTGAGTGTGTTACTGCTAAAAAGTTGATTTAAATTTCGTTTTTGGATAAGGGTGATTGCAATATTTCAACAAGTCAATTGAAATTTTCTTGCACGATTAGGGACAGTGGATGCCTAGAAAGATGTTTTTTACAAATTCGTTATAGGTTCCAGAGAGTGGATTCCTGAAAAAAAAATTATTTGTTTCATGAAAAATGTGAGTGTGTTACTGCAAAAAAGTTGATTTAAATTTGGTTTCAGGATAAGCGTGAATGCATCATTTCAACAAGTTAATTGAAATTTTCTTGCACGATTAGGGAGAGTGGATGCATAGAAAGATGTTTTTTTTATATTTGTTTTAGGTTCCAGAGAGTTGATTCCAGAAAAAAATGTGTTTGTTTTATGAAAAATATGAGTGTGTTACTGCTAAAAAGTTTATTTAAATGTAGCTTCAGGATAGGCATGATTGCATTATTTTAACTAGATAATTGAAATTTTCTTGGAAGATTAGGGAGAGTGGATGCCTAGAAAGATGTTTTTTTTAATTAGTTTTAGGTTTCAGAGAGTAGATTCCTGAAAAAAATTTGTTTGTTTTATGAAAAATGTGAGGGTGTTACTGCTAAAAAGTTGATTTAAATTTCGTTTTTGAATAAGGGTGATTACAATATTTCAACAAGTCAATTGAAATTTTCTTGCACGATTAGGGACAGTGGATGCCTAGAAAGATATTTTTTTTAAATTAGTTTTAGGTTTCAGAGAGTAGATTCCTGAAAAAAATGTGTTTGTTTTATGAAAAATGTGAGTGTGTTACTGCTAAAAAGTTGATTTAAATTTCATTTTTGGATAAGGGTGATTGCAATATTTCAACAAGTCAATTGAAATTTTCTTGCACGATTAGGGACAGTGGATGCCTAGAAAGATGTTTTTTTAAAATTAGTTTTAGGTTCCAGAGAGTAGATTCCTGAAAAAAATGTGTTTGTTTTATGAAAAATGTGAGTGTGTTACTGCAAAAAAGTTGATTTAAATATCGTTTTTGGATAAGGGTGATTGCAATATTTCAACAAGTTAATTGAAATTTTCTTGCAAGATTAGGGAGAGTGGATGCCTAGAAAGATGTTTTTTACAAATTCGTTATAGGTTCCAGAGAGTGGATTCCTGAAAAAAAAATTATTTGTTTCATGAAAAATGTGAGTGTGTTACTGCAAAAAAGTTGATTTAAATTTAGTTTCAGGATAAGCGTGAATGCATCATTTCAACAAGTTAATTGAAATTTTCTTGCACGATTAGGGAGAGTGGATGCATAGAAAGATGTTTTTTTTATATTTGTTTTAGGTTCCAGAGAGTTGATTCCTGAAAAAATGTGTTTGTTTTATGAAAAATGTGAGTGTGTTACTGCTAAAAAGTTGATTTAAATTTCGTTTTTGGATAAGGGTGATTGCAATATTTCAACAAGTCAATTGAAATTTTCTTGCACGATTAGGGACAGTGGATGCCTAGAAAGATGTTTTTTTAAAATTAGTTTTAGGTTTCAGAGAGTAGATTTCTGAAAAAAATGTGTTTGTTTTATGAAAAATGTGAGTGTGTTACTGCTAAAAAGTTGATTTAAATTTCGTTTTTGGATAAGGGTGATTGCAATATTTCAACAAGTCAATTGAAATTTTCTTGCACGATTAGGGACAGTGGATGCCTAGAAAGATGTTTTTTTTAAATTAGTTTTAGGTTCCAGAGAGTAGATTCCTGAACAAAAAATGTGTTTGTTTTATGAAAAATGTGAGTGTGTTACTGCTAAAAAGTTGATTTAAATTTCGTTTTTGGATAAGGGTGATTGCAATACTTCAACAAGTCAATTGAAATTTTCTTGCACGATTAGGGACAGTGGATGCCTAGAAAGATTTTTTTTTTTTAAATTAGTTTTAGGTTCCAGAGAGTAGATTCCTGAAAAAAAATTGTTTGTTTTATTAAAATGTGAGGGTGTTACTGCTAAAAAGTTGATTTAAATTTCGTTTTTGAATAAGGGTGATTGCAATATTTCAACAAGTCAATTGAAATTTTCTTGCACGATTAGGGACAGTGGATGACTAGAAAGATGTTTTTTTAAAATTAGTTTTAGGTTCCAGAGAGTAGATTCCTGAAAAAAATGTGTTTGTTTTATGAAAAATGTGAGTGTGTTACTGCTAAAAAGTTGATTTAAATTTCATTTTTGGATAAGGGTGATTGCAATATTTCAACAAGTCAATTGAAATTTTCTTGCACGATTAGGGACAGTGGATGCCTAGAAAGATGTTTTTTTAAAATTAGTTTTAGGTTCCAGAGAGTAGATTCCTGAAAAAAATGTGTTTGTTTTATGAAAAATGTGAGTGTGTTACTGCTAAAAAGTTGATTTAAATATCGTTTTTGGATAAGGGTGATTGCAATATTTCAATAAGTTAATTGAAATTTTCTTGGAAGATTAGGGAGAGTGGATGCCTAGAAAGATGTTTTTTTAATTAGTTTTAGGTTTCAGAGAGTAGATTCCTGAAATAAATGTGTTTGTTTTATGAAAAATGTGAGGGTGTTACTGCTAAAAAGTTGATTTAAATTTCGTTTTTGAATAAGGGTGATTGCAATATTTCAACAAGTCAATTGAAATTTTCTTGCACGATTAGGGGCAGTGGATGCCTAGAAAGATATTTTTTTAAAATTAGTTTTAGGTTTCAGAGAGTAGATTCCTGAAAAAAATGTGTTTGTTTTATGAAAAATGTGAGTGTGTTACTGCTAAAAAGTTGATTTAAATTTCATTTTTGGATAAGGGTGATTGCAATATTTCAACAAGTCAATTGAAATTTTCTTGCACGATTAGGGACAGTGGATGCCTAGAAAGATGTTTTTTTAAAATTAGTTTTAGGTTCCAGAGAGTAGATTCCTGAAAAAAATGTGTTTGTTTTATGAAAAATGTGAGTGTGTTACGGCAAAAAAGTTGATTTAAATATCGTTTTTGGATAAGGGTGATTGCAATATTTCAACAAGTTAATTGAAATTTTCTTGCAAGATTAGGGAGAGTGGATGCCTAGAAAGATGTTTTTTACAAATTCGTTATAGGTTCCAGAGAGTGGATTCCTGAAAAAAAAATGATTTGTTTCATGAAAAATGTGAGTGTGTTACTGCAAAAAAGTTGATTTAAATTTAGTTTCAGGATAAGCGTGAATGCATCATTTCAACAAGTTAATTGAAATTTTCTTGCACGATTAGGGAGAGTGGATGCATAGAAAGATGTTTTTTTTATATTTGTTTTAGGTTCCAGAGAGTTGATTCCTGAAAAAATGTGTTTGTTTAATGAAAAATGTGAGTGTGTTACTGCTAAAAAGTTGATTTAAATTTCGTTTTTGGATAAGGGTGATTGCAATATTTCAACAAGTCAATTGAAATTTTCTTGCACGATTAGGGACAGTGGATGCCTAGAAAGATATTTTTTTTAAATTAGTTTTAGGTTCCAGAGAGTAGATTCCTGAAAAAAATGTGTTTGTTTTATGAAAAATGTGAGTGTGTTACTGCTAAAAAGTTGATTTAAATTTCGTTTTTGGGTAAGGGTGATTGCAATACTTCAACAAGTCAATTGAAATTTTCTTGCACGATTAGGGACAGTGGATGCCTAGAAAGATGTTTTTTTAAATTAGTTTTAGGTTCCAGAGAGTAGATTCCTGAAAAAAATGTGTTTGTTTTATGAAAAATGTGAGGGTGTTACTGCTAAAAAGTTGATTTAAATTTCGTTTTTGAATAAGGGTGATTGCAATATTTCAACAAGTCAATTGAAATTTTCTTGCACGATTAGGGACAGTGGATGCCTAGAAAGATGTTTTTTTAAAATTAGTTTTAGGTTCCAGAGAGTAGATTCCTGAAAAAAATGTGTTTGTTTTATGAAAAATGTGAGTGTGTTACTGCTAAAATGTTGATTTAAATTTCGTTTTTGGATAAGGGTGATTGCAATATTTCAACAAGTCAATTGAAATTTTCTTGCACGATTAGGGACAGTGGATGCCTAGAAAGATGTTTTTTTTAAATTAGTTTTAGGTTCCAGAGAGTAGATTCCTGAAAAAAATGTGTTTGTTTTATGAAAAATGTGAGTGTGTTACTGCAAAAAAGTTGATTTAAATATCGTTTTTGGATAAAGGCGATTGCAATATTTCAACAAGTTAATTGAAATTTTCTTGCAAGATTAGGGAGAGTGGATGCCTAGAAAGATGTTTTTTACAAATTCGTTATAGGTTCCAGGGAGTGGATTCCTGAAAAAAAAATTATTTGTTTCATGAAAAATGTGAGTGTGTTACTGCAAAAAAGTTGATTTAAATTTAGTTTCAGGATAAGCATGAATGCATCATTTCAACAAGTTAATTGAAATTTTCTTGCACGATTAGGGAGAGTGGATGCATAGAAAGATGTTTTTTTTATATTTGTTTTAGGTTCCAGAGAGTTGATTCCTGAAAAAAATGTGTTTGTTTTATGAAAAATGTGAGTGTGTTACTGCTAAAAAGTTTATTTAAATTTAGCTTCAGGATAGGCATGATTGCATTATTTCAACTAGTTAATCGAAATTTTCTTGCACGATTAGGGAGAGTGGATGCATAGAAAGATGTTTTTTTTATATTTGTTTTAGGTTCCAGAGAGTTGATTCCTGAAAAAATGTGTTTGTTTTATGAAAAATGTGAGTGTGTTACTGCTAAAAAGTTGATTTAAATTTCGTTTTTGGATAAGGGTGATTGCAATATTTCAACAAGTCAATTGAAATTTTCTTGCACGATTAGGGACAGTGGATGCCTAGAAAGATGTTTTTTACAAATTCGTTATAGGTTCCAGAGAGTGGATTCCTGAAAAAAAAATAATTTGTTTCATGAAAAATGTGAGTGTGTTACTGCAAAAAAGTTGATTTAAATTTGGTTTCAGGATAAGCGTGAATGCATCATTTCAACAAGTTAATTGAAATTTTCTTGCACGATTAGGGAGAGTGGATGCATAGAAAGATTTTTTTTTATATTTGTTTTAGGTTCCAGAGAGTTGATTCCTGAAAAAAATGTGTTTGTTTTATGAAAAATATGAGTGTGTTACTGCTAAAAAGTTTATTTAAATGTACCTTCAGGATAGGCATGATTGCATTATTTTAACTAGATAATTGAAATTTTCTTGGAAGATTAGGGAGAGTGGATGCCTAGAAAGATGTTTTTTTTAATTAGTTTTAGGTTTCAGAGAGTAGATTACTGAAAAAAATTTGTTTGTTTTATGAAAAATGTGAGGGTGTTACTGCTAAAAAGTTGATTTAAATTTCGTTTTTGAATAAGGGTGATTACAATATTTCAACAAGTCAATTGAAATTTTCTTGCACGATTAGGGACAGTGGATGCCTAGAAAGATATTTTTTTAAAATTAGTTTTAGGTTTTAGAGAGTAGATTCCTGAAAAAAATGTGTTTGTTTTATGAAAAATGTGAGTGTGTTACTGCTAAAAAGTTGATTTAAATTTCGTTTTTGGATAAGGGTGATTGCAATACTTCAACAAGTCAATTGAAATTTTCTTGCACGATTAGGGACAGTGGATGCATAGAAAGATTTCTTTTTTAAATTAGTATTAGGTTTCAGAGAGTAGATTCCTGAAAAAAATGTGTTTGTTTTATGAAAAATGTGAGGGTGTTACTGCTAAAAAGTTGATTTAAATTTCGTTTTTGAATAAGGGTGATTGCAATATTTCAACAAGTCAATTGAAATTTTCTTGCACGATTAGGGACAGTGGATGCCTAGAAAGATGCTTTTTTAAAATTAGTTTTAGGTTCCAGAGAGTAGATTCCTGAAAAAAATGTGTTTGTTTTATGAAAAATGTGAGTGTGTTGCTGCTAAAAAGTTGATTTAAATTTCATTTTTGGATAAGGGTGATTGCAATATTTCAACAAGTCAATTGAAATTTTCTTGCACGATTAGGGACAGTGGATGCCCAGAAAGATGTTTTTTACAAATTCGTTATAGGTTCCAGAGAGTGGATTCCTGAAAAAAAAATTATTTGTTTCATGAAAAATGTGAGTGTGTTACTGCAAAAAAGTTGATTTAAATTTAGTTTCAGGATAAGCGTGAATGCATCATTTCAACAAGTTAATTGAAATTTTCTTGCACGATTAGGGAGAGTGGATGCATAGAAAGATGTTTTTTTTATATTTGTTTTAGGTTCCAGAGAGTTGATTCCTGAAAAAATGTGTTTGTTTTATGAAAAATGTGAGTGTGTTACTGCTAAAAAGTTGATTTAAATTTCGTTTTTGGATAAGGGTGATTGCAATATTTCAACAAGTCAATTGAAATTTTCTTGCACGATTAGGGACAGTGGATGCCTAGAAAGATGTTTTTTTAAAATTAGTTTTAGGTTCCAGAGAGTAGATTCCTGAAAAAAATGTGTTTGTTTTATGAAAAATGTGAGTGTGTTACTGCTAAAAAGTTGATTTAAATTTCGTTTTTGGGTAAGGGTGATTGCAATACTTCAACAAGTCAATTGAAATTTTCTTGCACGATTAGGGACAGTGGATGCCTAGAAAGATGTTTTTTTTAAATTAGTTTAAGGTTCCAGAGAGTAGATTCCTGAAAAAAATGTGTTTGTTTTATGAAAAATGTGAGTGTGTTACTGCTAAAAAGTTGATTTAACTTTCGTTTTTGGATAAGGGTGATTGCAATACTTCAACAAGTCAATTGAAATTTTCTTGCACGATTAGGGACAGTGGATGCATAGAAAGATTTCTTTTTTAAATTAGTTTTAGGTTCCGGAGAGTAGATTCCTGAAAAAAATGTGTTTGTTTTATGAAAAATGTGAGTGTGTTACTGCTAAAATGTTGATTTAAATTTCGTTTTTGGATAAGGGTGATTGCAATATTTCAACAAGTCAATTGAAATTTTCTTGCACGAATAGGGACAGTGGATGCCTAGAAAGATGTTTTTTTAAAATTAGTTTTAGGTTCCAGAGAGTAGATTCCTGAAAAAAATGTGTTTGTTTTATGAAAAATGTGAGTGTGTTACTGCAAAAAAGTTGATTTAAATATCGTTTTTGGATAAAGGTGATTGCAATATTTCAACAAGTTAATTGAAATTTTCTTGCAAGATTAGGGAGAGT
The DNA here is from genome assembly GCF_964263255.1 of Lissotriton vulgaris. Classification (NCBI taxonomy): domain Eukaryota; kingdom Metazoa; phylum Chordata; class Amphibia; order Caudata; family Salamandridae; genus Lissotriton; species Lissotriton vulgaris. The sequence goes on along the minus strand of NW_028247791.1, from coordinate 1,043,071 downwards.
GGATGCCTAGAAAGATGTTTTTTACAAATTCGTTATAGGTTCCAGAGAGTGGATTCCTGAAAAAAAAATTATTTGTTTCATGAAAAATGTGAGTGTGTTACTGCAAAAAAGTTGATTTAAATTTAGTTTCAGGATAAGCGTGAATGCATCATTTCAACAAGTTAATTGAAATTTTCTTGCACGATTAGGGAGAGTGGATGCATAGGAAGATGTTTTTTTTATATTTGTTTTAGGTTCCAGAGAGTTGATTCCTGAAAAAAATGTGTTTGTTTTATGAAAAATGTGAGTGTGTTACTGCTAAAAAGTTTATTTAAATTTAGCTTCAGGATAGGCATGATTGCATTATTTCAACTAGTTAATCGAAATTTTCTTGCACGATTAGGGAGAGTGGATGCATAGAAAGATGTTTTTTTTATATTTGTTTTAGGTTCCAGAGAGTTGATTCCTGAAAAAATGTGTTTGTTTTATGAAAAATGTGAGTGTGTTACTGCTAAAAAGTTGATTTAAATTTCGTTTTTGGATAAGGGTGATTGCAATATTTCAACAAGTCAATTGAAATTTTCTTGCACGATTAGGGACAGTGGATGCCTAGAAAGATGTTTTTTACAAATTCGTTATAGGTTCCAGAGAGTGGATTCCTGAAAAAAAAATAATTTGTTTCATGAAAAATGTGAGTGTGTTACTGCAAAAAAGTTGATTTAAATTTGGTTTCAGGATAAGCGTGAATGCATCATTTCAACAAGTTAATTGAAATTTTCTTGCACGATTAGGGAGAGTGGATGCATAGAAAGATTTTTTTTTATATTTGTTTTAGGTTCCAGAGAGTTGATTCCTGAAAAAAATGTGTTTGTTTTATGAAAAATATGAGTGTGTTACTGCTAAAAAGTTTATTTAAATGTACCTTCAGGATAGGCATGATTGCATTATTTTAACTAGATAATTGAAATTTTCTTGGAAGATTAGGGAGAGTGGATGCCTAGAAAGATGTTTTTTTTAATTAGTTTTAGGTTTCAGAGAGTAGATTACTGAAAAAAATTTGTTTGTTTTATGAAAAATGTGAGGGTGTTACTGCTAAAAAGTTGATTTAAATTTCGTTTTTGAATAAGGGTGATTACAATATTTCAACAAGTCAATTGAAATTTTCTTGCACGATTAGGGACAGTGGATGCCTAGAAAGATATTTTTTTAAAATTAGTTTTAGGTTTTAGAGAGTAGATTCCTGAAAAAAATGTGTTTGTTTTATGAAAAATGTGAGTGTGTTACTGCTAAAAAGTTGATTTAAATTTCGTTTTTGGATAAGGGTGATTGCAATACTTCAACAAGTCAATTGAAATTTTCTTGCACGATTAGGGACAGTGGATGCATAGAAAGATTTCTTTTTTAAATTAGTATTAGGTTTCAGAGAGTAGATTCCTGAAAAAAATGTGTTTGTTTTATGAAAAATGTGAGGGTGTTACTGCTAAAAAGTTGATTTAAATTTCGTTTTTGAATAAGGGTGATTGCAATATTTCAACAAGTCAATTGAAATTTTCTTGCACGATTAGGGACAGTGGATGCCTAGAAAGATGCTTTTTTAAAATTAGTTTTAGGTTCCAGAGAGTAGATTCCTGAAAAAAATGTGTTTGTTTTATGAAAAATGTGAGTGTGTTGCTGCTAAAAAGTTGATTTAAATTTCATTTTTGGATAAGGGTGATTGCAATATTTCAACAAGTCAATTGAAATTTTCTTGCACGATTAGGGACAGTGGATGCCCAGAAAGATGTTTTTTACAAATTCGTTATAGGTTCCAGAGAGTGGATTCCTGAAAAAAAAATTATTTGTTTCATGAAAAATGTGAGTGTGTTACTGCAAAAAAGTTGATTTAAATTTAGTTTCAGGATAAGCGTGAATGCATCATTTCAACAAGTTAATTGAAATTTTCTTGCACGATTAGGGAGAGTGGATGCATAGAAAGATGTTTTTTTTATATTTGTTTTAGGTTCCAGAGAGTTGATTCCTGAAAAAATGTGTTTGTTTTATGAAAAATGTGAGTGTGTTACTGCTAAAAAGTTGATTTAAATTTCGTTTTTGGATAAGGGTGATTGCAATATTTCAACAAGTCAATTGAAATTTTCTTGCACGATTAGGGACAGTGGATGCCTAGAAAGATGTTTTTTTAAAATTAGTTTTAGGTTCCAGAGAGTAGATTCCTGAAAAAAATGTGTTTGTTTTATGAAAAATGTGAGTGTGTTACTGCTAAAAAGTTGATTTAAATTTCGTTTTTGGGTAAGGGTGATTGCAATACTTCAACAAGTCAATTGAAATTTTCTTGCACGATTAGGGACAGTGGATGCCTAGAAAGATGTTTTTTTTAAATTAGTTTAAGGTTCCAGAGAGTAGATTCCTGAAAAAAATGTGTTTGTTTTATGAAAAATGTGAGTGTGTTACTGCTAAAAAGTTGATTTAACTTTCGTTTTTGGATAAGGGTGATTGCAATACTTCAACAAGTCAATTGAAATTTTCTTGCACGATTAGGGACAGTGGATGCATAGAAAGATTTCTTTTTTAAATTAGTTTTAGGTTCCGGAGAGTAGATTCCTGAAAAAAATGTGTTTGTTTTATGAAAAATGTGAGTGTGTTACTGCTAAAATGTTGATTTAAATTTCGTTTTTGGATAAGGGTGATTGCAATATTTCAACAAGTCAATTGAAATTTTCTTGCACGAATAGGGACAGTGGATGCCTAGAAAGATGTTTTTTTAAAATTAGTTTTAGGTTCCAGAGAGTAGATTCCTGAAAAAAATGTGTTTGTTTTATGAAAAATGTGAGTGTGTTACTGCAAAAAAGTTGATTTAAATATCGTTTTTGGATAAAGGTGATTGCAATATTTCAACAAGTTAATTGAAATTTTCTTGCAAGATTAGGGAGAGTGGATGCCTAGAAAGATGTTTTTTACAAATTCGTTATAGGTTCCAGAGAGTGGATTCCTGAAAAAAAAATTATTTGTTTCATGAAAAATGTGAGTGTGTTACTGCAAAAAAGTTGATTTAAATTTAGTTTCAGGATAAGCGTGAATGCATCATTTCAACAAGTTAATTGAAATTTTCTTGCACGATTAGGGAGAGTGGATGCATAGGAAGATGTTTTTTTTATATTTGTTTTAGGTTCCAGAGAGTTGATTCCTGAAAAAATGTGTTTGTTTTATGAAAAATGTGAGTGTGTTACTGCTAAAAAGTTGATTTAAATTTCGTTTTTGGATAAGGGTGATTGCAATATTTCAACAAGTCAATTGAAATTTTCTTGCACGATTAGGGACAGTGGATGCCTAGAAAGATGTTTTTTTAAAATTAGTTTTAGGTTCCAGAGAGTAGATTCCTGAAAAAAATGTGTTTGTTTTATGAAAAATGTGAGTGTGTTACTGCTAAAAAGTTGATTTAAATTTCGTTTTTGGGTAAGGGTGATTGCAATACTTCAACAAGTCAATTGAAATTTTCTTGCACGATTAGGGACAGTGGATGCCTAGAAAGATGTTTTTTTTAAATTAGTTTAAGGTTCCAGAGAGTAGATTCCTGAAAAAAATGTGTTTGTTTTATGAAAAATGTGAGTGTGTTACTGCTAAAAAGTTGATTTAAATTTCGTTTTTGGATAAGGGTGATTGCAATACTTCAACAAGTCAATTGAAATTTTCTTGCACGATTAGGGACAGTGGATGCATAGAAAGATTTCTTTTTTAAATTAGTTTTAGGTTCCAGAGAGTAGATTCCTGAAAAAAATGTGTTTGTTTTATGAAAAATGTGAGTGTGTTACTGCAAAAAAGTTGATTTAAATATCGTTTTTGGATAAAGGTGATTGCAATATTTCAACAAGTTAATTGAAATTTTCTTGCAAGATTAGGGAGAGTGGATGCCTAGAAAGATGTTTTTTACAAATTCGTTATAGGTTCCAGAGAGTGGATTCCTGAAAAAAAAATTATTTGTTTCATGAAAAATGTGAGTGTGTTACTGCAAAAAAGTTGATTTAAATTTAGTTTCAGGATAAGCATGAATGCATCATTTCAACAAGTTAATTGAAATTTTCTTGCACGATTAGGGAGAGTGGATGCATAGAAAGATGTTTTTTTTATATTTGTTTTAGGTTCCAGAGAGTTGATTCCTGAAAAAAATGTGTTTGTTTTATGAAAAATGTGAGTGTGTTACTGCTAAAAAGTTTATTTAAATTTAGCTTCAGGATAGGCATGATTGCATTATTTCAACTAGTTAATTGAAATTTTCTTGCACGATTAGGGAGAGTGGATGCATAGAAAGATGTTTTTTTATATTTGTTTTAGGTTCCAGAGAGTTGATTCCTGAAAAAATGTGTTTGTTTTATGAAAAATGTGAGTGTGTTACTGCTAAAAAGTTGATTTAAATTTCGTTTTTGGATAAGGGTGATTGCAATATTTCAACAAGTCAATTGAAATTTTCTTGCACGATTAGGGACAGTGGATGCCTAGAAAGATGTTTTTTTAAAATTAGTTTTAGGTTCCAGAGAGTAGATTCCTGAAAAAAATGTGTTTGTTTTATGAAAAATGTGAGTGTGTTACTGCTAAAAAGTTGATTTAAATTTCGTTTTTGGATAAGGGTGATTGCAATACTTCAACAAGTCAATTGAAATTTTCTTGCACGATTAGGGACAGTGGATGCCTAGAAAGATTTCTTTTTAAATTAGTTTTAGGTTCCAGAGAGTAGATTCCTGAAAAAAATGTGTTTGTTTTATGAAAAATGTGAGGGTGTTACTGCTAAAAAGTTGATTTAAATTTCGTTTTTGAATAAGGGTGATTGCAATATTTCAACAAGTCAATTGAAATTTTCTTGTACGATAAGGGACAGTGGATGCCTAGAAAGATTTTTTTTAAATTAGTTTTAGGTTCCAGAGAGTAGATTCCTGAAAAAAATGTGTTTGTTTTATGAAAAATGTGAGTGTGTTACTGCTAAAAAGTTGATTTAAATTTCATTTTTGGATAAGGGTGATTGCAATATTTCAACAAGTCAATTGAAATTTTCTTGCACGATTAGGGACAGTGGATGCCTAGAAAGATGTGTTTTTAAAATTAGTTTTAGGTTCCAGAGAGTAGATTCCTGAAAAAAATGTGTTTGTTTTATGAAAAATGTGAGTGTGTTACTGCAAAAAAGTTGATTTAAATATCGTTTTTGGATAAGGGTGATTGCAATATTTCAACAAGTTAATTGAAATTTTCTTGCAAGATTAGGGAGAGTGGATGCCTAGAAATATGTTTTTTACAAATTCGTTATAGGTTCCAGAGAGTGGATTCCTGAAAAAAAAATTATTTGTTTCATGAAAAATGTGAGTGGGTTACTGCAAAAAAGTTGATTTAAATTTGGTTTCAGGATAAGCGTGAATGCATCATTTCAACAAGTTAATTGAAATTTTCTTGCACGATTAGGGAGAGTGGATGCATAGAAAGATGTTTTTTTTATATTTGTTTTAGGTTCCAGAGAGTTGATTCCTGAAAAAAATGTGTTTGTTTTATGAAAAATGTGAGTGTGTTACTGCTAAAAAGTTGATTTAAATTTCGTTTTTGGGTAAGGGTGATTGCAAAACTTCAACAAGTCAATTGAAATTTTCTTGCACGATTAGGGACAGTGGATGCCTAGAAAGATGTTTTTTTTAAATTAGTTTTAGGTTCCAGAGAGTAGATTCCTGAAAAAAATGTGTTTGTTTTATGAAAAATGTGAGTGTGTTACTGCTAAAAAGTTGATTTAAATTTCGTTTTTGGATAAGGGTGATTGCAATACTTCAACAAGTCAATTGAAATTTTATTGCACGATTAGGGACAGTGGATGCATAGAAAGATTTCTTTTTTAAATTAGTTTTAGGTTCCGGAGAGTAGATTCCTGAAAAAAATGTGTTTGTTTTATGAAAAATGTGAGTGTGTTACTGCTAAAATGTTGATTTAAATTTCGTTTTTGGATAAGGGTGATTGCAATATTTCAACAAGTCAATTGAAATTTTCTTGCACGAATAGGGACAGTGGATGCCTAGAAAGATGTTTTTTTAAAATTAGTTTTAGGTTCCAGAGAGTAGATTCCTGAAAAAAATGTGTTTGTTTTATGAAAAATGTGAGTGTGTTACTGCAAAAAAGTTGATTTAAATATCGTTTTTGGATAAAGGTGATTGCAATATTTCAACAAGTTAATTGAAATTTTCTTGCAAGATTAGGGAGAGTGGATGCCTAGAAAGATGTTTTTTACAAATTCGTTATAGGTTCCAGAGAGTGGATTCCTGAAAAAAAAATTATTTGTTTCATGAAAAATGTGAGTGTGTTACTGCAAAAAAGTTGATTTAAATTTAGTTTCAGGATAAGCATGAATGCATCATTTCAACAAGTTAATTGAAATTTTCTTGCACGATTAGGGAGAGTGGATGCATAGAAAGATGTTTTTTTTATATTTGTTTTAGGTTCCAGAGAGTTGATTCCTGAAAAAAATGTGTTTGTTTTATGAAAAATGTGAGTGTGTTACTGCTAAAAAGTTTATTTAAATTTAGCTTCAGGATAGGCATGATTGCATTATTTCAACTAGTTAATTGAAATTTTCTTGCACGATTAGGGAGAGTGGATGCATAGAAAGATGTTTTTTTATATTTGTTTTAGGTTCCAGAGAGTTGATTCCTGAAAAAATGTGTTTGTTTTATGAAAAATGTGAGTGTGTTACTGCTAAAAAGTTGATTTAAATTTCGTTTTTGGATAAGGGTGATTGCAATATTTCAACAAGTCAATTGAAATTTTCTTGCACGATTAGGGACAGTGGATGCCTAGAAAGATGTTTTTTTAAAATTAGTTTTAGGTTCCAGAGAGTAGATTCCTGAAAAAAATGTGTTTGTTTTATGAAAAATGTGAGTGTGTTACTGCTAAAAAGTTGATTTAAATTTCGTTTTTGGATAAGGGTGATTGCAATACTTCAACAAGTCAATTGAAATTTTCTTGCACGATTAGGGACAGTGGATGCCTAGAAAGATTTCTTTTTAAATTAGTTTTAGGTTCCAGAGAGTAGATTCCTGAAAAAAATGTGTTTGTTTTATGAAAAATGTGAGAGTGTTACTGCTAAAAAGTTGATTTAAATTTCGTTTTTGAATAAGGGTGATTGCAATATTTCAACAAGTCAATTGAAATTTTCTTGTACGATTAGGGACAGTGGATGCCTAGAAAGATTTTTTTTAAATTAGTTTTAGGTTCCAGAGAGTAGATTCCTGAAAAAAATGTGTTTGTTTTATGAAAAATGTGAGTGTGTTACTGCTAAAAAGTTGATTTAAATTTCATTTTTGGATAAGGGTGATTGCAATATTTCAACAAGTCAATTGAAATTTTCTTGCACGATTAGGGACAGTGGATGCCTAGAAAGATGTGTTTTTAAAATTAGTTTTAGGTTCCAGAGAGTAGATTCCTGAAAAAAATGTGTTTGTTTTATGAAAAATGTGAGTGTGTTACTGCAAAAAAGTTGATTTAAATATCGTTTTTGGATAAGGGTGATTGCAATATTTCAACAAGTTAATTGAAATTTTCTTGCAAGATTAGGGAGAGTGGATGCCTAGAAATATGTTTTTTACAAATTCGTTATAGGTTCCAGAGAGTGGATTCCTGAAAAAAAAATTATTTGTTTCATGAAAAATGTGAGTGGGTTACTGCAAAAAAGTTGATTTAAATTTGGTTTCAGGATAAGCGTGAATGCATCATTTCAACAAGTTAATTGAAATTTTCTTGCACGATTAGGGAGAGTGGATGCATAGAAAGATGTTTTTTTTATATTTGTTTTAGGTTCCAGAGAGTTGATTCCTGAAAAAATGTGTTTGTTTCATGAAAAATGTGAGTGTGTTACTGCTAAAAAGTTGATTTAAATTTCGTTTTTGGATAAGGGTGATTGCAATATTTCAACAAGTCAATTGAAATTTTCTTGCATGATTAGGGACAGTGGATGCCTAGAAAGATGTTTTTTTAAAATTAGTTTTAGGTTCCAGAGAGTAGATTCCTGAAAAAATGTGTTTGTTTTATGAAAAATGTGAGTGTGTTACTGCTAAAAAGTTGATTTAAATTTCGTTTTTGGGTAAGGGTGATTGCAATACTTCAACAAGTCAATTGAAATTTTCTTGCACGATTAGGGACAGTGGATGCCTAGAAAGATGTTTTTTTTAAATTAGTTTTAGGTTCCAGAGAGTAGATTCCTGAAAAAAATGTGTTTGTTTTATGAAAAATGTGAGTGTGTTACTGCTAAAAAGTTGATTTAAATTTCGTTTTTGCATAAGGGTGATTGCAATACTTCAACAAGTCAATTGAAATTTTCTTGCACGATTAGGGACAGTGGATGCATAGAAAGATTTATTTTTTAAATTAGTATTAGGTTTCAGAGAGTAGATTCCTGAAAAAAATGTGTTTGTTTTATGAAAAATGTGAGGGTGTTAGTGCTAAAAAGTTGATTTAAATTTCGTTTTTGAATAAGGGTGATTGCAATATTTCAACAAGTCAATTGAAATTTTCTTGTACGATTAGGGACAGTGGATGCCTAGAAAGATGTTTTTTTTAAATTAGTTTTAGGTTCCAGAGAGTAGATTCCTGAAAAAAATGTGTTTGTTTTATGAAAAATGTGAGTGTGTTACTGCTAAAAAGTTGATTTAAATTTCGTTTTTGAATAAGGGTGATTGCAATATTTCAACAAGTCAATTGAAATTTTCTTGCACGATTAGGGACAGTGGATGCCTAGAAAGATTTTTTTTTAAATTAGTTTTAGGTTCCAGAGAGTAGATTCCTGAAAAAAATGTGTTTGTTTTATGAAAAATGTGAGTGTGTTACTGCTAAAATGTTGATTTAAATTTTGTTTTTGGATAAGGGTGATTGCAATATTTCAACAAGTCAATTGAAATTTTCTTGCACGATTAGGGACAGTGGATGCCTAGAAAGATGTTTTTTTAAAATTAGTTTTAGGTTCCAGAGAGTAGATTCCTGAAAAAAATGTGTTTGTTTTATGAAAAATGTGAGTGTGTTACTGCAAAAATGTTGATTTAAATATCGTTTTTGGATAAAGGTGATTGCAATATTTCAACAAGTTAATTGAAATTTTCTTGCAAGATTAGGGAGAGTGGATGCCTAGAAAGATGTTTTTTACAAATTCGTTATAGGTTCCAGAGAGTGGATTCCTGAAAAAAAAATTATTTGTTTCATGAAAAATGTGAGTGTGTTACTGCAAAAAAGTTGATTTAAATTTAGTTTCAGGTTAAGCATGAATGCATCATTTCAACAAGTTAATTGAAATTTTCTTGCACGATTAGGGAGAGTGGATGCATAGAAAGATGTTTTTTTTATATTTGTTTTAGGTTCCAGAGAGTTGATTCCTGAAAAAAATGTGTTTGTTTTATGAAAAATGTGAGTGTGTTACTGCTAAAAAGTTTATTTAAATTTAGCTTCAGGATAGGCATGATTGCATTATTTCAACTAGTTAATTGAAATTTTCTTGCACGATTAGGGAGAGTGGATGCATAGAAAGATGTTTTTTTTATATTTGTTTTAGGTTCCAGAGAGTTGATTCCTGAAAAAATGTGTTTGTTTTATGAAAAATGTGAGTGTGTTACTGCTAAAAAGTTGATTTAAATTTCGTTTTTGGATAAGGGTGATTGCAATACTTCAACAAGTCAATTGAAATTTTCTTGCACGATTAGGGACAGTGGATGCCTAGAAAGATTTTTTTTTAAATTAGTTTTAGGTTCCAGAGAGTAGATTCCTGAAAAAAATGTGTTTGTTTTATGAAAAATGTGAGGGTGTTACTGCTAAAAAGTTGATTTAAATTTGGTTTCAGGATAAGCGTGAATGCATCATTTCAACAAGTTAATTGAAATTTTCTTGCACGATTAGGGAGAGTGGAAGCATAGAAAGATGTTTTTTTTATATTTGTTTTAGGTTCCAGAGAGTTGATTCCTGAAAAAAATGTGTTTGTTTTATGAAAAATATGAGTGTGTTACTGCTAAAAAGTTTATTTAAATGTAGCTTCAGGATAGGCATGATTGCATTATTTCAACTAGTTAATTGAAATTTTCTTGGAAGATTAGGGAGAGTGGATGCCTAGAAAGATTTTTTTTTAATTAGTTTTAGGTTTCAGAGAGTAGATTCCTGAAAAAAATGTGTTTGTTTTATGAAAAATGTGAGGGTGTTACTGCGAAAAAGTTGATTTAAATTTCGTTTTTGAATAAGGGTGATTGCAATATTTCAACAAGTCAATTGAAATTTTCTTGCACGATTAGGGACAGTGGATGCCTAGAAAGATATTTTTTTTAAATTAGTTTTAGGTTTCAGAGAGTAGATTCCAGAAAAAAATGTGTTTGTTTTATGAAAAATGTGAGTGTGTTACTGCTAAAAAGTTGATTTAAATTTCGTTTTTGGATAAGGGTGATTGCAATATTTCAACAAGTCAATTGAAATTTTCTTGCACGATTAGGGACAGTGGATGCCTAGAAAGATGTGTTTTTAAAATTAGTTTTAGGTTCCAGAGAGTAGATTCCTGAAAAAAATGTGTTTGTTTTATGAAAAATGTGAGTGTGTTACTGCTAAAAAGTTGATTTAAATTTCGTTTTTGGATAAGGGTGATTGCAATACTTCAACAAGTCAATTGAAATTTTCTTGCACGATTAGGGACAGTGGATGCATAGAAAGATTTCTTTTTTAAATTAGTATTAGGTTTCAGAGAGTAGATTCCTGATAAAAATGTGTTTGTTTTATGAAAAATGTGAGTGTGTTGCTGCTAAAAAGTTGATTTAAATTTCATTTTTGGATAAGGGTGATTGCAATATTTCAACAAGTCAATTGAAATTTTCTTGCACGATTAGGGACAGTGGATGCCTAGAAAGATGTTTTTTTAAAATTAGTTTTAGGTTCCAGAGAGTAGATTCCTGAAAAAAATGTGTTTGTTTTATGAAAAATGTGAGTGTGTTACTGCAAAAAAGTTGATTTAAATATCGTTTTTGGATAAGGGTGATTGCAATATTTCAACAAGTTAATTGAAATTTTCTTGCAAGATTAGGGAGAGTGGATGCCTAGAAAGATGTTTTTTACAAATTCGTTATAGGTTCCAGAGAGTGGATTCCTGAAAAAAATGTGTTTGTTTTATGAAAAATGTGAGGGTGTTACTGCTAAAAAGTTGATTTAAATTTCGTTTTTGAATAAGGGTGATTGCAATATTCCAACAAGTCAATTGAAATTTTCTTGCACGATTAGGGACAGTGGATGCCTAGAAAGATGTTTTTTTAAAATTAGTTTTAGGGTCCAGAGAGTAGATTCCTGAAAAAAATGTGTTTGTTTTATGAAAAATGTGAGTGTGTTACTGCTAAAATGTTGATTTAAATTTCGTTTTTGGATAAGGGTGATTGCAATATTTCAACAAGTCAATTGAAATTTTCTTGCACGATTAGGGACAGTGGATGCCTAGAAAGATGTTTTTTTTTAATTTGTTTTAGGTTCCAGAGAGTAGATTCCTGAAAAAAATGTGTTTGTTTTATGAAAAATGTGAGTGTGTTACTGCAAAAAAGTTGATTTAAATATCGTTTTTGGATAAGGGTGAATGCAATATTTCAACAAGTTAATTGAAATTTTCTTGCAAGATTAGGGAGAGTAGATGCCTAGAAAGATGTTTTTTACAAATTCGTTATAGGTTCCAGAGAGTGGATTCCTGAAAAAAAAATTATTTGTTTCATGAAAAATGTGAGTGTGTTACTGCAAAAAAGTTAATTTAAATTTAGTTTCAGGATAAGCGTGAATGCATCATTTCAACAAGTTAATTGAAATTTTCTTGCACGATTAGGGAGAGTGGATGCATAGAAAGATGTTTTTTTTATATTTGTTTTAGGTTCCAGAGAGTTGATTCCTGAAAAAATGTGTTTGTTTTATGAAAAATGTGAGTGTGTTACTGCTAAAAAGTTGATTTAAATTTCGTTTTTGGATAAGGGTGATTGCAATATTTCAACAAGTCAATTGAAATTTTCTTGCACGATTAGGGACAGTGGATGCCTAGAAAGATGTTTTTTTAAAATTAGTTTTAGGTTCCAGAGAGTAGATTCCTGAAAAAAATGTGTTTGTTTTATGAAAAATGTGAGTGTGTTACTGCTAAAAAGTTGATTTAAATTTCGTTTTTGGGTAAGGGTGATTGCAATACTTCAACAAGTCAATTTAAATTTTCTTGCACGATTAGGGACAGTGGATGCCTAGAAAGATGTTTTTTTAAATTAGTTTTAGGTTCCAGAGAGTAGATTCCTGAAAAAAATGTGTTTGTTTTATGAAAAATGTGAGTGTGTTACTGCAAAAATGTTGATTTAAATATCGTTTTTGGATAAAGGTGATTGCAATATTTCAACAAGTTAATTGAAATTTTCTTGCAAGATTAGGGAGAGTGGATGCCTAGAAAGATGTTTTTTACAAATTCGTTATAGGTTCCAGAGAGTGGATTCCTGAAAAAAAAATTATTTGTTTCATGAAAAATGTGAGTGTGTTACTGCAAAAAAGTTGATTTAAATTTAGTTTCAGGTTAAGCATGAATGCATCATTTCAACAAGTTAATTGAAATTTTCTTGCACGATTAGGGAGAGTGGATGCATAGAAAGATGTTTTTTTTATATTTGTTTTAGGTTCCAGAGAGTTGATTCCTGAAAAAAATGTGTTTGTTTTATGAAAAATGTGAGTGTGTTACTGCTAAAAAGTTTATTTAAATTTAGCTTCAGGATAGGCATGATTGCATTATTTCAACTAGTTAATTGAAATTTTCTTGCACGATTAGGGAGAGTGGATGCATAGAAAGATGTTTTTTTTATATTTGTTTTAGGTTCCAGAGAGTTGATTCCTGAAAAAATGTGTTTGTTTTATGAAAAATGTGAGTGTGTTACTGCTAAAAAGTTGATTTAAATTTCGTTTTTGGATAAGGGTGATTGCAATACTTCAACAAGTCAATTGAAATTTTCTTGCACGATTAGGGACAGTGGATGCCTAGAAAGATTTTTTTTTAAATTAGTTTTAGGTTCCAGAGAGTAGATTCCTGAAAAAAATGTGTTTGTTTTATGAAAAATGTGAGGGTGTTACTGCTAAAAAGTTGATTTAAATTTGGTTTCAGGATAAGCGTGAATGCATCATTTCAACAAGTTAATTGAAATTTTCTTGCACGATTAGGGAGAGTGGAAGCATAGAAAGATGTTTTTTTTATATTTGTTTTAGGTTCCAGAGAGTTGATTCCTGAAAAAAATGTGTTTGTTTTATGAAAAATATGAGTGTGTTACTGCTAAAAAGTTTATTTAAATGTAGCTTCAGGATAGGCATGATTGCATTATTTCAACTAGTTAATTGAAATTTTCTTGGAAGATTAGGGAGAGTGGATGCCTAGAAAGATTTTTTTTTAATTAGTTTTAGGTTTCAGAGAGTAGATTCCTGAAAAAAATGTGTTTGTTTTATGAAAAATGTGAGGGTGTTACTGCTAAAAAGTTGATTTAAATTTCGTTTTTGAATAAGGGTGATTGCAATATTTCAACAAGTCAATTGAAATTTTCTTGCACGATTAGGGACAGTGGATGCCTAGAAAGATATTTTTTTTAAATTAGTTTTAGGTTCCAGAGAGTAGATTCCTGAAAAAAATGTGTTTGTTTTATGAAAAATGTGAGTGTGTTACTGCTAAAAAGTTGATTTAAATTTCGTTTTTGGATAAGGGTGATTGCAATATTTCAACAAGTCAATTGAAATTTTCTTGCACGATTAGGGACAGTGGATGCCTAGAAAGATGTGTTTTTAAAATTAGTTTTAGGTTCCAGAGAGTAGATTCCTGAAAAAAATGTGTTTGTTTTATGAAAAATGTGAGTGTGTTACTGCTAAAAAGTTGATTTAAATTTCGTTTTTGGATAAGGGTGATTGCAATACTTCAACAAGTCAATTGAAATTTTCTTGCACGATTAGGGACAGTGGATGCATAGAAAGATTTCTTTTTTAAATTAGTATTAGGTTTCAGAGAGTAGATTCCTGAAAAAAATGTGTTTATTTTATGAAAAATGTGAGTGTGTTGCTGCTAAAAAGTTGATTTAAATTTCATTTTTGGATAAGGGTGATTGCAATATTTCAACAAGTCAATTGAAATTTTCTTGCACGATTAGGGACAGTGGATGCCTAGAAAGATGTTTTTTTAAAATTAGTTTTAGGTTCCAGAGAGTAGATTCCTGAAAAAAATGTGTTTGTTTTATGAAAAATGTGAGTGTGTTACTGCAAAAAAGTTGATTTAAATATCGTTTTTGGATAAGGGTGATTGCAATATTTCAACAAGTTAATTGAAATTTTCTTGCAAGATTAGGGAGAGTGGATGCCTAGAAAGATGTTTTTTACAAATTCGTTATAGGTTCCTGAGAGTGGATTCCTGAAAAAAAAATTATTTGTTTCATGAAAAATGTGAGTGTGTTACTGCAAAAAAGTTGATTTAAATTTAGTTTCAGGATAAGCGTGAATGCATCATTTCAACAAGTTAATTGAAATTTTCTTGCACGATTAGGGAGAGTGGATGCATAGAAAGATGTTTTTTTTATATTTGTTTTAGGTTCCAGAGAGTTGATTCCTGAAAAAATGTGTTTGTTTTATGAAAAATGTGAGTGTGTTACTGCTAAAAAGTTGATTTAAATTTCGTTTTTGGATAAGGGTGATTGCAATATTTCAACAAGTCAATTGAAATTTTCTTGCACGATTAGGGACAGTGGATGCCTAGAAAGATGTTTTTTTAAAATTAGTTTTAGGTTCCAGAGAGTAGATTCCTGAAAAAAATGTGTTTGTTTTATGAAAAATGTGAGTGTGTTACTGCTAAAAAGTTGATTTAAATTTCGTTTTTGGGTAAGGGTGATTGCAATACTTCAACAAGTCAATTTAAATTTTCTTGCACGATTAGGGACAGTGGATGCCTAGAAAGATGTTTTTTTAAATTAGTTTTAGGTTCCAGAGAGTAGATTCCTGAAAAAAATGTGTTTGTTTTATGAAAAATGTGAGTGTGTTACTGCTAAAAAGTTGATTTAAATTTCGTTTTTGGATAAGGGTGATTGCAATACTTCAACAAGTCAATTGAAATTTTCTTGCACGATTAGGGACAGTGGATGCATAGAAAGATTTCTTTTTTAAATTAGTATTAGGTTTCAGAGAGTAGATTCCTGAAAAAAATGTGTTTGTTTTATGAAAAATGTGAGTGTGTTACTGCTAAAAAGTTGATTTAAATTTCGTTTTTGGATAAGGGTCATTGCAATATTTCAACTAGTCAATTGAAATTTTCTTGTACGATTAGGGACAGTGGATGCCTAGAAAGATGTTTTTTTAAAATTAGTTTTAGGTTCCAGAGAGTAGATTCCTGAAAAAAATGTGTTTGTTTTATGAAAAATGTGAGTGTGTTACTGCTAAAAAGTTGATTTAAATTTCATTTTTTGATAAGGGTGATTGCAATATTTCAACAAGTCAATTGAAATTTTCTTGCACGATTAGGGACAGTGGATGCCTAGAAAGATGTTTTTTTAAAATTAGTTTTAGGTTCCAGAGAGTAGATTCCTGAAAAAAAAATTATTTGTTTCATGAAAAATGTGAGTGTGTTACTGCAAAAAAGTTGATTTAAATTTAGTTTCAGGATAAGCGTGAATGCATCATTTCAACAAGTTAATTGAAATTTTCTTGCACGATTAGGGAGAGTGGATGCATAGAAAGATGTTTTTTTTATATTTGTTTTAGGTTCCAGAGAGTTGATTCCTGAAAAAATGTGTTTGTTTTATGAAAAATGTGAGTGTGTTACTGCTAAAAAGTTGATTTAAATTTCGTTTTTGGATAAGGGTGATTGCAATATTTCAACAAGTCAATTGAAATTTTCTTGCACGATTAGGGACAGTGGATGCCTAGAAAGATGTTTTTTTAAAATTAGTTTTAGGTTTCAGAGAGTAGATTTCTGAAAAAAATGTGTTTGTTTTATGAAAAATGTGAGTGTGTTACTGCTAAAAAGTTGATTTAAATTTCGTTTTTGGATAAGGGTGATTGCAATATTTCAACAAGTCAATTGAAATTTTCTTGCACGATTAGGGACAGTGGATGCCTAGAAAGATGTTTTTTTTAAATTAGTTTTAGGTTCCAGAGAGTAGATTCCTGAACAAAAAATGTGTTTGTTTTATGAAAAATGTGAGTGTGTTACTGCTAAAAAGTTGATTTAAATTTCGTTTTTGGATAAGGGTGATTGCAATACTTCAACAAGTCAATTGAAATTTTCTTGCACGATTAGGGACAGTGGATGCCTAGAAAGATGTTTTTTTTAAAATTAGTTTTAGGTTCCAGAGAGTAGATTCCTGAAAAAAAATTGTTTGTTTTATTAAAATGTGAGGGTGTTACTGCTAAAAAGTTGATTTAAATTTCGTTTTTGAGTAAGGGTGATTGCAATATTTCAACAAGTCAATTGAAATTTTCTTGCACGATTAGGGACAGTGGATGACTAGAAAGATGTTTTTTTAAAATTAGTTTTAGGTTCCAGAGAGTAGATTCCTGAAAAAAATGTGTTTGTTTTATGAAAAATGTGAGTGTGTTACTGCTAAAAAGTTGATTTAAATTTCATTTTTGGATAAGGGTGATTGCAATATTTCAACAAGTCAATTGAAATTTTCTTGCACGATTAGGGACAGTGGATGCCTAGAAAGATGTTTTTTAAAAATTAGTTTTAGGTTCCAGAGAGTAGATTCCTGAAAAAAATGTGTTTGTTTTATGAAAAATGTGAGTGTGTTACTGCTAAAAAGTTGATTTAAATATCGTTTTTGGATAAGGGTGATTGCAATATTTCAATAAGTTAATTGAAATTTTCTTGGAAGATTAGGGAGAGTGGATGCCTAGAAAGATGTTTTTTTAATTAGTTTTAGGTTTCAGAGAGTAGATTCCTGAAAAAAATGTGTTTGTTTTATGAAAAATGTGAGGGTGTTACTGCTAAAAAGTTGATTTAAATTTCGTTTTTGAATAAGGGTGATTGCAATATTTCAACAAGTCAATTGAAATTTTCTTGCACGATTAGGGACAGTGGATGCCTAGAAAGATATTTTTTTAAAATTAGTTTTAGGTTTCAGAGAGTAGATTCCTGAAAAAAATGTGTTTGTTTTATGAAAAATGTGAGTGTGTTACTGCTAAAAAGTTGATTTAAATTTCGTTTTTGGATAAGGGTGATTGCAATATTTCAACAAGTCAATTGAAATTTTCTTGCACGATTAGGGACAGTGGATGCCTAGAAAGATGTTTTTTTTAAATTAGTTTTAGGTTCCAGAGAGTAGATTCCTGAAAAAAATGTGTTTGTTTCATGAAAAATGTGAGTGTGTTACTGCTAAAAAGTTGATTTAAATTTCGTTTTTGGATAAGGGTGATTGCAATACTTCAACAAGTCAATTGAAATTTTCTTGCACGATTAGGGACAGTGGATGCATAGAAAGATTTCTTTTTTAAATTAGTATTAGGTTTCAGAGAGTAGATTCCTGAAAAAAATGTGTTTGTTTTATGAAAAATGTGAGGGTGTTACTGCTAAAAAGTTGATTTAAATTTTGTTTTTGAATAAGGGTGATTGCAATATTTCAACAAGTCAATTGAAATTTTCTTGCACGATTAGGGACAGTGGATGCCTAGAAAGATGTTTTTTTAAAATTAGTTTTAGGTTCCAGAGAGTAGATTCCTGAAAAAAATGTGTTTGTTTTATGAAAAATGTGAGTGTGTTACTGCTAAAAAGTTGATTTAAATTTCATTTTTGGATAAGGGTGATTGCAATATTTCAACAAGTCAATTGAAATTTTCTTGCACGATTAGGGACAGTGGATGCCTAGAAAGATGTTTTTTTAAAATTAGTTTTAGGTTCCAGAGAGTAGATTCCTGAAAAAAATGTGTTTGTTTTATGAAAAATGTGAGTGTGTTACGGCAAAAAAGTTGATTTAAATATCGTTTTTGGATAAGGGTGATTGCAATATTTCAACAAGTTAATTGAAATTTTCTTGCAAGATTAGGGACAGTGGATGCCTAGAAAGATGTCTTTTTAAAATTAGTTTTAGGTTTCAGAGAGTAGATTTCTGAAAAAAATGTGTTTGTTTTATGAAAAATGTGAGTGTGTTACTGCTAAAAAGTTGATTTAAATTTCGTTTTTGGATAAGGGTGATTGCAATATTTCAACAAGTCAATTGAAATTTTCTTGCACGATTAGGGACAGTGGATGCCTAGAAAGATGTTTTTTTTAAATTAGTTTTAGGTTCCAGAGAGTAGATTCCTGAACAAAAAATGTGTTTGTTTTATGAAAAATGTGAGTGTGTTACTGCTAAAAAGTTGATTTAAATTTCGTTTTTGGATAAGGGTGATTGCAATACTTCAACAAGTCAATTGAAATTTTCTTGCACGATTAGGGACAGTGGATGCCTAGAAAGATGTTTTTTTTAAAATTAGTTTTAGGTTCCAGAGAGTAGATTCCTGAAAAAAAATTGTTTGTTTTATTAAAATGTGAGGGTGTTACTGCTAAAAAGTTGATTTAAATTTCGTTTTTGGATAAGGGTGATTGCAATACTTCAACAAGTCAATTGAAATTTTCTTGCACGATTAGGGACAGTGGATGCATAGAAAGATTTCTTTTTTAAATTAGTTTTAGGTTCCGGAGAGTAGATTCCTGAAAAAAATGTGTTTGTTTTATGAAAAATGTGAGTGTGTTACTGCTAAAATGTTGATTTAAATTTCGTTTTTGGATAAGGGTGATTGCAATATTTCAACAAGTCAATTGAAATTTTCTTGCACGAATAGGGACAGTGGATGCCTAGAAAGATGTTTTTTTAAAATTAGTTTTAGGTTCCAGAGAGTAGATTCCTGAAAAAAATGTGTTTGTTTTATGAAAAATGTGAGTGTGTTACTGCAAAAAAGTTGATTTAAATATCGTTTTTGGATAAAGGTGATTGCAATATTTCAACAAGTTAATTGAAATTTTCTTGCAAGATTAGGGAGAGTGGATGCCTAGAAAGATGTTTTTTACAAATTCGTTATAGGTTCCAGAGAGTGGATTCCTGAAAAAAAAATTATTTGTTTCATGAAAAATGTGAGTGTGTTACTGCAAAAAAGTTGATTTAAATTTAGTTTCAGGATAAGCATGAATGCATCATTTCAACAAGTTAATTGAAATTTTCTTGCACGATTAGGGAGAGTGGATGCATAGAAAGATGTTTTTTTTATATTTGTTTTAGGTTCCAGAGAGTTGATTCCTGAAAAAAATGTGTTTGTTTTATGAAAAATGTGAGTGTGTTACTGCTAAAAAGTTTATTTAAATTTAGCTTCAGGATAGGCATGATTGCATTATTTCAACTAGTTAATTGAAATTTTCTTGCACGATTAGGGAGAGTGGATGCATAGAAAGATGTTTTTTTATATTTGTTTTAGGTTCCAGAGAGTTGATTCCTGAAAAAATGTGTTTGTTTTATGAAAAATGTGAGTGTGTTACTGCTAAAAAGTTGATTTAAATTTCGTTTTTGGATAAGGGTGATTGCAATATTTCAACAAGTCAATTGAAATTTTCTTGCACGATTAGGGACAGTGGATGCCTAGAAAGATGTTTTTTTAAAATTAGTTTTAGGTTCCAGAGAGTAGATTCCTGAAAAAAATGTGTTTGTTTTATGAAAAATGTGAGTGTGTTACTGCTAAAAAGTTGATTTAAATTTCGTTTTTGGATAAGGGTGATTGCAATACTTCAACAAGTCAATTGAAATTTTCTTGCACGATTAGGGACAGTGGATGCCTAGAAAGATTTCTTTTTAAATTAGTTTTAGGTTCCAGAGAGTAGATTCCTGAAAAAAATGTGTTTGTTTTATGAAAAATGTGAGAGTGTTACTGCTAAAAAGTTGATTTAAATTTCGTTTTTGAATAAGGGTGATTGCAATATTTCAACAAGTCAATTGAAATTTTCTTGTACGATTAGGGACAGTGGATGCCTAGAAAGATTTTTTTTAAATTAGTTTTAGGTTCCAGAGAGTAGATTCCTGAAAAAAATGTGTTTGTTTTATGAAAAATGTGAGTGTGTTACTGCTAAAAAGTTGATTTAAATTTCATTTTTGGATAAGGGTGATTGCAATATTTCAACAAGTCAATTGAAATTTTCTTGCACGATTAGGGACAGTGGATGCCTAGAAAGATGTGTTTTTAAAATTAGTTTTAGGTTCCAGAGAGTAGATTCCTGAAAAAAATGTGTTTGTTTTATGAAAAATGTGAGTGTGTTACTGCAAAAAAGTTGATTTAAATATCGTTTTTGGATAAGGGTGATTGCAATATTTCAACAAGTTAATTGAAATTTTCTTGCAAGATTAGGGAGAGTGGATGCCTAGAAATATGTTTTTTACAAATTCGTTATAGGTTCCAGAGAGTGGATTCCTGAAAAAAAAATTATTTGTTTCATGAAAAATGTGAGTGGGTTACTGCAAAAAAGTTGATTTAAATTTGGTTTCAGGATAAGCGTGAATGCATCATTTCAACAAGTTAATTGAAATTTTCTTGCACGATTAGGGAGAGTGGATGCATAGAAAGATGTTTTTTTTATATTTGTTTTAGGTTCCAGAGAGTTGATTCCTGAAAAAATGTGTTTGTTTTATGAAAAATGTGAGTGTGTTACTGCTAAAAAGTTGATTTAAATTTCGTTTTTGGATAAGGGTGATTGCAATATTTCAACAAGTCAATTGAAATTTTCTTGCATGATTAGGGACAGTGGATGCCTAGAAAGATGTTTTTTTAAAATTAGTTTTAGGTTCCAGAGAGTAGATTCCTGAAAAAATGTGTTTGTTTTATGAAAAATGTGAGTGTGTTACTGCTAAAAAGTTGATTTAAATTTCGTTTTTGGGTAAGGGTGATTGCAATACTTCAACAAGTCAATTGAAATTTTCTTGCACGATTAGGGACAGTGGATGCCTAGAAAGATGTTTTTTTTAAATTAGTTTTAGGTTCCAGAGAGTAGATTCCTGACAAAAATGTGTTTGTTTTATGAAAAATGTGAGTGTGTTACTGCTAAAAAGTTGATTTAAATTTCGTTTTTGCATAAGGGTGATTGCAATACTTCAACAAGTCAATTGAAATTTTCTTGCACGATTAGGGACAGTGGATGCATAGAAAGATTTCTTTTTTAAATTAGTATTAGGTTTCAGAGAGTAGATTCCTGAAAAAAATGTGTTTGTTTTATGAAAAATGTGAGGGTGTTAGTGCTAAAAAGTTGATTTAAATTTCGTTTTTGAATAAGGGTGATTGCAATATTTCAACAAGTCAATTGAAATTTTCTTGTACGATTAGGGACAGTGGATGCCTAGAAAGATGTTTTTTTTAAATTAGTTTTAGGTTCCAGAGAGTAGATTCCTGAAAAAAATGTGTTTGTTTTATGAAAAATGTGAGTGTGTTACTGCTAAAAAGTTGATTTAAATTTCGTTTTTGAATAAGGGTGATTGCAATATTTCAACAAGTCAATTGAAATTTTCTTGCACGATTAGGGACAGTGGATGCCTAGAAAGATTTTTTTTTAAATTAGTTTTAGGTTCCAGAGAGTAGATTCCTGAAAAAAATGTGTTTGTTTTATGAAAAATGTGAGTGTGTTACTGCTAAAATGTTGATTTAAATTTTGTTTTTGGATAAGGGTGATTGCAATATTTCAACAAGTCAATTGAAATTTTCTTGCACGATTAGGGACAGTGGATGCCTAGAAAGATGTTTTTTTAAAATTAGTTTTAGGTTCCAGAGAGTAGATTCCTGAAAAAAATGTGTTTGTTTTATGAAAAATGTGAGTGTGTTACTGCAAAAATGTTGATTTAAATATCGTTTTTGGATAAAGGTGATTGCAATATTTCAACAAGTTAATTGAAATTTTCTTGCAAGATTAGGGAGAGTGGATGCCTAGAAAGATGTTTTTTACAAATTCGTTATAGGTTCCAGAGAGTGGATTCCTGAAAAAAAAATTATTTGTTTCATGAAAAATGTGAGTGTGTTACTGCAAAAAAGTTGATTTAAATTTAGTTTCAGGTTAAGCATGAATGCATCATTTCAACAAGTTAATTGAAATTTTCTTGCACGATTAGGGAGAGTGGATGCATAGAAAGATGTTTTTTTTATATTTGTTTTAGGTTCCAGAGAGTTGATTCCTGAAAAAAATGTGTTTGTTTTATGAAAAATGTGAGTGTGTTACTGCTAAAAAGTTTATTTAAATTTAGCTTCAGGATAGGCATGATTGCATTATTTCAACTAGTTAATTGAAATTTTCTTGCACGATTAGGGAGAGTGGATGCATAGAAAGATGTTTTTTTTATATTTGTTTTAGGTTCCAGAGAGTTGATTCCTGAAAAAATGTGTTTGTTTTATGAAAAATGTGAGTGTGTTACTGCTAAAAAGTTGATTTAAATTTCGTTTTTGGATAAGGGTGATTGCAATACTTCAACAAGTCAATTGAAATTTTCTTGCACGATTAGGGACAGTGGATGCCTAGAAAGATTTTTTTTTAAATTAGTTTTAGGTTCCAGAGAGTAGATTCCTGAAAAAAATGTGTTTGTTTTATGAAAAATGTGAGGGTGTTACTGCTAAAAAGTTGATTTAAATTTGGTTTCAGGATAAGCGTGAATGCATCATTTCAACAAGTTAATTGAAATTTTCTTGCACGATTAGGGAGAGTGGAAGCATAGAAAGATGTTTTTTTTATATTTGTTTTAGGTTCCAGAGAGTTGATTCCTGAAAAAAATGTGTTTGTTTTATGAAAAATATGAGTGTGTTACTGCTAAAAAGTTTATTTAAATGTAGCTTCAGGATAGGCATGATTGCATTATTTCAACTAGTTAATTGAAATTTTCTTGGAAGATTAGGGAGAGTGGATGCCTAGAAAGATTTTTTTTTAATTAGTTTTAGGTTTCAGAGAGTAGATTCCTGAAAAAAATGTGTTTGTTTTATGAAAAATGTGAGGGTGTTACTGCTAAAAAGTTGATTTAAATTTCGTTTTTGAATAAGGGTGATTGCAATATTTCAACAAGTCAATTGAAATTTTCTTGCACGATTAGGGACAGTGGATGCCTAGAAAGATATTTTTTTTAAATTAGTTTTAGGTTTCAGAGAGTAGATTCCAGAAAAAAATGTGTTTGTTTTATGAAAAATGTGAGTGTGTTACTGCTAAAAAGTTGATTTAAATTTCGTTTTTGGATAAGGGTGATTGCAATATTTCAACAAGTCAATTGAAATTTTCTTGCACGATTAGGGACAGTGGATGCCTAGAAAGATGTGTTTTTAAAATTAGTTTTAGGTTCCAGAGAGTAGATTCCTGAAAAAAATGTGTTTGTTTTATGAAAAATGTGAGTGTGTTACTGCTAAAAAGTTGATTTAAATTTCGTTTTTGGATAAGGGTGATTGCAATACTTCAACAAGTCAATTGAAATTTTCTTGCACGATTAGGGACAGTGGATGCATAGAAAGATTTCTTTTTTAAATTAGTATTAGGTTTCAGAGAGTAGATTCCTGATAAAAATGTGTTTGTTTTATGAAAAATGTGAGTGTGTTGCTGCTAAAAAGTTGATTTAAATTTCATTTTTGGATAAGGGTGATTGCAATATTTCAACAAGTCAATTGAAATTTTCTTGCACGATTAGGGACAGTGGATGCCTAGAAAGATGTTTTTTTAAAATTAGTTTTAGGTTCCAGAGAGTAGATTCCTGAAAAAAATGTGTTTGTTTTATGAAAAATGTGAGTGTGTTACTGCAAAAAAGTTGATTTAAATATCGTTTTTGGATAAGGGTGATTGCAATATTTCAACAAGTTAATTGAAATTTTCTTGCAAGATTAGGGAGAGTGGATGCCTAGAAAGATGTTTTTTACAAATTCGTTATAGGTTCCAGAGAGTGGATTCCTGAAAAAAATGTGTTTGTTTTATGAAAAATGTGAGGGTGTTACTGCTAAAAAGTTGATTTAAATTTCGTTTTTGAATAAGGGTGATTGCAATATTCCAACAAGTCAATTGAAATTTTCTTGCACGATTAGGGACAGTGGATGCCTAGAAAGATGTTTTTTTAAAATTAGTTTTAGGGTCCAGAGAGTAGATTCCTGAAAAAAATGTGTTTGTTTTATGAAAAATGTGAGTGTGTTACTGCTAAAATGTTGATTTAAATTTCGTTTTTGGATAAGGGTGATTGCAATATTTCAACAAGTCAATTGAAATTTTCTTGCACGATTAGGGACAGTGGATGCCTAGAAAGATGTTTTTTTTTAATTTGTTTTAGGTTCCAGAGAGTAGATTCCTGAAAAAAATGTGTTTGTTTTATGAAAAATGTGAGTGTGTTACTGCAAAAAAGTTGATTTAAATATCGTTTTTGGATAAGGGTGAATGCAATATTTCAACAAGTTAATTGAAATTTTCTTGCAAGATTAGGGAGAGTAGATGCCTAGAAAGATGTTTTTTACAAATTCGTTATAGGTTCCAGAGAGTGGATTCCTGAAAAAAAAATTATTTGTTTCATGAAAAATGTGAGTGTGTTACTGCAAAAAAGTTAATTTAAATTTAGTTTCAGGATAAGCGTGAATGCATCATTTCAACAAGTTAATTGAAATTTTCTTGCACGATTAGGGAGAGTGGATGCATAGAAAGATGTTTTTTTTATATTTGTTTTAGGTTCCAGAGAGTTGATTCCTGAAAAAATGTGTTTGTTTTATGAAAAATGTGAGTGTGTTACTGCTAAAAAGTTGATTTAAATTTCGTTTTTGGATAAGGGTGATTGCAATATTTCAACAAGTCAATTGAAATTTTCTTGCACGATTAGGGACAGTGGATGCCTAGAAAGATGTTTTTTTAAAATTAGTTTTAGGTTCCAGAGAGTAGATTCCTGAAAAAAATGTGTTTGTTTTATGAAAAATGTGAGTGTGTTACTGCTAAAAAGTTGATTTAAATTTCGTTTTTGGGTAAGGGTGATTGCAATACTTCAACAAGTCAATTTAAATTTTCTTGCACGATTAGGGACAGTGGATGCCTAGAAAGATGTTTTTTTAAATTAGTTTTAGGTTCCAGAGAGTAGATTCCTGAAAAAAATGTGTTTGTTTTATGAAAAATGTGAGTGTGTTACTGCAAAAATGTTGATTTAAATATCGTTTTTGGATAAAGGTGATTGCAATATTTCAACAAGTTAATTGAAATTTTCTTGCAAGATTAGGGAGAGTGGATGCCTAGAAAGATGTTTTTTACAAATTCGTTATAGGTTCCAGAGAGTGGATTCCTGAAAAAAAAATTATTTGTTTCATGAAAAATGTGAGTGTGTTACTGCAAAAAAGTTGATTTAAATTTAGTTTCAGGTTAAGCATGAATGCATCATTTCAACAAGTTAATTGAAATTTTCTTGCACGATTAGGGAGAGTGGATGCATAGAAAGATGTTTTTTTTATATTTGTTTTAGGTTCCAGAGAGTTGATTCCTGAAAAAAATGTGTTTGTTTTATGAAAAATGTGAGTGTGTTACTGCTAAAAAGTTTATTTAAATTTAGCTTCAGGATAGGCATGATTGCATTATTTCAACTAGTTAATTGAAATTTTCTTGCACGATTAGGGAGAGTGGATGCGTAGAAAGATGTTTTTTTTATATTTGTTTTAGGTTCCAGAGAGTTGATTCCTGAAAAAATGTGTTTGTTTTATGAAAAATGTGAGTGTGTTACTGCTAAAAAGTTGATTTAAATTTCGTTTTTGGATAAGGGTGATTGCAATACTTCAACAAGTCAATTGAAATTTTCTTGCACGATTAGGGACAGTGGATGCCTAGAAAGATTTTTTTTTAAATTAGTTTTAGGTTCCAGAGAGTAGATTCCTGAAAAAAATGTGTTTGTTTTATGAAAAATGTGAGGGTGTTACTGCTAAAAAGTTGATTTAAATTTGGTTTCAGGATAAGCGTGAATGCATCATTTCAACAAGTTAATTGAAATTTTCTTGCACGATTAGGGAGAGTGGAAGCATAGAAAGATGTTTTTTTTATATTTGTTTTAGGTTCCAGAGAGTTGATTCCTGAAAAAAATGTGTTTGTTTTATGAAAAATATGAGTGTGTTACTGCTAAAAAGTTTATTTAAATGTAGCTTCAGGATAGGCATGATTGCATTATTTCAACTAGTTAATTGAAATTTTCTTGGAAGATTAGGGAGAGTGGATGCCTAGAAAGATTTTTTTTTAATTAGTTTTAGGTTTCAGAGAGTAGATTCCTGAAAAAAATGTGTTTGTTTTATGAAAAATGTGAGGGTGTTACTGCTAAAAAGTTGATTTAAATTTCGTTTTTGAATAAGGGTGATTGCAATATTTCAACAAGTCAATTGAAATTTTCTTGCACGATTAGGGACAGTGGATGCCTAGAAAGATATTTTTTTTAAATTAGTTTTAGGTTCCAGAGAGTAGATTCCTGAAAAAAATGTGTTTGTTTTATGAAAAATGTGAGTGTGTTACTGCTAAAAAGTTGATTTAAATTTCGTTTTTGGATAAGGGTGATTGCAATATTTCAACAAGTCAATTGAAATTTTCTTGCACGATTAGGGACAGTGGATGCCTAGAAAGATGTGTTTTTAAAATTAGTTTTAGGTTCCAGAGAGTAGATTCCTGAAAAAAATGTGTTTGTTTTATGAAAAATGTGAGTGTGTTACTGCTAAAAAGTTGATTTAAATTTCGTTTTTGGATAAGGGTGATTGCAATACTTCAACAAGTCAATTGAAATTTTCTTGCACGATTAGGGACAGTGGATGCATAGAAAGATTTCTTTTTTAAATTAGTATTAGGTTTCAGAGAGTAGATTCCTGAAAAAAATGTGTTTATTTTATGAAAAATGTGAGTGTGTTGCTGCTAAAAAGTTGATTTAAATTTCATTTTTGGATAAGGGTGATTGCAATATTTCAACAAGTCAATTGAAATTTTCTTGCACGATTAGGGACAGTGGATGCCTAGAAAGATGTTTTTTTAAAATTAGTTTTAGGTTCCAGAGAGTAGATTCCTGAAAAAAATGTGTTTGTTTTATGAAAAATGTGAGTGTGTTACTGCAAAAAAGTTGATTTAAATATCGTTTTTGGATAAGGGTGATTGCAATATTTCAACAAGTTAATTGAAATTTTCTTGCAAGATTAGGGAGAGTGGATGCCTAGAAAGATGTTTGTTACAAATTCGTTATAGGTTCCTGAGAGTGGATTCCTGAAAAAAAAATTATTTGTTTCATGAAAAATGTGAGTGTGTTACTGCAAAAAAGTTGATTTAAATTTAGTTTCAGGATAAGCGTGAATGCATCATTTCAACAAGTTAATTGAAATTTTCTTGCACGATTAGGGAGAGTGGATGCATAGAAAGATGTTTTTTTTATATTTGTTTTAGGTTCCAGAGAGTTGATTCCTGAAAAAATGTGTTTGTTTTATGAAAAATGTGAGTGTGTTACTGCTAAAAAGTTGATTTAAATTTCGTTTTTGGATAAGGGTGATTGCAATATTTCAACAAGTCAATTGAAATTTTCTTGCACGATTAGGGACAGTGGATGCCTAGAAAGATGTTTTTTTAAAATTAGTTTTAGGTTCCAGAGAGTAGATTCCTGAAAAAAATGTGTTTGTTTTATGAAAAATGTGAGTGTGTTACTGCTAAAAAGTTGATTTAAATTTCGTTTTTGGGTAAGGGTGATTGCAATACTTCAACAAGTCAATTTAAATTTTCTTGCACGATTAGGGACAGTGGATGCCTAGAAAGATGTTTTTTTAAATTAGTTTTAGGTTCCAGAGAGTAGATTCCTGAAAAAAATGTGTTTGTTTTATGAAAAATGTGAGTGTGTTACTGCTAAAAAGTTGATTTAAATTTCGTTTTTGGATAAGGGTGATTGCAATACTTCAACAAGTCAATTGAAATTTTCTTGCACGATTAGGGACAGTGGATGCATAGAAAGATTTCTTTTTTAAATTAGTATTAGGTTTCAGAGAGTAGATTCCTGAAAAAAATGTGTTTGTTTTATGAAAAATGTGAGTGTGTTACTGCTAAAAAGTTGATTTAAATTTCGTTTTTGGATAAGGGTCATTGCAATATTTCAACTAGTCAATTGAAATTTTCTTGTACGATTAGGGACAGTGGATGCCTAGAAAGATGTTTTTTTAAAATTAGTTTTAGGTTCCAGAGAGTAGATTCCTGAAAAAAATGTGTTTGTTTTATGAAAAATGTGAGTGTGTTACTGCTAAAAAGTTGATTTAAATTTCATTTTTTGATAAGGGTGATTGCAATATTTCAACAAGTCAATTGAAATTTTCTTGCACGATTAGGGACAGTGGATGCCTAGAAAGATGTTTTTTTAAAATTAGTTTTAGGTTCCAGAGAGTAGATTCCTGAAAAAAAAATTATTTGTTTCATGAAAAATGTGAGTGTGTTACTGCAAAAAAGTTGATTTTAATTTAGTTTCAGGATAAGCGTGAATGCATCATTTCAACAAGTTAATTGAAATTTTCTTGCACGATTAGGGAGAGTGGATGCATAGAAAGATGTTTTTTTT
Source organism: Lissotriton vulgaris (assembly GCF_964263255.1). NCBI lineage: Eukaryota > Metazoa > Chordata > Amphibia > Caudata > Salamandridae > Lissotriton > Lissotriton vulgaris. Next base: position 1,014,557 of record NW_028247791.1, on the reverse strand, counting down.
ATATTTGTTTTAGGTTCCAGAGAGTTGATTCCTGAAAAAATGTGTTTGTTTTATGAAAAATGTGAGTGTGTTACTGCTAAAAAGTTGATTTAAATTTCGTTTTTGGATAAGGGTGATTGCAATATTTCAACAAGTCAATTGAAATTTTCTTGCACGATTAGGGACAGTGGATACCTAGAAAGATGTTTTTTTAAAATTAGTTTTAGGTTTCAGAGAGTAGATTTCTGAAAAAAATGTGTTTGTTTTATGAAAAATGTGAGTGTGTTACTGCTAAAAAGTTGATTTAAATTTCGTTTTTGGATAAGGGTGATTGCAATATTTCAACAAGTCAATTGAAATTTTCTTGCACGATTAGGGACAGTGGATGCCTAGAAAGATGTTTTTTTTAAATTAGTTTTAGGTTCCAGAGAGTAGATTCCTGAACAAAAAATGTGTTTGTTTTATGAAAAATGTGAGTGTGTTACTGCTAAAAAGTTGATTTAAATTTCGTTTTTGGATAAGGGTGATTGCAATACTTCAACAAGTCAATTGAAATTTTCTTGCACGATTAGGGACAGTGGATGCCTAGAAAGATGTTTTTTTTAAAATTAGTTTTAGGTTCCAGAGAGTAGATTCCTGAAAAAAAATTGTTTGTTTTATTAAAATGTGAGGGTGTTACTGCTAAAAAGTTGATTTAAATTTTGTTTTTGAGTAAGGGTGATTGCAATATTTCAACAAGTCAATTGAAATTTTCTTGCACGATTAGGGACAGTGGATGACTAGAAAGATGTTTTTTTAAAATTAGTTTTAGGTTCCAGAGAGTAGATTCCTGAAAAAAATGTGTTTGTTTTATGAAAAATGTGAGTGTGTTACTGCTAAAAAGTTGATTTAAATTTCATTTTTGGATAAGGGTGATTGCAATATTTCAACAAGTCAATTGAAATTTTCTTGCACGATTAGGGACAGTGGATGCCTAGAAAGATGTTTTTTAAAAATTAGTTTTAGGTTCCAGAGAGTAGATTCCTGAAAAAAATGTGTTTGTTTTATGAAAAATGTGAGTGTGTTACTGCTAAAAAGTTGATTTAAATATCGTTTTTGGATAAGGGTGATTGCAATATTTCAATAAGTTAATTGAAATTTTCTTGGAAGATTAGGGAGAGTGGATGCCTAGAAAGATGTTTTTTTAATTAGTTTTAGGTTTCAGAGAGTAGATTCCTGAAAAAAATGTGTTTGTTTTATGAAAAATGTGAGGGTGTTACTGCTAAAAAGTTGATTTAAATTTCGTTTTTGAATAAGGGTGATTGCAATATTTCAACAAGTCAATTGAAATTTTCTTGCACGATTAGGGACAGTGGATGCCTAGAAAGATATTTTTTTAAAATTAGTTTTAGGTTTCAGAGAGTAGATTCCTGAAAAAAATGTGTTTGTTTTATGAAAAATGTGAGTGTGTTACTGCTAAAAAGTTGATTTAAATTTCGTTTTTGGATAAGGGTGATTGCAATATTTCAACAAGTCAATTGAAATTTTCTTGCACGATTAGGGACAGTGGATGCCTAGAAAGATGTTTTTTTTAAATTAGTTTTAGGTTCCAGAGAGTAGATTCCTGAAAAAAATGTGTTTGTTTCATGAAAAATGTGAGTGTGTTACTGCTAAAAAGTTGATTTAAATTTCGTTTTTGGATAAGGGTGATTGCAATACTTCAACAAGTCAATTGAAATTTTCTTGCACGATTAGGGACAGTGGATGCATAGAAAGATTTCTTTTTTAAATTAGTATTAGGTTTCAGAGAGTAGATTCCTGAAAAAAATGTGTTTGTTTTATGAAAAATGTGAGGGTGTTACTGCTAAAAAGTTGATTTAAATTTTGTTTTTGAATAAGGGTGATTGCAATATTTCAACAAGTCAATTGAAATTTTCTTGCACGATTAGGGACAGTGGATGCCTAGAAAGATGTTTTTTTAAAATTAGTTTTAGGTTCCAGAGAGTAGATTCCTGAAAAAAATGTGTTTGTTTTATGAAAAATGTGAGTGTGTTACTGCTAAAAAGTTGATTTAAATTTCATTTTTGGATAAGGGTGATTGCAATATTTCAACAAGTCAATTGAAATTTTCTTGCACGATTAGGGACAGTGGATGCCTAGAAAGATGTTTTTTTAAAATTAGTTTTAGGTTCCAGAGAGTAGATTCCTGAAAAAAATGTGTTTGTTTTATGAAAAATGTGAGTGTGTTACGGCAAAAAAGTTGATTTAAATATCGTTTTTGGATAAGGGTGATTGCAATATTTCAACAAGTTAATTGAAATTTTCTTGCAAGATTAGGGACAGTGGATGCCTAGAAAGATGTCTTTTTAAAATTAGTTTTAGGTTTCAGAGAGTAGATTTCTGAAAAAAATGTGTTTGTTTTATGAAAAATGTGAGTGTGTTACTGCTAAAAAGTTGATTTAAATTTCGTTTTTGGATAAGGGTGATTGCAATATTTCAACAAGTCAATTGAAATTTTCTTGCACGATTAGGGACAGTGGATGCCTAGAAAGATGTTTTTTTTAAATTAGTTTTAGGTTCCAGAGAGTAGATTCCTGAACAAAAAATGTGTTTGTTTTATGAAAAATGTGAGTGTGTTACTGCTAAAAAGTTGATTTAAATTTCGTTTTTGGATAAGGGTGATTGCAATACTTCAACAAGTCAATTGAAATTTTCTTGCACGATTAGGGACAGTGGATGCCTAGAAAGATGTTTTTTTTAAAATTAGTTTTAGGTTCCAGAGAGTAGATTCCTGAAAAAAAATTGTTTGTTTTATTAAAATGTGAGGGTGTTACTGCTAAAAAGTTGATTTAAATTTCGTTTTTGAATAAGGGTGATTGCAATATTTCAACAAGTCAATTGAAATTTTCTTGCACGATTAGGGACAGTGGATGACTAGAAAGATGTTTTTTTAAAATTAGTTTTAGGTTCCAGAGAGTAGATTCCTGAAAAAAATGTGTTTGTTTTATGAAAAATGTGAGTGTGTTACTGCTAAAAAGTTGATTTAAATTTCATTTTTGGATAAGGGTGATTGCAATATTTCAACAAGTCAATTGAAATTTTCTTGCACGATTAGGGACAGTGGATGCCTAGAAAGATGTTTTTTAAAAATTAGTTTTAGGTTCCAGAGAGTAGATTCCTGAAAAAAACTGTGTTTGTTTTATGAAAAATGTGAGTGTGTTACTGCTAAAAAGTTGATTTAAATATCGTTTTTGGATAAGGGTGATTGCAATATTTCAATAAGTTAATTGAAATTTTCTTGGAAGATTAGGGAGAGTGGATGCCTAGAAAGATGTTTTTTTAATTAGTTTTAGGTTTCAGAGAGTAGATTCCTGAAAAAAATGTGTTTGTTTTATGAAAAATGTGAGGGTGTTACTGCTAAAAAGTTGATTTAAATTTCGTTTTTGAATAAGGGTGATTGCAATATTTCAACAAGTCAATTGAAATTTTCTTGCACGATTAGGGACAGTGGATGCCTAGAAAGATATTTTTTTAAAATTAGTTTTAGGTTTCAGAGAGTAGATTCCTGAAAAAAATGTGTTTGTTTTATGAAAAATGTGAGTGTGTTACTGCTAAAAAGTTGATTTAAATTTCGTTTTTGGATAAGGGTGATTGCAATATTTCAACAAGTCAATTGAAATTTTCTTGCACGATTAGGGACAGTGGATGCCTAGAAAGATGTTTTTTTTAAATTAGTTTTAGGTTCCAGAGAGTAGATTCCTGAAAAAAATGTGTTTGTTTCATGAAAAATGTGAGTGTGTTACTGCTAAAAAGTTGATTTAAATTTCGTTTTTGGATAAGGGTGATTGCAATACTTCAACAAGTCAATTGAAATTTTCTTGCACGATTAGGGACAGTGGATGCATAGAAAGATTTCTTTTTTAAATCAGTATTAGGTTTCAGAGAGTAGATTCCTGAAAAAAATGTGTTTGTTTTATGAAAAATGTGAGGGTGTTACTGCTAAAAAGTTGATTTAAATTTTGTTTTTGAATAAGGGTGATTGCAATATTTCAACAAGTCAATTGAAATTTTCTTGCACGATTAGGGATAGTGGATGCCTAGAAAGATGTTTTTTTAAAATTAGTTTTAGGTTCCAGAGAGTAGATTCCTGAACAAAATGTGTTTGTTTTATGAAAAATGTGAGTGTGTTACTGCTAAAAAGTTGATTTAAATTTCATTTTTGGATAAGGGTGATTGCAATATTTCAACAAGTTAATTGAAATTTTCTTGCAAGATTAGGGAGAGTGGATGCCTAGAAAGATGTTTTTTACAAATTCGTTATAGGTTCCAGAGAGTGGATTCCTGAAAAAAAAATTATTTGTTTCATGAAAAATGTGAGTGTGTTACTGCAAAAAAGTTGATTTAAATTTAGTTTCAGGTTAAGCATGAATGCATCATTTCAACAAGTTAATTGAAATTTTCTTGCACGATTAGGGAGAGTGGATGCATAGAAAGATGTTTTTTTTATATTTGTTTTAGGTTCCAGAGAGTTGATTCCTGAAAAAAATGTGTTTGTTTTATGAAAAATGTGAGTGTGTTACTGCTAAAAAGTTTATTTAAATTTAGCTTCAGGATAGGCATGATTGCATTATTTCAACTAGTTAATTGAAATTTTCTTGCACGATTAGGGAGAGTGGATGCATAGAAAGATGTTTTTTTTATATTTGTTTTAGGTTCCAGAGAGTTGATTCCTGAAAAAATGTGTTTGTTTTATGAAAAATGTGAGTGTGTTACTGCTAAAAAGTTGATTTAAATTTCGTTTTTGGATAAGGGTGATTGCAATACTTCAACAAGTCAATTGAAATTTTCTTGCACGATTAGGGACAGTGGATGCCTAGAAAGATTTTTTTTTAAATTAGTTTTAGGTTCCAGAGAGTAGATTCCTGAAAAAAATGTGTTTGTTTTATGAAAAATGTGAGTGTGTTACTGCTAAAAAGTTGATTTAAATTTCGTTTTTGGATAAGGGTGATTGCAATATTTCAACAAGTCAATTGAAATTTTCTTGCACGATTAGGGACAGTGGATGCCTAGAAAGATGTTTTTTTTAAATTAGTTTTAGGTTCCAGAGAGTAGATTCCTGAAAAAAATGTGTTTGTTTCATGAAAAATGTGAGTGTGTTACTGCTAAAAAGTTGATTTAAATTTCGTTTTTGGATAAGGGTGATTGCAATACTTCAACAAGTCAATTGAAATTTTCTTGCACGATTAGGGACAGTGGATGCATAGAAAGATTTCTTTTTTAAATTAGTATTAGGTTTCAGAGAGTAGATTCCTGAAAAAAATGTGTTTGTTTTATGAAAAATGTGAGGGTGTTACTGCTAAAAAGTTGATTTAAATTTTGTTTTTGAATAAGGGTGATTGCAATATTTCAACAAGTCAATTGAAATTTTCTTGCACGATTAGGGATAGTGGATGCCTAGAAAGATGTTTTTTTAAAATTAGTTTTAGGTTCCAGAGAGTAGATTCCTGAAAAAAATGTGTTTGTTTTATGAAAAATGTGAGTGTGTTACTGCTAAAAAGTTGATTTAAATTTCATTTTTGGATAAGGGTGATTGCAATATTTCAACAAGTCAATTGAAATTTTCTTGCACGATTAGGGACAGTGGATGCCTAGAAAGATGTTTTTTTAAAATTAGTTTTAGGTTCCAGAGAGTAGATTCCTGAAAAAAATGTGTTTGTTTTATGAAAAATGTGAGTGTGTTACGGCAAAAAGGTTGATTTAAATATCGTTTTTGGATAAGGGTGATTGCAATATTTCAACAAGTTAATTGAAATTTTCTTGCAAGATTAGGGAGAGTGGATGCCTAGAAAGATGTTTTTTACAAATTCGTTATAGGTTCCAGAGAGTGGATTCCTGAAAAAAAAATGATTTGTTTCATGAAAAATGTGAGTGTGTTACTGCAAAAAAGTTGATTTAAATTTAGTTTCAGGATAAGCGTGAATGCATCATTTCAACAAGTTAATTGAAATTTTCTTGCACGATTAGGGAGAGTGGATGCATAGAAAGATGTTTTTTTTATATTTGTTTTAGGTTCCAGAGAGTTGATTCCTGAAAAAATGTGTTTGTTTAATGAAAAATGTGAGTGTGTTACTGCTAAAAAGTTGATTTAAATTTCGTTTTTGGATAAGGGTGATTGCAATATTTCAACAAGTCAATTGAAATTTTCTTGCACGATTAGGGACAGTGGATGCCTAGAAAGATGTTTTTTTAAAATTAGTTTTAGGTTCCAGAGAGTAGATTCCTGAAAAAAATGTGTTTGTTTTATGAAAAATGTGAGTGTGTTACTGCTAAAAAGTTGATTTAAATTTCGTTTTTGGATAAGGGTGATTGCAATACTTCAACAAGTCAATTGAAATTTTCTTGCACGATTAGGGACAGTGGATGCCTAGAAAGATGTTTTTTTAAATTAGTTTTAGGTTCCAGAGAGTAGATTCCTGAAAAAAATGTGTTTGTTTTATGAAAAATGTGAGGGTGTTACTGCTAAAAAGTTGATTTAAATTTCGTTTTTGAATAAGGGTGATTGCAATATTTCAACAAGTCAATTGAAATTTTCTTGCACGATTAGGGACAGTGGATGCCTAGAAAGATGTTTTTTTAAAATTAGTTTTAGGTTCCAGAGAGTAGATTCCTGAAAAAAATGTGTTTGTTTTATGAAAAATGTGAGTGTGTTACTGCTAAAATGTTGATTTAAATTTCGTTTTTGGATAAGGGTGATTGCAATATTTCAACAAGTCAATTGAAATTTTCTTGCACGATTAGGGACAGTGGATGCCTAGAAAGATGTTTTTTTAAAATTAGTTTTAGGTTCCAGAGAGTAGATTCCTGAAAAAATGTGTTTGTTTTATGAAAAATGTGAGTGTGTTACTGCAAAAAAGTTGATTTAAATATCGTTTTTGGATAAAGGTGATTGCAATATTTCAACAAGTTAATTGAAATTTTCTTGCAAGATTAGGGAGAGTGGATGCCTAGAAAGATGTTTTTTACAAATTCGTTATAGGTTCCAGAGAGTGGATTCCTGAAAAAAAAATTATTTGTTTCATGAAAAATGTGAGTGTGTTACTGCAAAAAAGTTGATTTAAATTTAGTTTCAGGTTAAGCATGAATGCATCATTTCAACAAGTTAATTGAAATTTTCTTGCACGATTAGGGAGAGTGGATGCATAGAAAGATTTTTTTTTATATTTGTTTTAGGTTCCAGAGAGTTGATTCCTGAAAAAAATGTGTTTGTTTTATGAAAAATGTGAGTGTGTTACTGCTAAAAAGTTTATTTAAATTTAGCTTCAGGATAGGCATGATTGCATTATTTCAACTAGTTAATTGAAATTTTCTTGCACGATTAGGGAGAGTGGATGCATAGAAAGATGTTTTTTTTATATTTGTTTTAGGTTCCAGAGAGTTGATTCCTGAAAAAATGTGTTTGTTTTATGAAAAATGTGAGTGTGTTACTGCTAAAAAGTTGATTTAAATTTCGTTTTTGGATAAGGGTGATTGCAATACTTCAACAAGTCAATTGAAATTTTCTTGCACGATTAGGGACAGTGGATGCCTAGAAAGATTTTTTTTTAAATTAGTTTTAGGTTCCAGAGAGTAGATTCCTGAAAAAAATGTGTTTGTTTTATGAAAAATGTGAGGGTGTTACTGCTAAAAAGTTGATTTAAATTTGGTTTCAGGATAAGCGTGAATGCATCATTTCAACAAGTTAATTGAAATTTTCTTGCACGATTAGGGAGAGTGGAAGCATAGAAAGATGTTTTTTTTATATTTGTTTTAGGTTCCAGAGAGTTGATTCCTGAAAAAAATGTGTTTGTTTTATGAAAAATATGAGTGTGTTACTGCTAAAAAGTTTATTTAAATGTAGCTTCAGGATAGGCATGATTGCATTATTTCAACTAGTTAATTGAAATTTTCTTGGAAGATTAGGGAGAGTGGATGCCTAGAAAGATTTTTTTTTAATTAGTTTTAGGTTTCAGAGAGTAGATTCCTGAAAAAAATGTGTTTGTTTTATGAAAAATGTGAGGGTGTTACTGCTAAAAAGTTGATTTAAATTTCGTTTTTGAATAAGGGTGATTGCAATATTTCAACAAGTCAATTGAAATTTTCTTGCACGATTAGGGACAGTGGATGCCTAGAAAGATATTTTTTTTAAATTAGTTTTAGGTTTCAGAGAGTAGATTCCTGAAAAAAATGTGTTTGTTTTATGAAAAATGTGAGTGTGTTACTGCTAAAAAGTTGATTTAAATTTCGTTTTTGGATAAGGGTGATTGCAATATTTCAACAAGTCAATTGAAATTTTCTTGCACGATTAGGGACAGTGGATGCCTAGAAAGATGTGTTTTTAAAATTAGTTTTAGGTTCCAGAGAGTAGATTCCTGAAAAAAATGTGTTTGTTTTATGAAAAATGTGAGTGTGTTACTGCTAAAAAGTTGATTTAAATTTCGTTTTTGGATAAGGGTGATTGCAATACTTCAACAAGTCAATTGAAATTTTCTTGCACGATTAGGGACAGTGGATGCATAGAAAGATTTCTTTTTTAAATTAGTATTAGGTTTCAGAGAGTAGATTCCTGAAAAAAATGTGTTTGTTTTATGAAAAATGTGAGTGTGTTGCTGCTAAAAAGTTGATTTAAATTTCATTTTTGGATAAGGGTGATTGCAATATTTCAACAAGTCAATTGAAATTTTCTTGCACGATTAGGGACAGTGGATGCCTAGAAAGATGTTTTTTTAAAATTAGTTTTAGGTTCCAGAGAGTAGATTCCTGAAAAAAATGTGTTTGTTTTATGAAAAATGTGAGTGTGTTACTGCAAAAAAGTTGATTTAAATATCGTTTTTGGATAAGGGTGATTGCAATATTTCAACAAGTCAATTGAAATTTTCTTGCACGATTAGGGAGAGTGGATGCCTAGAAAGATGTTTTTTACAAATTCGTTATAGGTTCCTGAGAGTGGATTCCTGAAAAAAAAATTATTTGTTTCATGAAAAATGTGAGTGTGTTACTGCAAAAAAGTTGATTTAAATTTAGTTTCAGGATAAGCGTGAATGCATCATTTCAACAAGTTAATTGAAATTTTCTTGCACGATTAGGGAGAGTGGATGCATAGAAAGATGTTTTTTTTATATTTGTTTTAGGTTCCAGAGAGTTGATTCCTGAAAAAATGTGTTTGTTTTATGAAAAATGTGAGTGTGTTACTGCTAAAAAGTTGATTTAAATTTCGTTTTTGGATAAGGGTGATTGCAATATTTCAACAAGTCAATTGAAATTTTCTTGCACGATTAGGGACAGTGGATGCCTAGAAAGATGTTTTTTTAAAATTAGTTTTAGGTTCCAGAGAGTAGATTCCTGAAAAAAATGTGTTTGTTTTATGAAAAATGTGAGTGTGTTACTGCTAAAAAGTTGATTTAAATTTCGTTTTTGGGTAAGGGTGATTGCAATACTTCAACAAGTCAATTTAAATTTTCTTGCACGATTAGGGACAGTGGATGCCTAGAAAGATGTTTTTTTAAATTAGTTTTAGGTTCCAGAGAGTAGATTCCTGAAAAAAATGTGTTTGTTTTATGAAAAATGTGAGTGTGTTACTGCTAAAAAGTTGATTTAAATTTCGTTTTTGGATAAGGGTGATTGCAATACTTCAACAAGTCAATTGAAATTTTCTTGCACGATTAGGGACAGTGGATGCATAGAAAGATTTCTTTTTTAAATTAGTATTAGGTTTCAGAGAGTAGATTCCTGAAAAAAATGTGTTTGTTTTATGAAAAATGTGAGTGTGTTACTGCTAAAAAGTTGATTTAAATTTCGTTTTTGGATAAGGGTCATTGCAATATTTCAACTAGTCAATTGAAATTTTCTTGTACGATTAGGGACAGTGGATGCCTAGAAAGATGTTTTTTTTAAATTAGTTTTAGGTTCCAGAGAGTAGATTCCTGAAAAAAATGTGTTTGTTTTATGAAAAATGTGAGTGTGTTACTGCTAAAAAGTTGATTTAAATTTCATTTTTTGATAAGGGTGATTGCAATATTTCAACAAGTCAATTGAAATTTTCTTGCACGATTAGGGACAGTGGATGCCTAGAAAGATGTTTTTTTAAAATTAGTTTTAGGTTCCAGAGAGTAGATTCCTGAAAAAAAAATTATTTGTTTCATGAAAAATGTGAGTGTGTTACTGCAAAAAAGTTGATTTAAATTTAGTTTCAGGATAAGCGTGAATGCATCATTTCAACAAGTTAATTGAAATTTTCTTGCACGATTAGGGAGAGTGGATGCATAGAAAGATGTTTTTTTTATATTTGTTTTAGGTTCCAGAGAGTTGATTCCTGAAAAAATGTGTTTGTTTTATGAAAAATGTGAGTGTGTTACTGCTAAAAAGTTGATTTAAATTTCGTTTTTGGATAAGGGTGATTGCAATATTTCAACAAGTCAATTGAAATTTTCTTGCACGATTAGGGACAGTGGATGCCTAGAAAGATGTTTTTTTAAAATTAGTTTTAGGTTTCAGAGAGTAGATTTCTGAAAAAAATGTGTTTCTTTTATGAAAAATGTGAGTGTGTTACTGCTAAAAAGTTGATTTAAATTTCGTTTTTGGATAAGGGTGATTGCAATATTTCAACAAGTCAATTGAAATTTTCTTGCACGATTAGGGACAGTGGATGCCTAGAAAGATGTTTTTTTTAAATTAGTTTTAGGTTCCAGAGAGTAGATTCCTGAACAAAAAATGTGTTTGTTTTATGAAAAATGTGAGTGTGTTACTGCTAAAAAGTTGATTTAAATTTCGTTTTTGGATAAGGGTGATTGCAATACTTCAACAAGTCAATTGAAATTTTCTTGCACGATTAGGGACAGTGGATGCCTAGAAAGATGTTTTTTTTAAAATTAGTTTTAGGTTCCAGAGAGTAGATTCCTGAAAAAAAATTGTTTGTTTTATTAAAATGTGAGGGTGTTACTGCTAAAAAGTTGATTTAAATTTCGTTTTTGAGTAAGGGTGATTGCAATATTTCAACAAGTCAATTGAAATTTTCTTGCACGATTAGGGACAGTGGATGACTAGAAAGATGTTTTTTTAAAATTAGTTTTAGGTTCCAGAGAGTAGATTCCTGAAAAAAATGTGTTTGTTTTATGAAAAATGTGAGTGTGTTACTGCTAAAAAGTTGATTTAAATTTCATTTTTGGATAAGGGTGATTGCAATATTTCAACAAGTCAATTGAAATTTTCTTGCACGATTAGGGACAGTGGATGCCTAGAAAGATGTTTTTTAAAAATTAGTTTTAGGTTCCAGAGAGTAGATTCCTGAAAAAAATGTGTTTGTTTTATGAAAAATGTGAGTGTGTTACTGCTAAAAAGTTGATTTAAATATCGTTTTTGGATAAGGGTGATTGCAATATTTCAATAAGTTAATTGAAATTTTCTTGGAAGATTAGGGAGAGTGGATGCCTAGAAAGATGTTTTTTTAATTAGTTTTAGGTTTCAGAGAGTAGATTCCTGAAAAAAATGTGTTTGTTTTATGAAAAATGTGAGGGTGTTACTGCTAAAAAGTTGATTTAAATTTCGTTTTTGAATAAGGGTGATTGCAATATTTCAACAAGTCAATTGAAATTTTCTTGCACGATTAGGGACAGTGGATGCCTAGAAAGATATTTTTTTAAAATTAGTTTTAGGTTTCAGAGAGTAGATTCCTGAAAAAAATGTGTTTGTTTTATGAAAAATGTGAGTGTGTTACTGCTAAAAAGTTGATTTAAATTTCGTTTTTGGATAAGGGTGATTGCAATATTTCAACAAGTCAATTGAAATTTTCTTGCACGATTAGGGACAGTGGATGCCTAGAAAGATGTTTTTTTTAAATTAGTTTTAGGTTCCAGAGAGTAGATTCCTGAAAAAAATGTGTTTGTTTCATGAAAAATGTGAGTGTGTTACTGCTAAAAAGTTGATTTAAATTTCGTTTTTGGATAAGGGTGATTGCAATACTTCAACAAGTCAATTGAAATTTTCTTGCACGATTAGGGACAGTGGATGCATAGAAAGATTTCTTTTTTAAATTAGTATTAGGTTTCAGAGAGTAGATTCCTGAAAAAAATGTGTTTGTTTTATGAAAAATGTGAGGGTGTTACTGCTAAAAAGTTGATTTAAATTTTGTTTTTGAATAAGGGTGATTGCAATATTTCAACAAGTCAATTGAAATTTTCTTGCACGATTAGGGACAGTGGATGCCTAGAAAGATGTTTTTTTAAAATTAGTTTTAGGTTCCAGAGAGTAGATTCCTGAAAAAAATGTGTTTGTTTTATGAAAAATGTGAGTGTGTTACTGCTAAAAAGTTGATTTAAATTTCATTTTTGGATAAGGGTGATTGCAATATTTCAACAAGTCAATTGAAATTTTCTTGCACGATTAGGGACAGTGGATGCCTAGAAAGATGTTTTTTTAAAATTAGTTTTAGGTTCCAGAGAGTAGATTCCTGAAAAAAATGTGTTTGTTTTATGAAAAATGTGAGTGTGTTACGGCAAAAAAGTTGATTTAAATATCGTTTTTGGATAAGGGTGATTGCAATATTTCAACAAGTTAATTGAAATTTTCTTGCAAGATTAGGGACAGTGGATGCCTAGAAAGATGTCTTTTTAAAATTAGTTTTAGGTTTCAGAGAGTAGATTTCTGAAAAAAATGTGTTTGTTTTATGAAAAATGTGAGTGTGTTACTGCTAAAAAGTTGATTTAAATTTCGTTTTTGGATAAGGGTGATTGCAATATTTCAACAAGTCAATTGAAATTTTCTTGCACGATTAGGGACAGTGGATGCCTAGAAAGATGTTTTTTTTAAATTAGTTTTAGGTTCCAGAGAGTAGATTCCTGAACAAAAAATGTGTTTGTTTTATGAAAAATGTGAGTGTGTTACTGCTAAAAAGTTGATTTAAATTTCGTTTTTGGATAAGGGTGATTGCAATACTTCAACAAGTCAATTGAAATTTTCTTGCACGATTAGGGACAGTGGATGCCTAGAAAGATGTTTTTTTTAAAATTAGTTTTAGGTTCCAGAGAGTAGATTCCTGAAAAAAAATTGTTTGTTTTATTAAAATGTGAGGGTGTTACTGCTAAAAAGTTGATTTAAATTTCGTTTTTGAATAAGGGTGATTGCAATATTTCAACAAGTCAATTGAAATTTTCTTGCACGATTAGGGACAGTGGATGACTAGAAAGATGTTTTTTTAAAATTAGTTTTAGGTTCCAGAGAGTAGATTCCTGAAAAAAATGTGTTTGTTTTATGAAAAATGTGAGTGTGTTACTGCTAAAAAGTTGATTTAAATTTCATTTTTGGATAAGGGTGATTGCAATATTTCAACAAGTCAATTGAAATTTTCTTGCACGATTAGGGACAGTGGATGCCTAGAAAGATGTTTTTTAAAAATTAGTTTTAGGTTCCAGAGAGTAGATTCCTGAAAAAAACTGTGTTTGTTTTATGAAAAATGTGAGTGTGTTACTGCTAAAAAGTTGATTTAAATATCGTTTTTGGATAAGGGTGATTGCAATATTTCAATAAGTTAATTGAAATTTTCTTGGAAGATTAGGGAGAGTGGATGCCTAGAAAGATGTTTTTTTAATTAGTTTTAGGTTTCAGAGAGTAGATTCCTGAAAAAAATGTGTTTGTTTTATGAAAAATGTGAGGGTGTTACTGCTAAAAAGTTGATTTAAATTTCGTTTTTGAATAAGGGTGATTGCAATATTTCAACAAGTCAATTGAAATTTTCTTGCACGATTAGGGACAGTGGATGCCTAGAAAGATATTTTTTTAAAATTAGTTTTAGGTTTCAGAGAGTAGATTCCTGAAAAAAATGTGTTTGTTTTATGAAAAATGTGAGTGTGTTACTGCTAAAAAGTTGATTTAAATTTCGTTTTTGGATAAGGGTGATTGCAATATTTCAACAAGTCAATTGAAATTTTCTTGCACGATTAGGGACAGTGGATGCCTAGAAAGATGTTTTTTTTAAATTAGTTTTAGGTTCCAGAGAGTAGATTCCTGAAAAAAATGTGTTTGTTTCATGAAAAATGTGAGTGTGTTACTGCTAAAAAGTTGATTTAAATTTCGTTTTTGGATAAGGGTGATTGCAATACTTCAACAAGTCAATTGAAATTTTCTTGCACGATTAGGGACAGTGGATGCATAGAAAGATTTCTTTTTTAAATTAGTATTAGGTTTCAGAGAGTAGATTCCTGAAAAAAATGTGTTTGTTTTATGAAAAATGTGAGGGTGTTACTGCTAAAAAGTTGATTTAAATTTTGTTTTTGAATAAGGGTGATTGCAATATTTCAACAAGTCAATTGAAATTTTCTTGCACGATTAGGGATAGTGGATGCCTAGAAAGATGTTTTTTTAAAATTAGTTTTAGGTTCCAGAGAGTAGATTCCTGAAAAAAATGTGTTTGTTTTATGAAAAATGTGAGTGTGTTACTGCTAAAAAGTTGATTTAAATTTCATTTTTGGATAAGGGTGATTGCAATATTTCAACAAGTTAATTGAAATTTTCTTGCAAGATTAGGGAGAGTGGATGCCTAGAAAGATGTTTTTTACAAATTCGTTATAGGTTCCAGAGAGTGGATTCCTGAAAAAAAAATTATTTGTTTCATGAAAAATGTGAGTGTGTTACTGCAAAAAAGTTGATTTAAATTTAGTTTCAGGTTAAGCATGAATGCATCATTTCAACAAGTTAATTGAAATTTTCTTGCACGATTAGGGAGAGTGGATGCATAGAAAGATGTTTTTTTTATATTTGTTTTAGGTTCCAGAGAGTTGATTCCTGAAAAAAATGTGTTTGTTTTATGAAAAATGTGAGTGTGTTACTGCTAAAAAGTTTATTTAAATTTAGCTTCAGGATAGGCATGATTGCATTATTTCAACTAGTTAATTGAAATTTTCTTGCACGATTAGGGAGAGTGGATGCATAGAAAGATGTTTTTTTTATATTTGTTTTAGGTTCCAGAGAGTTGATTCCTGAAAAAATGTGTTTGTTTTATGAAAAATGTGAGTGTGTTACTGCTAAAAAGTTGATTTAAATTTCGTTTTTGGATAAGGGTGATTGCAATACTTCAACAAGTCAATTGAAATTTTCTTGCACGATTAGGGACAGTGGATGCCTAGAAAGATTTTTTTTTAAATTAGTTTTAGGTTCCATAGAGTAGATTCCTGAAAAAAATGTGTTTGTTTTATGAAAAATGTGAGTGTGTTACTGCTAAAAAGTTGATTTAAATTTCGTTTTTGGATAAGGGTGATTGCAATATTTCAACAAGTCAATTGAAATTTTCTTGCACGATTAGGGACAGTGGATGCCTAGAAAGATGTTTTTTTTAAATTAGTTTTAGGTTCCAGAGAGTAGATTCCTGAAAAAAATGTGTTTGTTTCATGAAAAATGTGAGTGTGTTACTGCTAAAAAGTTGATTTAAATTTCGTTTTTGGATAAGGGTGATTGCAATACTTCAACAAGTCAATTGAAATTTTCTTGCACGATTAGGGACAGTGGATGCATAGAAAGATTTCTTTTTTAAATTAGTATTAGGTTTCAGAGAGTAGATTCCTGAAAAAAATGTGTTTGTTTTATGAAAAATGTGAGGGTGTTACTGCTAAAAAGTTGATTTAAATTTTGTTTTTGAATAAGGGTGATTGCAATATTTCAACAAGTCAATTGAAATTTTCTTGCACGATTAGGGATAGTGGATGCCTAGAAAGATGTTTTTTTAAAATTAGTTTTAGGTTCCAGAGAGTAGATTCCTGAAAAAAATGTGTTTGTTTTATGAAAAATGTGAGTGTGTTACGGCAAAAAGGTTGATTTAAATATCGTTTTTGGATAAGGGTGATTGCAATATTTCAACAAGTTAATTGAAATTTTCTTGCAAGATTAGGGAGAGTGGATGCCTAGAAAGATGTTTTTTACAAATTCGTTATAGGTTCCAGAGAGTGGATTCCTGAAAAAAAAATGATTTGTTTCATGAAAAATGTGAGTGTGTTACTGCAAAAAAGTTGATTTAAATTTAGTTTCAGGATAAGCGTGAATGCATCATTTCAACAAGTTAATTGAAATTTTCTTGCACGATTAGGGAGAGTGGATGCATAGAAAGATGTTTTTTTTATATTTGTTTTAGGTTCCAGAGAGTTGATTCCTGAAAAAATGTGTTTGTTTAATGAAAAATGTGAGTGTGTTACTGCTAAAAAGTTGATTTAAATTTCGTTTTTGGATAAGGGTGATTGCAATATTTCAACAAGTCAATTGAAATTTTCTTGCACGATTAGGGACAGTGGATGCCTAGAAAGATGTTTTTTTAAAATTAGTTTTAGGTTCCAGAGAGTAGATTCCTGAAAAAAATGTGTTTGTTTTATGAAAAATGTGAGTGTGTTACTGCTAAAAAGTTGATTTAAATTTCGTTTTTGGATAAGGGTGATTGCAATACTTCAACAAGTCAATTGAAATTTTCTTGCACGATTAGGGACAGTGGATGCCTAGAAAGATGTTTTTTTAAATTAGTTTTAGGTTCCAGAGAGTAGATTCCTGAAAAAAATGTGTTTGTTTTATGAAAAATGTGAGGGTGTTACTGCTAAAAAGTTGATTTAAATTTCGTTTTTGAATAAGGGTGATTGCAATATTTCAACAAGTCAATTGAAATTTTCTTGCACGATTAGGGACAGTGGATGCCTAGAAAGATGTTTTTTTAAAATTAGTTTTAGGTTCCAGAGAGTAGATTCCTGAAAAAAATGTGTTTGTTTTATGAAAAATGTGAGTGTGTTACTGCTAAAATGTTGATTTAAATTTCGTTTTTGGATAAGGGTGATTGCAATATTTCAACAAGTCAATTGAAATTTTCTTGCACGATTAGGGACAGTGGATGCCTAGAAAGATGTTTTTTTAAAATTAGTTTTAGGTTCCAGAGAGTAGATTCCTGAAAAAATGTGTTTGTTTTATGAAAAATGTGAGTGTGTTACTGCAAAAAAGTTGATTTAAATATCGTTTTTGGATAAAGGTGATTGCAATATTTCAACAAGTTAATTGAAATTTTCTTGCAAGATTAGGGAGAGTGGATGCCTAGAAAGATGTTTTTTACAAATTCGTTATAGGTTCCAGAGAGTGGATTCCTGAAAAAAGAATTATTTGTTTCATGAAAAATGTGAGTGTGTTACTGCAAAAAAGTTGATTTAAATTTAGTTTCAGGTTAAGCATGAATGCATCATTTCAACAAGTTAATTGAAATTTTCTTGCACGATTAGGGAGAGTGGATGCATAGAAAGATGTTTTTTTTATATTTGTTTTAGGTTCCAGAGAGTTGATTCCTGAAAAAAATGTGTTTGTTTTATGAAAAATGTGAGTGTGTTACTGCTAAAAAGTTTATTTAAATTTAGCTTCAGGATAGGCATGATTGCATTATTTCAACTAGTTAATTGAAATTTTCTTGCACGATTAGGGAGAGTGGATGCATAGAAAGATTTTTTTTTATATTTGTTTTAGGTTCCAGAGAGTTGATTCCTGAAAAAATGTGTTTGTTTTATGAAAAATGTGAGTGTGTTACTGCTAAAAAGTTGATTTAAATTTCGTTTTTGGATAAGGGTGATTGCAATACTTCAACAAGTCAATTGAAATTTTCTTGCACGATTAGGGACAGTGGATGCCTAGAAAGATTTTTTTTTAAATTAGTTTTAGGTTCCAGAGAGTAGATTCCTGAAAAAAATGTGTTTGTTTTATGAAAAATGTGAGGGTGTTACTGCTAAAAAGTTGATTTAAATTTGGTTTCAGGATAAGCGTGAATGCATCATTTCAACAAGTTAATTGAAATTTTCTTGCACGATTAGGGAGAGTGGAAGCATAGAAAGATGTTTTTTTTATATTTGTTTTAGGTTCCAGAGAGTTGATTCCTGAAAAAAATGTGTTTGTTTTATGAAAAATATGAGTGTGTTACTGCTAAAAAGTTTATTTAAATGTAGCTTCAGGATAGGCATGATTGCATTATTTCAACTAGTTAATTGAAATTTTCTTGGAAGATTAGGGAGAGTGGATGCCTAGAAAGATTTTTTTTTAATTAGTTTTAGGTTTCAGAGAGTAGATTCCTGAAAAAAATGTGTTTGTTTTATGAAAAATGTGAGGGTGTTACTGCTAAAAAGTTGATTTAAATTTCGTTTTTGAATAAGGGTGATTGCAATATTTCAACAAGTCAATTGAAATTTTCTTGCACGATTAGGGACAGTGGATGCCTAGAAAGATATTTTTTTTAAATTAGTTTTAGGTTTCAGAGAGTAGATTCCTGAAAAAAATGTGTTTGTTTTATGAAAAATGTGAGTGTGTTACTGCTAAAAAGTTGATTTAAATTTCGTTTTTGGATA
Source organism: Lissotriton vulgaris (assembly GCF_964263255.1). Classification (NCBI taxonomy): domain Eukaryota; kingdom Metazoa; phylum Chordata; class Amphibia; order Caudata; family Salamandridae; genus Lissotriton; species Lissotriton vulgaris. The sequence continues at coordinate 996,225 of NW_028247791.1, read as the reverse complement.
AGGGTGATTGCAATATTTCAACAAGTCAATTGAAATTTTCTTGCACGATTAGGGACAGTGGATGCCTAGAAAGATGTGTTTTTAAAATTAGTTTTAGGTTCCAGAGAGTAGATTCCTGAAAAAAATGTGTTTGTTTTATGAAAAATGTGAGTGTGTTACTGCTAAAAAGTTGATTTAAATTTCGTTTTTGGATAAGGGTGATTGCAATACTTCAACAAGTCAATTGAAATTTTCTTGCACGATTAGGGACAGTGGATGCATAGAAAGATTTCTTTTTTAAATTAGTATTAGGTTTCAGAGAGTAGATTCCTGAAAAAAATGTGTTTGTTTTATGAAAAATGTGAGTGTGTTGCTGCTAAAAAGTTGATTTAAATTTCATTTTTGGATAAGGGTGATTGCAATATTTCAACAAGTCAATTGAAATTTTCTTGCACGATTAGGGACAGTGGATGCCTAGAAAGATGTTTTTTTAAAATTAGTTTTAGGTTCCAGAGAGTAGATTCCTGAAAAAAATGTGTTTGTTTTATGAAAAATGTGAGTGTGTTACTGCAAAAAAGTTGATTTAAATATCGTTTTTGGATAAGGGTGATTGCAATATTTCAACAAGTCAATTGAAATTTTCTTGCACGATTAGGGACAGTGGATGCCTAGAAAGATGTTTTTTTAAAATTAGTTTTAGGTTCCAGAGAGTAGATTCCTGAAAAAAATGTGTTTGTTTTATGAAAAATGTGAGTGTGTTACTGCTAAAAAGTTGATTTAAATTTCGTTTTTGGATAAGGGTGATTGCAATATTTCAACAAGTTAATTGAAATTTTCTTGCAAGATTAGGGAGAGTGGATGCCTAGAAAGATGTTTTTTACAAATTCGTTATAGGTTCCAGAGAGTGGATTCCTGAAAAAAAATGATTTGTTTCATGAAAAATGTGAGTGTGTTACTGCAAAAAAGTTGATTTAAATTTAGTTTCAGGATAAGCGTGAATGCATCATTTCAACAAGTTAATTGAAATTTTCTTGCACGATTAGGGAGAGTGGATGCATAGAAAGATGTTTTTTTTATATTTGTTTTAGGTTCCAGAGAGTTGATTCCTGAAAAAATGTGTTTGTTTTATGAAAAATGTGAGTGTGTTACTGCTAAAAAGTTGATTTAAATTTCGTTTTTGGATAAGGGTGATTGCAATATTTCAACAAGTCAATTGAAATTTTCTTGCACGATTAGGGACAGTGGATGCCTAGAAAGATGTTTTTTTAAAATTAGTTTTAGGTTTCAGAGAGTAGATTTCTGAAAAAAATGTGTTTGTTTTATGAAAAATGTGAGTGTGTTACTGCTAAAAAGTTGATTTAAATTTCGTTTTTGGATAAGGGTGATTGCAATATTTCAACAAGTCAATTGAAATTTTCTTGCACGATTAGGGACAGTGGATGCCTAGAAAGATGTTTTTTTTAAATTAGTTTTAGGTTCCAGAGAGTAGATTCCTGAACAAAAAATGTGTTTGTTTTATGAAAAATGTGAGTGTGTTACTGCTAAAAAGTTGATTTAAATTTCGTTTTTGGATAAGGGTGATTGCAATACTTCAACAAGTCAATTGAAATTTTCTTGCACGATTAGGGACAGTGGATGCCTAGAAAGATGTTTTTTTTAAAATTAGTTTTAGGTTCCAGAGAGTAGATTCCTGAAAAAAAATTGTTTGTTTTATTAAAATGTGAGGGTGTTACTGCTAAAAAGTTGATTTAAATTTCGTTTTTGAGTAAGGGTGATTGCAATATTTCAACAAGTCAATTGAAATTTTCTTGCACGATTAGGGACAGTGGATGACTAGAAAGATGTTTTTTTAAAATTAGTTTTAGGTTCCAGAGAGTAGATTCCTGAAAAAAATGTGTTTGTTTTATGAAAAATGTGAGTGTGTTACTGCTAAAAAGTTGATTTAAATTTCATTTTTGGATAAGGGTGATTGCAATATTTCAACAAGTCAATTGAAATTTTCTTGCACGATTAGGGACAGTGGATGCCTAGAAAGATGTTTTTTAAAAATTAGTTTTAGGTTCCAGAGAGTAGATTCCTGAAAAAAATGTGTTTGTTTTATGAAAAATGTGAGTGTGTTACTGCTAAAAAGTTGATTTAAATATCGTTTTTGGATAAGGGTGATTGCAATATTTCAATAAGTTAATTGAAATTTTCTTGGAAGATTAGGGAGAGTGGATGCCTAGAAAGATGTTTTTTTAATTAGTTTTAGGTTTCAGAGAGTAGATTCCTGAAAAAAAATGTGTTTGTTTTATGAAAAATGTGAGGGTGTTACTGCTAAAAAGTTGATTTAAATTTCGTTTTTGAATAAGGGTGATTGCAATATTTCAACAAGTCAATTGAAATTTTCTTGCACGATTAGGGACAGTGGATGCCTAGAAAGATATTTTTTTAAAATTAGTTTTAGGTTTCAGAGAGTAGATTCCTGAAAAAAATGTGTTTGTTTTATGAAAAATGTGAGTGTGTTACTGCTAAAAAGTTGATTTAAATTTCGTTTTTGGATAAGGGTGATTGCAATATTTCAACAAGTCAATTGAAATTTTCTTGCACGATTAGGGACAGTGGATGCCTAGAAAGATGTTTTTTTTAAATTAGTTTTAGGTTCCAGAGAGTAGATTCCTGAAAAAAATGTGTTTGTTTCATGAAAAATGTGAGTGTGTTACTGCTAAAAAGTTGATTTAAATTTCGTTTTTGGATAAGGGTGATTGCAATACTTCAACAAGTCAATTGAAATTTTCTTGCACGATTAGGGACAGTGGATGCATAGAAAGATTTCTTTTTTAAATTAGTATTAGGTTTCAGAGAGTAGATTCCTGAAAAAAATGTGTTTGTTTTATGAAAAATGTGAGGGTGTTACTGCTAAAAAGTTGATTTAAATTTTGTTTTTGAATAAGGGTGATTGCAATATTTCAACAAGTCAATTGAAATTTTCTTGCACGATTAGGGACAGTGGATGCCTAGAAAGATGTTTTTTTAAAATTAGTTTTAGGTTCCAGAGAGTAGATTCCTGAAAAAAATGTGTTTGTTTTATGAAAAATGTGAGTGTGTTACTGCTAAAAAGTTGATTTAAATTTCATTTTTGGATAAGGGTGATTGCAATATTTGAACAAGTCAATTGAAATTTTCTTGCACGATTAGGGACAGTGGATGCCTAGAAAGATGTTTTTTTAAAATTAGTTTTAGGTTCCAGAGAGTAGATTCCTGAAAAAAATGTGTTTGTTTTATGAAAAATGTGAGTGTGTTACGGCAAAAAAGTTGATTTAAATATCGTTTTTGGATAAGGGTGATTGCAATATTTCAACAAGTTAATTGAAATTTTCTTGCAAGATTAGGGACAGTGGATGCCTAGAAAGATGTCTTTTTAAAATTAGTTTTAGGTTTCAGAGAGTAGATTTCTGAAAAAAATGTGTTTGTTTTATGAAAAATGTGAGTGTGTTACTGCTAAAAAGTTGATTTAAATTTCGTTTTTGGATAAGGGTGATTGCAATATTTCAACAAGTCAATTGAAATTTTCTTGCACGATTAGGGACAGTGGATGCCTAGAAAGATGTTTTTTTTAAATTAGTTTTAGGTTCCAGAGAGTAGATTCCTGAACAAAAAATGTGTTTGTTTTATGAAAAATGTGAGTGTGTTACTGCTAAAAAGTTGATTTAAATTTCGTTTTTGGATAAGGGTGATTGCAATACTTCAACAAGTCAATTGAAATTTTCTTGCACGATTAGGGACAGTGGATGCCTAGAAAGATGTTTTTTTTAAAATTAGTTTTAGGTTCCAGAGAGTAGATTCCTGAAAAAAAATTGTTTGTTTTATTAAAATGTGAGGGTGTTACTGCTAAAAAGTTGATTTAAATTTCGTTTTTGAGTAAGGGTGATTGCAATATTTCAACAAGTCAATTGAAATTTTCTTGCACGATTAGGGACAGTGGATGACTAGAAAGATGTTTTTTTAAAATTAGTTTTAGGTTCCAGAGAGTAGATTCCTGAAAAAAATGTGTTTGTTTTATGAAAAATGTGAGTGTGTTACTGCTAAAAAGTTGATTTAAATTTCATTTTTGGATAAGGGTGATTGCAATATTTCAACAAGTCAATTGAAATTTTCTTGCACGATTAGGGACAGTGGATGCCTAGAAAGATGTTTTTTAAAAATTAGTTTTAGGTTCCAGAGAGTAGATTCCTGAAAAAAATGTGTTTGTTTTATGAAAAATGTGAGTGTGTTACTGCTAAAAAGTTGATTTAAATATCGTTTTTGGATAAGGGTGATTGCAATATTTCAATAAGTTAATTGAAATTTTCTTGGAAGATTAGGGAGAGTGGATGCCTAGAAAGATGTTTTTTTAATTAGTTTTAGGTTTCAGAGAGTAGATTCCTGAAAAAAATGTGTTTGTTTTATGAAAAATGTGAGGGTGTTACTGCTAAAAAGTTGATTTAAATTTCGTTTTTGAATAAGGGTGATTGCAATATTTCAACAAGTCAATTGAAATTTTCTTGCACGATTAGGGACAGTGGATGCCTAGAAAGATATTTTTTTAAAATTAGTTTTAGGTTTCAGAGAGTAGATTCCTGAAAAAAATGTGTTTGTTTTATGAAAAATGTGAGTGTGTTACTGCTAAAAAGTTGATTTAAATTTCGTTTTTGGATAAGGGTGATTGCAATATTTCAACAAGTCAATTGAAATTTTCTTGCACGATTAGGGACAGTGGATGCCTAGAAAGATGTTTTTTTTAAATTAGTTTTAGGTTCCAGAGAGTAGATTCCTGAAAAAAATGTGTTTGTTTCATGAAAAATGTGAGTGTGTTACTGCTAAAAAGTTGATTTAAATTTCGTTTTTGGATAAGGGTGATTGCAATACTTCAACAAGTCAATTGAAATTTTCTTGCACGATTAGGGACAGTGGATGCATAGAAAGATTTCTTTTTTAAATTAGTATTAGGTTTCAGAGAGTAGATTCCTGAAAAAAATGTGTTTGTTTTATGAAAAATGTGAGGGTGTTACTGCTAAAAAGTTGATTTAAATTTTGTTTTTGAATAAGGGTGATTGCAATATTTCAACAAGTCAATTGAAATTTTCTTGCACGATTAGGGACAGTGGATGCCTAGAAAGATGTTTTTTTAAAATTAGTTTTAGGTTCCAGAGAGTAGATTCCTGAAAAAAATGTGTTTGTTTTATGAAAAATGTGAGTGTGTTACTGCTAAAAAGTTGATTTAAATTTCATTTTTGGATAAGGGTGATTGCAATATTTCAACAAGTCAATTGAAATTTTCTTGCACGATTAGGGACAGTGGATGCCTAGAAAGATGTTTTTTTAAAATTAGTTTTAGGTTCCAGAGAGTAGATTCCTGAAAAAAATGTGTTTGTTTTATGAAAAATGTGAGTGTGTTACGGCAAAAAAGTTGATTTAAATATCGTTTTTGGATAAGGGTGATTGCAATATTTCAACAAGTTAATTGAAATTTTCTTGCAAGATTAGGGACAGTGGATGCCTAGAAAGATGTCTTTTTAAAATTAGTTTTAGGTTTCAGAGAGTAGATTTCTGAAAAAAATGTGTTTGTTTTATGAAAAATGTGAGTGTGTTACTGCTAAAAAGTTGATTTAAATTTCGTTTTTGGATAAGGGTGATTGCAATATTTCAACAAGTCAATTGAAATTTTCTTGCACGATTAGGGACAGTGGATGCCTAGAAAGATGTTTTTTTTAAATTAGTTTTAGGTTCCAGAGAGTAGATTCCTGAACAAAAAATGTGTTTGTTTTATGAAAAATGTGAGTGTGTTACTGCTAAAAAGTTGATTTAAATTTCGTTTTTGGATAAGGGTGATTGCAATACTTCAACAAGTCAATTGAAATTTTCTTGCACGATTAGGGACAGTGGATGCCTAGAAAGATGTTTTTTTTAAAATTAGTTTTAGGTTCCAGAGAGTAGATTCCTGAAAAAAAATTGTTTGTTTTATTAAAATGTGAGGGTGTTACTGCTAAAAAGTTGATTTAAATTTCGTTTTTGAATAAGGGTGATTGCAATATTTCAACAAGTCAATTGAAATTTTCTTGCACGATTAGGGACAGTGGATGACTAGAAAGATGTTTTTTTAAAATTAGTTTTAGGTTCCAGAGAGTAGATTCCTGAAAAAAATGTGTTTGTTTTATGAAAAATGTGAGTGTGTTACTGCTAAAAAGTTGATTTAAATTTCATTTTTGGATAAGGGTGATTGCAATATTTCAACAAGTCAATTGAAATTTTCTTGCACGATTAGGGACAGTGGATGCCTAGAAAGATGTTTTTTAAAAATTAGTTTTAGGTTCCAGAGAGTAGATTCCTGAAAAAAACTGTGTTTGTTTTATGAAAAATGTGAGTGTGTTACTGCTAAAAAGTTGATTTAAATATCGTTTTTGGATAAGGGTGATTGCAATATTTCAATAAGTTAATTGAAATTTTCTTGGAAGATTAGGGAGAGTGGATGCCTAGAAAGATGTTTTTTTAATTAGTTTTAGGTTTCAGAGAGTAGATTCCTGAAAAAAATGTGTTTGTTTTATGAAAAATGTGAGGGTGTTACTGCTAAAAAGTTGATTTAAATTTCGTTTTTGAATAAGGGTGATTGCAATATTTCAACAAGTCAATTGAAATTTTCTTGCACGATTAGGGACAGTGGATGCCTAGAAAGATATTTTTTTAAAATTAGTTTTAGGTTTCAGAGAGTAGATTCCTGAAAAAAATGTGTTTGTTTTATGAAAAATGTGAGTGTGTTACTGCTAAAAAGTTGATTTAAATTTCGTTTTTGGATAAGGGTGATTGCAATATTTCAACAAGTCAATTGAAATTTTCTTGCACGATTAGGGACAGTGGATGCCTAGAAAGATGTTTTTTTTAAATTAGTTTTAGGTTCCAGAGAGTAGATTCCTGAAAAAAATGTGTTTGTTTCATGAAAAATGTGAGTGTGTTACTGCTAAAAAGTTGATTTAAATTTCGTTTTTGGATAAGGGTGATTGCAATACTTCAACAAGTCAATTGAAATTTTCTTGCACGATTAGGGACAGTGGATGCATAGAAAGATTTCTTTTTTAAATTAGTATTAGGTTTCAGAGAGTAGATTCCTGAAAAAAATGTGTTTGTTTTATGAAAAATGTGAGGGTGTTACTGCTAAAAAGTTGATTTAAATTTTGTTTTTGAATAAGGGTGATTGCAATATTTCAACAAGTCAATTGAAATTTTCTTGCACGATTAGGGATAGTGGATGCCTAGAAAGATGTTTTTTTAAAATTAGTTTTAGGTTCCAGAGAGTAGATTCCTGAAAAAAATGTGTTTGTTTTATGAAAAATGTGAGTGTGTTACTGCTAAAAAGTTGATTTAAATTTCATTTTTGGATAAGGGTGATTGCAATATTTCAACAAGTCAATTGAAATTTTCTTGCACGATTAGGGACAGTGGATGCCTAGAAAGATGTTTTTTTAAAATTAGTTTTAGGTTCCAGAGAGTAGATTCCTGAAAAAAATGTGTTTGTTTTATGAAAAATGTGAGTGTGTTACGGCAAAAAGGTTGATTTAAATATCGTTTTTGGATAAGGGTGATTGCAATATTTCAACAAGTTAATTGAAATTTTCTTGCAAGATTAGGGAGAGTGGATGCCTAGAAAGATGTTTTTTACAAATTCGTTATAGGTTCCAGAGAGTGGATTCCTGAAAAAAAAATGATTTGTTTCATGAAAAATGTGAGTGTGTTACTGCAAAAAAGTTGATTTAAATTTAGTTTCAGGATAAGCGTGAATGCATCATTTCAACAAGTTAATTGAAATTTTCTTGCACGATTAGGGAGAGTGGATGCATAGAAAGATGTTTTTTTTATATTTGTTTTAGGTTCCAGAGAGTTGATTCCTGAAAAAATGTGTTTGTTTAATGAAAAATGTGAGTGTGTTACTGCTAAAAAGTTGATTTAAATTTCGTTTTTGGATAAGGGTGATTGCAATATTTCAACAAGTCAATTGAAATTTTCTTGCACGATTAGGGACAGTGGATGCCTAGAAAGATGTTTTTTTAAAATTAGTTTTAGGTTCCAGAGAGTAGATTCCTGAAAAAAATGTGTTTGTTTTATGAAAAATGTGAGTGTGTTACTGCTAAAAAGTTGATTTAAATTTCGTTTTTGGGTAAGGGTGATTGCAATACTTCAACAAGTCAATTGAAATTTTCTTGCACGATTAGGGACAGTGGATGCCTAGAAAGATGTTTTTTTAAATTAGTTTTAGGTTCCAGAGAGTAGATTCCTGAAAAAAATGTGTTTGTTTTATGAAAAATGTGAGGGTGTTACTGCTAAAAAGTTGATTTAAATTTCGTTTTTGAATAAGGGTGATTGCAATATTTCAACAAGTCAATTGAAATTTTCTTGCACGATTAGGGACAGTGGATGCCTAGAAAGATGTTTTTTTAAAATTAGTTTTAGGTTCCAGAGAGTAGATTCCTGAAAAAAATGTGTTTGTTTTATGAAAAATGTGAGTGTATTACTGCTAAAATGTTGATTTAAATTTCGTTTTTGGATAAGGGTGATTGCAATATTTCAACAAGTCAATTGAAATTTTCTTGCACGATTAGGGACAGTGGATGCCTAGAAAGATGTTTTTTTAAAATTAGTTTTAGGTTCCAGAGAGTAGATTCCTGAAAAAATGTGTTTGTTTTATGAAAAATGTGAGTGTGTTACTGCAAAAAAGTTGATTTAAATATCGTTTTTGGATAAAGGTGATTGCAATATTTCAACAAGTTAATTGAAATTTTCTTGCAAGATTAGGGAGAGTGGATGCCTAGAAAGATGTTTTTTACAAATTCGTTATAGGTTCCAGAGAGTGGATTCCTGAAAAAAAAATTATTTGTTTCATGAAAAATGTGAGTGTGTTACTGCAAAAAAGTTGATTTAAATTTAGTTTCAGGTTAAGCATGAATGCATCATTTCAACAAGTTAATTGAAATTTTCTTGCACGATTAGGGAGAGTGGATGCATAGAAAGATGTTTTTTTTATATTTGTTTTAGGTTCCAGAGAGTTGATTCCTGAAAAAAATGTGTTTGTTTTATGAAAAATGTGAGTGTGTTACTGCTAAAAAGTTTATTTAAATTTAGCTTCAGGATAGGCATGATTGCATTATTTCAACTAGTTAATTGAAATTTTCTTGCACGATTAGGGAGAGTGGATGCATAGAAAGATGTTTTTTTTATATTTGTTTTAGGTTCCAGAGAGTTGATTCCTGAAAAAATGTGTTTGTTTTATGAAAAATGTGAGTGTGTTACTGCTAAAAAGTTGATTTAAATTTCGTTTTTGGATAAGGGTGATTGCAATACTTCAACAAGTCAATTGAAATTTTCTTGCACGATTAGGGACAGTGGATGCCTAGAAAGATTTTTTTTTAAATTAGTTTTAGGTTCCAGAGAGTAGATTCCTGAAAAAAATGTGTTTGTTTTATGAAAAATGTGAGGGTGTTACTGCTAAAAAGTTGATTTAAATTTGGTTTCAGGATAAGCGTGAATGCATCATTTCAACAAGTTAATTGAAATTTTCTTGCACGATTAGGGAGAGTGGAAGCATAGAAAGATGTTTTTTTTATATTTGTTTTAGGTTCCAGAGAGTTGATTCCTGAAAAAAATGTGTTTGTTTTATGAAAAATATGAGTGTGTTACTGCTAAAAAGTTTATTTAAATGTAGCTTCAGGATAGGCATGATTGCATTATTTCAACTAGTTAATTGAAATTTTCTTGGAAGATTAGGGAGAGTGGATGCCTAGAAAGATTTTTTTTTAATTAGTTTTAGGTTTCAGAGAGTAGATTCCTGAAAAAAATGTGTTTGTTTTATGAAAAATGTGAGGGTGTTACTGCTAAAAAGTTGATTTAAATTTCGTTTTTGAATAAGGGTGATTGCAATATTTCAACAAGTCAATTGAAATTTTCTTGCACGATTAGGGACAGTGGATGCCTAGAAAGATATTTTTTTTAAATTAGTTTTAGGTTTCAGAGAGTAGATTCCTGAAAAAAATGTGTTTGTTTTATGAAAAATGTGAGTGTGTTACTGCTAAAAAGTTGATTTAAATTTCGTTTTTGGATAAGGGTGATTGCAATATTTCAACAAGTCAATTGAAATTTTCTTGCACGATTAGGGACAGTGGATGCCTAGAAAGATGTGTTTTTAAAATTAGTTTTAGGTTCCAGAGAGTAGATTCCTGAAAAAAATGTGTTTGTTTTATGAAAAATGTGAGTGTGTTACTGCTAAAAAGTTGATTTAAATTTCGTTTTTGGATAAGGGTGATTGCAATACTTCAACAAGTCAATTGAAATTTTCTTGCACGATTAGGGACAGTGGATGCATAGAAAGATTTCTTTTTTAAATTAGTATTAGGTTTCAGAGAGTAGATTCCTGAAAAAAATGTGTTTGTTTTATGAAAAATGTGAGTGTGTTGCTGCTAAAAAGTTGATTTAAATTTCATTTTTGGATAAGGGTGATTGCAATATTTCAACAAGTCAATTGAAATTTTCTTGCACGATTAGGGACAGTGGATGCCTAGAAAGATGTTTTTTTAAAATTAGTTTTAGGTTCCAGAGAGTAGATTCCTGAAAAAAATGTGTTTGTTTTATGAAAAATGTGAGTGTGTTACTGCAAAAAAGTTGATTTAAATATCGTTTTTGGATAAGGGTGATTGCAATATTTCAACAAGTCAATTGAAATTTTCTTGCACGATTAGGGACAGTGGATGCCTAGAAAGATGTTTTTTTAAAATTAGTTTTAGGTTCCAGAGAGTAGATTCCTGAAAAAAATGTGTTTGTTTTATGAAAAATGTGAGTGTGTTACTGCTAAAAAGTTGATTTAAATTTCGTTTTTGGATAAGGGTGATTGCAATATTTCAACAAGTTAATTGAAATTTTCTTGCAAGATTAGGGAGAGTGGATGCCTAGAAAGATGTTTTTTACAAATTCGTTATAGGTTCCAGAGAGTGGATTCCTGAAAAAAAAATGATTTGTTTCATGAAAAATGTGAGTGTGTTACTGCAAAAAAGTTGATTTAAATTTAGTTTCAGGATAAGCGTGAATGCATCATTTCAACAAGTTAATTGAAATTTTCTTGCACGATTAGGGAGAGTGGATGCATAGAAAGATGTTTTTTTTATATTTGTTTTAGGTTCCAGGGAGTTGATTCCTGAAAAAATGTGTTTGTTTTATGAAAAATGTGAGTGTGTTACTGCTAAAAAGTTGATTTAAATTTCGTTTTTGGATAAGGGTGATTGCAATATTTCAACAAGTCAATTGAAATTTTCTTGCACGATTAGGGACAGTGGATGCCTAGAAAGATGTTTTTTTAAAATTAGTTTTAGGTTTCAGAGAGTAGATTTCTGAAAAAAATGTGTTTGTTTTATGAAAAATGTGAGTGTGTTACTGCTAAAAAGTTGATTTAAATTTCGTTTTTGGATAAGGGTGATTGCAATATTTCAACAAGTCAATTGAAATTTTCTTGCACGATTAGGGACAGTGGATGCCTAGAAAGATGTTTTTTTTAAATTAGTTTTAGGTTCCAGAGAGTAGATTCCTGAACAAAAAATGTGTTTGTTTTATGAAAAATGTGAGTGTGTTACTGCTAAAAAGTTGATTTAAATTTCGTTTTTGGATAAGGGTGATTGCAATACTTCAACAAGTCAATTGAAATTTTCTTGCACGATTAGGGACAGTGGATGCCTAGAAAGATGTTTTTTTTAAAATTAGTTTTAGGTTCCAGAGAGTAGATTCCTGAAAAAAAATTGTTTGTTTTATTAAAATGTGAGGGTGTTACTGCTAAAAAGTTGATTTAAATTTCGTTTTTGAGTAAGGGTGATTGCAATATTTCAACAAGTCAATTGAAATTTTCTTGCACGATTAGGGACAGTGGATGACTAGAAAGATGTTTTTTTAAAATTAGTTTTAGGTTCCAGAGAGTAGATTCCTGAAAAAAATGTGTTTGTTTTATGAAAAATGTGAGTGTGTTACTGCTAAAAAGTTGATTTAAATTTCATTTTTGGATAAGGGTGATTGCAATATTTCAACAAGTCAATTGAAATTTTCTTGCACGATTAGGGACAGTGGATGCCTAGAAAGATGTTTTTTAAAAATTAGTTTTAGGTTCCAGAGAGTAGATTCCTGAAAAAAATGTGTTTGTTTTATGAAAAATGTGAGTGTGTTACTGCTAAAAAGTTGATTTAAATATCGTTTTTGGATAAGGGTGATTGCAATATTTCAATAAGTTAATTGAAATTTTCTTGGAAGATTAGGGAGAGTGGATGCCTAGAAAGATGTTTTTTTAATTAGTTTTAGGTTTCAGAGAGTAGATTCCTGAAAAAAAATGTGTTTGTTTTATGAAAAATGTGAGGGTGTTACTGCTAAAAAGTTGATTTAAATTTCGTTTTTGAATAAGGGTGATTGCAATATTTCAACAAGTCAATTGAAATTTTCTTGCACGATTAGGGACAGTGGATGCCTAGAAAGATATTTTTTTAAAATTAGTTTTAGGTTTCAGAGAGTAGATTCCTGAAAAAAATGTGTTTGTTTTATGAAAAATGTGAGTGTGTTACTGCTAAAAAGTTGATTTAAATTTCGTTTTTGGATAAGGGTGATTGCAATATTTCAACAAGTCAATTGAAATTTTCTTGCACGATTAGGGACAGTGGATGCCTAGAAAGATGTTTTTTTTAAATTAGTTTTAGGTTCCAGAGAGTAGATTCCTGAAAAAAATGTGTTTGTTTCATGAAAAATGTGAGTGTGTTACTGCTAAAAAGTTGATTTAAATTTCGTTTTTGGATAAGGGTGATTGCAATACTTCAACAAGTCAATTGAAATTTTCTTGCACGATTAGGGACAGTGGATGCATAGAAAGATTTCTTTTTTAAATTAGTATTAGGTTTCAGAGAGTAGATTCCTGAAAAAAATGTGTTTGTTTTATGAAAAATGTGAGGGTGTTACTGCTAAAAAGTTGATTTAAATTTTGTTTTTGAATAAGGGTGATTGCAATATTTCAACAAGTCAATTGAAATTTTCTTGCACGATTAGGGACAGTGGATGCCTAGAAAGATGTTTTTTTAAAATTAGTTTTAGGTTCCAGAGAGTAGATTCCTGAAAAAAATGTGTTTGTTTTATGAAAAATGTGAGTGTGTTACTGCTAAAAAGTTGATTTAAATTTCATTTTTGGATAAGGGTGATTGCAATATTTCAACAAGTCAATTGAAATTTTCTTGCACGATTAGGGACAGTGGATGCCTAGAAAGATGTTTTTTTAAAATTAGTTTTAGGTTCCAGAGAGTAGATTCCTGAAAAAAATGTGTTTGTTTTATGAAAAATGTGAGTGTGTTACGGCAAAAAAGTTGATTTAAATATCGTTTTTGGATAAGGGTGATTGCAATATTTCAACAAGTCAATTGAAATTTTCTTGCACGATTAGGGACAGTGGATGCCTAGAAAGATGTTTTTTTTTAAATTAGTTTTAGGTTCCAGAGAGTAGATTCCTGAAAAAAAATTGTTTGTTTTATTAAAATGTGAGGGTGTTACTGCTAAAAAGTTGATTTAAATTTCGTTTTTGAATAAGGGTGATTGCAATATTTCAACAAGTCAATTGAAATTTTCTTGCACGATTAGGGACAGTGGATGACTAGAAAGATGTTTTTTTAAAATTAGTTTTAGGTTCCAGAGAGTAGATTCCTGAAAAAAATGTGTTTGTTTTATGAAAAATGTGAGTGTGTTACTGCTAAAAAGTTGATTTAAATTTCATTTTTGGATAAGGGTGATTGCAATATTTCAACAAGTCAATTGAAATTTTCTTGCACGATTAGGGACAGTGGATGCCTAGAAAGATGTTTTTTAAAAATTAGTTTTAGGTTCCAGAGAGTAGATTCCTGAAAAAAATGTGTTTGTTTTATGAAAAATGTGAGTGTGTTACTGCTAAAAAGTTGATTTAAATATCGTTTTTGGATAAGGGTGATTGCAATATTTCAATAAGTTAATTGAAATTTTCTTGGAAGATTAGGGAGAGTGGATGCCTAGAAAGATGTTTTTTTAATTAGTTTTAGGTTTCAGAGAGTAGATTCCTGAAAAAAATGTGTTTGTTTTATGAAAAATGTGAGGGTGTTACTGCTAAAAAGTTGATTTAAATTTCGTTTTTGAATAAGGGTGATTGCAATATTTCAACAAGTCAATTGAAATTTTCTTGCACGATTAGGGACAGTGGATGCCTAGAAAGATATTTTTTTAAAATTAGTTTTAGGTTTCAGAGAGTAGATTCCTGAAAAAAATGTGTTTGTTTTATGAAAAATGTGAGTGTGTTACTGCTAAAAAGTTGATTTAAATTTCGTTTTTGGATAAGGGTGATTGCAATATTTCAACAAGTCAATTGAAATTTTCTTGCACGATTAGGGACAGTGGATGCCTAGAAAGATGTTTTTTTTAAATTAGTTTTAGGTTCCAGAGAGTAGATTCCTGAAAAAAATGTGTTTGTTTCATGAAAAATGTGAGTGTGTTACTGCTAAAAAGTTGATTTAAATTTCGTTTTTGGATAAGGGTGATTGCAATACTTCAACAAGTCAATTGAAATTTTCTAGCACGATTAGGGACAGTGGATGCATAGAAAGATTTCTTTTTTAAATTAGTATTAGGTTTCAGAGAGTAGATTCCTGAAAAAAATGTGTTTGTTTTATGAAAAATGTGAGGGTGTTACTGCTAAAAAGTTGATTTAAATTTTGTTTTTGAATAAGGGTGATTGCAATATTTCAACAAGTCAATTGAAATTTTCTTGCACGATTAGGGATAGTGGATGCCTAGAAAGATGTTTTTTTAAAATTAGTTTTAGGTTCCAGAGAGTAGATTCCTGAAAAAAATGTGTTTGTTTTATGAAAAATGTGAGTGTGTTACTGCTAAAAAGTTGATTTAAATTTCATTTTTGGATAAGGGTGATTGCAATATTTCAACAAGTCAATTGAAATTTTCTTGCACGATTAGGGACAGTGGATGCCTAGAAAGATGTTTTTTTAAAATTAGTTTTAGGTTCCAGAGAGTAGATTCCTGAAAAAAATGTGTTTGTTTTATGAAAAATGTGAGTGTGTTACGGCAAAAAAGTTGATTTAAATATCGTTTTTGGATAAGGGTGATTGCAATATTTCAACAAGTTAATTGAAATTTTCTTGCAAGATTAGGGAGAGTGGATGCCTAGAAAGATGTTTTTTACAAATTCGTTATAGGTTCCAGAGAGTGGATTCCTGAAAAAAAAATGATTTGTTTCATGAAAAATGTGAGTGTGTTACTGCAAAAAAGTTGATTTAAATTTAGTTTCAGGATAAGCGTGAATGCATCATTTCAACAAGTTAATTGAAATTTTCTTGCACGATTAGGGAGAGTGGATGCATAGAAAGATGTTTTTTTTATATTTGTTTTAGGTTCCAGAGAGTTGATTCCTGAAAAAATGTGTTTGTTTAATGAAAAATGTGAGTGTGTTACTGCTAAAAAGTTGATTTAAATTTCGTTTTTGGATAAGGGTGATTGCAATATTTCAACAAGTCAATTGAAATTTTCTTGCACGATTAGGGACAGTGGATGCCTAGAAAGATGTTTTTTTAAAATTAGTTTTAGGTTCCAGAGAGTAGATTCCTGAAAAAAATGTGTTTGTTTTATGAAAAATGTGAGAGTGTTACTGCTAAAAAGTTGATTTAAATTTCGTTTTTGGGTAAGGGTGATTGCAATACTTCAACAAGTCAATTGAAATTTTCTTGCACGATTAGGGACAGTGGATGCCTAGAAAGATGTTTTTTTAAATTAGTTTTAGGTTCCAGAGAGTAGATTCCTGAAAAAAATGTGTTTGTTTTATGAAAAATGTGAGGGTGTTACTGCTAAAAAGTTGATTTAAATTTCGTTTTTGAATAAGGGTGATTGCAATATTTCAACAAGTCAATTGAAATTTTCTTGCACGATTAGGGACAGTGGATGCCTAGAAAGATGTTTTTTTAAAATTAGTTTTAGGTTCCAGAGAGTAGATTCCTGAAAAAAATGTGTTTGTTTTATGAAAAATGTGAGTGTGTTACTGCTAAAATGTTGATTTAAATTTCGTTTTTGGATAAGGGTGATTGCAATATTTCAACAAGTCAATTGAAATTTTCTTGCACGATTAGGGACAGTGGATGCCTAGAAAGATGTTTTTTTAAAATTAGTTTTAGGTTCCAGAGAGTAGATTCCTGAAAAAATGTGTTTGTTTTATGAAAAATGTGAGTGTGTTACTGCAAAAAAGTTGATTTAAATATCGTTTTTGGATAAAGGTGATTTCAATATTTCAACAAGTTAATTGAAATTTTCTTGCAAGATTAGGGAGAGTGGATGCCTAGAAAGATGTTTTTTACAAATTCGTTATAGGTTCCAGGGAGTGGATTCCTGAAAAAAAAATTATTTGTTTCATGAAAAATGTGAGTGTGTTACTGCAAAAAAGTTGATTTAAATTTAGTTTCAGGATAAGCATGAATGCATCATTTCAACAAGTTAATTGAAATTTTCTTGCACGATTAGGGAGAGTGGATGCATAGAAAGATGTTTTTTTTATATTTGTTTTAGGTTCCAGAGAGTTGATTCCTGAAAAAAATGTGTTTGTTTTATGAAAAATGTGAGTGTGTTACTGCTAAAAAGTTTATTTAAATTTAGCTTCAGGATAGGCATGATTGCATTATTTCAACTAGTTAATCGAAATTTTCTTGCATGATTAGGGAGAGTGGATGCATAGAAAGATGTTTTTTTTATATTTGTTTTAGGTTCCAGAGAGTTGATTCCTGAAAAAAATGTGTTTGTTTTATGAAAAATGTGAGTGTGTTACTGCTAAAAAGTTGATTTAAATTTCATTTTTGGATAAGGGTGATTGCAATATTTCAACAAGTCAATTGAAATTTTCTTGCACGATTAGGGACAGTGGATGCCTAGAAAGATGTTTTTTTAAAATTAGTTTTAGGTTCCAGAGAGTAGATTCCTGAAAAAAATGTGTTTGTTTTATGAAAAATGTGAGTGTGTTACGGCAAAAAAGTTGATTTAAATATCGTTTTTGGATAAGGGTGATTGCAATATTTCAACAAGTTAATTGAAAATTTCTTGCAAGATTAGGGAGAGTGGATGCCTAGAAAGATGTTTTTTTACAAATTCGTTATAGGTTCCAGAGAGTGGATTCCTGAAAAAAAAATGATTTGTTTCATGAAAAATGTGAGTGTGTTACTGCAAAAAAGTTGATTTAAATTTAGTTTCAGGATAAGCGTGAATGCATCATTTCAACAAGTTAATTGAAATTTTCTTGCACTATTAGGGAGAGTGGATGCATAGAAAGATGTTTTTTTTATATTTGTTTTAGGTTCCAGAGAGTTGATTCCTGAAAAAATTTGTTTGTTTAATGAAAAATGTGAGTGTGTTACTGCTAAAAAGTTGATTTAAATTTCGTTTTTGGATAAGGGTGATTGCAATATTTCAACAAGTCAATTGAAATTTTCTTGCACGATTAGGGACAGTGGATGCCTAGAAAGATGTTTTTTTAAAATTAGTTTTAGGTTCCAGAGAGTAGATTCCTGAAAAAAATGTGTTTGTTTTATGAAAAATGTGAGTGTGTTACTGCTAAAAAGTTGATTTAAATTTCGTTTTTGGGTAAGGGTGATTGCAATACTTCAACAAGTCAATTGAAATTTTCTTGCACGATTAGGGACAGTGGATGCCTAGAAAGATGTTTTTTTAAATTAGTTTTAGGTTCCAGAGAGTAGATTCCTGAAAAAAATGTGTTTGTTTTATGAAAAATGTGAGGGTGTTACTGCTAAAAAGTTGATTTAAATTTCGTTTTTGAATAAGGGTGATTGCAATATTTCAACAAGTCAATTGAAATTTTCTTGCACGATTAGGGACAGTGGATGCCTAGAAAGATGTTTTTTTAAAATTAGTTTTAGGTTCCAGAGAGTAGATTCCTGAAAAAAATGTGTTTGTTTTATGAAAAATGTGAGTGTGTTACTGCTAAAATGTTGATTTAAATTTCGTTTTTGGATAAGGGTGATTGCAATATTTCAACAAGTCAATTGAAATTTTCTTGCACGATTAGGGACAGTGGATGCCTAGAAAGATGTTTTTTTAAAATTAGTTTTAGGTTCCAGAGAGTAGATTCCTGAAAAAATGTGTTTGTTTTATGAAAAATGTGAGTGTGTTACTGCAAAAAAGTTGATTTAAATATCGTTTTTGGATAAAGGTGATTGCAATATTTCAACAAGTTAATTGAAATTTTCTTGCAAGATTAGGGAGAGTGGATGCCTAGAAAGATGTTTTTTACAAATTCGTTATAGGTTCCAGGGAGTGGATTCCTGAAAAAAAAATTATTTGTTTCATGAAAAATGTGAGTGTGTTACTGCAAAAAAGTTGATTTAAATTTAGTTTCAGGATAAGCATGAATGCATCATTTCAACAAGTTAATTGAAATTTTCTTGCACGATTAGGGAGAGTGGATGCATAGAAAGATTTTTTTTTATATTTGTTTTAGGTTCCAGAGAGTTGATTCCTGAAAAAAATGTGTTTGTTTTATGAAAAATGTGAGTGTGTTACTGCTAAAAAGTTTATTTAAATTTAGCTTCAGGATAGGCATGATTGCATTATTTCAACTAGTTAATCGAAATTTTCTTGCACGATTAGGGAGAGTGGATGCATAGAAAGATGTTTTTTTTATATTTGTTTTAGGTTCCAGAGAGTTGATTCCTGAAAAAATGTGTTTGTTTTATGAAAAATGTGAGTGTGTTACTGCTAAAAAGTTGATTTAAATTTCGTTTTTGGATAAGGGTGATTGCAATATTTCAACAAGTCAATTGAAATTTTCTTGCACGATTAGGGACAGTGGATGCCTAGAAAGATGTTTTTTACAAATTCGTTATAGGTTCCAGAGAGTGGATTCCTGAAAAAAAAATAATTTGTTTCATGAAAAATGTGAGTGTGTTACTGCAAAAAAGTTGATTTAAATTTGGTTTCAGGATAAGCGTGAATGCATCATTTCAACAAGTTAATTGAAATTTTCTTGCACGATTAGGGAGAGTGGATGCATAGAAAGATTTTTTTTTTATATTTGTTTTAGGTTCCAGAGAGTTGATTCCTGAAAAAAATGTGTTTGTTTTATGAAAAATATGAGTGTGTTACTGCTAAAAAGTTTATTTAAATGTAGCTTCAGGATAGGCATGATTGCATTATTTTAACTAGATAATTGAAATTTTCTTGGAAGATTAGGGAGAGTGGATGCATAGAAAGATTTTTTTTTTATATTTGTTTTAGGTTCCAGAGAGTTGATTCCTGAAAAAAATGTGTTTGTTTTATGAAAAATATGAGTGTGTTACTGCTAAAAAGTTTATTTAAATGTAGCTTCAGGATAGGCATGATTGCATTATTTTAACTAGATAATTGAAATTTTCTTGGAAGATTAGGGAGAGTGGATGCCTAGAAAGATGTTTTTTTTAATTAGTTTTAGGTTTCAGAGAGTAGATTCCTGAAAGAAATTTGTTTGTTTTATGAACAATGTGAGGGTGTTACTGCTAAAAAGTTGATTTAAATTTCGTTTTTGAATAAGGGTGATTACAATATTTCAACAAGTCAATTGAAATTTTCTTGCACGATTAGGGACAGTGGATGCCTAGAAAGATATTTTTTTAAAATTAGTTTTAGGTTTCAGAGAGTAGATTCCTGAAAAAAATGTGTTTGTTTTATGAAAAATGTGAGTGTGTTACTGCTAAAAAGTTGATTTAAATTTCGTTTTTGGATAAGGGTGATTGCAATACTTCAACAAGTCAATTGAAATTTTCTTGCACGATTAGGGACAGTGGATGCAAAGAAAGATTTCTTTTTTAAATTAGTATTAGGTTTCAGAGAGTAGATTCCTGAAAAAAATGTGTTTGTTTTATGAAAAATGTGAGGGTGTTACTGCTAAAAAGTTGATTTAAATTTCGTTTTTGAATAAGGGTGATTGCAATATTTCAACAAGTCAATTGAAATTTTCTTGCACGATTAGGGACAGTGGATGCCTAGAAAGATGTTTTTTTAAAATTAGTTTTAGGTTCCAGAGAGTAGATTCCTGAAAAAAATGTGTTTGTTTTATGAAAAATGTGAGTGTGTTGCTGCTAAAAAGTTGATTTAAATTTCATTTTTGGATAAGGGTGATTGCAATATTTCAACAAGTCAATTGAAATTTTCTTGCACGATTAGGGACAGTGGATGCCTAGAAAGATGTTTTTTACAAATTCGTTATAGGTTCCAGAGAGTGGATTCCTGAAAAAAAAATTATTTGTTTCATGAAAAATGTGAGTGTGTTACTGCAAAAAAGTTGATTTAAATTTAGTTTCAGGATAAGCGTGAATGCATCATTTCAACAAGTTAATTGAAATTTTCTTGCACGATTAGGGAGAGTGGATGCATAGAAAGATGTTTTTTTTATATTTGTTTTAGGTTCCAGAGAGTTGATTCCTGAAAAAATGTGTTTTTTTTATGAAAAATGTGAGTGTGTTACTGCTAAAAAGTTGATTTAAATTTCGTTTTTGGATAAGGGTGATTGCAATATTTCAACAAGTCAATTGAAATTTTCTTGCACGATTAGGGACAGTGGATGCCTAGAAAGATGTTTTTTTAAAATTAGTTTTAGGTTCCAGAGAGTAGATTCCTGAAAAAAATGTGTTTGTTTTATGAAAAATGTGAGTGTGTTACTGCTAAAAAGTTGATTTAAATTTCGTTTTTGGGTAAGGGTGATTGCAATACTTCAACAAGTCAATTGAAATTTTCTTGCACGATTAGGGACAGTGGATGCCTAGAAAGATGTTTTTTTTAAATTAGTTTTAGGTTCCAGAGAGTAGATTCCTGAAAAAAATGTGTTTGTTTTATGAAAAATGTGAGTGTGTTACTGCAAAAAAGTTGATTTAAATATCGTTTTTGGATAAAGTTGATTGCAATATTTCAACAAGTTAATTGAAATTTTCTTGCAAGATTAGGGAGAGTGGATGCCTAGAAAGATGTTTTTTACAAATTCGTTATAGGTTCCAGAGAGTAGATTCCTGAAAAAAATGTGTTTGTTTTATGAAAAATGTGAGTGTGTTACTGCTAAAAAGTTGATTTAAATTTCGTTTTTGGATAAGGGTGATTGCAATACTTCAACAAGTCAATTGAAATTTTCTTGCACGATTAGGGACAGTGGATGCATAGAAAGATTTCTTTTTTAAATTAGTATTAGGTTTCAGAGAGTAGATTCCTGAAAAAAATGTGTTTGTTTTATGAAAAATGTGAGTGTGTTACTGCTAAAAAGTTGATTTAAATTTCGTTTTTGAATAAGGGTGATTGCAATATTTCAACAAGTCAATTGAAATTTTCTTGCACGATTAGGGACAGTGGATGCCTAGAAAGATGTTTTTTTTAAATTAGTTTTAGGTTCCAGAGAGTAGATTCCTGAAAAAAATGTGTTTGTTTTATGAAAAATGTGAGTGTGTTACTGCTAAAATGTTGATTTAAATTTCGTTTTTGGATAAGGGTGATTGCAATATTTCAACAAGTCAATTGAAATTTTCTTGCACGATTAGGGACAGTGGATGCCTAGAAAGATGTGTTTTTAAAATTAGTTTTAGGTTCCAGAGAGTAGATTCCTGAAAAAAATGTGTTTGTTTTATGAAAAATGTGAGTGTGTTACTGCAAAAAAGTTGATTTAAATATCGTTTTTGGATGAGGGTGATTGCAATATTTCAACAAGTTAATTGAAATTTTCTTGCAAGATTAGGGAGAGTGGATGCCTAGAAAGATGTTTTTTACAAATTCGTTATAGGTTCCAGAGAGTGGATTCCTGAAAAAAAAATTATTTGTTTCATGAAAAATGTGAGTGTGTTACTGCAAAAAAGTTGATTTAAATTTGGTTTCAGGATAAGCGTGAATGCATCATTTCAACAAGTTAATTGAAATTTTCTTGCACGATTAGGGAGAGTGGATGCATAGAAAGATGTTTTTTTATATTTGTTTTAGGTTCCAGAGAGTTGATTCCTGAAAAAATGTGTTTGTTTTATGAAAAATGTGAGTGTGTTACTGCTAAAAAGTTGATTTAAATTTCGTTTTTGGATAAGGGTGATTGCAATATTTCAACAAATCAATTGAAATTTTCTTGCACGATTAGGGACAGTGGATGCCTAGAAAGATGTTTTTTTAAAATTAGTTTTAGGTTCCAGAGAGTAGATTCCTGAAAAAAATGTGTTTGTTTTATGAAAAATGTGAGTGTGTTACTGCTAAAAAGTTGATTTAAATTTCGTTTTTGGATAAGGGTGATTGCAATACTTCAACAAGTCAATTGAAATTTTCTTGCACGATTAGGGACAGTGGATGCATAGAAAGATTTCTTTTTTAAATTAGTATTAGGTTTCAGAGAGTAGATTCCTGAAAAAAATGTGTTTGTTTTATGAAAAATGTGAGGGTGTTACTGCTAAAAAGTTGATTTAAATTTCGTTTTTGAATAAGGGTGATTGCAATATTTCAACAAGTCAATTGAAATTTTCTTGTACGATTAGGGACAGTGGATGCCTAGAAAGATGTTTTTTTTAAATTAGTTTTAGGTTCCAGAGAGTAGATTCCTGAAAAAAATGTGTTTGTTTTATGAAAAATGTGAGTGTGTTACTGCAAAAAAGTTGATTTAAATATCGTTTTTGGATAAAGGTGATTGCAATATTTCAACAAGTTAATTGAAATTTTCTTGCAAGATTAGGGAGAGTGGATGCCTAGAAAGATGTTTTTTACAAATTCGTTATAGGTTCCAGAGAGTGGATTCCTGAAAAAAAAATTATTTGTTTCATGAAAAATGTGAGTGTGTTACTGCAAAAAAGTTGATTTAAATTTAGTTTCAGGATAAGCATGAATGCATCATTTCAACAAGTTAATTGAAATTTTCTTGCACGATTAGGGAGAGTGGATGCATAGAAAGATGTTTTTTTTATATTTGTTTTAGGTTCCAGAGAGTTGATTCCTGAAAAAAATGTGTTTGTTTTATGAAAAATGTGAGTGTGTTACTGCTAAAAAGTTGATTTAAATTTCGTTTTTGGATAAGGGTGATTGCAATATTTCAACAAGTCAATTGAAATTTTCTTGCACGATTAGGGACAGTGGATGCCTAGAAAGATGTTTTTTTAAAATTAGTTTTAGGTTCCAGAGAGTAGATTCCTGAAAAAAATGTGTTTGTTTTATGAAAAATGTGAGTGTGTTACTGCTAAAAAGTTGATTTAAATTTCGTTTTTGGATAAGGGTGATTGCAATACTTCAACAAGTCAATTGAAATTTTCTTGCACGATTAGGGACAGTGGATGCCTAGAAAGATTTTTTTTAAATTAGTTTTAGGTTCCAGAGAGTAGATTCCTGAAAAAAATGTGTTTGTTTTATGAAAAATGTGAGGGTGTTACTGCTAAAAAGTTGATTTAAATTTCGTTTTTGAATAAGGGTGATTGCAATATTTCAACAAGTCAATTGAAATTTTCTTGTATGATTAGGGACAGTGGATGCCTAGAAAGATGTTTTTTTAAAATTAGTTTTAGGTTCCAGAGAGTAGATTCCTGAAAAAAATGTGTTTGTTTTATGAAAAATGTGAGTGTGTTACTGCTAAAAAGTTGATTTAAATTTCATTTTTGGATAAGGGTGATTGCAATATTTCAACAAGTCAATTGAAATTTTCTTGCACGATTAGGGACAGTGGATGCCTAGAAAGATGTTTTTTTAAAATTAGTTTTAGGTTCCAGAGAGTAGATTCCTGAAAAAAATGTGTTTGTTTTATGAAAAATGTGAGTGTGTTGCTGCAAAAAAGTTGATTTAAATATCGTTTTTGGATAAGGGTGATTGCAATATTTCAACAAGTCAATTGAAATTTTCTTGCACGATTAGGGACAGTGGATGCCTAGAAAGATGTTTTTTTAAAATTAGTTTTAGGTTCCAGAGAGTAGATTCCTGAAAAAATGTGTTTGTTTTATGAAAAATGTGAGTGTGTTACTGCAAAAAAGTTGATTTAAATATCGTTTTTGGATAAAGGTGATTGCAATATTTCAACAAGTTAATTGAAATTTTCTTGCAAGATTAGGGAGAGTGGATGCCTAGAAAGATGTTTTTTACAAATTCGTTATAGGTTCCAGGGAGTGGATTCCTGAAAAAAAAATTATTTGTTTCATGAAAAATGTGAGTGTGTTACTGCAAAAAAGTTGATTTAAATTTAGTTTCAGGATAAGCATGAATGCATCATTTCAACAAGTTAATTGAAATTTTCTTGCACGATTAGGGAGAGTGGATGCATAGAAAGATTTTTTTTTATATTTGTTTTAGGTTCCAGAGAGTTGATTCCTGAAAAAAATGTGTTTGTTTTATGAAAAATGTGAGTGTGTTACTGCTAAAAAGTTTATTTAAATTTAGCTTCAGGATAGGCATGATTGCATTATTTCAACTAGTTAATCGAAATTTTCTTGCATGATTAGGGAGAGTGGATGCATAGAAAGATGTTTTTTTTATATTTGTTTTAGGTTCCAGAGAGTTGATTCCTGAAAAAAATGTGTTTGTTTTATGAAAAATGTGAGTGTGTTACTGCTAAAAAGTTGATTTAAATTTCATTTTTGGATAAGGGTGATTGCAATATTTCAACAAGTCAATTGAAATTTTCTTGCACGATTAGGGACAGTGGATGCCTAGAAAGATGTTTTTTTAAAATTAGTTTTAGGTTCCAGAGAGTAGATTCCTGAAAAAAATGTGTTTGTTTTATGAAAAATGTGAGTGTGTTACGGCAAAAAAGTTGATTTAAATATCGTTTTTGGATAAGGGTGATTGCAATATTTCAACAAGTTAATTGAAATTTTCTTGCAAGATTAGGGAGAGTGGATGCCTAGAAAGATGTTTTTTACAAATTCGTTATAGGTTCCAGAGAGTGGATTCCTGAAAAAAAAATGATTTGTTTCATGAAAAATGTGAGTGTGTTACTGCAAAAAAGTTGATTTAAATTTAGTTTCAGGATAAGCGTGAATGCATCATTTCAACAAGTTAATTGAAATTTTCTTGCACGATTAGGGAGAGTGGATGCATAGAAAGATGTTTTTTTTATATTTGTTTTAGGTTCCAGAGAGTTGATTCCTGAAAAAATGTGTTTGTTTAATGAAAAATGTGAGTGTGTTACTGCTAAAAAGTTGATTTAAATTTCGTTTTTGGATAAGGGTGATTGCAATATTTCAACAAGTCAATTGAAATTTTCTTGCACGATTAGGGACAGTGGATGCCTAGAAAGATGTTTTTTTAAAATTAGTTTTAGGTTCCAGAGAGTAGATTCCTGAAAAAAATGTGTTTGTTTTATGAAAAATGTGAGTGTGTTACTGCTAAAAAGTTGATTTAAATTTCGTTTTTGGGTAAGGGTGATTGCAATACTTCAACAAGTCAATTGAAATTTTCTTGCACGATTAGGGACAGTGGATGCCTAGAAAGATGTTTTTTTAAATTAGTTTTAGGTTCCAGAGAGTAGATTCCTGAAAAAAATGTGTTTGTTTTATGAAAAATGTGAGGGTGTTACTGCTAAAAAGTTGATTTAAATTTCGTTTTTGAATAAGGGTGATTGCAATATTTCAACAAGTCAATTGAAATTTTCTTGCACGATTAGGGACAGTGGATGCCTAGAAAGATGTTTTTTTAAAATTAGTTTTAGGTTCCAGAGAGTAGATTCCTGAAAAAAATGTGTTTGTTTTATGAAAAATGTGAGTGTGTTACTGCTAAAATGTTGATTTAAATTTCGTTTTTGGATAAGGGTGATTGCAATATTTCAACAAGTCAATTGAAATTTTCTTGCACGATTAGGGACAGTGGATGCCTAGAAAGATGTTTTTTTAAAATTAGTTTTAGGTTCCAGAGAGTAGATTCCTGAAAAAATGTGTTTGTTTTATGAAAAATGTGAGTGTGTTACTGCAAAAAAGTTGATTTAAATATCGTTTTTGGATAAAGGTGATTGCAATATTTCAACAAGTTAATTGAAATTTTCTTGCAAGATTAGGGAGAGTGGATGCCTAGAAAGATGTTTTTTACAAATTCGTTATAGGTTCCAGGGAGTGGATTCCTGAAAAAAAAATTATTTGTTTCATGAAAAATGTGAGTGTGTTACTGCAAAAAAGTTGATTTAAATTTAGTTTCAGGATAAGCATGAATGCATCATTTCAACAAGTTAATTGAAATTTTCTTGCACGATTAGGGAGAGTGGATGCATAGAAAGATGTTTTTTTTATATTTGTTTTAGGTTCCAGAGAGTTGATTCCTGAAAAAAATGTGTTTGTTTTATGAAAAATGTGAGTGTGTTACTGCTAAAAAGTTTATTTAAATTTAGCTTCAGGATAGGCATGATTGCATTATTTCAACTAGTTAATCGAAATTTTCTTGCACGATTAGGGAGAGTGGATGCATAGAAAGATGTTTTTTTTATATTTGTTTTAGGTTCCAGAGAGTTGATTCCTGAAAAAATGTGTTTGTTTTATGAAAAATGTGAGTGTGTTACTGCTAAAAAGTTGATTTAAATTTCGTTTTTGGATAAGGGTGATTGCAATATTTCAACAAGTCAATTGAAATTTTCTTGCACGATTAGGGACAGTGGATGCCTAGAAAGATGTTTTTTACAAATTCGTTATAGGTTCCAGAGAGTGGATTCCTGAAAAAAAAAAAATTTGTTTCATGAAAAATGTGAGTGTGTTACTGCAAAAAAGTTGATTTAAATTTGGTTTCAGGATAAGCGTGAATGCATCATTTCAACAAGTTAATTGAAATTTTCTTGCACGATTAGGGAGAGTGGATGCATAGAAAGATTTTTTTTTTATATTTGTTTTAGGTTCCAGAGAGTTGATTCCTGAAAAAAATGTGTTTGTTTTATGAAAAATATGAGTGTGTTACTGCTAAAAAGTTTATTTAAATGTAGCTTCAGGATAGGCATGATTGCATTATTTTAACTAGATAATTGAAATTTTCTTGGAAGATTAGGGAGAGTGGATGCCTAGAAAGATGTTTTTTTTAATTAGTTTTAGGTTTCAGAGAGTAGATTCCTGAAAGAAATTTGTTTGTTTTATGAACAATGTGAGGGTGTTACTGCTAAAAAGTTGATTTAAATTTCGTTTTTGAATAAGGGTGATTACAATATTTCAACAAGTCAATTGAAATTTTCTTGCACGATTAGGGACAGTGGATGCCTAGAAAGATATTTTTTTAAAATTAGTTTTAGGTTTCAGAGAGTAGATTCCTGAAAAAAATGTGTTTGTTTTATGAAAAATGTGAGTGTGTTACTGCTAAAAAGTTGATTTAAATTTCGTTTTTGGATCAGGGTGATTGCAATACTTCAACAAGTCAATTGAAATTTTCTTGCACGATTAGGGACAGTGGATGCAAAGAAAGATTTCTTTTTTAAATTAGTATTAGGTTTCAGAGAGTAGATTCCTGAAAAAAATGTGTTTGTTTTATGAAAAATGTGAGGGTGTTACTGCTAAAAAGTTGATTTAAATTTCGTTTTTGAATAAGGGTGATTGCAATATTTCAACAAGTCAATTGAAATTTTCTTGCACGATTAGGGACAGTGGATGCCTAGAAAGATGTTTTTTTAAAATTAGTTTTAGGTTCCAGAGAGTAGATTCCTGAAAAAAATGTGTTTGTTTTATGAAAAATGTGAGTGTGTTGCTGCTAAAAAGTTGATTTAAATTTCATTTTTGGATAAGGGTGATTGCAATATTTCAACAAGTCAATTGAAATTTTCTTGCACGATTAGGGACAGTGGATGCCTAGAAAGATGTTTTTTACAAATTCGTTATAGGTTCCAGAGAGTGGATTCCTGAAAAAAAAATTATTTGTTTCATGAAAAATGTGAGTGTGTTACTGCAAAAAAGTTGATTTAAATTTAGTTTCAGGATAAGCGTGAATGCATCATTTCAACAAGTTAATTGAAATTTTCTTGCACGATTAGGGAGAGTGGATGCATAGAAAGATCTTTTTTTTATATTTGTTTTAGGTTCCAGAGAGTTGATTCCTGAAAAAATGTGTTTGTTTTATGAAAAATGTGAGTGTGTTACTGCTAAAAAGTTGATTTAAATTTCGTTTTTGGATAAGGGTGATTGCAATATTTCAACAAGTCAATTGAAATTTTCTTGCACGATTAGGGACAGTGGATGCCTAGAAAGATGTTTTTTTAAAATTAGTTTTAGGTTCCAGAGAGTAGATTCCTGAAAAAAATGTGTTTGTTTTATGAAAAATGTGAGTGTGTTACTGCTAAAAAGTTGATTTAAATTTCGTTTTTGGGTAAGGGTGATTGCAATACTTCAACAAGTCAATTGAAATTTTCTTGCACGATTAGGGACAGTGGATGCCTAGAAAGATGTTTTTTTTAAATTAGTTTTAGGTTCCAGAGAGTAGATTCCTGAAAAAAATTTGTTTGTTTTATGAAAAATGTGAGTGTGTTACTGCAAAAAAGTTGATTTAAATATCGTTTTTGGATAAAGTTGATTGCAATATTTCAACAAGTTAATTGAAATTTTCTTGCAAGATTAGGGAGAGTGGATGCCTAGAAAGATGTTTTTTACAAATTCGTTATAGGTTCCAGAGAGTAGATTCCTGAAAAAAATGTGTTTGTTTTATGAAAAATGTGAGTGTGTTACTGCTAAAAAGTTGATTTAAATTTCGTTTTTGGATAAGGGTGATTGCAATACTTCAACAAGTCAATTGAAATTTTCTTGCACGATTAGGGACAGTGGATGCATAGAAAGATTTCTTTTTTAAATTAGTATTAGGTTTCAGAGAGTAGATTCCTGAAAAAAATGTGTTTGTTTTATGAAAAATGTGAGTGTGTTACTGCTAAAAAGTTGATTTAAATTTCGTTTTTGAATAAGGGTGATTGCAATATTTCAACAAGTCAATTGAAATTTTCTTGCACGATTAGGGACAGTGGATGCCTAGAAAGATGTTTTTTTTAAATTAGTTTTAGGTTCCAGAGAGTAGATTCCTGAAAAAAATGTGTTTGTTTTATGAAAAATGTGAGTGTGTTACTGCTAAAATGTTGATTTAAATTTCGTTTTTGGATAAGGGTGATTGCAATATTTCAACAAGTCAATTGAAATTTTCTTGCACGATTAGGGACAGTGGATGCCTAGAAAGATGTGTTTTTAAAATTAGTTTTAGGTTCCAGAGAGTAGATTCCTGAAAAAAATGTGTTTGTTTTATGAAAAATGTGAGTGTGTTACTGCAAAAAAGTTGATTTAAATATCGTTTTTGGATGAGGGTGATTGCAATACTTCAACAAGTCAATTGAAATTTTCTTGCACGATTAGGGACAGTGGATGCAAAGAAAGATTTCTTTTTTAAATTAGTATTAGGTTTCAGAGAGTAGATTCCTGAAAAAAATGTGTTTGTTTTATGAAAAATGTGAGGGTGTTACTGCTAAAAAGTTGATTTAAATTTCGTTTTTGAATAAGGGTGATTGCAATATTTCAACAAGTCAATTGAAATTTTCTTGCACGATTAGGGACAGTGGATGCCTAGAAAGATGTTTTTTTAAAATTAGTTTTAGGTTCCAGAGAGTAGATTCCTGAAAAAAATGTGTTTGTTTTATGAAAAATGTGAGTGTGTTGCTGCTAAAAAGTTGATTTAAATTTCATTTTTGGATAAGGGTGATTGCAATATTTCAACAAGTCAATTGAAATTTTCTTGCACGATTAGGGACAGTGGATGCCTAGAAAGATGTTTTTTACAAATTCGTTATAGGTTCCAGAGAGTGGATTCCTGAAAAAAAAATTATTTGTTTCATGAAAAATGTGAGTGTGTTACTGCAAAAAAGTTGATTTAAATTTAGTTTCAGGATAAGCGTGAATGCATCATTTCAACAAGTTAATTGAAATTTTCTTGCACGATTAGGGAGAGTGGATGCATAGAAAGATCTTTTTTTTATATTTGTTTTAGGTTCCAGAGAGTTGATTCCTGAAAAAATGTGTTTGTTTTATGAAAAATGTGAGTGTGTTACTGCTAAAAAGTTGATTTAAATTTCGTTTTTGGGTAAGGGTGATTGCAATACTTCAACAAGTCAATTGAAATTTTCTTGCACGATTAGGG
The DNA here is from genome assembly GCF_964263255.1 of Lissotriton vulgaris. Classification (NCBI taxonomy): domain Eukaryota; kingdom Metazoa; phylum Chordata; class Amphibia; order Caudata; family Salamandridae; genus Lissotriton; species Lissotriton vulgaris. The sequence goes on along the minus strand of NW_028247791.1, from coordinate 966,114 downwards.
ACAGTGGATGCCTAGAAAGATGTTTTTTTTAAATTAGTTTTAGGTTCCAGAGAGTAGATTCCTGAAAAAAATGTGTTTGTTTTATGAAAAATGTGAGTGTGTTACTGCAAAAAAGTTGATTTAAATATCGTTTTTGGATAAAGTTGATTGCAATATTTCAACAAGTTAATTGAAATTTTCTTGCAAGATTAGGGAGAGTGGATGCCTAGAAAGATGTTTTTTACAAATTCGTTATAGGTTCCAGAGAGTAGATTCCTGAAAAAAATGTGTTTGTTTTATGAAAAATGTGAGTGTGTTACTGCTAAAAAGTTGATTTAAATTTCGTTTTTGGATAAGGGTGATTGCAATACTTCAACAAGTCAATTGAAATTTTCTTGCACGATTAGGGACAGTGGATGCATAGAAAGATTTCTTTTTTAAATTAGTATTAGGTTTCAGAGAGTAGATTCCTGAAAAAAATGTGTTTGTTTTATGAAAAATGTGAGTGTGTTACTGCTAAAAAGTTGATTTAAATTTCGTTTTTGAATAAGGGTGATTGCAATATTTCAACAAGTCAATTGAAATTTTCTTGCACGATTAGGGACAGTGGATGCCTAGAAAGATGTTTTTTTTAAATTAGTTTTAGGTTCCAGAGAGTAGATTCCTGAAAAAAATGTGTTTGTTTTATGAAAAATGTGAGTGTGTTACTGCTAAAATGTTGATTTAAATTTCGTTTTTGGATAAGGGTGATTGCAATATTTCAACAAGTCAATTGAAATTTTCTTGCACGATTAGGGACAGTGGATGCCTAGAAAGATGTGTTTTTAAAATTAGTTTTAGGTTCCAGAGAGTAGATTCCTGAAAAAAATGTGTTTGTTTTATGAAAAATGTGAGTGTGTTACTGCAAAAAAGTTGATTTAAATATCGTTTTTGGATGAGGGTGATTGCAATATTTCAACAAGTTAATTGAAATTTTCTTGCAAGATTAGGGAGAGTGGATGCCTAGAAAGATGTTTTTTACAAATTCGTTATAGGTTCCAGAGAGTGGATTCCTGAAAAAAAAATTATTTGTTTCATGAAAAATGTGAGTGTGTTACTGCAAAAAAGTTGATTTAAATTTGGTTTCAGGATAAGCGTGAATGCATCATTTCAACAAGTTAATTGAAATTTTCTTGCACGATTAGGGAGAGTGGATGCATAGAAAGATGTTTTTTTATATTTGTTTTAGGTTCCAGAGAGTTGATTCCTGAAAAAATGTGTTTGTTTTATGAAAAATGTGAGTGTGTTACTGCTAAAAAGTTGATTTAAATTTCGTTTTTGGATAAGGGTGATTGCAATATTTCAACAAATCAATTGAAATTTTCTTGCACGATTAGGGACAGTGGATGCCTAGAAAGATGTTTTTTTAAAATTAGTTTTAGGTTCCAGAGAGTAGATTCCTGAAAAAAATGTGTTTGTTTTATGAAAAATGTGAGTGTGTTACTGCTAAAAAGTTGATTTAAATTTCGTTTTTGGATAAGGGTGATTGCAATACTTCAACAAGTCAATTGAAATTTTCTTGCACGATTAGGGACAGTGGATGCATAGAAAGATTTCTTTTTTAAATTAGTATTAGGTTTCAGAGAGTAGATTCCTGAAAAAAATGTGTTTGTTTTATGAAAAATGTGAGGGTGTTACTGCTAAAAAGTTGATTTAAATTTCGTTTTTGAATAAGGGTGATTGCAATATTTCAACAAGTCAATTGAAATTTTCTTGTACGATTAGGGACAGTGGATGCCTAGAAAGATGTTTTTTTAAAATTAGTTTTAGGTTCCAGAGAGTAGATTCCTGAAAAACATGTGTTTGTTTTATGAAAAATGTGAGTGTGTTACTGCTAAAAAGTTGATTTAAATTTCGTTTTTGAATAAGGGTGATTGCAATATTTCAACAAGTCAATTGAAATTTTCTTGCACGATTAGGGACAGTGGATGCCTAGAAAGATGTTTTTTTTAAATTAGTTTTAGGTTCCAGAGAGTAGATTCCTGAAAAAAATGTGTTTGTTTTATGAAAAATGTGAGTGTGTTACTGCTAAAATGTTGATTTAAATTTCGTTTTTGGATAAGGGTGATTGCAATATTTCAACAAGTCAATTGAAATTTTCTTGCACGATTAGGGACAGTGGATGCCTAGAAAGATGTTTTTTTTAAATTAGTTTTAGGTTCCAGAGAGTAGATTCCTGAAAAAAATGTGTTTGTTTTATGAAAAATGTGAGTGTGTTACTGCAAAAAAGTTGATTTAAATATCGTTTTTGGATAAAGGTGATTGCAATATTTCATCAAGTTAATTGAAATTTTCTTGCAAGATTAGGGAGAGTGGATGCCTAGAAAGATTTTTTTTAAAATTAGTTTTAGGTTCCAGAGAGTAGATTCCTGAAAAAAATGTGTTTGTTTTATGAAAAATGTGAGTGTGTTACTGCTAAAAAGTTGATTTAAATTTCGTTTTTGGATAAGCATGAATGCATCATTTCAACAAGTTAATTGAAATTTTCTTGCACGATTAGGGAGAGTGGATGCATAGAAAGATGTTTTTTTTATATTTGTTTTAGGTTCCAGAGAGTTGATTCCTGAAAAAAATGTGTTTGTTTTATGAAAAATGTGAGTGTGTTACTGCTAAAAAGTTGATTTAAATTTCGTTTTTGGATAAGGGTGATTGCAATATTTCAACAAGTCAATTGAAATTTTCTTGCACGATTAGGGACAGTGGATGCCTAGAAAGATGTTTTTTTAAAATTAGTTTTAGGTTCCAGAGAGTAGATTCCTGAAAAAAATGTGTTTGTTTTATGAAAAATGTGAGTGTGTTACTGCTAAAAAGTTGATTTAAATTTCGTTTTTGGATAAGGGTGATTGCAATACTTCAACAAGTCAATTGAAATTTTCTTGCACGATTAGGGACAGTGGATGCCTAGAAAGATTTTTTTTAAATTAGTTTTAGGTTTCAGAGAGTAGATTCCTGAAAAAAATGTGTTTGTTTTATGAAAAATGTGAGGGTGTTACTGCTAAAAAGTTGATTTAAATTTCGTTTTTGAATAAGGGTGATTGCAATATTTCAACAAGTCAATTGAAATTTTCTTGTATGATTAGGGACAGTGGATGCCTAGAAAGATGTTTTTTTAAAATTAGTTTTAGGTTCCAGAGAGTAGATTCCTGAAAAAAAAATTATTTGTTTCATGAAAAATGTGAGTGTGTTACTGTAAAAAAGTTGATTTAAATTTAGTTTCAGGATAAGCATGAATGCATCATTTCAACAAGTTAATTGAAATTTTCTTGCACGATTAGGGAGAGTGGATGCATAGAAAGATGTTTTTTTTATATTTGTTTTAGGTTCCAGAGAGTTGATTCCTGAAAAAAATGTGTTTGTTTTATGAAAAATGTGAGTGTGTTACTGCTAAAAAGTTGATTTAAATTTCGTTTTTGGATAAGGGTGATTGCAATATTTCAACAAGTCAATTGAAATTTTCTTGCACGATTAGGGACAGTGGATGCCTAGAAAGATGTTTTTTTAAAATTAGTTTTAGGTTCCAGAGAGTAGATTCCTGAAAAAAATGTGTTTGTTTTATGAAAAATGTGAGTGTGTTACTGCTAAAAAGTTGATTTAAATTTCGTTTTTGGATAAGGGTGATTGCAATACTTCAACAAGTCAATTGAAATTTTCTTGCACGATTAGGGACAGTGGATGCCTAGAAAGATTTTTTTTAAATTAGTTTTAGGTTCCAGAGAGTAGATTCCTGAAAAAAATGTGTTTGTTTTATGAAAAATGTGAGGGTGTTACTGCTAAAAAGTTGATTTAAATTTCGTTTTTGAATAAGGGTGATTGCAATATTTCAACAAGTCAATTGAAATTTTCTTGTATGATTAGGGACAGTGGATGCCTAGAAAGATGTTTTTTTAAAATTAGTTTTAGGTTCCAGAGAGTAGATTCCTGAAAAAAATGTGTTTGTTTTATGAAAAATGTGAGTGTGTTACTGCTAAAAAGTTGATTTAAATTTCATTTTTGGATAAGGGTGATTGCAATATTTCAACAAGTCAATTGAAATTTTCTTGCACGATTAGGGACAGTGGATGCCTAGAAAGATGTTTTTTTAAAATTAGTTTTAGGTTCCAGAGAGTAGATTCCTGAAAAAAATGTGTTTGTTTTATGAAAAATGTGAGTGTGTTGCTGCAAAAAAGTTGATTTAAATATCGTTTTTGGATAAGGGTGATTGCAATATTTCAACAAGTCAATTGAAATTTTCTTGTACGATTAGGGACAGTGGATGCCTAGAAAGATGTTTTTTTAAAATTAGTTTTAGGTTCCAGAGAGTAGATTCCTGAAAAACATGTGTTTGTTTTATGAAAAATGTGAGTGTGTTACTGCTAAAAAGTTGATTTAAATTTCGTTTTTGAATAAGGGTGATTGCAATATTTCAACAAGTCAATTGAAATTTTCTTGCACGATTAGGGACAGTGGATGCCTAGAAAGATGTTTTTTTTAAATTAGTTTTAGGTTCCAGAGAGTAGATTCCTGAAAAAAATGTGTTTGTTTTATGAAAAATGTGAGTGTGTTACTGCTAAAATGTTGATTTAAATTTCGTTTTTGGATAAGGGTGATTGCAATATTTCAACAAGTCAATTGAAATTTTCTTGCACGATTAGGGACAGTGGATGCCTAGAAAGATGTTTTTTTTAAATTAGTTTTAGGTTCCAGAGAGTAGATTCCTGAAAAAAATGTGTTTGTTTTATGAAAAATGTGAGTGTGTTACTGCAAAAAAGTTGATTTAAATATCGTTTTTGGATAAAGGTGATTGCAATATTTCATCAAGTTAATTGAAATTTTCTTGCAAGATTAGGGAGAGTGGATGCCTAGAAAGATTTTTTTTAAAATTAGTTTTAGGTTCCAGAGAGTAGATTCCTGAAAAAAATGTGTTTGTTTTATGAAAAATGTGAGTGTGTTACTGCTAAAAAGTTGATTTAAATTTCGTTTTTGGATAAGCATGAATGCATCATTTCAACAAGTTAATTGAAATTTTCTTGCACGATTAGGGAGAGTGGATGCATAGAAAGATGTTTTTTTTATATTTGTTTTAGGTTCCAGAGAGTTGATTCCTGAAAAAAATGTGTTTGTTTTATGAAAAATGTGAGTGTGTTACTGCTAAAAAGTTGATTTAAATTTCGTTTTTGGATAAGGGTGATTGCAATATTTCAACAAGTCAATTGAAATTTTCTTGCACGATTAGGGACAGTGGATGCCTAGAAAGATGTTTTTTTAAAATTAGTTTTAGGTTCCAGAGAGTAGATTCCTGAAAAAAATGTGTTTGTTTTATGAAAAATGTGAGTGTGTTACTGCTAAAAAGTTGATTTAAATTTCGTTTTTGGATAAGGGTGATTGCAATACTTCAACAAGTCAATTGAAATTTTCTTGCACGATTAGGGACAGTGGATGCCTAGAAAGATTTTTTTTAAATTAGTTTTAGGTTTCAGAGAGTAGATTCCTGAAAAAAATGTGTTTGTTTTATGAAAAATGTGAGGGTGTTACTGCTAAAAAGTTGATTTAAATTTCGTTTTTGAATAAGGGTGATTGCAATATTTCAACAAGTCAATTGAAATTTTCTTGTATGATTAGGGACAGTGGATGCCTAGAAAGATGTTTTTTTAAAATTAGTTTTAGGTTCCAGAGAGTAGATTCCTGAAAAAAAAATTATTTGTTTCATGAAAAATGTGAGTGTGTTACTGTAAAAAAGTTGATTTAAATTTAGTTTCAGGATAAGCATGAATGCATCATTTCAACAAGTTAATTGAAATTTTCTTGCACGATTAGGGAGAGTGGATGCATAGAAAGATGTTTTTTTTATATTTGTTTTAGGTTCCAGAGAGTTGATTCCTGAAAAAAATGTGTTTGTTTTATGAAAAATGTGAGTGTGTTACTGCTAAAAAGTTGATTTAAATTTCGTTTTTGGATAAGGGTGATTGCAATATTTCAACAAGTCAATTGAAATTTTCTTGCACGATTAGGGACAGTGGATGCCTAGAAAGATGTTTTTTTAAAATTAGTTTTAGGTTCCAGAGAGTAGATTCCTGAAAAAAATGTGTTTGTTTTATGAAAAATGTGAGTGTGTTACTGCTAAAAAGTTGATTTAAATTTCGTTTTTGGATAAGGGTGATTGCAATACTTCAACAAGTCAATTGAAATTTTCTTGCACGATTAGGGACAGTGGATGCCTAGAAAGATTTTTTTTAAATTAGTTTTAGGTTCCAGAGAGTAGATTCCTGAAAAAAATGTGTTTGTTTTATGAAAAATGTGAGGGTGTTACTGCTAAAAAGTTGATTTAAATTTCGTTTTTGAATAAGGGTGATTGCAATATTTCAACAAGTCAATTGAAATTTTCTTGTATGATTAGGGACAGTGGATGCCTAGAAAGATGTTTTTTTAAAATTAGTTTTAGGTTCCAGAGAGTAGATTCCTGAAAAAAATGTGTTTGTTTTATGAAAAATGTGAGTGTGTTACTGCTAAAAAGTTGATTTAAATTTCATTTTTGGATAAGGGTGATTGCAATATTTCAACAAGTCAATTGAAATTTTCTTGCACGATTAGGGACAGTGGATGCCTAGAAAGATGTTTTTTTAAAATTAGTTTTAGGTTCCAGAGAGTAGATTCCTGAAAAAAATGTGTTTGTTTTATGAAAAATGTGAGTGTGTTGCTGCAAAAAAGTTGATTTAAATATCGTTTTTGGATAAGGGTGATTGCAATATTTCAACAAGTTAATTGAAATTTTCTTGCAAGATTAGGGAGAGTGGATGCCTAGAAAGATGTTTTTTTACAAATTCGTTATAGGTTCCAGAGAGTGGATTCCTGAAAAAAAAATTATTTGTTTCATGAAAAATGTGAGTGTGTTACTGCAAAAAAGTTGATTTAAATTTGGTTTCAGGATAAGCGTGAATGCATCATTTCAACAAGTTAATTGAAATTTTCTTGCACGATTAGGGAGAGTGGAAGCATAGAAAGATGTTTTTTTATATTTGTTTTAGGGTCCAGAGAGTTGATTCCTGAAAAAAATGTGTTTGTTTTATGAAAAATATGAGTGTGTTACTGCTAAAAAGTTTATTTAAATGTAGCTTCAGGATAGGCATGATTGCATTATTTCAACTAGTTAATTGAAATTTTCTTGGAAGATTAGGGAGAGTGGATGCCTAGAAAGATGTTTTTTTTAATTAGTTTTAGGTTTCAGAGAGTAGATTCCTGAAAAAAATGTGTTTGTTTTATGAAAAATGTGAGGGTGTTACTGCTAAAAAGTTGATTTAAATTTCGTTTTTGAATAAGGGTGATTGCAATATTTCAACAAGTCAATTGAAATTTTCTTGCACGATTAGGGACAGTGGATGCCTAGAAAGATATTTTTTTTAAATTAGTTTTAGGTTTCAGAGAGTAGATTCCTGAAAAAAATGTGTTTGTTTTATGAAAAATGTGAGTGTGTTACTGCTAAAAAGTTGATTTAAATTTCGTTTTTGGATAAGGGTGATTGCAATATTTCAACAAGTCAATTGAAATTTTCTTGCACGATTAGGGACAGTGGATGCCTAGAAAGATGTGTTTTTAAAATTAGTTTTAGGTTCCAGAGAGTAGATTCCTGAAAAAAATGTGTTTGTTTTATGAAAAATGTGAGTGTGTTACTGCTAAAAAGTTGATTTAAATTTCGTTTTTGGATAAGGGTGATTGCAATACTTCAACAAGTCAATTGAAATTTTCTTGCACGATTAGGGACAGTGGATGCATAGAAAGATTTCTTTTTTAAATTAGTATTAGGTTTCAGAGAGTAGATTCCTGAAAAAAATGTGTTTGTTTTATGAAAAATGTGAGGGTGTTACTGCTAAAAAGTTGATTTAAATTTCGTTTTTGAATAAGGGTGATTGCAATATTTCAACAAGTCAATTGAAATTTTCTTGCACGATTAGGGACAGTGGATGCCTAGAAAGATGTTTTTTTAAAATTAGTTTTAGGTTCCAGAGAGTAGATTCCTGAAAAAAATGTGTTTGTTTTATGAAAAATGTGAGTGTGTTGCTGCTAAAAAGTTGATTTAAATTTCATTTTTGGATAAGGGTGATTGCAATATTTCAACAAGTCAATTGAAATTTTCTTGCACGATTAGGGACAGTGGATGCCTAGAAAGATGTTTTTTTAAAATTAGTTTTAGGTTCCAGAGAGTAGATTCCTGAAAAAAATGTGTTTGTTTTATGACAAATGTGAGTGTGTTACTGCAAAAAAGTTGATTTAAATATCGTTTTTGGATAAGGGTGATTGCAATATTTCAACAAGTTAATTGAAATTTTCTTGCAAGATTAGGGAGAGTGGATGCCTAGAAAGATGTTTTTTACAAATTCGTTATAGGTTCCAGAGAGTGGATTCCTGAAAAAAAAATTATTTGTTTCATGAAAAATGTGAGTGTGTTACTGCAAAAAAGTTGATTTAAATTTAGTTTCAGGATAAGCGTGAATGCATCATTTCAACAAGTTAATTGAAATTTTCTTGCACAATTAGGGAGAGTGGATGCATAGAAAGATGTTTTTTTTATATTTGTTTTAGGTTCCAGAGAGTTGATTCCTGAAAAAATGTGTTTGTTTTATGAAAAATGTGAGTGTGTTACTGCTAAAAAGTTGATTTAAATTTCGTTTTTGGGTAAGGGTGATTGCAATACTTCAACAAGTCAATTTAAATTTTCTTGCACGATTAGGGACAGTGGATGCCTAGAAAGATGTTTTTTTAAATTAGTTTTAGGTTCCAGAGAGTAGATTCCTGAAAAAAATGTGTTTGTTTTATGAAAAATGTGAGTGTGTTACTGCTAAAAAGTTGATTTAAATTTCGTTTTTGGATAAGGGTGATTGCAATACTTCAACAAGTCAATTGAAATTTTCTTGCACGATTAGGGACAGTGGATGCATAGAAAGATTTCTTTTTTAAATTAGTATTAGGTTTCAGAGAGTAGATTCCTGAAAAAAATGTGTTTGTTTTATGAAAAATGTGAGGGTGTTACTGCTAAAAAGTTGATTTAAATTTCGTTTTTGAATAAGGGTGATTGCAATATTTCAACTAGTCAATTGAAATTTTCTTGTACGATTAGGGACAGTGGATGCCTAGAAAGATGTTTTTTTAAAATTAGTTTTAGGTTCCAGAGAGTAGATTCCTGAAAAAAATGTGTTTGTTTTATGAAAAATGTGAGTGTGTTACTGCTAAAAAGTTGATTTAAATTTCATTTTTGGATAAGGGTGATTGCAATATTTCAACAAGTCAATTGAAATTTTCTTGCACGATCAGGGACAGTGGATGCCTAGAAAGATGTTTTTTTAAAATTAGTTTTAGGTTCCAGAGAGTAGATTCCTGAAAAAAATGTGTTTGTTTTATGAAAAATGTGAGTGTGTTACTGCAAAAAAGTTGATTTAAATATCGTTTTTGGATAAGGGTGATTGCAATATTTCAACAAGTTAATTGAAATTTTCTTGCAAGATTAGGGAGAGTGGATGCCTAGAAAGATGTTTTTTACAAATTCGTTATAGGTTCCAGAGAGTTGATTCCTAAAAAAAATGTGTTTGTTTTATGAAAAATGTGAGTGTGTTACTGCTAAAAAGTTTATTTAAATGTAGCTTCAGGATAGGCATGATTGCATTATTTCAACTAGTTAATTGAAATTTTCTTGCACGATTAGGGAGAGTGGATGCCTAGAAAGATGTTTTTTACAAATTCGTTATAGGTTCCAGAGAGTGGATTCCTGAAAAAAAAATTATTTGTTTCATGAAAAATGTGAGTGTGTTACTGCAAAAAAGTTGATTTAAATTTAGTTTCAGGATAAGCGTGAATGCATCATTTCAACAAGTTAATTGAAATTTTCTTGCACGATTAGGGACAGTGGATGCCTAGAAAGATGTTTTTTACAAATTCGTTATAGGTTCCAGAGAGTGGATTCCTGAAAAAAAAATTATTTGTTTCATGAAAAATGTGAGTGTGTTACTGCAAAAAAGTTGATTTAAATTTAGTTTCAGGATAAGCGTGAATGCATCATTTCAACAAGTTAATTGAAATTTTCTTGCACGATTAGGGAGAGTGGATGCATAGAAAGATGTTTTTTTTATATTTGTTTTAGGTTCCAGAGAGTTGATTCCTGAAAAAATGTGTTTGTTTTATGAAAAATGTGAGTGTGTTACTGCTAAAAAGTTGATTTAAATTTCGTTTTTGGATAAGGGTGATTGCAATATTTCAACAAGTCAATTGAAATTTTCTTGCACGATTAGGGACAGTGGATGCCTAGAAAGATGTTTTTTTAAAATTAGTTTTAGGTTCCAGAGAGTAGATTCCTGAAAAAAATGTGTTTGTTTTATGAAAAATGTGAGTGTGTTACTGCTAAAAAGTTGATTTAAATTTCGTTTTAGGGTAAGGGTGATTGCAATACTTCAACAAGTCAATTGAAATTTTCTTGCACGATTAGGGACAGTGGATGCCTAGAAAGATGTTTTTTTTTAATTAGTTTTAGGTTCCAGAGAGTAGATTCCTGAAAAAAATGTGTTTGTTTTATGAAAAATGTGAGTGTGTTACTGCAAAAAAGTTGATTTAAATATCGTTTTTGGATAAAGTTGATTGCAATATTTCAACAAGTTAATTGAAATTTTCTTGCAAGATTAGGGAGAGTGGATGCCTAGAAAGATGTTTTTTACAAATTCGTTATAGGTTCCAGAGAGTAGATTCCTGAAAAAAATGTGTTTGTTTTATGAAAAATGTGAGTGTGTTACTGCTAAAAAGTTGATTTAAATTTCGTTTTTGGATAAGGGTGATTGCAATACTTCAACAAGTCAATTGAAATTTTCTTGCACGATTAGGGACAGTGGATGCATAGAAAGATTTCTTTTTTAAATTAGTATTAGGTTTCAGAGAGTAGATTCCTGAAAAAAATGTGTTTGTTTTATGAAAAATGTGAGTGTGTTACTGCTAAAAAGTTGATTTAAATTTCGTTTTTGAATAAGGGTGATTGCAATATTTCAACAAGTCAATTGAAATTTTCTTGCACGATTAGGGACAGTGGATGCCTAGAAAGATGTTTTTTTTAAATTAGTTTTAGGTTCCAGAGAGTAGATTCCTGAAAAAAATGTGTTTGTTTTATGAAAAATGTGAGTGTGTTACTGCTAAAATGTTGATTTAAATTTCGTTTTTGGATAAGGGTGATTGCAATATTTCAACAAGTCAATTGAAATTTTCTTGCACGATTAGGGACAGTGGATGCCTAGAAAGATGTGTTTTTAAAATTAGTTTTAGGTTCCAGAGAGTAGATTCCTGAAAAAAATGTGTTTGTTTTATGAAAAATGTGAGGGTGTTACTGCTAAAAAGTTGATTTAAATTTCGTTTTTGGATAAGGGTGATTGCAATATTTCAACAAGTCAATTGAAATTTTCTTGCACGATTAGGGACAGTGGATGCCTAGAAAGATGTGTTTTTAAAATTAGTTTTAGGTTCCAGAGAGTAGATTCCTGAAAAAAATGTGTTTGTTTTATGAAAAATGTGAGTGTGTTACTGCTAAAAAGTTGATTTAAATTTCGTTTTTGGATAAGGGTGATTGCAATACTTCAACAAGTCAATTGAAATTTTCTTGCACGATTAGGGACAGTGGATGCATAGAAAGATTTCTTTTTTAAATTAGTATTAGGTTTCAGAGAGTAGATTCCTGAAAAAAATGTGTTTGTTTTATGAAAAATGTGAGGGTGTTACTGCTAAAAAGTTGATTTAAATTTCGTTTTTGAATAAGGGTGATTGCAATATTTCAACAAGTCAATTGAAATTTTCTTGCACGATTAGGGACAGTGGATGCCTAGAAAGATGTTTTTTTAAAATTAGTTTTAGGTTCCAGAGAGTAGATTCCTGAAAAAAATGTGTTTGTTTTATGAAAAATGTGAGTGTGTTGCTGCTAAAAAGTTGATTTAAATTTCATTTTTGGATAAGGGTGATTGCAATATTTCAACAAGTCAATTGAAATTTTCTTGCACGATTAGGGACAGTGGATGCCTAGAAAGATGTTTTTTTAAAATTAGTTTTAGGTTCCAGAGAGTAGATTCCTGAAAAAAATGTGTTTGTTTTATGAAAAATGTGAGTGTGTTACTGCAAAAAAGTTGATTTAAATATCGTTTTTGGATAAGGGTGATTGCAATATTTCAACAAGTTAATTGAAATTTTCTTGCAAGATTAGGGAGAGTGGATGCCTAGAAAGATGTTTTTTACAAATTCGTTATAGGTTCCAGAGAGTGGATTCCTGAAAAAAAAATTATTTGTTTCATGAAAAATGTGAGTGTGTTACTGCAAAAAAGTTGATTTAAATTTAGTTTCAGGATAAGCGTGAATGCATCATTTCAACAAGTTAATTGAAATTTTCTTGCACAATTAGGGAGAGTGGATGCATAGAAAGATGTTTTTTTTATATTTGTTTTAGGTTCCAGAGAGTTGATTCCTGAAAAAATGTGTTTGTTTTATGAAAAATGTGAGTGTGTTACTGCTAAAAAGTTGATTTAAATTTCGTTTTTGGGTAAGGGTGATTGCAATACTTCAACAAGTCAATTTAAATTTTCTTGCACGATTAGGGACAGTGGATGCCTAGAAAGATGTTTTTTTAAATTAGTTTTAGGTTCCAGAGAGTAGATTCCTGAAAAAAATGTGTTTGTTTTATGAAAAATGTGAGTGTGTTACTGCTAAAAAGTTGATTTAAATTTCGTTTTTGGATAAGGGTGATTGCAATACTTCAACAAGTCAATTGAAATTTTCTTGCACGATTAGGGACAGTGGATGCATAGAAAGATTTCTTTTTTAAATTAGTATTAGGTTTCAGAGAGTAGATTCCTGAAAAAAATGTGTTTGTTTTATGAAAAATGTGAGGGTGTTACTGCTAAAAAGTTGATTTAAATTTCGTTTTTGAATAAGGGTGATTGCAATATTTCAACTAGTCAATTGAAATTTTCTTGTACGATTAGGGACAGTGGATGCCTAGAAAGATGTTTTTTTAAAATTAGTTTTAGGTTCCAGAGAGTAGATTCCTGAAAAAAATGTGTTTGTTTTATGAAAAATGTGAGTGTGTTACTGCTAAAAAGTTGATTTAAATTTCATTTTTGGATAAGGGTGATTGCAATATTTCAACAAGTCAATTGAAATTTTCTTGCACGATCAGGGACAGTGGATGCCTAGAAAGATCTTTTTTTAAAATTAGTTTTAGGTTCCAGAGAGTAGATTCCTGAAAAAAATGTGTTTGTTTTATGAAAAATGTGAGTGTGTTACTGCAAAAAAGTTGATTTAAATATCGTTTTTGGATAAGGGTGATTGCAATATTTCAACAAGTTAATTGAAATTTTCTTGCAAGATTAGGGAGAGTGGATGCCTAGAAAGATGTTTTTTACAAATTCGTTATAGGTTCCAGAGAGTTGATTCCTAAAAAAAATGTGTTTGTTTTATGAAAAATGTGAGTGTGTTACTGCTAAAAAGTTTATTTAAATGTAGCTTCAGGATAGGCATGATTGCATTATTTCAACTAGTTAATTGAAATTTTCTTGCACGATTAGGGAGAGTGGATGCCTAGAAAGATGTTTTTTACAAATTCGTTATAGGTTCCAGAGAGTGGATTCCTGAAAAAAAAATTATTTGTTTCATGAAAAATGTGAGTGTGTTACTGCAAAAAAGTTGATTTAAATTTAGTTTCAGGATAAGCGTGAATGCATCATTTCAACAAGTTAATTGAAATTTTCTTGCACGATTAGGGACAGTGGATGCCTAGAAAGATGTTTTTTACAAATTCGTTATAGGTTCCAGAGAGTGGATTCCTGAAAAAAAAATTATTTGTTTCATGAAAAATGTGAGTGTGTTACTGCAAAAAAGTTGATTTAAATTTAGTTTCAGGATAAGCGTGAATGCATCATTTCAACAAGTTAATTGAAATTTTCTTGCACGATTAGGGAGAGTGGATGCATAGAAAGATGTTTTTTTTATATTTGTTTTAGGTTCCAGAGAGTTGATTCCTGAAAAAATGTGTTTGTTTTATGAAAAATGTGAGTGTGTTACTGCTAAAAAGTTGATTTAAATTTCGTTTTTGGATAAGGGTGATTGCAATATTTCAACAAGTCAATTGAAATTTTCTTGCACGATTAGGGACAGTGGATGCCTAGAAAGATGTTTTTTTAAAATTAGTTTTAGGTTCCAGAGAGTAGATTCCTGAAAAAAATGTGTTTGTTTTATGAAAAATGTGAGTGTGTTACTGCTAAAAAGTTGATTTAAATTTCGTTTTAGGGTAAGGGTGATTGCAATACTTCAACAAGTCAATTGAAATTTTCTTGCACGATTAGGGACAGTGGATGCCTAGAAAGATGTTTTTTTTTAATTAGTTTTAGGTTCCAGAGAGTAGATTCCTGAAAAAAATGTGTTTGTTTTATGAAAAATGTGAGTGTGTTACTGCAAAAAAGTTGATTTAAATATCGTTTTTGGATAAAGTTGATTGCAATATTTCAACAAGTTAATTGAAATTTTCTTGCAAGATTAGGGAGAGTGGATGCCTAGAAAGATGTTTTTTACAAATTCGTTATAGGTTCCAGAGAGTAGATTCCTGAAAAAAATGTGTTTGTTTTATGAAAAATGTGAGTGTGTTACTGCTAAAAAGTTGATTTAAATTTCGTTTTTGGATAAGGGTGATTGCAATACTTCAACAAGTCAATTGAAATTTTCTTGCACGATTAGGGACAGTGGATGCATAGAAAGATTTCTTTTTTAAATTAGTATTAGGTTTCAGAGAGTAGATTCCTGAAAAAAATGTGTTTGTTTTATGAAAAATGTGAGTGTGTTACTGCTAAAAAGTTGATTTAAATTTCGTTTTTGAATAAGGGTGATTGCAATATTTCAACAAGTCAATTGAAATTTTCTTGCACGATTAGGGACAGTGGATGCCTAGAAAGATGTTTTTTTTAAATTAGTTTTAGGTTCCAGAGAGTAGATTCCTGAAAAAAATGTGTTTGTTTTATGAAAAATGTGAGTGTGTTACTGCTAAAATGTTGATTTAAATTTCGTTTTTGGATAAGGGTGATTGCAATATTTCAACAAGTCAATTGAAATTTTCTTGCACGATTAGGGACAGTGGATGCCTAGAAAGATGTGTTTTTAAAATTAGTTTTAGGTTCCAGAGAGTAGATTCCTGAAAAAAATGTGTTTGTTTTATGAAAAATGTGAGTGTGTTACTGCAAAAAAGTTGATTTAAATATCGTTTTTGGATGAGGGTGATTGCAATATTTCAACAATTTAATTGAAATTTTCTTGCAAGATTAGGGAGAGTGGATGCCTAGAAAGATGTTTTTTACAAATTCGTTATAGGTTCCAGAGAGTGGATTCCTGAAAAAAAAATTATTTGTTTCATGAAAAATGTGAGTGTGTTACTGCAAAAAAGTTGATTTAAATTTGGTTTCAGGATAAGCGTGAATGCATCATTTCAACAAGTTAATTGAAATTTTCTTGCACGATTAGGGAGAGTGGATGCATAGAAAGATGTTTTTTTATATTTGTTTTAGGTTCCAGAGAGTTGATTCCTGAAAAAATGTGTTTGTTTTATGAAAAATGTGAGTGTGTTACTGCTAAAAAGTTGATTTAAATTTCGTTTTTGGATAAGGGTGATTGCAATATTTCAACAAGTCAATTGAAATTTTCTTGCACGATTAGGGACAGTGGATGCCTAGAAAGATGTTTTTTTTAAATTAGTTTTAGGTTCCAGAGAGTAGATTCCTGAAAAAAATGTGTTTGTTTTATGAAAAATGTGAGTGTGTTACTGCTAAAAAGTTGATTTAAATTTCGTTTTTGGATAAGGGTGATTGCAATACTTCAACAAGTCAATTGAAATTTTCTTGCACGATTAGGGACAGTGGATGCATAGAAAGATTTCTTTTTTAAATTAGTATTAGGTTTCAGAGAGTAGATTCCTGAAAAAAATGTGTTTGTTTTATGAAAAATATGAGGGTGTTACTGCTAAAAAGTTGATTTAAATTTCGTTTTTGAATAAGGGTGATTGCAATATTTCAACAAGTCAATTGAAATTTTCTTGTACGATTAGGGACAGTGGATGCCTAGAAAGATGTTTTTTTAAAATTAGTTTTAGGTTCCAGAGAGTAGATTCCTGAAAAACATGTGTTTGTTTTATGAAAAATGTGAGTGTGTTACTGCTAAAAAGTTGATTTAAATTTCGTTTTTGAATAAGGGTTATTGCAATATTTCAACAAGTCAATTGAAATTTTCTTGCACGATTAGGGACAGTGGATGCCTAGAAAGATGTTTTTTTTAAATTAGTTTTAGGTTCCAGAGAGTAGATTCCTGAAAAAAATGTGTTTGTTTTATGAAAAATGTGAGTGTGTTACTGCTAAAATGTTGATTTAAATTTCGTTTTTGGATAAGGGTGATTGCAATATTTCAACAAGTCAATTGAAATTTTCTTGCACGATTAGGGACAGTGGATGCCTAGAAAGATGTTTTTTTTAAATTAGTTTTAGGTTCCAGAGAGTAGATTCCTGAAAAAAATGTGTTTGTTTTATGAAAAATGTGAGTGTGTTACTGCAAAAAAGTTGATTTAAATATCGTTTTTGGATAAAGGTGATTGCAATATTTCAACAAGTTAATTGAAATTTTCTTGCAAGATTAGGGAGAGTGGATGCCTAGAAAGATGTTTTTTACAAATTCGTTATAGGTTCCAGAGAGTGGATTCCTGAAAAAAAAATTATTTGTTTCATGAAAAATGTGAGTGTGTTACTGCAAAAAAGTTGATTTAAATTTAGTTTCAGGATAAGCATGAATGCATCATTTCAACAAGTTAATTGAAATTTTCTTGCACGATTAGGGAGAGTGGATGCATAGAAAGATGTTTTTTTATATTTGTTTTAGGTTCCAGAGAGTTGATTCCTGAAAAAAATGTGTTTGTTTTATGAAAAATGTGAGTGTGTTACTGCTAAAAAGTTGATTTAAATTTCGTTTTTGGATAAGGGTGATTGCAATATTTCAACAAGTCAATTGAAATTTTCTTGCACGATTAGGGACAGTGGATGCCTAGAAAGATGTTTTTTTAAAATTAGTTTTAGGTTCCAGAGAGTAGATTCCTGAAAAAAATGTGTTTGTTTTATGAAAAATGTGAGTGTGTTACTGCTAAAAAGTTGATTTAAATTTCGTTTTTGGATAAGGGTGATTGCAATACTTCAACAAGTCAATTGAAATTTTCTTGCACGATTAGGGACAGTGGATGCCTAGAAAGATTTTTTTTAAATTAGTTTTAGGTTCCAGAGAGTAGATTCCTGAAAAAAATGTGTTTGTTTTATGAAAAATGTGAGGGTGTTACTGCTAAAAAGTTGATTTAAATTTCGTTTTTGAATAAGGGTGATTGCAATATTTCAACAAGTCAATTGAAATTTTCTTGTACGATTAGGGACAGTGGATGCCTAGAAAGATGTTTTTTTAAAATTAGTTTTAGGTTCCAGAGAGTAGATTCCTGAAAAAAATGTGTTTGTTTTATGAAAAATGTGAGTGTGTTACTGCTAAAAAGTTGATTTAAATTTCATTTTTGGATAAGGGTGATTGCAATATTTCAACAAGTCAATTGAAATTTTCTTGCACGATTAGGGACAGTGGATGCCTAGAAAGATGTTTTTTTTAAATTAGTTTTAGGTTCCAGAGAGTAGATTCCTGAAAAAAATGTGTTTGTTTTATGAAAAATGTGAGTGTGTTACTGCTAAAATGTTGATTTAAATTTCGTTTTTGGATAAGGGTGATTGCAATATTTCAACAAGTCAATTGAAATTTTCTTGCACGATTAGGGACAGTGGATGCCTAGAAAGATGTTTTTTTTAAATTAGTTTTAGGTTCCAGAGAGTAGATTCCTGAAAAAAATGTGTTTGTTTTATGAAAAATGTGAGTGTGTTACTGCAAAAAAGTTGATTTAAATATCGTTTTTGGATAAAGGTGATTGCAATATTTCAACAAGTTAATTGAAATTTTCTTGCAAGATTAGGGAGAGTGGATGCCTAGAAAGATGTTTTTTTACAAATTCGTTATAGGTTCCAGAGAGTGGATTCCTGAAAAAAAAATTATTTGTTTCATGAAAAATGTGAGTGTGTTACTGCAAAAAAGTTGATTTAAATTTGGTTTCAGGATAAGCGTGAATGCATCATTTCAACAAGTTAATTGAAATTTTCTTGCACGATTAGGGAGAGTGGAAGCATAGAAAGATGTTTTTTTATATTTGTTTTAGGGTCCAGAGAGTTGATTCCTGAAAAAAATGTGTTTGTTTTATGAAAAATATGAGTGTGTTACTGCTAAAAAGTGTATTTAAATGTAGCTTCAGGATAGGCATGATTGCATTATTTCAACTAGTTAATTGAAATTTTCTTGGAAGATTAGGGAGAGTGGATGCCTAGAAAGATGTTTTTTTTAATTAGTTTTAGGTTTCAGAGAGTAGATTCCTGAAAAAAATGTGTTTGTTTTATGAAAAATGTGAGGGTGTTACTGCTAAAAAGTTGATTTAAATTTCGTTTTTGAATAAGGGTGATTGCAATATTTCAACAAGTCAATTGAAATTTTCTTGCACGATTAGGGACAGTGGATGCCTAGAAAGATATTTTTTTTAAATTAGTTTTAGGTTTCAGAGAGTAGATTCCTGAAAAAAATGTGTTTGTTTTATGAAAAATGTGAGTGTGTTACTGCTAAAAAGTTGATTTAAATTTCGTTTTTGGATAAGGGTGATTGCAATATTTCAACAAGTCAATTGAAATTTTCTTGCACGATTAGGGACAGTGGATGCCTAGAAAGATGTGTTTTTAAAATTAGTTTTAGGTTCCAGAGAGTAGATTCCTGAAAAAAATGTGTTTGTTTTATGAAAAATGTGAGTGTGTTACTGCTAAAAAGTTGATTTAAATTTCGTTTTTGGATAAGGGTGATTGCAATACTTCAACAAGTCAATTGAAATTTTCTTGCACGAT
The DNA here is from genome assembly GCF_964263255.1 of Lissotriton vulgaris. NCBI lineage: Eukaryota > Metazoa > Chordata > Amphibia > Caudata > Salamandridae > Lissotriton > Lissotriton vulgaris. Next base: position 947,119 of record NW_028247791.1, on the reverse strand, counting down.
TAGGGACAGTGGATGCATAGAAAGATTTCTTTTTTAAATTAGTATTAGGTTTCAGAGAGTAGATTCCTGAAAAAAATGTGTTTGTTTTATGAAAAATGTGAGGGTGTTACTGCTAAAAAGTTGATTTAAATTTCGTTTTTGAATAAGGGTGATTGCAATATTTCAACAAGTCAATTGAAATTTTCTTGCACGATTAGGGACAGTGGATGCCTAGAAAGATGTTTTTTTAAAATTAGTTTTAGGTTCCAGAGAGTAGATTCCTGAAAAAAATGTGTTTGTTTTATGAAAAATGTGAGTGTGTTGCTGCTAAAAAGTTGATTTAAATTTCATTTTTGGATAAGGGTGATTGCAATATTTCAACAAGTCAATTGAAATTTTCTTGCACGATTAGGGACAGTGGATGCCTAGAAAGATGTTTTTTTAAAATTAGTTTTAGGTTCCAGAGAGTAGATTCCTGAAAAAAATGTGTTTGTTTTATGAAAAATGTGAGTGTGTTACTGCAAAAAAGTTCATTTAAATATCGTTTTTGGATAAGGGTGATTGCAATATTTCAACAAGTTAATTGAAATTTTCTTGCAAGATTAGGGAGAGTGGATGCCTAGAAAGATGTTTTTTACAAATTCGTTATAGGTTCCAGAGAGTGGATTCCTGAAAAAAAAATTATTTGTTTCATGAAAAATGTGAGTGTGTTACTGCAAAAAAGTTGATTTAAATTTAGTTTCAGGATAAGCGTGAATGCATCATTTCAACAAGTTAATTGAAATTTTCTTGCACAATTAGGGAGAGTGGATGCATAGAAAGATGTTTTTTTTATATTTGTTTTAGGTTCCAGAGTTGATTCCTAAAAAAAATGTGTTTGTTTTATGAAAAATGTGAGTGTGTTACTGCTAAAAAGTTTATTTAAATGTAGCTTCAGGATAGGCATGATTGCATTATTTCAACTAGTTAATTGAAATTTTCTTGCACGATTAGGGAGAGTGGATGCCTAGAAAGATGTTTTTTACAAATTCGTTATAGGTTCCAGAGAGTGGATTCCTGAAAAAAAAATTATTTGTTTCATGAAAAATGTGAGTGTGTTACTGCAAAAAAGTTGATTTAAATTTAGTTTCAGGATAAGCGTGAATGCATCATTTCAACAAGTTAATTGAAATTTTCTTGCACGATTAGGGACAGTGGATGCCTAGAAAGATGTTTTTTACAAATTCGTTATAGGTTCCAGAGAGTGGATTCCTGAAAAAAAAATTATTTGTTTCATGAAAAATGTGAGTGTGTTACTGCAAAAAAGTTGATTTAAATTTAGTTTCAGGATAAGCGTGAATGCATCATTTCAACAAGTTAATTGAAATTTTCTTGCACGATTAGGGAGAGTGGATGCATAGAAAGATGTTTTTTTTATATTTGTTTTAGGTTCCAGAGAGTTGATTCCTGAAAAAATGTGTTTGTTTTATGAAAAATGTGAGTGTGTTACTGCTAAAAAGTTGATTTAAATTTCGTTTTTGGATAAGGGTGATTGCAATATTTCAACAAGTCAATTGAAATTTTCTTGCACGATTAGGGACAGTGGATGCCTAGAAAGATGTTTTTTTAAAATTAGTTTTAGGTTCCAGAGAGTAGATTCCTGAAAAAAATGTGTTTGTTTTATGAAAAATGTGAGTGTGTTACTGCTAAAAAGTTGATTTAAATTTCGTTTTAGGGTAAGGGTGATTGCAATACTTCAACAAGTCAATTGAAATTTTCTTGCACGATTAGGGACAGTGGATGCCTAGAAAGATGTTTTTTTTTAATTAGTTTTAGGTTCCAGAGAGTAGATTCCTGAAAAAAATGTGTTTGTTTTATGAAAAATGTGAGTGTGTTACTGCAAAAAAGTTGATTTAAATATCGTTTTTGGATAAAGTTGATTGCAATATTTCAACAAGTTAATTGAAATTTTCTTGCAAGATTAGGGAGAGTGGATGCCTAGAAAGATGTTTTTTACAAATTCGTTATAGGTTCCAGAGAGTAGATTCCTGAAAAAAATGTGTTTGTTTTATGAAAAATGTGAGTGTGTTACTGCTAAAAAGTTGATTTAAATTTCGTTTTTGGATAAGGGTGATTGCAATACTTCAACAAGTCAATTGAAATTTTCTTGCACGATTAGGGACAGTGGATGCATAGAAAGATTTCTTTTTTAAATTAGTATTAGGTTTCAGAGAGTAGATTCCTGAAAAAAATGTGTTTGTTTTATGAAAAATGTGAGTGTGTTACTGCTAAAAAGTTGATTTAAATTTCGTTTTTGAATAAGGGTGATTGCAATATTTCAACAAGTCAATTGAAATTTTCTTGCACGATTAGGGACAGTGGATGCCTAGAAAGATGTTTTTTTTAAATTAGTTTTAGGTTCCAGAGAGTAGATTCCTGAAAAAAATGTGTTTGTTTTATGAAAAATGTGAGTGTGTTACTGCTAAAATGTTGATTTAAATTTCGTTTTTGGATAAGGGTGATTGCAATATTTCAACAAGTCAATTGAAATTTTCTTGCACGATTAGGGACAGTGGATGCCTAGAAAGATGTGTTTTTAAAATTAGTTTTAGGTTCCAGAGAGTAGATTCCTGAAAAAAATGTGTTTGTTTTATGAAAAATGTGAGTGTGTTACTGCAAAAAAGTTGATTTAAATATCGTTTTTGGATGAGGGTGATTGCAATATTTCAACAATTTAATTGAAATTTTCTTGCAAGATTAGGGAGAGTGGATGCCTAGAAAGATGTTTTTTACAAATTCGTTATAGGTTCCAGAGAGTGGATTCCTGAAAAAAAAATTATTTGTTTCATGAAAAATGTGAGTGTGTTACTGCAAAAAAGTTGATTTAAATTTGGTTTCAGGATAAGCGTGAATGCATCATTTCAACAAGTTAATTGAAATTTTCTTGCACGATTAGGGAGAGTGGATGCATAGAAAGATGTTTTTTTATATTTGTTTTAGGTTCCAGAGAGTTGTTTCTGAAAAAATGTGTTTGTTTTATGAAAAATGTGAGTGTGTTACTGCTAAAAAGTTGATTTAAATTTCGTTTTTGGATAAGGGTGATTGCAATATTTCAACAAGTCAATTGAAATTTTCTTGCACGATTAGGGACAGTGGATGCCTAGAAAGATGTTTTTTTTAAATTAGTTTTAGGTTCCAGAGAGTAGATTCCTGAAAAAAATGTGTTTGTTTTATGAAAAATGTGAGTGTGTTACTGCTAAAAAGTTGATTTAAATTTCGTTTTTGAATAAGGGTTATTGCAATATTTCAACAAGTCAATTGAAATTTTCTTGCACGATTAGGGACAGTGGATGCCTAGAAAGATGTTTTTTTTAAATTAGTTTTAGGTTCCAGAGAGTAGATTCCTGAAAAAAATGTGTTTGTTTTATGAAAAATGTGAGTGTGTTACTGCTAAAATGTTGATTTAAATTTCGTTTTTGGATAAGGGTGATTGCAATATTTCAACAAGTCAATTGAAATTTTCTTGCACGATTAGGGACAGTGGATGCCTAGAAAGATGTTTTTTTTAAATTAGTTTTAGGTTCCAGAGAGTAGATTCCTGAAAAAAATGTGTTTGTTTTATGAAAAATGTGAGTGTGTTACTGCAAAAAAGTTGATTTAAATATCGTTTTTGGATAAAGGTGATTGCAATATTTCAACAAGTTAATTGAAATTTTCTTGCAAGATTAGGGAGAGTGGATGCCTAGAAAGATGTTTTTTACAAATTCGTTATAGGTTCCAGAGAGTGGATTCCTGAAAAAAAAATTATTTGTTTCATGAAAAATGTGAGTGTGTTACTGCAAAAAAGTTGATTTAAATTTAGTTTCAGGATAAGCATGAATGCATCATTTCAACAAGTTAATTGAAATTTTCTTGCACGATTAGGGAGAGTGGATGCATAGAAAGATGTTTTTTTATATTTGTTTTAGGTTCCAGAGAGTTGATTCCTGAAAAAAATGTGTTTGTTTTATGAAAAATGTGAGTGTGTTACTGCTAAAAAGTTGATTTAAATTTCGTTTTTGGATAAGGGTGATTGCAATATTTCAACAAGTCAATTGAAATTTTCTTGCACGATTAGGGACAGTGGATGCCTAGAAAGATGTTTTTTTAAAATTAGTTTTAGGTTCCAGAGAGTAGATTCCTGAAAAAAATGTGTTTGTTTTATGAAAAATGTGAGTGTGTTACTGCTAAAAAGTTGATTTAAATTTCGTTTTTGGATAAGGGTGATTGCAATACTTCAACAAGTCAATTGAAATTTTCTTGCACGATTAGGGACAGTGGATGCCTAGAAAGATTTTTTTTAAATTAGTTTTAGGTTCCAGAGAGTAGATTCCTGAAAAAAATGTGTTTGTTTTATGAAAAATGTGAGGGTGTTACTGCTAAAAAGTTGATTTAAATTTCGTTTTTGAATAAGGGTGATTGCAATATTTCAACAAGTCAATTGAAATTTTCTTGTACGATTAGGGACAGTGGATGCCTAGAAAGATGTTTTTTTAAAATTAGTTTTAGGTTCCAGAGAGTAGATTCCTGAAAAAAATGTGTTTGTTTTATGAAAAATGTGAGTGTGTTACTGCTAAAAAGTTGATTTAAATTTCATTTTTGGATAAGGGTGATTGCAATATTTCAACAAGTCAATTGAAATTTTCTTGCACGATTAGGGACAGTGGATGCCTAGAAAGATGTTTTTTTAAAATTAGTTTTAGGTTCCAGAGAGTAGATTCCTGAAAAAAATGTGTTTGTTTTATGAAAAATGTGAGTGTGTTGCTGCAAAAAAGTTGATTTAAATATCGTTTTTGGATAAGGGTGATTGCAATATTTCAACAAGTTAATTGAAATTTTCTTGCAAGATTAGGGAGAGTGGATGCCTAGAAAGATGTTTTTTTACAAATTCGTTATAGGTTCCAGAGAGTGGATTCCTGAAAAAAAAATTATTTGTTTCATGAAAAATGTGAGTGTGTTACTGCAAAAAAGTTGATTTAAATTTGGTTTCAGGATAAGCGTGAATGCATCATTTCAACAAGTTAATTGAAATTTTCTTGCACGATTAGGGAGAGTGGAAGCATAGAAAGATGTTTTTTTATATTTGTTTTAGGGTCCAGAGAGTTGATTCCTGAAAAAAATGTGTTTGTTTTATGAAAAATATGAGTGTGTTACTGCTAAAAAGTGTATTTAAATGTAGCTTCAGGATAGGCATGATTGCATTATTTCAACTAGTTAATTGAAATTTTCTTGGAAGATTAGGGAGAGTGGATGCCTAGAAAGATGTTTTTTTTAATTAGTTTTAGGTTTCAGAGAGTAGATTCCTGAAAAAAATGTGTTTGTTTTATGAAAAATGTGAGGGTGTTACTGCTAAAAAGTTGATTTAAATTTCGTTTTTGAATAAGGGTGATTGCAATATTTCAACAAGTCAATTGAAATTTTCTTGCACGATTAGGGACAGTGGATGCCTAGAAAGATATTTTTTTTAAATTAGTTTTAGGTTTCAGAGAGTAGATTCCTGAAAAAAATGTGTTTGTTTTATGAAAAATGTGAGTGTGTTACTGCTAAAAAGTTGATTTAAATTTCGTTTTTGGATAAGGGTGATTGCAATATTTCAACAAGTCAATTGAAATTTTCTTGCACGATTAGGGACAGTGGATGCCTAGAAAGATGTGTTTTTAAAATTAGTTTTAGGTTCCAGAGAGTAGATTCCTGAAAAAAATGTGTTTGTTTTATGAAAAATGTGAGTGTGTTACTGCTAAAAAGTTGATTTAAATTTCGTTTTTGGATAAGGGTGATTGCAATACTTCAACAAGTCAATTGAAATTTTCTTGCACGATTAGGGACAGTGGATGCATAGAAAGATTTCTTTTTTAAATTAGTATTAGGTTTCAGAGAGTAGATTCCTGAAAAAAATGTGTTTGTTTTATGAAAAATGTGAGGGTGTTACTGCTAAAAAGTTGATTTAAATTTCGTTTTTGAATAAGGGTGATTGCAATATTTCAACAAGTCAATTGAAATTTTCTTGCACGATTAGGGACAGTGGATGCCTAGAAAGATGTTTTTTTAAAATTAGTTTTAGGTTCCAGAGAGTAGATTCCTGAAAAAAATGTGTTTGTTTTATGAAAAATGTGAGTGTGTTGCTGCTAAAAAGTTGATTTAAATTTCATTTTTGGATAAGGGTGATTGCAATATTTCAACAAGTCAATTGAAATTTTCTTGCACGATTAGGGACAGTGGATGCCTAGAAAGATGTTTTTTTAAAATTAGTTTTAGGTTCCAGAGAGTAGATTCCTGAAAAAAATGTGTTTGTTTTATGAAAAATGTGAGTGTGTTACTGCAAAAAAGTTCATTTAAATATCGTTTTTGGATAAGGGTGATTGCAATATTTCAACAAGTTAATTGAAATTTTCTTGCAAGATTAGGGAGAGTGGATGCCTAGAAAGATGTTTTTTACAAATTCGTTATAGGTTCCAGAGAGTGGATTCCTGAAAAAAAAATTATTTGTTTCATGAAAAATGTGAGTGTGTTACTGCAAAAAAGTTGATTTAAATTTAGTTTCAGGATAAGCGTGAATGCATCATTTCAACAAGTTAATTGAAATTTTCTTGCACAATTAGGGAGAGTGGATGCATAGAAAGATGTTTTTTTTATATTTGTTTTAGGTTCCAGAGAGTTGATTCCTGAAAAAATGTGTTTGTTTTATGAAAAATGTGAGTGTGTTACTGCTAAAAAGTTGATTTAAATTTCGTTTTTGGATAAGGTTGATTGCAATATTTCAACAAGTCAATTGAAATTTTCTTGCACGATTAGGGACAGTGGATGCCTAGAAAGATGTTTTTTTAAAATTAGTTTTAGGTTCCAGAGAGTAGATTCCTGAAAAAAATGTGTTTGTTTTATGAAAAATGTGAGTGTGTTACTGCTAAAAAGTTGATTTAAATTTCGTTTTTGGGTAAGGGTGATTGCAATACTTCAACAAGTCAATTTAAATTTTCTTGCACGATTAGGGACAGTGGATGCCTAGAAAGATGTTTTTTTAAATTAGTTTTAGGTTCCAGAGAGTAGATTCCTGAAAAAAATGTGTTTGTTTTATGAAAAATGTGAGTGTGTTACTGCTAAAAAGTTGATTTAAATTTCGTTTTTGGATAAGGGTGATTGCAATACTTCAACAAGTCAATTGAAATTTTCTTGCACGATTAGGGACAGTGGATGCATAGAAAGATTTCTTTTTTAAATTAGTATTAGGTTTCAGAGAGTAGATTCCTGAAAAAAATGTGTTTGTTTTATGAAAAATGTGAGGGTGTTACTGCTAAAAAGTTGATTTAAATTTCGTTTTTGAATAAGGGTGATTGCAATATTTCAACTAGTCAATTGAAATTTTCTTGTACGATTAGGGACAGTGGATGCCTAGAAAGATGTTTTTTTAAAATTAGTTTTAGGTTCCAGAGAGTAGATTCCTGAAAAAAATGTGTTTGTTTTATGAAAAATGTGAGTGTGTTACTGCTAAAAAGTTGATTTAAATTTCATTTTTGGATAAGGGTGATTGCAATATTTCAACAAGTCAATTGAAATTTTCTTGCACGATCAGGGACAGTGGATGCCTAGAAAGATGTTTTTTTAAAATTAGTTTTAGGTTCCAGAGAGTAGATTCCTGAAAAAAATGTGTTTGTTTTATGAAAAATGTGAGTGTGTTACTGATAAAAAGTTGATTTAAATTTCGTTTTTGGATAAGGGTGATTGCAATATTTCAACAAGTCAATTGAAATTTTCTTGCACGATTAGGGACAGTGGATGCCTAGAAAGATGTTTTTTTTTAAATTAGTTTTAGGTTTCAGAGAGTAGATTCCTGAAAAAAATGGGTTTGTTTTATGAAAAATGTGAGTGTGTTACTGCAAAAAAGTTGATTTAAATATCGTCTTTGGATAAGGGTGATTGCAATATTTCAATAAGTTAATTGAAATTTTCTTGGAAGATTAGGGAGAGTGGATCCTAGAAAGATGTTTTTTTTTAAATTAGTTTTAGGTTTCAGAGAGTAGATTCCTGAAAAAAATGTGTTTGTTTTATGAAAAATGTGAGTGTGTTACTGCTAAAAAGTTGATTTTAATTTAGTTTCAGGATAGGCGTGAATGCATCATTTCAACAAGTCAATTGAAATTTTCTTGCACGATTAGGGACAGTGGATGCCTAGAAAGATGTTTTTTTAAAATTAGTTTTAGGTTCCAGAGAGTAGATTCCTGAAAAAAATGTGTTTGTTTTATGAAAAATGTGAGGGTGTTACTGCTAAAAAGTTGATTTAAATTTCTTTTTTGAATAAGGGTGATTGCAATATTTCAACAAGTCAATTGAAATTTTCTTGCACGATTAGGGACAGTGGATGCATAGAAAGATTTCTTTTTTAAATTAGTATTAGGTTTCAGAGAGTAGATTCCTGAAAAAAATGTGTTTGTTTTATGAAAAATGTGAGGGTGTTACTGCTAAAAAGTTTATTTAAATTTAGCTTCAGGATAGGCGTGATTGCATTATTTCAACTAGTTAATTGACATTTTCTTGCACAATTAGGGAGAGTGGATACATAGAAAGATGTTTTTTTATATTTGTTTTAGGTTCCAGAGAGTTGATTCCTGAAAAAAATGTGTTTGTTTCATGAAAAATGTGAGTGTGTTACTGCTAAAAAGTTGATTTAAATTTCGTTTTTGGATAAGGGTGATTGCAATATTTCAACAAGTCAATTGACATTTTCTTGCAAGATTAGGGACAGTGGATGCCTAGAAAGATGTTTTTTAAATTAGTTTTAGGTTTCAGAGAGTAGATTCCTGAAAAAATGTGTTTGTTTTATGAAAAATGTGAGTGTGTTACTGCAAAAAAGTTGATTCAAATGTCGTTTTTGGATAAGGGTGATTGCAATATTTCAATAAGTTAATTGAAATTTTCTTGGAAGATTAGGGAGAGTGGATGCCTAGAAAGATGTTTTTTTAAATTAGTTTTAGGTTTCAGAGAGTAGATTCCTGAAAAAAATGTGTTTGTTGTATGAAAAATGTGAGGGTGTTACTGCTAAAAAGTTGATTTAAATTTCGTTTTTGAATAAGGGTGATTGCAATATTTCAACAAGTCAATTGAAATTTTCTTGCACGATTAGGGACAATGGATGCCTAGAAAGATGTTTTTTTAAAATTAGTTTTAGGTTCCAGAGAGTAGATTCCTGAAAAAAATGTGTTTGTTTTATGAAAAATGTGAGTGTGTTACTGCTAAAATGTTGATTTAAATTTCGTTTTTGGATAAGGGTGATTGCAATATTTCAACAAGTCAATTGAAATTTTCTTGCACGATTAGGGACAGTGGATGCCTAGAAAGATCTTTTTTTAAAATTAGTTTTAGGTTCCAGAGAGTAGATTCCTGAAAAAAATGTGTTTGTTTTATGAAAAATGTGAGTGTGTTACTGCAAAAAAGTTGATTTAAATATCGTTTTTGGATAAAGGTGATTGCAATATTTCAACAAGTTAATTGAAATTTTCTTGCAAGATTAGGGAGAGTGGATGCCTAGAAAGATGTTTTTTACAAATTCGTTATAGGTTCCAGAGAGTGGATTCCTGAAAAAAAAATTATTTGTTTCATGAAAAATGTGAGTGTGTTACTGCAAAAAAGTTGATTTAAATTTAGTTTCAGGATAAGCATGAATGCATCATTTCAACAAGTTAATTGAAATTTTCTTGCACGATTAGGGAGAGTGGATGCATAGAAAGATGTTTTTTTTATATTTGTTTTAGGTTCCAGAGAGTTGATTCCTGAAAAAAATGTGTTTGTTTTATGAAAAATGCGAGTGTGTTACTGCTAAAAAGTTTATTTAAATTTAGCTTCAGGATAGGCATGATTGCATTATTTCAACTAGTTAATTGAAATTTTCTTGCACGATTAGGGAGAGTGGATGCATAGAAAGATGTTTTTTTTATATTTGTTTTAGGTTCCAGAGAGTTGATTCCTGAAAAAATGTGTTTGTTTTATGAAAAATGTGAGTGTGTTACTGCTAAAAAGTTGATTTAAATTTAGTTTTTGGATAAGGGTGATTGCAATATTTCAACAAGTCAATTGAAATTTTCTTGCACGATTAGGGACAGTGGATGCCTAGAAAGATGTTTTTTTTAAAATTAGTTTTAGGTTCCAGAGAGTAGATTCCTGAAAAAAATGTGTTTGTTTTATGAAAAATGTGAGTGTGTTACTGCTAAAAAGTTGATTTAAATTTCGTTTTTGGATAAGGGTGATTGCAATATTTCAACAAGTCAATTGAAATTTTCTTGTACGATTAGGGACAGTGGATGCCTAGAAAGATGTTTTTTTTAAATTAGTTTTAGGTTCCAGAGAGTAGATTCCTGAAAAACATGTGTTTGTTTTATGAAAAATGTGAGTGTGTTACTGCTAAAAAGTTGATTTAAATTTCGTTTTTGAATAAGGGTGATTGCAATATTTCAACAAGTCAATTGAAATTTTCTTGCACGATTAGGGACAGTGGATGCCTAGAAAGATATTTTTTTTAAATTAGTTTTAGGTTCCAGAGAGTAGATTCCTGAAAAAAATGTGTTTGTTTTATGAAAAATGTGAGTGTGTTACTGCTAAAATGTTGATTTAAATTTCGTTTTTGGATAAGGGTGATTGCAATATTTCAACAAGTCAATTGAAATTTTCTTGCACGATTAGGGACAGTGGATGCCTAGAAAGATGTTTTTTTTAAATTTGTTTTAGGTTCCAGAGAGTAGATTCCTGAAAAAAATGTGTTTGTTTTATGAAAAATGTGAGTGTGTTACTGCAAAAAAGTTGATTCAAATATCGTTTTTGGATAAGGGTGATTGCAATATTTCAATAAGTTAATTGAAATTTTCTTGGAAGATTAGGGAGAGTGGATGCCTAGAAAGATGTTTTTTTTAATTAGTTTTAGGTTTCAGAGAGTAGATTCCTGAAAAAAAATGTGTTTGTTGTATGAAAAATGTGAGGGTGTTACTGCTAAAAAGTTGATTTAAATTTCGTTTTTGAATAAGGGTGATTGCAATATTTCAACAAGTCAATTGAAATTTTCTTGCACGATTAGGGACAATGGATGCCTAGAAAGATGTTTTTTTAAAATTAGTTTTAGGTTCCAGAGAGTAAATTCCTGAAATAAATGTGTTTGTTTTATGAAAAATGTGAGTGTGTTACTGCTAAAATGTTGATTTAAATTTCGTTTTTGGATAAGGGTGATTGCAATATTTCAACAAGTCAATTGAAATTTTCTTGCACGATTAGGGACAGTGGATGCCTAGAAAGATGTTTTTTTAAAATTAGTTTTAGGTTCCAGAAAGTAGATTCCTGAAAAAAATGTGTTTGTTTTATGAAAAATGTGAGTGTGTTACTGCAAAAAAGTTGATTTAAATATCGTTTTTGGATAAAGGTGATTGCAATATTTCAACAAGTTAATTGAAATTTTCTTGCAAGATTAGGGAGAGTGGATGCCTAGAAAGATGTTTTTTACAAATTCGTTATAGGTTCCAGAGAGTGGATTCCTGAAAAAAAAATTATTTGTTTCATGAAAAATGTGAGTGTGTTACTGCAAAAAAGTTGATTTAAATTTAGTTTCAGGATAAGCATGAATGCATCATTTCAACAAGTTAATTGAAATTTTCTTGCACGATTAGGGAGAGTGGATGCATAGAAAGATGTTTTTTTTATATTTGTTTTAGGTTCCAGAGAGTTGATTCCTGAAAAAAATGTGTTTGTTTTATGAAAAATGCGAGTGTGTTACTGCTAAAAAGTTTATTTAAATTTAGCTTCAGGATAGGCATGATTGCATTATTTCAACTAGTTAATTGAAATTTTCTTGCACGATTAGGGAGAGTGGATGCATAGAAAGATTTTTTTTTTATATTTGTTTTAGGTTCCAGAGAGTTGATTCCTGAAAAAATGTGTTTGTTTTATGAAAAATGTGAGTGTGTTACTGCTAAAAAGTTGATTTAAATTTCGTTTTTGGATAAGGGTGATTGCAATATTTCAACAAGTCAATTGAAATTTTCTTGCACGATTAGGGACAGTGGATGCCTAGAAAGATGTTTTTTTTAAAATTAGTTTTAGGTTCCAGAGAGTAGATTCCTGAAAAAAATGTGTTTGTTTTATGAAAAATGTGAGTGTGTTACTGCTAAAAAGTTGATTTAAATTTCGTTTTTGGATAAGGGTGATTGCAATATTTCAACAAGTCAATTGAAATTTTCTTGCACGATCAGGGACAGTGGATGCCTAGAAAGATGTTTTTTTAAAATTAGTTTTAGGTTCCAGAGAGTAGATTCCTGAAAAAAATGTGTTTGTTTTATGAAAGATGTGAGTGTGTTACTGCAAAAAAGTTGATTTAAATATCGTTTTTGGATAAGGGTGATTGCAATATTTCAACAAGTTAATTGAAATTTTCTTGCAAGATTAGGGAGAGTGGATGCCTAGAAAGATGTTTTTTACAAATTCGTTATAGGTTCCAGAGAGTTGATTCCTAAAAAAAATGTGTTTGTTTTATGAAAAATGTGAGTGTGTTACTGCTAAAAAGTTTATTTAAATGTAGCTTCAGGATAGGCATGATTGCATTATTTCAACTAGTTAATTGAAATTTTCTTGCACGATTAGGGACAGTGGATGCCTAGAAAGATGTTTTTTTAAAATTAGTTTTAGGTTCCAGAGAGTAGATTCCTGAAAAAAATGTGTTTGTTTTATGAAAAATGTGAGTGTGTTACTGCTAAAAAGTTGATTTAAATTTCGTTTTTGAATAAGGGTGATTGCAATATTTCAACAAGTCAATTGAAATTTTTTGCACGATTAGGGACAGTGGATGCCTAGAAAGATGTTTTTTTTAAATTAGTTTTAGGTTCCAGAGAGTAGATTCCTGAAAAAAATGTGTTTGTTTTATGAAAAATGTGAGTGTGTTACTGCTAAAATGTTGATTTAAATTTAGTTTTTGGATAAGGGTGATTGCAATATTTCAACAAGTCAATTGAAATTTTCTTGCACGATTAGGGACAGTGGATGCCTAGAAAGATGTGTTTTTAAAATTAGTTTTAGGTTCCAGAGAGTAGATTCCTGAAAAAAATGTGTTTGTTTTATGAAAAATGTGAGTGTGTTACTGCAAAAAAGTTGATTTAAATATCGTTTTTGGATGAGGGTGATTGCAATATTTCAACAAGTTAATTGAAATTTTCTTGCAAGATTAGGGAGAGTGGATGCCTAGAAAGATGTTTTTTACAAATTCGTTATAGGTTCCAGAGAGTGGATTCCTGAAAAAAAAATTATTTGTTTCATGAAAAATGTGAGTGTGTTACTGCAAAAAAGTTGATTTAAATTTGGTTTCAGGATAAGCGTGAATGCATCATTTCAACAAGTTAATTGAAATTTTCTTGCACGATTAGGGAGAGTGGATGCATAGAAAGATGTTTTTTTATATTTGTTTTAGGTTCCAGAGAGTTGATTCCTGAAAAAATGTGTTTGTTTTATGAAAAATGTGAGTGTGTTACTGCTAAAAAGTTGATTTAAATTTCGTTTTTGGATAAGGGTGATTGCAATATTTCAACAAGTCAATTGAAATTTTCTTGCACGATTAGGGACAGTGGATGCCTAGAAAGATGTTTTTTTAAAATTAGTTTTAGGTTCCAGAGAGTAGATTCCTGAAAAAATGTGTTTGTTTTATGAAAAATGTGAGTGTGTTACTGCTAAAAAGTTGATTTAAATTTCGTTTTTGGGTAAGGGTGATTGCAATACTTTAACAAGTCAATTGAAATTTTCTTGCACGATTAGGGACAGTGGATGCCTAGAAAGATGTTTTTTTTAAATTAGTTTTAGGTTCCAGAGAGTAGATTCCTGAAAAAAATGTGTTTGTTTTATGAAAAATGTGAGTGTGTTACTGCTAAAAAGTTGATTTAAATTTCGTTTTTGGATAAGGGTGATTGCAATACTTCAACAAGTCAATTGAAATTTTCTTGCACGATTAGGGACAGTGGATGCATAGAAAGATTTCTTTTTTAAATTAGTATTAGGTTTCAGAGAGTAGATTCCTGAAAAAAATGTGTTTGTTTTATGAAAAATGTGAGGGTGTTACTGCTAAAAAGTTGATTTAAATTTCGTTTTTGAATAAGGGTGATTGCAATATTTCAACAAGTCAATTGAAATTTTCTTGTACGATTAGGGACAGTGGATGCCTAGAAAGATGTTTTTTTAAAATTAGTTTTAGGTTCCAGAGAGTAGATTCCTGAAAAACATGTGTTTGTTTTATGAAAAATGTGAGTGTGTTACTGCTAAAAAGTTGATTTAAATTTCGTTTTTGAATAAGGGTGATTGCAATATTTCAACAAGTCAATTGAAATTTTCTTGCACGATTAGGGACAGTGGATGCCTAGAAAGATGTTTTTTTTAAATTAGTTTTAGGTTCCAGAGAGTAGATTCCTGAAAAAAATGTGTTTGTTTTATGAAAAATGTGAGTGTGTTACTGCTAAAATGTTGATTTAAATTTCGTTTTTGGATAAGGGTGATTGCAATATTTCAACAAGTCAATTGAAATTTTCTTGCACGATTAGGGACAGTGGATGCCTAGAAAGATGTTTTTTTTAAATTAGTTTTAGGTTCCAGAGAGTAGATTCCTGAAAAAAATGTGTTTGTTTTATGAAAAATGTGAGTGTGTTACTGCAAAAAAGTTGATTTAAATATCGTTTTTGGATAAAGGTGATTGCAATATTTCAACAAGTTAATTGAAATTTTCTTGCAAGATTAGGGAGAGTGGATGCCTAGAAAGATGTTTTTTACAAATTCGTTATAGGTTCCAGAGAGTGGATTCCTGAAAAAAAAATTATTTGTTTCATGAAAAATGTGAGTGTGTTACTGCAAAAAAGTTGATTTAAATTTAGTTTCAGGATAAGCATGAATGCATCATTTCAACAAGTTAATTGAAATTTTCTTGCACGATTAGGGAGAGTGGATGCATAGAAAGATGTTTTTTTTATATTTGTTTTAGGTTCCAGAGAGTTGATTTCTGAAAAAAATGTGTTTGTTTTATGAAAAATGTGAGTGTGTTACTGCTAAAAAGTTTATTTAAATTTAGCTTCAGGATAGGCATGATTGCATTATTTCAACTAGTTAATTGAAATTTTCTTGCACGATTAGGGAGAGTGGATGCATAGAAAGATGTTTTTTTTATATTTGTTTTAGGTTCCAGAGAGTTGATTCCTGAAAAAATGTGTTTGTTTTATGAAAAATGTGAGTGTGTTACTGCTAAAAAGTTGATTTAAATTTCGTTTTTGGATAAGGGTGATTGCAATATTTCAACAAGTCAATTGAAATTTTCTTGCACGATTAGGGACAGTGGATGCCTAGAAAGATGTTTTTTTAAAATTAGTTTTAGGTTCCAGAGAGTAGATTCCTGAAAAAAATGTGTTTGTTTTATGAAAAATGTGAGGGTGTTACTGCTAAAAAGTTGATTTAAATTTCGTTTTTGGATAAGGGTGATTGCAATACTTCAACAAGTCAATTGAAATTTTCTTGCACGATTAGGGACAGTGGATGCCTAGAAAGATTTTTTTTAAATTAGTTTTAGGTTCCAGAGAGTAGATTCCTGAAAAAAATGTGTTTGTTTTATGAAAAATGTGAGGGTGTTACTGCTAAAAAGTTGATTTAAATTTCGTTTTTGAATAAGGGTGATTGCAATATTTCAACAAGTCAATTGAAATTTTCTTGTACGATTAGGGACAGTGGATGCCTAGAAAGATGTTTTTTTAAAATTAGTTTTAGGTTCCAGAGAGTAGATTCCTGAAAAAAATGTGTTTGTTTTATGAAAAATGTGAGTGTGTTACTGCTAAAAAGTTGATTTAAATTTCATTTTTGGATAAGGGTGATTGCAATATTTCAACAAGTCAATTGAAATTTTCTTGCACGATTAGGGACAGTGGATGCCTAGAAAGATGTTTTTTTAAAATTAGTTTTAGGTTCCAGAGAGTAGATTCCTGAAAAAAATGTGTTTGTTTTATGAAAAATGTGAGTGTGTTACTGCAAAAAAGTTGATTTAAATATCGTTTTTGGATAAGGGTGATTGCAATATTTCAACAAGTTAATTGAAATTTTCTTGCACGATCAGGGACAGTGGATGCCTAGAAAGATGTTTTTTTAAAATTAGTTTTAGGTTCCAGAGAGTAGATTCCTGAAAAAAATGTGTTTGTTTTATGAAAAATGTGAGTGTGTTACTGCAAAAAATTGATTTAAATATCGTTTTTGGATAAGGGTGATTGCAATATTTCAACAAGTTAATTGAAATTTTCTTGCAAGATTAGGGAGAGTGGATGCCTAGAAAGATGTTTTTTACAAATTTGTTATAGGTTCCAGAGAGTTGATTCCTAAAAAAAATGTGTTTGTTTTATGAAAAATGTGAGTGTGTTACTGCTAAAAAGTTTATTTAAATGTAGCTTCAGGATAGGCATGATTGCATTATTTCAACTAGTTAATTGAAATTTTCTTGCACGATTAGGGAGAGTGGATGCATAGAAAGATGTTTTTTTTATATTTGTTTTAGGTTCCAGAGAGTTCATTCCTGAAAAAATGTGTTTGTTTTATGAAAAATGTGAGTGTGTTACTGATAAAAAGTTGATTTAAATTTCGTTTTTGGATAAGGGTGATTGCAATATTTCAACAAGTCAATTGAAATTTTCTTGCACGATTAGGGACAGTGGATGCCTAGAAAGATGTTTTTTTTTAAATTAGTTTTAGGTTTCAGAGAGTAGATTCCTGAAAAAAATGGGTTTGTTTTATGAAAAATGTGAGTGTGTTACTGCAAAAAAGTTGATTTAAATATCGTCTTTGGATAAGGGTGATTGCAATATTTCAATAAGTTAATTGAAATTTTCTTGGAAGATTAGGGAGAGTGGATCCTAGAAAGATGTTTTTTTTTTAATTAGTTTTAGGTTTCAGAGAGTAGATTCCTGAAAAAAATGTGTTTGTTTTATGAAAAATGTGAGTGTGTTACTGCTAAAAAGTTGATTTTAATTTAGTTTCAGGATAGGCGTGAATGCATCATTTCAACAAGTCAATTGAAATTTTCTTGCACGATTAGGGACAGTGGATGCCTAGAAAGATGTTTTTTTAAAATTAGTTTTAGGTTCCAGAGAGTAGATTCCTGAAAAAAATGTGTTTGTTTTATGAAAAATGTGAGTGTGTTACTGCTAAAAAGTTGATTTAAATTTCGTTTTTGGATAAGGGTGATTGCAATACTTCAACAAGTCAATTGAAATTTTCTTGCACGATTAGGGACAGTGGATGCATAGAAAGATTTCTTTTTTAAATTAGTATTAGGTTTCAGAGAGTAGATTCCTGAAAAAAATGTGTTTGTTTTATGAAAAATGTGAGGGTGTTACTGCTAAAAAGTTGATTTAAATTTCGTTTTTGAATAAGGGTGATTGCAATATTTCAACAAGTCAATTGAAATTTTCTTGCACGATTAGGGACAGTGGATGCCTAGAAAGATGTTTTTTTAAAATTAGTTTTAGGTTCCAGAGAGGAGATTCCTGAAAAAAATGTGTTTGTTTTATGAAAAATGTGAGTGTGTTGCTGCTAAAAAGTTGATTTAAATTTCATTTTTGGATAAGGGTGATTGCAATATTTCAACAAGTCAATTGAAATTTTCTTGCACGATTAGGGACAGTGGATGCCTAGAAAGATGTTTTTTTAAAATTAGTTTTAGGTTCCAGAGAGTAGATTCCTGAAAAAAATGTGTTTGTTTTATGAAAAATGTGAGTGTGTTACTGCAAAAAAGTTGATTTAAATATCGTTTTTGGATAAGGGTGATTGCAATATTTCAACAAGTTAATTGAAATTTTCTTGCAAGATTAGGGAGAGTGGATGCCTAGAAAGATGTTTTTTACAAATTCGTTATAGGTTCCAGAGAGTGGATTCCTGAAAAAAAAATTATTTGTTTCATGAAAAATGTGAGTGTGTTACTGCAAAAAAGTTGATTTAAATTTAGTTTCAGGATAAGCGTGAATGCATCATTTCAACAAGTTAATTGAAATTTTCTTGCACAATTAGGGAGAGTGGATGCATAGAAAGATGTTTTTTTTATATTTGTTTTAGGTTCCAGAGAGTTGATTCCTGAAAAAATGTGTTTGTTTTATGAAAAATGTGAGTGTGTTACTGCTAAAAAGTTGATTTAAATTTCGTTTTTGGATAAGGTTGATTGCAATATTTCAACAAGTCAATTGAAATTTTCTTGCACGATTAGGGACAGTGGATGCCTAGAAAGATATTTTTTTAAAATTAGTTTTAGGTTTCAGAGAGTAGATTCCTGAAAAAAATGTGTTTGTTTTATGAAAAATGTGAGTGTGTTACTGCTAAAAAGTTGATTTAAATTTCGTTTTTGGGTAAGGGTGATTGCAATACTTCAACAAGTCAATTTAAATTTTCTTGCACGATTAGGGACAGTGGATGCCTAGAAAGATGTTTTTTTAAATTAGTTTTAGGTTCCAGAGAGTAGATTCCTGAAAAAAATGTGTTTGTTTTATGAAAAATGTGAGTGTGTTACTGCTAAAAAGTTGATTTAAATTTCGTTTTTGGATAAGGGTGATTGCAATACTTCAACAAGTCAATTGAAATTTTCTTGCACGATTAGGGACAGTGGATGCATAGAAAGATTTCTTTTTTAAATTAGTATTAGGTTTCAGAGAGTAGATTCCTGAAAAAAATGTGTTTGTTTTATGAAAAATGTGAGGGTGTTACTGCTAAAAAGTTGATTTAAATTTCGTTTTTGAATAAGGGTGATTGCAATATTTCAACTAGTCAATTGAAATTTTCTTGTACGATTAGGGACAGTGGATGCCTAGAAAGATGTTTTTTTAAAATTAGTTTTAGGTTCCAGAGAGTAGATTCCTGAAAAAAATGTGTTTGTTTTATGAAAAATGTGAGTGTGTTACTGCTAAAAAGTTGATTTAAATTTCATTTTTGGATAAGGGTGATTGCAATATTTCAACAAGTCAATTGAAATTTTCTTGCACGATCAGGGACAGTGGATGCCTAGAAAGATGTTTTTTTAAAATTAGTTTTAGGTTCCAGAGAGTAGATTCCTGAAAAAAATGTGTTTGTTTTATGAAAAATGTGAGTGTGTTACTGCAAAAAAGTTGATTTAAATATCGTTTTTGGATAAGGGTGATTGCAATATTTCAACAAGTTAATTGAAATTTTCTTGCAAGATTAGGGAGAGTGGATGCCTAGAAAGATGTTTTTTACAAATTCGTTATAGGTTCCAGAGAGTTGATTCCTAAAAAAAATGTGTTTGTTTTATGAAAAATGTGAGTGTGTTACTGCTAAAAAGTTTATTTAAATGTAGCTTCAGGATAGGCATGATTGCATTATTTCAACTAGTTAATTGAAATTTTCTTGCACGATTAGGGAGAGTGGATGCATAGAAAGATGTTTTTTTTATATTTGTTTTAGGTTCCAGAGAGTTCATTCCTGAAAAAATGTGTTTGTTTTATGAAAAATGTGAGTGTGTTACTGATAAAAAGTTGATTTAAATTTCGTTTTTGGATAAGGGTGATTGCAATATTTCAACAAGTCAATTGAAATTTTCTTGCACGATTAGGGACAGTGGATGCCTAGAAAGATGTTTTTTTTTAAATTAGTTTTAGGTTTCAGAGAGTAGATTCCTGAAAGAAATGGGTTTGTTTTATGAAAAATGTGAGTGTGTTACTGCAAAAAAGTTGATTTAAATATCGTCTTTGGATAAGGGTGATTGCAATATTTCAATAAGTTAATTGAAATTTTCTTGGAAGATTAGGGAGAGTGGATCCTAGAAAGATGTTTTTTTTTTAATTAGTTTTAGGTTTCAGAGAGTAGATTCCTGAAAAAAATGTGTTTGTTTTATGAAAAATGTGAGTGTGTTACTGCTAAAAAGTTGATTTTAATTTAGTTTCAGGATAGGCGTGAATGCATCATTTCAACAAGTCAATTGAAATTTTCTTGCACGATTAGGGACAGTGGATGCCTAGAAAGATGTTTTTTTAAAATTAGTTTTAGGTTCCAGAGAGTAGATTCCTGAAAAAAATGTGTTTGTTTTATGAAAAATGTGAGGGTGTTACTGCTAAAAAGTTGATTTAAATTTCTTTTTTGAATAAGGGTGATTGCAATATTTCAACAAGTCAATTGAAATTTTCTTGCACGATTAGGGACAGTGGATGCATAGAAAGATTTCTTTTTTAAATTAGTATTAGGTTTCAGAGAGTAGATTCCTGAAAAAAATGTGTTTGTTTTATGAAAAATGTGAGGGTGTTACTGCTAAAAAGTTTATTTAAATTTAGCTTCAGGATAGGCGTGATTGCATTATTTCAACTAGTTAATTGAAATTTTCTTGCACAATTAGGGAGAGTGGATACATAGAAAGATGTTTTTTTATATTTGTTTTAGGTTCCAGAGAGTTGATTCCTGAAAAAAATGTGTTTGTTTCATGAAAAATGTGAGTGTGTTACTGCTAAAAAGTTGATTTAAATTTCGTTTTTGGATAAGGGTGATTGCAATATTTCAACAAGTCAATTGAAATTTTCTTGTACGATTAGGGACAGTGGATGCCTAGAAAGATGTTTTTTTAAAATTAGTTTTAGGTTCCAGAGAGTAGATTCCTGAAAAACATGTGTTTGTTTTATGAAAAATGTGAGTGTGTTACTGCTAAAAAGTTGATTTAAATTTCGTTTTTGAATAAGGGTGATTGCAATATTTCAACAAGTCAATTGAAATTTTCTTGCACGATTAGGGACAGTGGATGCCTAGAAAGATGTTTTTTTTAAATTAGTTTTAGGTTCCAGAGAGTAGATTCCTGAAAAAAATGTGTTTGTTTTATGAAAAATGTGAGTGTGTTACTGCTAAAATGTTGATTTAAATTTCGTTTTTGGATAAGGGTGATTGCAATATTTCAACAAGTCAATTGAAATTTTCTTGCACGATTAGGGACAGTGGATGCCTAGAAAGATGTTTTTTTTAAATTAGTTTTAGGTTCCAGAGAGTAGATTCCTGAAAAAAATGTGTTTGTTTTATGAAAAATGTGAGTGTGTTACTGCAAAAAAGTTGATTTAAATATCGTTTTTGGATAAAGGTGATTGCAATATTTCAACAAGTTAATTGAAATTTTCTTGCAAGATTAGGGAGAGTGGATGCCTAGAAAGATGTTTTTTACAAATTCGTTATAGGTTCCAGAGAGTGGATTCCTGAAAAAAAAATTATTTGTTTCATGAAAAATGTGAGTGTGTTACTGCAAAAAAGTTGATTTAAATTTAGTTTCAGGATAAGCATGAATGCATCATTTCAACAAGTTAATTGAAATTTTCTTGCACGATTAGGGAGAGTGGATGCATAGAAAGATGTTTTTTTTATATTTGTTTTAGGTTCCAGAGAGTTGATTTCTGAAAAAAATGTGTTTGTTTTATGAAAAATGTGAGTGTGTTACTGCTAAAAAGTTTATTTAAATTTAGCTTCAGGATAGGCATGATTGCATTATTTCAACTAGTTAATTGAAATTTTCTTGCACGATTAGGGAGAGTGGATGCATAGAAAGATGTTTTTTTTATATTTGTTTTAGGTTCCAGAGAGTTGATTCCTGAAAAAATGTGTTTGTTTTATGAAAAATGTGAGTGTGTTACTGCTAAAAAGTTGATTTAAATTTCGTTTTTGGATAAGGGTGATTGCAATATTTCAACAAGTCAATTGAAATTTTCTTGCACGATTAGGGACAGTGGATGCCTAGAAAGATGTTTTTTTAAAATTAGTTTTAGGTTCCAGAGAGTAGATTCCTGAAAAAAATGTGTTTGTTTTATGAAAAATGTGAGGGTGTTACTGCTAAAAAGTTGATTTAAATTTCGTTTTTGGATAAGGGTGATTGCAATACTTCAACAAGTCAATTGAAATTTTCTTGCACGATTAGGGACAGTGGATGCCTAGAAAGATTTTTTTTAAATTAGTTTTAGGTTCCAGAGAGTAGATTCCTGAAAAAAATGTGTTTGTTTTATGAAAAATGTGAGGGTGTTACTGCTAAAAAGTTGATTTAAATTTCGTTTTTGAATAAGGGTGATTGCAATATTTCAACAAGTCAATTGAAATTTTCTTGTACGATTAGGGACAGTGGATGCCTAGAAAGATGTTTTTTTAAAATTAGTTTTAGGTTCCAGAGAGTAGATTCCTGAAAAAAATGTGTTTGTTTTATGAAAAATGTGAGTGTGTTACTGCTAAAAAGTTGATTTAAATTTCATTTTTGGATAAGGGTGATTGCAATATTTCAACAAGTCAATTGAAATTTTCTTGCACGATTAGGGACAGTGGATGCCTAGAAAGATGTTTTTTTAAAATTAGTTTTAGGTTCCAGAGAGTAGATTCCTGAAAAAAATGTGTTTGTTTTATGAAAAATGTGAGTGTGTTACTGCAAAAAAGTTGATTTAAATATCGTTTTTGGATAAGGGTGATTGCAATATTTCAACAAGTTAATTGAAATTTTCTTGCAAGATTAGGGAGAGTGGATGCCTAGAAAGATGTTTTTTTACAAATTCGTTATAGGTTCCAGAGAGTGGATTCCTGAAAAAAAAATTATTTGTTTCATGAAAAATGTGAGTGTGTTACTGCAAAAAAGTTGATTTAAATTTGGTTTCAGGATAAGCGTGAATGCATCATTTCAACAAGTTAATTGAAATTTTCTTGCACGATTAGGGAGAGTGGAAGCATAGAAAGATGTTTTTTTATATTTGTTTTAGGGTCCAGAGAGTTGATTCCTGAAAAAAATGTGTTTGTTTTATGAAAAATATGAGTGTGTTACTGCTAAAAAGTTTATTTAAATGTAGCTTCAGGATAGGCATGATTGCATTATTTCAACTAGTTAATTGAAATTTTCTTGGAAGATTAGGGAGAGTGGATGCCTAGAAAGATGTTTTTTTTAATTAGTTTTAGGTTTCAGAGAGTAGATTCCTGAAAAAAATGTGTTTGTTTTATGAAAACTGTGAGGGTGTTACTGCTAAAAAGTTGATTTAAATTTCTTTTTTGAATAAGGGTGATTGCAATATTTCAACAAGTCAATTGAAATTTTCTTGCACGATTAGGGACAGTGGATGCCTAGAAAGATATTTTTTTTAAATTAGTTTTAGGTTTCAGAGAGTAGATTCCTGAAAAAAATGTGTTTGTTTTATGAAAAATGTGAGTGTGTTACTGCTAAAAAGTTGATTTAAATTTCGTTTTTGGATAAGGGTGATTGCAATATTTCAACAAGTCAATTGAAATTTTCTTGCACGATTAGGGACAGTGGATGCCTAGAAAGATGTGTTTTTAAAATTAGTTTTAGGTTCCAGAGAGTAGATTCCTGAAAAAAATGTGTTTGTTTTATGAAAAATGTGAGTGTGTTACTGCTAAAAAGTTGATTTAAATTTCGTTTTTGGATAAGGGTGATTGCAATACTTCAACAAGTCAATTGAAATTTTCTTGCACGATTAGGGACAGTGGATGCATAGAAAGATTTCTTTTTTAAATTAGTATTAGGTTTCAGAGAGTAGATTCCTGAAAAAAATGTGTTTGTTTTATGAAAAATGTGAGGGTGTTACTGCTAAAAAGTTGATTTAAATTTCGTTTTTGAATAAGGGTGATTGCAATATTTCAACAAGTCAATTGAAATTTTCTTGCACGATTAGGGACAGTGGATGCCTAGAAAGATGTTTTTTTAAAATTAGTTTTAGGTTCCAGAGAGGAGATTCCTGAAAAAAATGTGTTTGTTTTATGAAAAATGTGAGTGTGTTGCTGCTAAAAAGTTGATTTAAATTTCATTTTTGGATAAGGGTGATTGCAATATTTCAACAAGTCAATTGAAATTTTCTTGCACGATTAGGGACAGTGGATGCCTAGAAAGATGTTTTTTTAAAATTAGTTTTAGGTTCCAGAGAGTAGATTCCTGAAAAAAATGTGTTTGTTTTATGAAAAATGTGAGTGTGTTACTGCAAAAAAGTTGATTTAAATATCGTTTTTGGATAAGGGTGATTGCAATATTTCAACAAGTTAATTGAAATTTTCTTGCAAGATTAGGGAGAGTGGATGCCTAGAAAGATGTTTTTTACAAATTCGTTATAGGTTCCAGAGAGTGGATTCCTGAAAAAAAAATTATTTGTTTCATGAAAAATGTGAGTGTGTTACTGCAAAAAAGTTGATTTAAATTTAGTTTCAGGATAAGCGTGAATGCATCATTTCAACAAGTTAATTGAAATTTTCTTGCACAATTAGGGAGAGTGGATGCATAGAAAGATGTTTTTTTTATATTTGTTTTAGGTTCCAGAGAGTTGATTCCTGAAAAAATGTGTTTGTTTTATGAAAAATGTGAGTGTGTTACTGCTAAAAAGTTGATTTAAATTTCGTTTTTGGATAAGGTTGATTGCAATATTTCAACAAGTCAATTGAAATTTTCTTGCACGATTAGGGACAGTGGATGCCTAGAAAGATATTTTTTTAAAATTAGTTTTAGGTTCCAGAGAGTAGATTCCTGAAAAAAATGTGTTTGTTTTATGAAAAATGTGAGTGTGTTACTGCTAAAAAGTTGATTTAAATTTCGTTTTTGGGTAAGGGTGATTGCAATACTTCAACAAGTCAATTTAAATTTTCTTGCACGATTAGGGACAGTGGATGCCTAGAAAGATGTTTTTTTAAATTAGTTTTAGGTTCCAGAGAGTAGATTCCTGAAAAAAATGTGTTTGTTTTATGAAAAATGTGAGTGTGTTACTGCTAAAAAGTTGATTTAAATTTCGTTTTTGGATAAGGGTGATTGCAATACTTCAACAAGTCAATTGAAATTTTCTTGCACGATTAGGGACAGTGGATGCATAGAAAGATTTCTTTTTTAAATTAGTATTAGGTTTCAGAGAGTAGATTCCTGAAAAAAATGTGTTTGTTTTATGAAAAATGTGAGGGTGTTACTGCTAAAAAGTTGATTTAAATTTCGTTTTTGAATAAGGGTGATTGCAATATTTCAACTAGTCAATTGAAATTTTCTTGTACGATTAGGGACAGTGGATGCCTAGAAAGATGTTTTTTTAAAATTAGTTTTAGGTTCCAGAGAGTAGATTCCTGAAAAAAATGTGTTTGTTTTATGAAAAATGTGAGTGTGTTACTGCTAAAAAGTTGATTTAAATTTCATTTTTGGATAAGGGTGATTGCAATATTTCAACAAGTCAATTGAAATTTTCTTGCACGATCAGGGACAGTGGATGCCTAGAAAGATGTTTTTTTAAAATTAGTTTTAGGTTCCAGAGAGTAGATTCCTGAAAAAAATGTGTTTGTTTTATGAAAAATGTGAGTGTGTTACTGCAAAAAATTGATTTAAATATCGTTTTTGGATAAGGGTGATTGCAATATTTCAACAAGTTAATTGAAATTTTCTTGCAAGATTAGGGAGAGTGGATGCCTAGAAAGATGTTTTTTACAAATTCGTTATAGGTTCCAGAGAGTTGATTCCTAAAAAAAATGTGTTTGTTTTATGAAAAATGTGAGTGTGTTACTGCTAAAAAGTTTATTTAAATGTAGCTTCAGGATAGGCATGATTGCATTATTTCAACTAGTTAATTGAAATTTTCTTGCACGATTAGGGAGAGTGGATGCATAGAAAGATGTTTTTTTTATATTTGTTTTAGGTTCCAGAGAGTTCATTCCTGAAAAAATGTGTTTGTTTTATGAAAAATGTGAGTGTGTTACTGATAAAAAGTTGATTTAAATTTCGTTTTTGGATAAGGGTGATTGCAATATTTCAACAAGTCAATTGAAATTTTCTTGCACGATTAGGGACAGTGGATGCCTAGAAAGATGTTTTTTTTTAAATTAGTTTTAGGTTTCAGAGAGTAGATTCCTGAAAAAAATGGGTTTGTTTTATGAAAAATGTGAGTGTGTTACTGCAAAAAAGTTGATTTAAATATCGTCTTTGGATAAGGGTGATTGCAATATTTCAATAAGTTAATTGAAATTTTCTTGGAAGATTAGGGAGAGTGGATCCTAGAAAGATGTTTTTTTTTTAATTAGTTTTAGGTTTCAGAGAGTAGATTCCTGAAAAAAATGTGTTTGTTTTATGAAAAATGTGAGTGTGTTACTGCTAAAAAGTTGATTTTAATTTAGTTTCAGGATAGGCGTGAATGCATCATTTCAACAAGTCAATTGAAATTTTCTTGCACGATTAGGGACAGTGGATGCCTAGAAAGATGTTTTTTTAAAATTAGTTTTAGGTTCCAGAGAGTAGATTCCTGAAAAAAATGTGTTTGTTTTATGAAAAATGTGAGTGTGTTACTGCTAAAAAGTTGATTTAAATTTCGTTTTTGGATAAGGGTG
Source organism: Lissotriton vulgaris (assembly GCF_964263255.1). Lineage (NCBI taxonomy): Eukaryota > Metazoa > Chordata > Amphibia > Caudata > Salamandridae > Lissotriton > Lissotriton vulgaris. The sequence goes on along the minus strand of NW_028247791.1, from coordinate 920,797 downwards.
ATTGCAATACTTCAACAAGTCAATTGAAATTTTCTTGCACGATTAGGGACAGTGGATGCATAGAAAGATTTCTTTTTTAAATTAGTATTAGGTTTCAGAGAGTAGATTCCTGAAAAAAATGTGTTTGTTTTATGAAAAATGTGAGGGTGTTACTGCTAAAAAGTTGATTTAAATTTCGTTTTTGAATAAGGGTGATTGCAATATTTCAACAAGTCAATTGAAATTTTCTTGCACGATTAGGGACAGTGGATGCCTAGAAAGATGTTTTTTTAAAATTAGTTTTAGGTTCCAGAGAGGAGATTCCTGAAAAAAATGTGTTTGTTTTATGAAAAATGTGAGTGTGTTGCTGCTAAAAAGTTGATTTAAATTTCATTTTTGGATAAGGGTGATTGCAATATTTCAACAAGTCAATTGAAATTTTCTTGCACGATTAGGGACAGTGGATGCCTAGAAAGATGTTTTTTTAAAATTAGTTTTAGGTTCCAGAGAGTAGATTCCTGAAAAAAATGTGTTTGTTTTATGAAAAATGTGAGTGTGTTACTGCAAAAAAGTTGATTTAAATATCGTTTTTGGATAAGGGTGATTGCAATATTTCAACAAGTTAATTGAAATTTTCTTGCAAGATTAGGGAGAGTGGATGCCTAGAAAGATGTTTTTTACAAATTCGTTATAGGTTCCAGAGAGTGGATTCCTGAAAAAAAAATTATTTGTTTCATGAAAAATGTGAGTGTGTTACTGCAAAAAAGTTGATTTAAATTTAGTTTCAGGATAAGCGTGAATGCATCATTTCAACAAGTTAATTGAAATTTTCTTGCACAATTAGGGAGAGTGGATGCATAGAAAGATGTTTTTTTTATATTTGTTTTAGGTTCCAGAGAGTTGATTCCTGAAAAAATGTGTTTGTTTTATGAAAAATGTGAGTGTGTTACTGCTAAAAAGTTGATTTAAATTTCGTTTTTGGATAAGGTTGATTGCAATATTTCAACAAGTCAATTGAAATTTTCTTGCACGATTAGGGACAGTGGATGCCTAGAAAGATATTTTTTTAAAATTAGTTTTAGGTTTCAGAGAGTAGATTCCTGAAAAAAATGTGTTTGTTTTATGAAAAATGTGAGTGTGTTACTGCTAAAAAGTTGATTTAAATTTCGTTTTTGGGTAAGGGTGATTGCAATACTTCAACAAGTCAATTTAAATTTTCTTGCACGATTAGGGACAGTGGATGCCTAGAAAGATGTTTTTTTAAATTAGTTTTAGGTTCCAGAGAGTAGATTCCTGAAAAAAATGTGTTTGTTTTATGAAAAATGTGAGTGTGTTACTGCTAAAAAGTTGATTTAAATTTCGTTTTTGGATAAGGGTGATTGCAATACTTCAACAAGTCAATTGAAATTTTCTTGCACGATTAGGGACAGTGGATGCATAGAAAGATTTCTTTTTTAAATTAGTATTAGGTTTCAGAGAGTAGATTCCTGAAAAAAATGTGTTTGTTTTATGAAAAATGTGAGGGTGTTACTGCTAAAAAGTTGATTTAAATTTCGTTTTTGAATAAGGGTGATTGCAATATTTCAACTAGTCAATTGAAATTTTCTTGTACGATTAGGGACAGTGGATGCCTAGAAAGATTTTTTTTAAAATTAGTTTTAGGTTCCAGAGAGTAGATTCCTGAAAAAAATGTGTTTGTTTTATGAAAAATGTGAGTGTGTTACTGCTAAAAAGTTGATTTAAATTTCATTTTTGGATAAGGGTGATTGCAATATTTCAACAAGTCAATTGAAATTTTCTTGCACGATCAGGGACAGTGGATGCCTAGAAAGATGTTTTTTTAAAATTAGTTTTAGGTTCCAGAGAGTAGATTCCTGAAAAAAATGTGTTTGTTTTATGAAAAATGTGAGTGTGTTACTGCAAAAAAGTTGATTTAAATATCGTTTTTGGATAAGGGTGATTGCAATATTTCAACAAGTTAATTGAAATTTTCTTGCAAGATTAGGGAGAGTGGATGCCTAGAAAGATGTTTTTTACAAATTCGTTATAGGTTCCAGAGAGTTGATTCCTAAAAAAAATGTGTTTGTTTTATGAAAAATGTGAGTGTGTTACTGCTAAAAAGTTTATTTAAATGTAGCTTCAGGATAGGCATGATTGCATTATTTCAACTAGTTAATTGAAATTTTCTTGCACGATTAGGGAGAGTGGATGCATAGAAAGATGTTTTTTTTATATTTGTTTTAGGTTCCAGAGAGTTCATTCCTGAAAAAATGTGTTTGTTTTATGAAAAATGTGAGTGTGTTACTGATAAAAAGTTGATTTAAATTTCGTTTTTGGATAAGGGTGATTGCAATATTTCAACAAGTCAATTGAAATTTTCTTGCACGATTAGGGACAGTGGATGCCTAGAAAGATGTTTTTTTTTAAATTAGTTTTAGGTTTCAGAGAGTAGATTCCTGAAAAAAATGGGTTTGTTTTATGAAAAATGTGAGTGTGTTACTGCAAAAAAGTTGATTTAAATATCGTCTTTGGATAAGGGTGATTGCAATATTTCAATAAGTTAATTGAAATTTTCTTGGAAGATTAGGGAGAGTGGATCCTAGAAAGATGTTTTTTTTTTAATTAGTTTTAGGTTTCAGAGAGTAGATTCCTGAAAAAAATGTGTTTGTTTTATGAAAAATGTGAGTGTGTTACTGCTAAAAAGTTGATTTTAATTTAGTTTCAGGATAGGCGTGAATGCATCATTTCAACAAGTCAATTGAAATTTTCTTGCACGATTAGGGACAGTGGATGCCTAGAAAGATGTTTTTTTAAAATTAGTTTTAGGTTCCAGAGAGTAGATTCCTGAAAAAAATGTGTTTGTTTTATGAAAAATGTGAGGGTGTTACTGCTAAAAAGTTGATTTAAATTTCTTTTTTGAATAAGGGTGATTGCAATATTTCAACAAGTCAATTGAAATTTTCTTGCACGATTAGGGACAGTGGATGCATAGAAAGATTTCTTTTTTAAATTAGTATTAGGTTTCAGAGAGTAGATTCCTGAAAAAAATGTGTTTGTTTTATGAAAAATGTGAGGGTGTTACTGCTAAAAAGTTTATTTAAATTTAGCTTCAGGATAGGCGTGATTGCATTATTTCAACTAGTTAATTGAAATTTTCTTGCACAATTAGGGAGAGTGGATACATAGAAAGATGTTTTTTTATATTTGTTTTAGGTTCCAGAGAGTTGATTCCTGAAAAAAATGTGTTTGTTTCATGAAAAATGTGAGTGTGTTACTGCTAAAAAGTTGATTTAAATTTCGTTTTTGGATAAGGGTGATTGCAATATTTCAACAAGTCAATTGACATTTTCTTGCAAGATTAGGGACAGTGGATGCCTAGAAAGATGTTTTTTTAAATTAGTTTTAGGTTTCAGAGAGTAGATTCCTGAAAAAATGTGTTTGTTTTATGAAAAATGTGAGTGTGTTACTGCAAAAAAGTTGATTCAAATGTCGTTTTTGGATAAGGGTGATTGCAATATTTCAATAAGTTAATTGAAATTTTCTTGGAAGATTAGGGAGAGTGGATGCCTAGAAAGATGTTTTTTTTAATTAGTTTTAGGTTTCAGAGAGTAGATTCCTGAAAAAAATGTGTTTGTTGTATGAAAAATGTGAGGGTGTTACTGCTAAAAAGTTGATTTAAATTTCGTTTTTGAATAAGGGTGATTGCAATATTTCAACAAGTCAATTGAAATTTTCTTGCACGATTAGGGACAATGGATGCCTAGAAAGATGTTTTTTAAAAATTAGTTTTAGGTTCCAGAGAGTAGATTCCTGAAAAAAATGTGTTTGTTTTATGAAAAATGTGAGTGTGTTACTGCTAAAATGTTGATTTAAATTTCGTTTTTGGATAAGGGTGATTGCAATATTTCAACAAGTCAATTGAAATTTTCTTGCACGATTAGGGACAGTGGATGCCTAGAAAGATGTTTTTTTAAAATTAGTTTTAGGTTCCAGAGAGTAGATTCCTGAAAAAAATGTGTTTGTTTTATGAAAAATGTGAGTGTGTTACTGCAAAAAAGTTGATTTAAATATCGTTTTTGGATAAAGGTGATTGCAATATTTCAACAAGTTAATTGAAATTTTCTTGCAAGATTAGGGAGAGTGGATGCCTAGAAAGATGTTTTTTACAAATTCGTTATAGGTTCCAGAGAGTGGATTCCTGAAAAAAAAATTATTTGTTTCATGAAAAATGTGAGTGTGTTACTGCAAAAAAGTTGATTTAAATTTAGTTTCAGGATAAGCATGAATGCATCATTTCAACAAGTTAATTGAAATTTTCTTGCACGATTAGGGAGAGTGGATGCATAGAAAGTTGTTTTTTTTATATTTGTTTTAGGTTCCAGAGAGTTGATTCCTGAAAAAAATGTGTTTGTTTTATGAAAAATGCGAGTGTGTTACTGCTAAAAAGTTTATTTAAATTTAGCTTCAGGATAGGCATGATTGCATTATTTCAACTAGTTAATTGAAATTTTCTTGCACGATTAGGGAGAGTGGATGCATAGAAAGATTTTTTTTTATATTTGTTTTAGGTTCCAGAGAGTTGATTCCTGAAAAAATGTGTTTGTTTTATGAAAAATGTGAGTGTGTTACTGCTAAAAAGTTGATTTAAATTTCGTTTTTGGATAAGGGTGATTGCAATATTTCAACAAGTCAATTGAAATTTTCTTGCACGATTAGGGACAGTGGATGCCTAGAAAGATGTTTTTTTTAAAATTAGTTTTAGGTTCCAGAGAGTAGATTCCTGAAAAAAATGTGTTTGTTTTATGAAAAATGTGAGTGTGTTACTGCTAAAAAGTTGATTTAAATTTCGTTTTTGGATAAGGGTGATTGCAATATTTCAACAAGTCAATTGAAATTTTCTTGTACGATTAGGGACAGTGGATGCCTAGAAAGATGTTTTTTTTAAATTAGTTTTAGGTTCCAGAGAGTAGATTCCTGAAAAACATGTGTTTGTTTTATGAAAAATGTGAGTGTGTTACTGCTAAAAAGTTGATTTAAATTTCGTTTTTGAATAAGGGTGATTGCAATATTTCAACAAGTCAATTGAAATTTTCTTGCACGATTAGGGACAGTGGATGCCTAGAAAGATATTTTTTTTAAATTAGTTTTAGGTTCCAGAGAGTAGATTCCTGAAAAAAATGTGTTTGTTTTATGAAAAATGTGAGTGTGTTACTGCTAAAATGTTGATTTAAATTTCGTTTTTGGATAAGGGTGATTGCAATATTTCAACAAGTCAATTGAAATTTTCTTGCACGATTAGGGACAGTGGATGCCTAGAAAGATGTGTTTTTAAAATTAGTTTTAGGTTCCAGAGAGTAGATTCCTGAAAAAAATGTGTTTGTTTTATGAAAAATGTGAGTGTGTTACTGCTAAAAAGTTGATTTAAATTTCGTTTTTGGATAAGGGTGATTGCAATACTTCAACAAGTCAATTGAAATTTTCTTGCACGATTAGGGACAGTGGATGCATAGAAAGATTTCTTTTTTAAATTAGTATTAGGTTTCAGAGAGTAGATTCCTGAAAAAAATGTGTTTGTTTTATGAAAAATGTGAGGGTGTTACTGCTAAAAAGTTGATTTAAATTTCGTTTTTGAATAAGGGTGATTGCAATATTTCAACAAGTCAATTGAAATTTTCTTGCACGATTAGGGACAGTGGATGCCTAGAAAGATGTTTTTTTAAAATTAGTTTTAGGTTCCAGAGAGGAGATTCCTGAAAAAAATGTGTTTGTTTTATGAAAAATGTGAGTGTGTTGCTGCTAAAAAGTTGATTTAAATTTCATTTTTGGATAAGGGTGATTGCAATATTTCAACAAGTCAATTGAAATTTTCTTGCACGATTAGGGACAGTGGATGCCTAGAAAGATGTTTTTTTAAAATTAGTTTTAGGTTCCAGAGAGTAGATTCCTGAAAAAAATGTGTTTGTTTTATGAAAAATGTGAGTGTGTTACTGCAAAAAAGTTGATTTAAATATCGTTTTTGGATAAGGGTGATTGCAATATTTCAACAAGTTAATTGAAATTTTCTTGCAAGATTAGGGAGAGTGGATGCCTAGAAAGATGTTTTTTACAAATTCGTTATAGGTTCCAGAGAGTGGATTCCTGAAAAAAAAATTATTTGTTTCATGAAAAATGTGAGTGTGTTACTGCAAAAAAGTTGATTTAAATTTAGTTTCAGGATAAGCGTGAATGCATCATTTCAACAAGTTAATTGAAATTTTCTTGCACAATTAGGGAGAGTGGATGCATAGAAAGATGTTTTTTTTATATTTGTTTTAGGTTCCAGAGAGTTGATTCCTGAAAAAATGTGTTTGTTTTATGAAAAATGTGAGTGTGTTACTGCTAAAAAGTTTATTTAAATTTCGTTTTTGGATAAGGTTGATTGCAATATTTCAACAAGTCAATTGAAATTTTCTTGCACGATTAGGGACAGTGGATGCCTAGAAAGATATTTTTTTAAAATTAGTTTTAGGTTCCAGAGAGTAGATTCCTGAAAAAAATGTGTTTGTTTTATGAAAAATGTGAGTGTGTTACTGCTAAAAAGTTGATTTAAATTTCGTTTTTGGGTAAGGGTGATTGCAATACTTCAACAAGTCAATTTAAATTTTCTTGCACGATTAGGGACAGTGGATGCCTAGAAAGATGTTTTTTTAAATTAGTTTTAGGTTCCAGAGAGTAGATTCCTGAAAAAAATGTGTTTGTTTTATGAAAAATGTGAGTGTGTTACTGCTAAAAAGTTGATTTAAATTTCGTTTTTGGATAAGGGTGATTGCAATACTTCAACAAGTCAATTGAAATTTTCTTGCACGATTAGGGACAGTGGATGCATAGAAAGATTTCTTTTTTAAATTAGTATTAGGTTTCAGAGAGTAGATTCCTGAAAAAAATGTGTTTGTTTTATGAAAAATGTGAGGGTGTTACTGCTAAAAAGTTGATTTAAATTTCGTTTTTGAATAAGGGTGATTGCAATATTTCAACTAGTCAATTGAAATTTTCTTGTACGATTAGGGACAGTGGATGCCTAGAAAGATGTTTTTTTAAAATTAGTTTTAGGTTCCAGAGAGTAGATTCCTGAAAAAAATGTGTTTGTTTTATGAAAAATGTGAGTGTGTTACTGCTAAAAAGTTGATTTAAATTTCATTTTTGGATAAGGGTGATTGCAATATTTCAACAAGTCAATTGAAATTTTCTTGCACGATCAGGGACAGTGGATGCCTAGAAAGATGTTTTTTTAAAATTAGTTTTAGGTTCCAGAGAGTAGATTCCTGAAAAAAATGTGTTTGTTTTATGAAAAATGTGAGTGTGTTACTGCAAAAAAGTTGATTTAAATATCGTTTTTGGATAAGGGTGATTGCAATATTTCAACAAGTTAATTGAAATTTTCTTGCAAGATTAGGGAGAGTGGATGCCTAGAAAGATGTTTTTTACAAATTCGTTATAGGTTCCAGAGAGTTGATTCCTAAAAAAAAATGTGTTTGTTTTATGAAAAATGTGAGTGTGTTACTGCTAAAAAGTTTATTTAAATGTAGCTTCAGGATAGGCATGATTGCATTATTTCAACTAGTTAATTGAAATTTTCTTGCACGATTAGGGAGAGTGGATGCATAGAAAGATGTTTTTTTTATATTTGTTTTAGGTTCCAGAGAGTTCATTCCTGAAAAAATGTGTTTGTTTTATGAAAAATGTGAGTGTGTTACTGATAAAAAGTTGATTTAAATTTCGTTTTTGGATAAGGGTGATTGCAATATTTCAACAAGTCAATTGAAATTTTCTTGCACGATTAGGGACAGTGGATGCCTAGAAAGATGTTTTTTTTTAAATTAGTTTTAGGTTTCAGAGAGTAGATTCCTGAAAAAAATGGGTTTGTTTTATGAAAAATGTGAGTGTGTTACTGCAAAAAAGTTGATTTAAATATCGTCTTTGGATAAGGGTGATTGCAATATTTCAATAAGTTAATTGAAATTTTCTTGGAAGATTAGGGAGAGTGGATCCTAGAAAGATGTTTTTTTTTTAATTAGTTTTAGGTTTCAGAGAGTAGATTCCTGAAAAAAATGTGTTTGTTTTATGAAAAATGTGAGTGTGTTACTGCTAAAAAGTTGATTTTAATTTAGTTTCAGGATAGGCGTGAATGCATCATTTCAACAAGTCAATTGAAATTTTCTTGCACGATTAGGGACAGTGGATGCCTAGAAAGATGTTTTTTTAAAATTAGTTTTAGGTTCCAGAGAGTAGATTCCTGAAAAAAATGTGTTTGTTTTATGAAAAATGTGAGGGTGTTACTGCTAAAAAGTTGATTTAAATTTCTTTTTTGAATAAGGGTGATTGCAATATTTCAACAAGTCAATTGAAATTTTCTTGCACGATTAGGGACAGTGGATGCATAGAAAGATTTCTTTTTTAAATTAGTATTAGGTTTCAGAGAGTAGATTCCTGAAAAAAATGTGTTTGTTTTATGAAAAATGTGAGGGTGTTACTGCTAAAAAGTTTATTTAAATTTAGCTTCAGGATAGGCGTGATTGCATTATTTCAACTAGTTAATTGAAATTTTCTTGCACAATTAGGGAGAGTGGATACATAGAAAGATGTTTTTTTATATTTGTTTTAGGTTCCAGAGAGTTGATTCCTGAAAAAAATGTGTTTGTTTCATGAAAAATGTGAGTGTGTTACTGCTAAAAAGTTGATTTAAATTTCGTTTTTGGATAAGGGTGATTGCAATATTTCAACAAGTCAATTGACATTTTCTTGCAAGATTAGGGACAGTGGATGCCTAGAAAGATGTTTTTTTAAATTAGTTTTAGGTTTCAGAGAGTAGATTCCTGAAAAAATGTGTTTGTTTTATGAAAAATGTGAGTGTGTTACTGCAAAAAAGTTGATTCAAATGTCGTTTTTGGATAAGGGTGATTGCAATATTTCAATAAGTTAATTGAAATTTTCTTGGAAGATTAGGGAGAGTGGATGCCTAGAAAGATGTTTTTTTTAATTAGTTTTAGGTTTCAGAGAGTAGATTCCTGAAAAAAATGTGTTTGTTGTATGAAAAATGTGAGGGTGTTACTGCTAAAAAGTTGATTTAAATTTCGTTTTTGAATAAGGGTGATTGCAATATTTCAACAAGTCAATTGAAATTTTCTTGCACGATTAGGGACAATGGATGCCTAGAAAGATGTTTTTTTAAAATTAGTTTTAGGTTCCAGAGAGTAGATTCCTGAAAAAAATGTGTTTGTTTTATGAAAAATGTGAGTGTGTTACTGCTAAAATGTTGATTTAAATTTCGTTTTTGGATAAGGGTGATTGCAATATTTCAACAAGTCAATTGAAATTTTCTTGCACGATTAGGGACAGTGGATGCCTAGAAAGATGTTTTTTTAAAATTAGTTTTAGGTTCCAGAGAGTAGATTCCTGAAAAAAATGTGTTTGTTTTATGAAAAATGTGAGTGTGTTACTGCAAAAAAGTTGATTTAAATATCGTTTTTGGATAAAGGTGATTGCAATATTTCAACAAGTTAATTGAAATTTTCTTGCAAGATTAGGGAGAGTGGATGCCTAGAAAGATGTTTTTTACAAATTCGTTATAGGTTCCAGAGAGTGGATTCCTGAAAAAAAAATTATTTGTTTCATGAAAAATGTGAGTGTGTTACTGCAAAAAAGTTGATTTAAATTTAGTTTCAGGATAAGCATGAATGCATCATTTCAACAAGTTAATTGAAATTTTCTTGCACGATTAGGGAGAGTGGATGCATAGAAAGTTGTTTTTTTTATATTTGTTTTAGGTTCCAGAGAGTTGATTCCTGAAAAAAATGTGTTTGTTTTATGAAAAATGCGAGTGTGTTACTGCTAAAAAGTTTATTTAAATTTAGCTTCATGATAGGCATGATTGCATTATTTCAACTAGTTAATTGAAATTTTCTTGCACGATTAGGGAGAGTGGATGCATAGAAAGATTTTTTTTTATATTTGTTTTAGGTTCCAGAGAGTTGATTCCTGAAAAAATGTGTTTGTTTTATGAAAAATGTGAGTGTGTTACTGCTAAAAAGTTGATTTAAATTTCGTTTTTGGATAAGGGTGATTGCAATATTTCAACAAGTCAATTGAAATTTTCTTGCACGATTAGGGACAGTGGATGCCTAGAAAGATGTTTTTTTTTAAATTAGTTTTAGGTTCCAGAGAGTAGATTCCTGAAAAAAATGTGTTTGTTTTATGAAAAATGTGAGTGTGTTACTGCTAAAAAGTTGATTTAAATTTCGTTTTTGGATAAGGGTGATTGCAATATTTCAACAAGTCAATTGAAATTTTCTTGTACGATTAGGGACAGTGGATGCCTAGAAAGATGTTTTTTTTAAATTAGTTTTAGGTTCCAGAGAGTAGATTCCTGAAAAACATGTGTTTGTTTTATGAAAAATGTGAGTGTGTTACTGCTAAAAAGTTGATTTAAATTTCGTTTTTGAATAAGGGTGATTGCAATATTTCAACAAGTCAATTGAAATTTTCTTGCACGATTAGGGACAGTGGATGCCTAGAAAGATATTTTTTTTAAATTAGTTTTAGGTTCCAGAGAGTAGATTCCTGAAAAAAATGTGTTTGTTTTATGAAAAATGTGAGTGTGTTACTGCTAAAATGTTGATTTAAATTTCGTTTTTGGATAAGGGTGATTGCAATATTTCAACAAGTCAATTGAAATTTTCTTGCACGATTAGGGACAGTGGATGCCTAGAAAGATGTTTTTTTTAAATTAGTTTTAGGTTCCAGAGAGTAGATTCCTGAAAAAAATGTGTTTGTTTTATGAAAAATGTGAGTGTGTTACTGCAAAAAAGTTGATTCAAATATCGTTTTTGGATAAGGGTGATTGCAATATTTCAATAAGTTAATTGAAATTTTCTTGGAAGATTAGGGAGAGTGGATGCCTAGAAAGATGTTTTTTTTAATTAGTTTTAGGTTTCAGAGAGTAGATTCCTGAAAAAAAATGTGTTTGTTGTATGAAAAATGTGAGGGTGTTACTGCTAAAAAGTTGATTTAAATTTCGTTTTTGAATAAGGGTGATTGCAATATTTCAACAAGTCAATTGAAATTTTCTTGCACGATTAGGGACAATGGATGCCTAGAAAGATGTTTTTTTAAAATTAGTTTTAGGTTCCAGAGAGTAAATTCCTGAAATAAATGTGTTTGTTTTATGAAAAATGTGAGTGTGTTACTGCTAAAATGTTGATTTAAATTTCGTTTTTGGATAAGGGTGATTGCAATATTTCAACAAGTCAATTGAAATTTTCTTGCACGATTAGGGACAGTGGATGCCTAGAAAGATGTTTTTTTAAAATTAGTTTTAGGTTCCAGAGAGTAGATTCCTGAAAAAAATGTGTTTGTTTTATGAAAAATGTGAGTGTGTTACTGCAAAAAAGTTGATTTAAATATCGTTTTTGGATAAAGGTGATTGCAATATTTCAACAAGTTAATTGAAATTTTCTTGCAAGATTAGGGAGAGTGGATGCCTAGAAAGATGTTTTTTACAAATTCGTTATAGGTTCCAGAGAGTGGATTCCTGAAAAAAAAATTATTTGTTTCATGAAAAATGTGAGTTTGTTACTGCAAAAAAGTTGATTTAAATTTAGTTTCAGGATAAGCATGAATGCATCATTTCAACAAGTTAATTGAAATTTTCTTGCACGATTAGGGAGAGTGGATGCATAGAAAGATGTTTTTTTTATATTTGTTTTAGGTTCCAGAGAGTTGATTCCTGAAAAAAATGTGTTTGTTTTATGAAAAATGCGAGTGTGTTACTGCTAAAAAGTTTATTTAAATTTAGCTTCAGGATAGGCATGATTGCATTATTTCAACTAGTTAATTGAAATTTTCTTGCACGATTAGGGAGAGTGGATGCATAGAAAGATGTTTTTTTTATATTTGTTTTAGGTTCCAGAGAGTTGATTCCTGAAAAAATGTGTTTGTTTTATGAAAAATGTGAGTGTGTTACTGCTAAAAAGTTGATTTAAATTTCGTTTTTGGATAAGGGTGATTGCAATATTTCAACAAGTCAATTGAAATTTTCTTGCACGATTAGGGACAGTGGATGCCTAGAAAGATGTTTTTTTTAAAATTAGTTTTAGGTTCCAGAGAGTAGATTCCTGAAAAAAATGTGTTTGTTTTATGAAAAATGTGAGTGTGTTACTGCTAAAAAGTTGATTTAAATTTCGTTTTTGGATAAGGGTGATTGCAATATTTCAACAAGTCAATTGAAATTTTCTTGCACGATCAGGGACAGTGGATGCCTAGAAAGATGTTTTTTTAAAATTAGTTTTAGGTTCCAGAGAGTAGATTCCTGAAAAAAATGTGTTTGTTTTATGAAAGATGTGAGTGTGTTACTGCAAAAAAGTTGATTTAAATATCGTTTTTGGATAAGGGTGATTGCAATATTTCAACAAGTTAATTGAAATTTTCTTGCAAGATTAGGGAGAGTGGATGCCTAGAAAGATGTTTTTTACAAATTCGTTATAGGTTCCAGAGAGTTGATTCCTAAAAAAAATGTGTTTGTTTTATGAAAAATGTGAGTGTGTTACTGCTAAAAAGTTTATTTAAATGTAGCTTCAGGATAGGCATGATTGCATTATTTCAACTAGTTAATTGAAATTTTCTTGCACGATTAGGGACAGTGGATGCCTAGAAAGATGTTTTTTTAAAATTAGTTTTAGGTTCCAGAGAGTAGATTCCTGAAAAAAATGTATTTGTTTTATGAAAAATGTGAGTGTGTTACTGCTAAAAAGTTGATTTAAATTTCGTTTTTGAATAAGGGTGATTGCAATATTTCAACAAGTCAATTGAAATTTTTTGCACGATTAGGGACAGTGGATGCCTAGAAAGATGTTTTTTTTAAATTAGTTTTAGGTTCCAGAGAGTAGATTCCTGAAAAAAATGTGTTTGTTTTATGAAAAATGTGAGTGTGTTACTGCTAAAATGTTGATTTAAATTTCGTTTTTGGATAAGGGTGATTGCAATATTTCAACAAGTCAATTGAAATTTTCTTGCACGATTAGGGACAGTGGATGCCTAGAAAGATGTGTTTTTAAAATTAGTTTTAGGTTCCAGAGAGTAGATTCCTGAAAAAAATGTGTTTGTTTTATGAAAAATGTGAGTGTGTTACTGCAAAAAAGTTGATTTAAATATCGTTTTTGGATGAGGGTGATTGCAATATTTCAACAAGTTAATTGAAATTTTCTTGCAAGATTAGGGAGAGTGGATGCCTAGAAAGATGTTTTTTACAAATTCGTTATAGGTTCCAGAGAGTGGATTCCTGAAAAAAAAATTATTTGTTTCATGAAAAATGTGAGTGTGTTACTGCAAAAAAGTTGATTTAAATTTGGTTTCAGGATAAGCGTGAATGCATCATTTCAACAAGTTAATTGAAATTTTCTTGCACGATTAGGGAGAGTGGATGCATAGAAAGATGTTTTTTTATATTTGTTTTAGGTTCCAGAGAGTTGATTCCTGAAAAAATTTGTTTGTTTTATGAAAAATGTGAGTGTGTTACTGCTAAAAAGTTGATTTAAATTTCGTTTTTGGATAAGGGTGATTGCAATATTTCAACAAGTCAATTGAAATTTTCTTGCACGATTAGGGACAGTGGATGCCTAGAAAGATGTTTTTTTAAAATTAGTTTTAGGTTCCAGAGAGTAGATTCCTGAAAAAATGTGTTTGTTTTATGAAAAATGTGAGTGTGTTACTGCTAAAAAGTTGATTTAAATTTCGTTTTTGGGTAAGGGTGATTGCAATACTTCAACAAGTCAATTGAAATTTTCTTGCACGATTAGGGACAGTGGATGCCTAGAAAGATTTCTTTTTTAAATTAGTATTAGGTTTCAGAGAGTAGATTCCTGAAAAAAATGTGTTTGTTTTATGAAAAATGTGAGGGTGTTACTGCTAAAAAGTTGATTTAAATTTCGTTTTTGAATAAGGGTGATTGCAATATTTCAACAAGTCAATTGAAATTTTCTTGTACGATTAGGGACAGTGGATGCCTAGAAAGATGTTTTTTTAAAATTAGTTTTAGGTTCCAGAGAGTAGATTCCTGAAAAACATGTGTTTGTTTTATGAAAAATGTGAGTGTGTTACTGCTAAAAAGTTGATTTAAATTTCGTTTTTGAATAAGGGTGATTGCAATATTTCAACAAGTCAATTGAAATTTTCTTGCACGATTAGGGACAGTGGATGCCTAGAAAGATGTTTTTTTTAAATTAGTTTTAGGTTCCAGAGAGTAGATTCCTGAAAAAAATGTGTTTGTTTTATGAAAAATGTGAGTGTGTTACTGCTAAAATGTTGATTTAAATTTCGTTTTTGGATAAGGGTGATTGCAATATTTCAACAAGTCAATTGAAATTTTCTTGCACGATTAGGGACAGTGGATGCCTAGAAAGATGTTTTTTTTAAATTAGTTTTAGGTTCCAGAGAGTAGATTCCTGAAAAAAATGTGTTTGTTTTATGAAAAATGTGAGTGTGTTACTGCAAAAAAGTTGATTTAAATATCGTTTTTGGATAAAGGTGATTGCAATATTTCAACAAGTTAATTGAAATTTTCTTGCAAGATTAGGGAGAGTGGATGCCTAGAAAGATGTTTTTTACAAATTCGTTATAGGTTCCAGAGAGTGGATTCCTGAAAAAAAAATTATTTGTTTCATGAAAAATGTGAGTGTGTTACTGCAAAAAAGTTGATTTAAATTTAGTTTCAGGATAAGCATGAATGCATCATTTCAACAAGTTAATTGAAATTTTCTTGCACGATTAGGGAGAGTGGATGCATAGAAAGATGTTTTTTTTATATTTGTTTTAGGTTCCAGAGAGTTGATTTCTGAAAAAAATGTGTTTGTTTTATGAAAAATGTGAGTGTGTTACTGCTAAAAAGTTTATTTAAATTTAGCTTCAGGATAGGCATGATTGCATTATTTCAACTAGTTAATTGAAATTTTCTTGCACGATTAGGGAGAGTGGATGCATAGAAAGATGTTTTTTTTATATTTGTTTTAGGTTCCAGAGAGTTGATTCCTGAAAAAATGTGTTTGTTTTATGAAAAATGTGAGTGTGTTACTGCTAAAAAGTTGATTTAAATTTCGTTTTTGGATAAGGGTGATTGCAATATTTCAACAAGTCAATTGAAATTTTCTTGCACGATTAGGGACAGTGGATGCCTAGAAAGATGTTTTTTTAAAATTAGTTTTAGGTTCCAGAGAGTAGATTCCTGAAAAAAATGTGTTTGTTTTATGAAAAATGTGAGGGTGTTACTGCTAAAAAGTTGATTTAAATTTCGTTTTTGGATAAGGGTGATTGCAATACTTCAACAAGTCAATTGAAATTTTCTTGCACGATTAGGGACAGTGGATGCCTAGAAAGATTTTTTTTAAATTAGTTTTAGGTTCCAGAGAGTAGATTCCTGAAAAAAATGTGTTTGTTTTATGAAAAATGTGAGGGTGTTACTGCTAAAAAGTTGATTTAAATTTCGTTTTTGAATAAGGGTGATTGCAATATTTCAACAAGTCAATTGAAATTTTCTTGTACGATTAGGGACAGTGGATGCCTAGAAAGATGTTTTTTTAAAATTAGTTTTAGGTTCCAGAGAGTAGATTCCTGAAAAAAATGTGTTTGTTTTATGAAAAATGTGAGTGTGTTACTGCTAAAAAGTTGATTTAAATTTCATTTTTGGATAAGGGTGATTGCAATATTTCAACAAGTCAATTGAAATTTTCTTGCACGATTAGGGACAGTGGATGCCTAGAAAGATGTTTTTTTAAAATTAGTTTTAGGTTCCAGAGAGTAGATTCCTGAAAAAAATGTGTTTGTTTTATGAAAAATGTGAGTGTGTTACTGCAAAAAAGTTGATTTAAATATCGTTTTTGGATAAGGGTGATTGCAATATTTCAACAAGTTAATTGAAATTTTCTTGCAAGATTAGGGAGAGTGGATGCCTAGAAAGATGTTTTTTTACAAATTCGTTATAGGTTCCAGAGAGTGGATTCCTGAAAAAAAAATTATTTGTTTCATGAAAAATGTGAGTGTGTTACTGCAAAAAAGTTGATTTAAATTTGGTTTCAGGATAAGCGTGAATGCATCATTTCAACAAGTTAATTGAAATTTTCTTGCACGATTAGGGAGAGTGGAAGCATAGAAAGATGTTTTTTTATATTTGTTTTAGGGTCCAGAGAGTTGATTCCTGAAAAAAATGTGTTTGTTTTATGAAAAATATGAGTGTGTTACTGCTAAAAAGTTTATTTAAATGTAGCTTCAGGATAGGCATGATTGCATTATTTCAACTAGTTAATTGAAATTTTCTTGGAAGATTAGGGAGAGTGGATGCCTAGAAAGATGTTTTTTTTAATTAGTTTTAGGTTTCAGAGAGTAGATTCCTGAAAAAAATGTGTTTGTTTTATGAAAAATGTGAGGGTGTTACTGCTAAAAAGTTGATTTAAATTTCTTTTTTGAATAAGGGTGATTGCAATATTTCAACAAGTCAATTGAAATTTTCTTGCACGATTAGGGACAGTGGATGCCTAGAAAGATATTTTTTTTAAATTAGTTTTAGGTTTCAGAGAGTAGATTCCTGAAAAAAATGTGTTTGTTTTATGAAAAATGTGAGTGTGTTACTGCTAAAAAGTTGATTTAAATTTCGTTTTTGGATAAGGGTGATTGCAATATTTCAACAAGTCAATTGAAATTTTCTTGCACGATTAGGGACAGTGGATGCCTAGAAAGATGTGTTTTTAAAATTAGTTTTAGGTTCCAGAGAGTAGATTCCTGAAAAAAATGTGTTTGTTTTATGAAAAATGTGAGTGTGTTACTGCTAAAAAGTTGATTTAAATTTCGTTTTTGGATAAGGGTGATTGCAATACTTCAACAAGTCAATTGAAATTTTCTTGCACGATTAGGGACAGTGGATGCATAGAAAGATTTCTTTTTTAAATTAGTATTAGGTTTCAGAGAGTAGATTCCTGAAAAAAATGTGTTTGTTTTATGAAAAATGTGAGGGTGTTACTGCTAAAAAGTTGATTTAAATTTCGTTTTTGAATAAGGGTGATTGCAATATTTCAACAAGTCAATTGAAATTTTCTTGCACGATTAGGGACAGTGGATGCCTAGAAAGATGTTTTTTTAAAATTAGTTTTAGGTTCCAGAGAGGAGATTCCTGAAAAAAATGTGTTTGTTTTATGAAAAATGTGAGTGTGTTGCTGCTAAAAAGTTGATTTAAATTTCATTTTTGGATAAGGGTGATTGCAATATTTCAACAAGTCAATTGAAATTTTCTTGCACGATTAGGGACAGTGGATGCCTAGAAAGATGTTTTTTTAAAATTAGTTTTAGGTTCCAGAGAGTAAATTCCTGAAAAAAATGTGTTTGTTTTATGAAAAATGTGAGTGTGTTACTGCAAAAAAGTTGATTTAAATATCGTTTTTGGATAATGGTGATTGCAATATTTCAACAAGTTAATTGAAATTTTCTTGCAAGATTAGGGAGAGTGGATGCCTAGAAAGATGTTTTTTACAAATTCGTTATAGGTTCCAGAGAGTGGATTCCTGAAAAAAAAATTATTTGTTTCATGAAAAATGTGAGTGTGTTACTGCAAAAAAGTTGATTTAAATTTAG
Organism: Lissotriton vulgaris; assembly: GCF_964263255.1. Taxonomy (NCBI): domain Eukaryota; kingdom Metazoa; phylum Chordata; class Amphibia; order Caudata; family Salamandridae; genus Lissotriton; species Lissotriton vulgaris. Next base: position 903,172 of record NW_028247791.1, on the reverse strand, counting down.
TTTCAGGATAAGCGTGAATGCATCATTTCAACAAGTTAATTGAAATTTTCTTGCACAATTAGGGAGAGTGGATGCATAGAAAGATGTTTTTTTTATATTTGTTTTAGGTTCCAGAGAGTTGATTCCTGAAAAAATGTGTTTGTTTTATGAAAAATGTGAGTGTGTTACTGCTAAAAAGTTGATTTAAATTTCGTTTTTGGATAAGGGTGATTGCAATACTTCAACAAGTCAATTGAAATTTTCTTGCACGATTAGGGACAGTGGATGCATAGAAAGATTTCTTTTTTAAATTAGTATTAGGTTTCAGAGAGTAGATTCCTGAAAAAAATGTGTTTGTTTTATGAAAAATGTGAGGGTGTTACTGCTAAAAAGTTGATTTAAATTTCGTTTTTGAATAAGGGTGATTGCAATATTTCAACAAGTCAATTGAAATTTTCTTGCACGATTAGGGACAGTGGATGCCTAGAAAGATGTTTTTTTAAAATTAGTTTTAGGTTCCAGAGAGGAGATTCCTGAAAAAAATGTGTTTGTTTTATGAAAAATGTGAGTGTGTTGCTGCTAAAAAGTTGATTTAAATTTCATTTTTGGATAAGGGTGATTGCAATATTTCAACAAGTCAATTGAAATTTTCTTGCAAGATTAGGGACAGTGGATGCCTAGAAAGATGTTTTTTTAAAATTAGTTTTAGGTTCCAGAGAGTAGATTCCTGAAAAAAATGTGTTTGTTTTATGAAAAATGTGAGTGTGTTACTGCAAAAAAGTTGATTTAAATATCGTTTTTGGATAAGGGTGATTGCAATATTTCAACAAGTTAATTGAAATTTTCTTGCAAGATTAGGGAGAGTGGATGCCTAGAAAGATGTTTTTTACAAATTCGTTATAGGTTCCAGAGAGTGGATTCCTGAAAAAAAAATTATTTGTTTCATGAAAAATGTGAGTGTGTTACTGCAAAAAAGTTGATTTAAATTTAGTTTCAGGATAAGCGTGAATGCATCATTTCAACAAGTTAATTGAAATTTTCTTGCACAATTAGGGAGAGTGGATGCATAGAAAGATGTTTTTTTTATATTTGTTTTAGGTTCCAGAGAGTTGATTCCTGAAAAAATGTGTTTGTTTTATGAAAAATGTGAGTGTGTTACTGCTAAAAAGTTGATTTAAATTTCGTTTTTGGATAAGGTTGATTGCAATATTTCAACAAGTCAATTGAAATTTTCTTGCACGATTAGGGACAGTGGATGCCTAGAAAGATGTTTTTTTAAAATTAGTTTTAGGTTCCAGAGAGTAGATTCCTGAAAAAAATGTGTTTGTTTTATGAAAAATGTGAATGTGTTACTGCTAAAAAGTTGATTTAAATTTCGTTTTTGGGTAAGGGTGATTGCAATACTTCAACAAGTCAATTTAAATTTTCTTGCACGATTAGGGACAGTGGATGCCTAGAAAGATGTTTTTTTAAATTAGTTTTAGGTTCCAGAGAGTAGATTCCTGAAAAAAATGTGTTTGTTTTATGAAAAATGTGAGTGTGTTACTGCTAAAAAGTTTATTTAAATTTCGTTTTTGGATAAGGGTGATTGCAATACTTCAACAAGTCAATTGAAATTTTCTTGCACGATTAGGGACAGTGGATGCATAGAAAGATTTCTTTTTTAAATTAGTATTAGGTTTCAGAGAGTAGATTCCTGAAAAAAATGTTTTTGTTTTATGAAAAATGTGAGGGTGTTACTGCTAAAAAGTTGATTTAAATTTCGTTTTTGAATAAGGGTGATTGCAATATTTCAACTAGTCAATTGAAATTTTCTTGTACGATTAGGGACAGTGGATGCCTAGAAAGATGTTTTTTTAAAATTAGTTTTAGGTTCCAGAGAGTAGATTCCTGAAAAAAATGATTTTGTTTTATGAAAAATGTGAGTGTGTTACTGCTAAAAAGTTGATTTAAATTTCATTTTTGGATAAGGGTGATTGCAATATTTCAACAAGTCAATTGAAATTTTCTTGCACGATCAGGGACAGTGGATGCCTAGAAAGATGTTTTTTTAAAATTAGTTTTAGGTTCCAGAGAGTAGATTCCTGAAAAAAATGTGTTTGTTTTATGAAAAATGTGAGTGTGTTACTGCAAAAAATTGATTTAAATATCGTTTTTGGATAAGGGTGATTGCAATATTTCAACAAGTTAATTGAAATTTTCTTGCAAGATTAGGGAGAGTGGATGCCTAGAAAGATGTTTTTTACAAATTCGTTATAGGTTCCAGAGAGTTGATTCCTAAAAAAAATGTGTTTGTTTTATGAAAAATGTGAGTGTGTTACTGCTAAAAAGTTTATTTAAATGTAGCTTCAGGATAGGCATGATTGCATTATTTCAACTAGTTAATTGAAATTTTCTTGTACGATTAGGGAGAGGGGATGCATAGAAAGATGTTTTTTTTATATTTGTTTTAGGTTCCAGAGAGTTCATTCCTGAAAAAATGTGTTTGTTTTATGAAAAATGTGAGTGTGTTACTGATAAAAAGTTGATTTAAATTTCGTTTTTGGATAAGGGTGATTGCAATATTTCAACAAGTCAATTGAAATTTTCTTGCACGATTAGGGACAGTGGATGCCTAGAAAGATGTTTTTTTTTAAATTAGTTTTAGGTTTCAGAGAGTAGATTCCTGAAAAAAATGGGTTTGTTTTATGAAAAATGTGAGTGTGTTACTGCAAAAAAGTTGATTTAAATATCGTCTTTGGATAAGGGTGATTGCAATATTTCAATAAGTTAATTGAAATTTTCTTGGAAGATTAGGGAGAGTGGATCCTAGAAAGATGTTTTTTTTTAAATTAGTTTTAGGTTTCAGAGAGTAGATTCCTGAAAAAAATGTGTTTGTTTTATGAAAAATGTGAGTGTGTTACTGCTAAAAAGTTGATTTTAATTTAGTTTCAGGATAGGCGTGAATGCATCATTTCAACAAGTCAATTGAAATTTTCTTGCACGATTAGGGACAGTGGATGCCTAGAAAGATGTTTTTTTTAAATTAGTTTTAGGTTCCAGAGAGTAGATTCCTGAAAAAAATGTGTTTGTTTTATGAAAAATGTGAGGGTGTTACTGCTAAAAAGTTGATTTAAATTTCGTTTTTGAATAAGGGTGATTGCAATATTTCAACAAGTCAATTGAAATTTTCTTGCACGATTAGGGACAGTGGATGCATAGAAAGATTTCTTTTTTAAAGTAGTATTAGGTTTCAGAGAGTAGATTCCTGAAAAAAATGTGTTTGTTTTATGAAAAATGTGAGGGTGTTACTGCTAAAAAGTTTATTTAAATTTAGCTTCAGGATAGGCGTGATTGCATTATTTCAACTAGTTAATTGAAATTTTCTTGCACAATTAGGGAGAGTGGATACATAGAAAGATGTTTTTTTATATTTGTTTTAGGTTCCAGAGAGTTGATTCCTGAAAAAAATGTGTTTGTTTCATGAAAAATGTGAGTGTGTTACTGCTAAAAAGTTGATTTAAATTTCGTTTTTGGATAAGGGTGATTGCAATATTTCAACAAGTCAATTGACATTTTCTTGCAAGATTAGGGACAGTGGATGCCTAGAAAGATGTTTTTTTAAATTAGTTTTAGGTTTCAGAGAGTAGATTCCTGAAAAAATTTGTTTGTTTTATGAAAAATGTGAGTGTGTTACTGCAAAAAAGTTGATTCAAATATCGTTTTTGGATAAGGGTGATTGCAATATTTCAATAAGTTAATTGAAATTTTCTTGGAAGATTAGGGAGAGTGGATGCCTAGAAAGATGTTTTTTTTAATTAGTTTTAGGTTTCAGAGAGTAGATTCCTGAAAAAAATGTGTTTGTTGTATGAAAAATGTGAGGGTGTTACTGCTAAAAAGTTGATTTAAATTTCGTTTTTGAATAAGGGTGATTGCAATATTTCAACAAGTCAATTGAAATTTTCTTGCACGATTAGGGACAATGGATGCCTAGAAAGATGTTTTTTTAAAATTAGTTTTAGGTTCCAGAGAGTAGATTCCTGAAAAAAATGTGTTTGTTTTATGAAAAATGTGAGTGTGTTACTGCTAAAAAGTTGATTTAAATTTCGTTTTTGAATAAGGGTGATTGCAATATTTCAACAAGTCAATTGAAATTTTCTTGCACGATTAGGGACAGTGGATGCCTAGAAAGATGTTTTTTTTAAATTAGTTTTAGGTTCCAGAGAGTAGATTCCTGAAAAAAATGTGTTTGTTTTATGAAAAATGTGAGTGTGTTACTGCTAAAATGTTGATTTAAATTTCGTTTTTGGATAAGGGTGATTGCAATATTTCAACAAGTCAATTGAAATTTTCTTGCACGATTAGGGACAGTGGATGCCTAGAAAGATGTTTTTTAAAATTAGTTTTAGGTTCCAGAGAGTAGATTCCTGAAAAAAATGTGTTTGTTTTATGAAAAATGTGAGTGTGTTACTGCAAAAAAGTTGATTTAAATATCGTTTTTGGATAAAGGTGATTGCAATATTTCAACAAGTTAATTGAAATTTTCTTGCAAGATTAGGGAGAGTGGATGCCTAGAAAGATGTTTTTTACAAATTCGTTATAGGTTCCAGAGAGTGGATTCCTGAAAAAAAAATTATTTGTTTCATGAAAAATGTGAGTGTGTTACTGCAAAAAAGTTGATTTAAATTTAGTTTCAGGATAAGCATGAATGCATCATTTCAACAAGTTAATTGAAATTTTCTTGCACGATTAGGGAGAGTGGATGCATAGAAAGATGTTTTTTTATATTTGTTTTAGGTTCCAGAGAGTTGATTCCTGAAAAAATGTGTTTGTTTTATGAAAAATGTGAGTGTGTTACTGCTAAAAAGTTGATTTAAATTTCGTTTTTGGATAAGGGTGATTGCAATATTTCAACAAGTCAATTGAAATTTTCTTGCACGATTAGGGACAGTGGATGCCTAGAAAGATGTTTTTTTTAAAATTAGTTTTAGGTTCCAGAGAGTAGATTCCTGAAAAAAATGTGTTTGTTTTATGAAAAATGTGAGTGTGTTACTGCTAAAAAGTTGATTTAAATTTCATTTTTGGATAAGGGTGATTGCAATATTTCAACAAGTCAATTGAAATTTTCTTGCACGATTAGGGACAGTGGATGCCTAGAAAGATGTTTTTTTAAAATTAGTTTTAGGTTCCAGAGAGTAGATTCCTGAAAAAAATGTGTTTGTTTTATGAAAAATGTGAGTGTGTTACTGCAAAAAAGTTGATTTAAATATCGTTTTTGGATAAGGGTGATTGCAATATTTCAACAAGTTAATTGAAATTTTCTTGCAAGATTAGGGAGAGTGGATGCCTAGAAAGATGTTTTTTACAAATTCGTTATAGGTTCCAGAGAGTGGATTCCTGAAAAAAAAATTATTTGTTTCATGAAAAATTTGAGTGTGTTACTGCAAAAAAGTTGATTTAAATTTAGTTTCAGGATAAGCGTGAATGCATCATTTCAACAAGTTAATTGAAATTTTCTTGCACAATTAGGGAGAGTGGATGCATAGAAAGATGTTTTTTTTATATTTGTTTTAGGTTCCAGAGAGTTGATTCCTGAAAAAATGTGTTTGTTTTATGAAAAATGTGAGTGTGTTACTGCTAAAAAGTTGATTTAAATTTCGTTTTTGGATAAGGTTGATTGCAATATTTCAACAAGTCAATTGAAATTTTCTTGCACGATTAGGGACAGTGGATGCCTAGAAAGATGTTTTTTTAAAATTAGTTTTAGGTTCCAGAGAGTAGATTCCTGAAAAAAATGTGTTTGTTTTATGAAAAATGTGAATGTGTTACTGCTAAAAAGTTGATTTAAATTTCGTTTTTGGGTAAGGGTGATTGCAATACTTCAACAAGTCAATTTAAATTTTCTTGCACGATTAGGGACAGTGGATGCCTAGAAAGATGTTTTTTTAAATTAGTTTTAGGTTCCAGAGAGTAGATTCCTGAAAAAAATGTGTTTGTTTTATGAAAAATGTGAGTGTGTTACTGCTAAAAAGTTTATTTAAATTTCGTTTTTGGATAAGGGTGATTGCAATACTTCAACAAGTCAATTGAAATTTTCTTGCACGATTAGGGACAGTGGATGCATAGAAAGATTTCTTTTTTAAATTAGTATTAGGTTTCAGAGAGTAGATTCCTGAAAAAAATGTTTTTGTTTTATGAAAAATGTGAGGGTGTTACTGCTAAAAAGTTGATTTAAATTTCGTTTTTGAATAAGGGTGATTGCAATATTTCAACTAGTCAATTGAAATTTTCTTGTACGATTAGGGACAGTGGATGCCTAGAAAGATGTTTTTTTAAAATTAGTTTTAGGTTCCAGAGAGTAGATTCCTGAAAAAAATGATTTTGTTTTATGAAAAATGTGAGTGTGTTACTGCTAAAAAGTTGATTTAAATTTCATTTTTGGATAAGGGTGATTGCAATATTTCAACAAGTCAATTGAAATTTTCTTGCACGATCAGGGACAGTGGATGCCTAGAAAGATGTTTTTTTAAAATTAGTTTTAGGTTCCAGAGAGTAGATTCCTGAAAAAAATGTGTTTGTTTTATGAAAAATGTGAGTGTGTTACTGCAAAAAATTGATTTAAATATCGTTTTTGGATAAGGGTGATTGCAATATTTCAACAAGTTAATTGAAATTTTCTTGCAAGATTAGGGAGAGTGGATGCCTAGAAAGATGTTTTTTACAAATTCGTTATAGGTTCCAGAGAGTTGATTCCTAAAAAAAATGTGTTTGTTTTATGAAAAATGTGAGTGTGTTACTGCTAAAAAGTTTATTTAAATGTAGCTTCAGGATAGGCATGATTGCATTATTTCAACTAGTTAATTGAAATTTTCTTGTACGATTAGGGAGAGGGGATGCATAGAAAGATGTTTTTTTTATATTTGTTTTAGGTTCCAGAGAGTTCATTCCTGAAAAAATGTGTTTGTTTTATGAAAAATGTGAGTGTGTTACTGATAAAAAGTTGATTTAAATTTCGTTTTTGGATAAGGGTGATTGCAATATTTCAACAAGTCAATTGAAATTTTCTTGCACGATTAGGGACAGTGGATGCCTAGAAAGATGTTTTTTTTTAAATTAGTTTTAGGTTTCAGAGAGTAGATTCCTGAAAAAAATGGGTTTGTTTTATGAAAAATGTGAGTGTGTTACTGCAAAAAAGTTGATTTAAATATCGTCTTTGGATAAGGGTGATTGCAATATTTCAATAAGTTAATTGAAATTTTCTTGGAAGATTAGGGAGAGTGGATCCTAGAAAGATGTTTTTTTTTAAATTAGTTTTAGGTTTCAGAGAGTAGATTCCTGAAAAAAATGTGTTTGTTTTATGAAAAATGTGAGTGTGTTACTGCTAAAAAGTTGATTTTAATTTAGTTTCAGGATAGGCGTGAATGCATCATTTCAACAAGTCAATTGAAATTTTCTTGCACGATTAGGGACAGTGGATGCCTAGAAAGATGTTTTTTTAAAATTAGTTTTAGGTTCCAGAGAGTAGATTCCTGAAAAAAATGTGTTTGTTTTATGAAAAATGTGAGGGTGTTACTGCTAAAAAGTTGATTTAAATTTCGTTTTTGAATAAGGGTGATTGCAATATTTCAACAAGTCAATTGAAATTTTCTTGCACGATTAGGGACAGTGGATGCATAGAAAGATTTCTTTTTTAAAGTAGTATTAGGTTTCAGAGAGTAGATTCCTGAAAAAAATGTGTTTGTTTTATGAAAAATGTGAGGGTGTTACTGCTAAAAAGTTTATTTAAATTTAGCTTCAGGATAGGCGTGATTGCATTATTTCAACTAGTTAATTGAAATTTTCTTGCACAATTAGGGAGAGTGGATACATAGAAAGATGTTTTTTTATATTTGTTTTAGGTTCCAGAGAGTTGATTCCTGAAAAAAATGTGTTTGTTTCATGAAAAATGTGAGTGTGTTACTGCTAAAAAGTTGATTTAAATTTCGTTTTTGGATAAGGGTGATTGCAATATTTCAACAAGTCAATTGACATTTTCTTGCAAGATTAGGGACAGTGGATGCCTAGAAAGATGTTTTTTTAAATTAGTTTTAGGTTTCAGAGAGTAGATTCCTGAAAAAATTTGTTTGTTTTATGAAAAATGTGAGTGTGTTACTGCAAAAAAGTTGATTCAAATATCGTTTTTGGATAAGGGTGATTGCAATATTTCAATAAGTTAATTGAAATTTTCTTGGAAGATTAGGGAGAGTGGATGCCTAGAAAGATGTTTTTTTTAATTAGTTTTAGGTTTCAGAGAGTAGATTCCTGAAAAAAATGTGTTTGTTGTATGAAAAATGTGAGGGTGTTACTGCTAAAAAGTTGATTTAAATTTCGTTTTTGAATAAGGGTGATTGCAATATTTCAACAAGTCAATTGAAATTTTCTTGCACGATTAGGGACAATGGATGCCTAGAAAGATGTTTTTTTAAAATTAGTTTTAGGTTCCAGAGAGTAGATTCCTGAAAAAAATGTGTTTGTTTTATGAAAAATGTGAGTGTGTTACTGCTAAAAAGTTGATTTAAATTTCGTTTTTGAATAAGGGTGATTGCAATATTTCAACAAGTCAATTGAAATTTTCTTGCACGATTAGGGACAGTGGATGCCTAGAAAGATGTTTTTTTTAAATTAGTTTTAGGTTCCAGAGAGTAGATTCCTGAAAAAAATGTGTTTGTTTTATGAAAAATGTGAGTGTGTTACTGCTAAAATGTTGATTTAAATTTCGTTTTTGGATAAGGGTGATTGCAATATTTCAACAAGTCAATTGAAATTTTCTTGCACGATTAGGGACAGTGGATGCCTAGAAAGATGTTTTTTAAAATTAGTTTTAGGTTCCAGAGAGTAGATTCCTGAAAAAAATGTGTTTGTTTTATGAAAAATGTGAGTGTGTTACTGCAAAAAAGTTGATTTAAATATCGTTTTTGGATAAAGGTGATTGCAATATTTCAACAAGTTAATTGAAATTTTCTTGCAAGATTAGGGAGAGTGGATGCCTAGAAAGATGTTTTTTACAAATTCGTTATAGGTTCCAGAGAGTGGATTCCTGAAAAAAAAATTATTTGTTTCATGAAAAATGTGAGTGTGTTACTGCAAAAAAGTTGATTTAAATTTAGTTTCAGGATAAGCATGAATGCATCATTTCAACAAGTTAATTGAAATTTTCTTGCACGATTAGGGAGAGTGGATGCATAGAAAGATGTTTTTTTATATTTGTTTTAGGTTCCAGAGAGTTGATTCCTGAAAAAATGTGTTTGTTTTATGAAAAATGTGAGTGTGTTACTGCTAAAAAGTTGATTTAAATTTCGTTTTTGGATAAGGGTGATTGCAATATTTCAACAAGTCAATTGAAATTTTCTTGCACGATTAGGGACAGTGGATGCCTAGAAAGATGTTTTTTTTAAAATTAGTTTTAGGTTCCAGAGAGTAGATTCCTGAAAAAAATGTGTTTGTTTTATGAAAAATGTGAGTGTGTTACTGCTAAAAAGTTGATTTAAATTTCGTTTTTGGATAAGGGTGATTGCAATATTTCAACAAGTCAATTGAAATTTTCTTGCACGATTAGGGACAGTGGATGCCTAGAAAGATGTTTTTTTTTAAATTAGTTTTAGGTTTCAGAGAGTAGATTCCTGAAAAAAATGGGTTTGTTTTATGAAAAATGTGAGTGTGTTACTGCAAAAAACTTGATTTAAATATCGTCTTTGGATAAGGGTGATTGCAATATTTCAATAAGTTAATTGAAATTTTCTTGGAAGATTAGGGAGAGTGGATCCTAGAAAGATGTTTTTTTTTAAATTAGTTTTAGGTTTCAGAGAGTAGATTCCTGAAAAAAATGTGTTTGTTTTATGAAAAATGTGAGTGTGTTACTGCTAAAAAGTTGATTTTAATTTAGTTTCAGGATAGGCGTGAATGCATCATTTCAACAAGTCAATTGAAATTTTCTTGCACGATTAGGGACAGTGGATGCCTAGAAAGATGTTTTTTTAAAATTAGTTTTAGGTTCCAGAGAGTAGATTCCTGAAAAAAATGTGTTTGTTTTATGAAAAATGTGAGGGTGTTACTGCTAAAAAGTTGATTTAAATTTCGTTTTTGAATAAGGGTGATTGCAATATTTCAACAAGTCAATTGAAATTTTCTTGCACGATTAGGGACAGTGGATGCATAGAAAGATTTCTTTTTTAAATTAGTATTAGGTTTCAGAGAGTAGATTCCTGAAAAAAATGTGTTTGTTTTATGAAAAATGTGAGGGTGTTACTACTAAAAAGTTTATTTAAATTTAGCTTCAGGATAGGCGTGATTGCATTATTTCAACTAGTTAATTGAAATTTTCTTGCACAATTAGGGAGAGTGGATACATAGAAAGATGTTTTTTTATATTTGTTTTAGGTTCCAGAGAGTTGATTCCTGAAAAAAATGTGTTTGTTTCATGAAAAATGTGAGTGTGTTACTGCTAAAAAGTTGATTTAAATTTCGTTTTTGGATAAGGGTGATTGCAATATTTCAACAAGTCAATTGACATTTTCTTGCAAGATTAGGGACAGTGGATGCCTAGAAAGATGTTTTTTTAAATTAGTTTTAGGTTTCAGAGAGTAGATTCCTGAAAAAATGTGTTTGTTTTATGAAAAATGTGAGTGTGTTACTGCAAAAAAGTTGATTCAAATATCGTTTTTGGATAAGGGTGATTGCAATATTTCAATAAGTTAATTGAAATTTTCTTGGAAGATTAGGGAGAGTGGATGCCTAGAAAGATGTTTTTTTTAATTAGTTTTAGGTTTCAGAGAGTAGATTCCTGAAAAAAATGTGTTTGTTGTATGAAAAATGTGAGGGTGTTACTGCTAAAAAGTTGATTTAAATTTCGTTTTTGAATAAGGGTGATTGCAATATTTCAACAAGTCAATTGAAATTTTCTTGCACGATTAGGGACAATGGATGCCTAGAAAGATGTTTTTTTAAAATTAGTTTTAGGTTCCAGAGAGTAGATTCCTGAAAAAAATGTGTTTGTTTTATGAAAAATGTGAGTGTGTTACTGCTAAAAAGTTGATTTAAATTTCGTTTTTGGATAAGGGTGATTGCAATATTTCAACAAGTCAATTGAAATTTTCTTGCACGATTAGGGACAGTGGATGCCTAGAAAGATGTTTTTTTTTAAATTAGTTTTAGGTTTCAGAGAGTAGATTCCTGAAAAAAATGGGTTTGTTTTATGAAAAATGTGAGTGTGTTACTGCAAAAAAGTTGATTTAAATATCGTCTTTGGATAAGGGTGATTGCAATATTTCAATAAGTTAATTGAAATTTTCTTGGAAGATTAGGGAGAGTGGATCCTAGAAAGATGTTTTTTTTTAAATTAGTTTTAGGTTTCAGAGAGTAGATTCCTGAAAAAAATGTGTTTGTTTTATGAAAAATGTGAGTGTGTTACTGCTAAAAAGTTGATTTTAATTTAGTTTCAGGATAGGCGTGAATGCATCATTTCAACAAGTCAATTGAAATTTTCTTGCACGATTAGGGACAGTGGATGCCTAGAAAGATGTTTTTTTAAAATTAGTTTTAGGTTCCAGAGAGTAGATTCCTGAAAAAAATGTGTTTGTTTTATGAAAAATGTGAGGGTGTTACTGCTAAAAAGTTGATTTAAATTTCGTTTTTGAATAAGGGTGATTGCAATATTTCAACAAGTCAATTGAAATTTTCTTGCACGATTAGGGACAGTGGATGCATAGAAAGATTTCTTTTTTAAAGTAGTATTAGGTTTCAGAGAGTAGATTCCTGAAAAAAATGTGTTTGTTTTATGAAAAATGTGAGGGTGTTACTGCTAAAAAGTTTATTTAAATTTAGCTTCAGGATAGGCGTGATTGCATTATTTCAACTAGTTAATTGAAATTTTCTTGCACAATTAGGGAGAGTGGATACATAGAAAGATGTTTTTTTATATTTGTTTTAGGTTCCAGAGAGTTGATTCCTGAAAAAAATGTGTTTGTTTCATGAAAAATGTGAGTGTGTTACTGCTAAAAAGTTGATTTAAATTTCGTTTTTGGATAAGGGTGATTGCAATATTTCAACAAGTCAATTGACATTTTCTTGCAAGATTAGGGACAGTGGATGCCTAGAAAGATGTTTTTTTAAATTAGTTTTAGGTTTCAGAGAGTAGATTCCTGAAAAAATTTGTTTGTTTTATGAAAAATGTGAGTGTGTTACTGCAAAAAAGTTGATTCAAATATCGTTTTTGGATAAGGGTGATTGCAATATTTCAATAAGTTAATTGAAATTTTCTTGGAAGATTAGGGAGAGTGGATGCCTAGAAAGATGTTTTTTTTAATTAGTTTTAGGTTTCAGAGAGTAGATTCCTGAAAAAAATGTGTTTGTTGTATGAAAAATGTGAGGGTGTTACTGCTAAAAAGTTGATTTAAATTTCGTTTTTGAATAAGGGTGATTGCAATATTTCAACAAGTCAATTGAAATTTTCTTGCACGATTAGGGACAATGGATGCCTAGAAAGATGTTTTTTTAAAATTAGTTTTAGGTTCCAGAGAGTAGATTCCTGAAAAAAATGTGTTTGTTTTATGAAAAATGTGAGTGTGTTACTGCTAAAAAGTTGATTTAAATTTCGTTTTTGAATAAGGGTGATTGCAATATTTCAACAAGTCAATTGAAATTTTCTTGCACGATTAGGGACAGTGGATGCCTAGAAAGATGTTTTTTTTAAATTAGTTTTAGGTTCCAGAGAGTAGATTCCTGAAAAAAATGTGTTTGTTTTATGAAAAATGTGAGTGTGTTACTGCTAAAATGTTGATTTAAATTTCGTTTTTGGATAAGGGTGATTGCAATATTTCAACAAGTCAATTGAAATTTTCTTGCACGATTAGGGACAGTGGATGCCTAGAAAGATGTTTTTTAAAATTAGTTTTATGTTCCAGAGAGTAGATTCCTGAAAAAAATGTGTTTGTTTTATGAAAAATGTGAGTGTGTTACTGCAAAAAAGTTGATTTAAATATCGTTTTTGGATAAAGGTGATTGCAATATTTCAACAAGTTAATTGAAATTTTCTTGCAAGATTAGGGAGAGTGGATGCCTAGAAAGATGTTTTTTACAAATTCGTTATAGGTTCCAGAGAGTGGATTCCTGAAAAAAAAATTATTTGTTTCATGAAAAATGTGAGTGTGTTACTGCAAAAAAGTTGATTTAAATTTAGTTTCAGGATAAGCATGAATGCATCATTTCAACAAGTTAATTGAAATTTTCTTGCACGATTAGGGAGAGTGGATGCATAGAAAGATGTTTTTTTATATTTGTTTTAGGTTCCAGAGAGTTGATTCCTGAAAAAATGTGTTTGTTTTATGAAAAATGTGAGTGTGTTACTGCTAAAAAGTTGATTTAAATTTCGTTTTTGGATAAGGGTGATTGCAATATTTCAACAAGTCAATTGAAATTTTCTTGCACGATTAGGGACAGTGGATGCCTAGAAAGATGTTTTTTTTAAAATTAGTTTTAGGTTCCAGAGAGTAGATTCCTGAAAAAAATGTGTTTGTTTTATGAAAAATGTGAGTGTGTTACTGCTAAAAAGTTGATTTAAATTTCGTTTTTGGATAAGGGTGATTGCAATATTTCAACAAGTCAATTGAAATTTTCTTGCACGATTAGGGACAGTGGATGCCTAGAAAGATGTTTTTTTTTAAATTAGTTTTAGGTTTCAGAGAGTAGATTCCTGAAAAAAATGGGTTTGTTTTATGAAAAATGTGAGTGTGTTACTGCAAAAAACTTGATTTAAATATCGTCTTTGGATAAGGGTGATTGCAATATTTCAATAAGTTAATTGAAATTTTCTTGGAAGATTAGGGAGAGTGGATCCTAGAAAGATGTTTTTTTTTAAATTAGTTTTAGGTTTCAGAGAGTAGATTCCTGAAAAAAATGTGTTTGTTTTATGAAAAATGTGAGTGTGTTACTGCTAAAAAGTTGATTTTAATTTAGTTTCAGGATAGGCGTGAATGCATCATTTCAACAAGTCAATTGAAATTTTCTTGCACGATTAGGGACAGTGGATGCCTAGAAAGATGTTTTTTTAAAATTAGTTTTAGGTTCCAGAGAGTAGATTCCTGAAAAAAATGTGTTTGTTTTATGAAAAATGTGAGGGTGTTACTGCTAAAAAGTTGATTTAAATTTCGTTTTTGAATAAGGGTGATTGCAATATTTCAACAAGTCAATTGAAATTTTCTTGCACGATTAGGGACAGTGGATGCATAGAAAGATTTCTTTTTTAAATTAGTATTAGGTTTCAGAGAGTAGATTCCTGAAAAAAATGTGTTTGTTTTATGAAAAATGTGAGGGTGTTACTGCTAAAAAGTTTATTTAAATTTAGCTTCAGGATAGGCGTGATTGCATTATTTCAACTAGTTAATTGAAATTTTCTTGCACAATTAGGGAGAGTGGATACATAGAAAGATGTTTTTTTATATTTGTTTTAGGTTCCAGAGAGTTGATTCCTGAAAAAAATGTGTTTGTTTCATGAAAAATGTGAGTGTGTTACTGCTAAAAAGTTGATTTAAATTTCGTTTTTGGATAAGGGTGATTGCAATATTTCAACAAGTCAATTGACATTTTCTTGCAAGATTAGGGACAGTGGATGCCTAGAAAGATGTTTTTTTAAATTAGTTTTAGGTTTCAGAGAGTAGATTCCTGAAAAAATGTGTTTGTTTTATGAAAAATGTGAGTGTGTTACTGCAAAAAAGTTGATTCAAATATCGTTTTTGGATAAGGGTGATTGCAATATTTCAATAAGTTAATTGAAATTTTCTTGGAAGATTAGGGAGAGTGGATGCCTAGAAAGATGTTTTTTTTAATTAGTTTTAGGTTTCAGAGAGTAGATTCCTGAAAAAAATGTGTTTGTTGTATGAAAAATGTGAGGGTGTTACTGCTAAAAAGTTGATTTAAATTTCGTTTTTGAATAAGGGTGATTGCAATATTTCAACAAGTCAATTGAAATTTTCTTGCACGATTAGGGACAATGGATGCCTAGAAAGATGTTTTTTTAAAATTAGTTTTAGGTTCCAGAGAGTAGATTCCTGAAAAAAATGTGTTTGTTTTATGAAAAATGTGAGTGTGTTACTGCTAAAAAGTTGATTTAAATTTCGTTTTTGAATAAGGGTGATTGCAATATTTCAACAAGTCAATTGAAATTTTCTTGCACGATTAGGGACAGTGGATGCCTAGAAAGATGTTTTTTTTAAATTAGTTTTAGGTTCCAGAGAGTAGATTCCTGAAAAAAATGTGTTTGTTTTATGAAAAATGTGAGTGTGTTACTGCTAAAATGTTGATTTAAATTTCGTTTTTGGATAAGGGTGATTGCAATATTTCAACAAGTCAATTGAAATTTTCTTGCACGATTAGGGACAGTGGATGCCTAGAAAGATGTTTTTTTAAAATTAGTTTTAGGTTCCAGAGAGTAGATTCCTGAAAAAAATGTGTTTGTTTTATGAAAAATGTGAGTGTGTTACTGCAAAAAAGTTGATTTAAATATCGTTTTTGGATAAAGGTGATTGCAATATTTCAACAAGTTAATTGAAATTTTCTTGCAAGATTAGGGAGAGTGGATGCCTAGAAAGATGTTTTTTACAAATTCGTTATAGGTTCCAGAGAGTGGATTCCTGAAAAAAAAATTATTTGTTTCATGAAAAATGTGAGTGTGTTACTGCAAAAAAGTTGATTTAAATTTAGTTTCAGGATAAGCATGAATGCATCATTTCAACAAGTTAATTGAAATTTTCTTGCACGATTACGGAGAGTGGATGCATAGAAAGATGTTTTTTTTATATTTGTTTTAGGTTCCAGAGAGTTGATTCCTGAAAAAAATGTGTTTGTTTTATGAAAAATGCGAGTGTGTTACTGCTAAAAAGTTTATTTAAATTTAGCTTCAGGATAGGCATGATTGCATTATTTCAACTAGTTAATTGAAATTTTCTTGCACGATTAGGGAGAGTGGATGCATAGAAAGATGTTTTTTTTATATTTGTTTTAGGTTCCAGAGAGTTGATTCCTGAAAAAATGTGTTTGTTTTATGAAAAATGTGAGTGTGTTACTGCTAAAAAGTTGATTTAAATTTCGTTTTTGGATAAGGGTGATTGCAATATTTCAACAAGTCAATTGAAATTTTCTTGCACGATTAGGGACAGTGGATGCCTAGAAAGATGTTTTTTTTTAAATTAGTTTTAGGTTCCAGAGAGTAGATTCCTGAAAAAAATGTGTTTGTTTTATGAAAAATGTGAGTGTGTTACTGCTAAAAAGTTGATTTAAATTTCGTTTTTGGATAAGGGTGATTGCAATATTTCAACAAGTCAATTGAAATTTTCTTGCACGATCAGGGACAGTGGATGCCTAGAAAGATGTTTTTTTAAAATTAGTTTTAGGTTCCAGAGAGTAGATTCCTGAAAAAAATGTGTTTGTTTTATGAAAAATGTGAGTGTGTTACTGCAAAAAAGTTGATTTAAATATCGTTTTTGGATAAGGGTGATTGCAATATTTCAACAAGTTAATTGAAATTTTCTTGCAAGATTAGGGAGAGTGGATGCCTAGAAAGATGTTTTTTACAAATTCGTTATAGGTTCCAGAGAGTTGATTCCTAAAAAAAATGTGTTTGTTTTATGAAAAATGTGAGTGTGTTACTGCTAAAAAGTTTATTTAAATGTAGCTTAAGGATAGGCATGATTGCATTATTTCAACTAGTTAATTGAAATTTTCTTGCACGATTAGGGAGAGTGGATGCATAGAAAGATGTTTTTTTTATATTTGTTTTAGGTTCCAGAGAGTTCATTCCTGAAAAAATGTGTTTGTTTTATGAAAAATGTGAGTGTGTTACTGATAAAAAGTTGATTTAAATTTCGTTTTTGGATAAGGGTGATTGCAATATTTCAACAAGTCAATTGAAATTTTCTTGCATGATTAGGGACAGTGGATGCCTAGAAAGATGTTTTTTTTAAATTAGTTTTAGGTTTCAGAGAGTAGATTCCTGAAAAAAATGGGTTTGTTTTATGAAAAATGTGAGTGTGTTACTGCAAAAAAGTTGATTTAAATATCGTCTTTGGATAAGGGTGATTGCAATATTTCAATAAGTTAATTGAAATTTTCTTGGAAGATTAGGGAGAGTGGATCCTAGAAAGATGGTTTTTTTTAAATTAGTTTTAGGTTTCAGAGAGTAGATTCCTGAAAAAAATGTGTTTGTTTTATGAAAAATGTGAGTGTGTTACTGCTAAAAAGTTGATTTTAATTTAGTTTCAGGATAGGCGTGAATGCATCATTTCAACAAGTCAATTGAAATTTTCTTGCACGATTAGGGACAGTGGATGCCTAGAAAGATGTTTTTTTAAAATTAGTTTTAGGTTCCAGAGAGTAGATTCCTGAAAAAAATGTGTTTGTTTTATGAAAAATGTGAGGGTGTTACTGCTAAAAAGTTGATTTAAATTTCGTTTTTGAATAAGGGTGATTGCAATATTTCAACAAGTCAATTGAAATTTTCTTGCACGATTAGGGACAGTGGATGCATAGAAAGATTTCTTTTTTAAATTAGTATTAGGTTTCAGAGAGTAGATTCCTGAAAAAAATGTGTTTGTTTTATGAAAAATGTGAGGGTGTTACTGCTAAAAAGTTTATTTAAATTTAGCTTCAGGATAGGCGTGATTGCATTATTTCAACTAGTTAATTGAAATTTTCTTGCACAATTAGGGAGAGTGGATACATAGAAAGATGTTTTTTTATATTTGTTTTAGGTTCCAGAGAGTTGATTCCTGAAAAAAATGTGTTTGTTTCATGAAAAATGTGAGTGTGTTACTGCTAAAAAGTTGATTTAAATTTCGTTTTTGGATAAGGGTGATTGCAATATTTCAACAAGTCAATTGACATTTTCTTGCAAGATTAGGGACAGTGGATGCCTAGAAAGATGTTTTTTAAATTAGTTTTAGGTTTCAGAGAGTAGATTCCTGAAAAAATGTGTTTGTTTTATGAAAAATGTGAGTGTGTTACTGCAAAAAAGTTGATTCAAATATCGTTTTTGGATAAGGGTGATTGCAATATTTCAATAAGTTAATTGAAATTTTCTTGGAAGATTAGGGAGAGTGGATGCCTAGAAAGATGTTTTTTTTAATTAGTTTTAGGTTTCAGAGAGTAGATTCCTGAAAAAAATGTGTTTGTTGTATGAAAAATGTGAGGGTGTTACTGCTAAAAAGTTGATTTAAATTTCGTTTTTGAATAAGGGTGATTGCAATATTTCAACAAGTCAATTGAAATTTTCTTGCACGATTAGGGACAATGGATGCCTAGAAAGATGTTTTTTTAAAATTAGTTTTAGGTTCCAGAGAGTAGATTCCTGAAAAAAATGTGTTTGTTTTATGAAAAATGTGAGTGTGTTACTGCTAAAATGTTGATTTAAATTTCGTTTTTGGATAAGGGTGATTGCAATATTTCAACAAGTCAATTGAAATTTTCTTGCACGATTAGGGACAGTGGATGCCTAGAAAGATGTTTTTTTAAAATTAGTTTTAGGTTCCAGAGAGTAGATTCCTGGAAAAAATGTGTTTGTTTTATGAAAAATGTGAGTGTGTTACTGCAAAAAAGTTGATTTAAATATCGTTTTTGAATAAGGGTGATTGCAATATTTCAACAAGTCAATTGAAATTTTCTTGCACGATTAGGGACAGTGGATGCCTAGAAAGATGTTTTTTTTAAATTAGTTTTAGGTTCCAGAGAGTAGATTCCTGAAAAAAATGTGTTTGTTTTATGAAAAATGTGAGTGTGTTACTGCTAAAATGTTGATTTAAATTTCGTTTTTGGATAAGGGTGATTGCAATATTTCAACAAGTCAATTGAAATTTTCTTGCACGATTAGGGACAGTGGATGCCTAGAAAGATGTTTTTTTAAAATTAGTTTTAGGTTCCAGAGAGTAGATTCCTGAAAAAAATGTGTTTGTTTTATGAAAAATGTGAGTGTGTTACTGCAAAAAAGTTGATTTAAATATCGTTTTTGGATAAAGGTGATTGCAATATTTCAACAAGTTAATTGAAATTTTCTTGCAAGATTAGGGAGAGTGGATGCCTAGAAAGATGTTTTTTACAAATTCGTTATAGGTTCCAGAGAGTGGATTCCTGAAAAAAAAATTATTTGTTTCATGAAAAATGTGAGTGTGTTACTGCAAAAAAGTTGATTTAAATTTAGTTTCAGGATAAGCATGAATGCATCATTTCAACAAGTTAATTGAAATTTTCTTGCACGATTACGGAGAGTGGATGCATAGAAAGATTTTTTTTTATATTTGTTTTAGGTTCCAGAGAGTTGATTCCTGAAAAAAATGTGTTTGTTTTATGAAAAATGCGAGTGTGTTACTGCTAAAAAGTTTATTTAAATGTAGCTTCAGGATAGGCATGATTGCATTATTTCAACTAGTTAATTGAAATTTTCTTGGAAGATTAGGGAGAGTGGATGCCTAGAAAGATGTTTTTTTTAATTAGTTTTAGGTTTCAGAGAGTAGATTCCTGAAAAAAATGTGTTTGTTTTATGAAAAATGTGAGGGTGTTACTGCTAAAAAGTTGATTTAAATTTCTTTTTTGAATAAGGGTGATTGCAATATTTCAACAAGTCAATTGAAATTTTCTTGCACGATTAGGGACAGTGGATGCCTAGAAAGATATTTTTTTTAAATTAGTTTTAGGTTTCAGAGAGTAGATTCCTGAAAAAAATGTGTTTGTTTTATGAAAAATGTGAGTGTGTTACTGCTAAAAAGTTGATTTAAATTTCGTTTTTGGATAAGGGTGATTGCAATATTTCAACAAGTCAATTGAAATTTTCTTGCACGATTAGGGACAGTGGATGCCTAGAAAGATGTGTTTTTAAAATTAGTTTTAGGTTCCAGAGAGTAGATTCCTGAAAAAAATGTGTTTGTTTTATGAAAAATGTGAGTGTGTTACTGCTAAAAAGTTGATTTAAATTTCGTTTTTGGATAAGGGTGATTGCAATACTTCAACAAGTCAATTGAAATTTTCTTGCACGATTAGGGACAGTGGATGCATAGAAAGATTTCTTTTTTAAATTAGTATTAGGTTTCAGAGAGTAGATTCCTGAAAAAAATGTGTTTGTTTTATGAAAAATGTGAGGGTGTTACTGCTAAAAAGTTGATTTAAATTTCGTTTTTGAATAAGGGTGATTGCAATATTTCAACAAGTCAATTGAAATTTTCTTGCACGATTAGGGACAGTGGATGCCTAGAAAGATGTTTTTTTAAAATTAGTTTTAGGTTCCAGAGAGGAGATTCCTGAAAAAAATGTGTTTGTTTTATGAAAAATGTGAGTGTGTTGCTGCTAAAAAGTTTATTTAAATGTAGCTTAAGGATAGGCATGATTGCATTATTTCAACTAGTTAATTGAAATTTTCTTGCACGATTAGGGAGAGTGGATGCATAGAAAGATGTTTTTTTTATATTTGTTTTAGGTTCCAGAGAGTTCATTCCTGAAAAAATGTGTTTGTTTTATGAAAAATGTGAGTGTGTTACTGATAAAAAGTTGATTTAAATTTCGTTTTTGGATAAGGGTGATTGCAATATTTCAACAAGTCAATTGAAATTTTCTTGCATGATTAGGGACAGTGGATGCCTAGAAAGATGTTTTTTTTAAATTAGTTTTAGGTTTCAGAGAGTAGATTCCTGAAAAAAATGGGTTTGTTTTATGAAAAATGTGAGTGTGTTACTGCAAAAAAGTTGATTTAAATATCGTCTTTGGATAAGGGTGATTGCAATATTTCAATAAGTTAATTGAAATTTTCTTGGAAGATTAGGGAGAGTGGATCCTAGAAAGATGGTTTTTTTTAAATTAGTTTTAGGTTTCAGAGAGTAGATTCCTGAAAAAAATGTGTTTGTTTTATGAAAAATGTGAGTGTGTTACTGCTAAAAAGTTGATTTTAATTTAGTTTCAGGATAGGCGTGAATGCATCATTTCAACAAGTCAATTGAAATTTTCTTGCACGATTAGGGACAGTGGATGCCTAGAAAGATGTTTTTTTAAAATTAGTTTTAGGTTCCAGAGAGTAGATTCCTGAAAAAAATGTGTTTGTTTTATGAAAAATGTGAGGGTGTTACTGCTAAAAAGTTGATTTAAATTTCGTTTTTGAATAAGGGTGATTGCAATATTTCAACAAGTCAATTGAAATTTTCTTGCACGATTAGGGACAGTGGATGCATAGAAAGATTTCTTTTTTAAATTAGTATTAGGTTTCAGAGAGTAGATTCCTGAAAAAAATGTGTTTGTTTTATGAAAAATGTGAGGGTGTTACTGCTAAAAAGTTTATTTAAATTTAGCTTCAGGATAGGCGTGATTGCATTATTTCAACTAGTTAATTGAAATTTTCTTGCACAATTAGGGAGAGTGGATACATAGAAAGATGTTTTTTTATATTTGTTTTAGGTTCCAGAGAGTTGATTCCTGAAAAAAATGTGTTTGTTTCATGAAAAATGTGAGTGTGTTACTGCTAAAAAGTTGATTTAAATTTCGTTTTTGGATAAGGGTGATTGCAATATTTCAACAAGTCAATTGACATTTTCTTGCAAGATTAGGGACAGTGGATGCCTAGAAAGATGTTTTTTAAATTAGTTTTAGGTTTCAGAGAGTAGATTCCTGAAAAAATGTGTTTGTTTTATGAAAAATGTGAGTGTGTTACTGCAAAAAAGTTGATTCAAATATCGTTTTTGGATAAGGGTGATTGCAATATTTCAATAAGTTAATTGAAATTTTCTTGGAAGATTAGGGAGAGTGGATGCCTAGAAAGATGTTTTTTTTAATTAGTTTTAGGTTTCAGAGAGTAGATTCCTGAAAAAAATGTGTTTGTTGTATGAAAAATGTGAGGGTGTTACTGCTAAAAAGTTGATTTAAATTTCGTTTTTGAATAAGGGTGATTGCAATATTTCAACAAGTCAATTGAAATTTTCTTGCACGATTAGGGACAATGGATGCCTAGAAAGATGTTTTTTTAAAATTAGTTTTAGGTTCCAGAGAGTAGATTCCTGAAAAAAATGTGTTTGTTTTATGAAAAATGTGAGTGTGTTACTGCTAAAATGTTGATTTAAATTTCGTTTTTGGATAAGGGTGATTGCAATATTTCAACAAGTCAATTGAAATTTTCTTGCACGATTAGGGACAGTGGATGCCTAGAAAGATGTTTTTTTAAAATTAGTTTTAGGTTCCAGAGAGTAGATTCCTGGAAAAAATGTGTTTGTTTTATGAAAAATGTGAGTGTGTTACTGCAAAAAAGTTGATTTAAATATCGTTTTTGAATAAGGGTGATTGCAATATTTCAACAAGTCAATTGAAATTTTCTTGCACGATTAGGGACAGTGGATGCCTAGAAAGATGTTTTTTTTAAATTAGTTTTAGGTTCCAGAGAGTAGATTCCTGAAAAAAATGTGTTTGTTTTATGAAAAATGTGAGTGTGTTACTGCTAAAATGTTGATTTAAATTTCGTTTTTGGATAAGGGTGATTGCAATATTTCAACAAGTCAATTGAAATTTTCTTGCACGATTAGGGACAGTGGATGCCTAGAAAGATGTTTTTTTAAAATTAGTTTTAGGTTCCAGAGAGTAGATTCCTGAAAAAAATGTGTTTGTTTTATGAAAAATGTGAGTGTGTTACTGCAAAAAAGTTGATTTAAATATCGTTTTTGGATAAAGGTGATTGCAATATTTCAACAAGTTAATTGAAATTTTCTTGCAAGATTAGGGAGAGTGGATGCCTAGAAAGATGTTTTTTACAAATTCGTTATAGGTTCCAGAGAGTGGATTCCTGAAAAAAAAATTATTTGTTTCATGAAAAATGTGAGTGTGTTACTGCAAAAAAGTTGATTTAAATTTAGTTTCAGGATAAGCATGAATGCATCATTTCAACAAGTTAATTGAAATTTTCTTGCACGATTACGGAGAGTGGATGCATAGAAAGATGTTTTTTTTATATTTGTTTTAGGTTCCAGAGAGTTGATTCCTGAAAAAAATGTGTTTGTTTTATGAAAAATGCGAGTGTGTTACTGCTAAAAAGTTTATTTAAATGTAGCTTCAGGATAGGCATGATTGCATTATTTCAACTAGTTAATTGAAATTTTCTTGGAAGATTAGGGAGAGTGGATGCCTAGAAAGATGTTTTTTTTAATTAGTTTTAGGTTTCAGAGAGTAGATTCCTGAAAAAAATGTGTTTGTTTTATGAAAAATGTGAGGGTGTTACTGCTAAAAAGTTGATTTAAATTTCTTTTTTGAATAAGGGTGATTGCAATATTTCAACAAGTCAATTGAAATTTTCTTGCACGATTAGGGACAGTGGATGCCTAGAAAGATATTTTTTTTAAATTAGTTTTAGGTTTCAGAGAGTAGATTCCTGAAAAAAATGTGTTTGTTTTATGAAAAATGTGAGTGTGTTACTGCTAAAAAGTTGATTTAAATTTCGTTTTTGGATAAGGGTGATTGCAATATTTCAACAAGTCAATTGAAATTTTCTTGCACGATTAGGGACAGTGGATGCCTAGAAAGATGTGTTTTTAAAATTAGTTTTAGGTTCCAGAGAGTAGATTCCTGAAAAAAATGTGTTTGTTTTATGAAAAATGTGAGTGTGTTACTGCTAAAAAGTTGATTTAAATTTCGTTTTTGGATAAGGGTGATTGCAATACTTCAACAAGTCAATTGAAATTTTCTTGCACGATTAGGGACAGTGGATGCATAGAAAGATTTCTTTTTTAAATTAGTATTAGGTTTCAGAGAGTAGATTCCTGAAAAAAATGTGTTTGTTTTATGAAAAATGTGAGGGTGTTACTGCTAAAAAGTTGATTTAAATTTCGTTTTTGAATAAGGGTGATTGCAATATTTCAACAAGTCAATTGAAATTTTCTTGCACGATTAGGGACAGTGGATGCCTAGAAAGATGTTTTTTTAAAATTAGTTTTAGGTTCCAGAGAGGAGATTCCTGAAAAAAATGTGTTTGTTTTATGAAAAATGTGAGTGTGTTGCTGCTAAAAAGTTGATTTAAATTTCATTTTTGGATAAGGGTGATTGCAATATTTCAACAAGTCAATTGAAATTTTCTTGCACGATTAGGGACAGTGGATGCCTAGAAAGATGTTTTTTTAAAATTAGTTTTAGGTTCCAGAGAGTAGATTCCTGAAAAAAATGTGTTTGTTTTATGAAAAATGTGAGTGTGTTACTGCAAAAAAGTTGATTTAAATATCGTTTTTGGATAAGGGTGATTGCAATATTTCAACAAGTTAATTGAAATTTTCTTGCAAGATTAGGGAGAGTGGATGCCTAGAAAGATGTTTTTTACAAATTCGTTATAGGTTCCAGAGAGTGGATTCCTGAAAAAAAAATTATTTGTTTCATGAAAAATGTGAGTGTGTTACTGCAAAAAAGTTGATTTAAATTTAGTTTCAGGATAAGCGTGAATGCATCATTTCAACAAGTTAATTGAAATTTTCTTGCACAATTAGGGAGAGTGGATGCATAGAAAGATGTTTTTTTTATATTTGTTTTAGGTTCCAGAGAGTTGATTCCTGAAAAAATGTGTTTGTTTTATGAAAAATGTGAGTGTGTTACTGCTAAAAAGTTGATTTAAATTTCGTTTTTGGATAAGGTTGATTGCAATATTTCAACAAGTCAATTGAAATTTTCTTGCACGATTAGGGACAGTGGATGCCTAGAAAGATGTTTTTTTAAAATTAGTTTTAGGTTCCAGAGAGTAGATTCCTGAAAAAAATGTGTTTGTTTTATGAAAAATGTGAATGTGTTACTGCTAAAAAGTTGATTTAAATTTCGTTTTTGGGTAAGGGTGATTGCAATACTTCAACAAGTCAATTTAAATTTTCTTGCACGATTAGGGACAGTGGATGCCTAGAAAGATGTTTTTTTAAATTAGTTTTAGGTTCCAGAGAGTAGATTCCTGAAAAAAATGTGTTTGTTTTATGAAAAATGTGAGTGTGTTACTGCTAAAAAGTTTATTTAAATTTCGTTTTTGGATAAGGGTGATTGCAATACTTCAACAAGTCAATTGAAATTTTCTTGCACGATTAGGGACAGTGGATGCATAGAAAGATTTCTTTTTTAAATTAGTATTAGGTTTCAGAGAGTAGATTCCTGAAAAACATGTTTTTGTTTTATGAAAAATGTGAGGGTGTTACTGCTAAAAAGTTGATTTAAATTTCGTTTTTGAATAAGGGTGATTGCAATATTTCAACTAGTCAATTGAAATTTTCTTGTACGATTAGGGACAGTGGATGCCTAGAAAGATGTTTTTTTAAAATTAGTTTTAGGTTCCAGAGAGTAGATTCCTGAAAAAAATGATTTTGTTTTATGAAAAATGTGAGTGTGTTACTGCTAAAAAGTTGATTTAAATTTCATTTTTGGATAAGGGTGATTGCAATATTTCAACAAGTCAATTGAAATTTTCTTGCACGATCAGGGACAGTGGATGCCTAGAAAGATGTTTTTTTAAAATTAGTTTTAGGTTCCAGAGAGTAGATTCCTGAAAAAAATGTGTTTGTTTTATGAAAAATGTGAGTGTGTTACTGCAAAAAATTGATTTAAATATCGTTTTTGGATAAGGGTGATTGCAATATTTCAACAAGTTAATTGAAATTTTCTTGCAAGATTAGGGAGAGTGGATGCCTAGAAAGATGTTTTTTACAAATTCGTTATAGGTTCCAGAGAGTTGATTCCTAAAAATAATGTGTTTGTTTTATGAAAAATGTGAGTGTGTTACTGCTAAAAAGTTTATTTAAATGTAGCTTCAGGATAGGCATGATTGCATTATTTCAACTAGTTAATTGAAATTTTCTTGTACGATTAGGGAGAGGGGATGCATAGAAAGATGTTTTTTTTATATTTGTTTTAGGTTCCAGAGAGTTCATTCCTGAAAAAATGTGTTTGTTTTATGAAAAATGTGAGTGTGTTACTGATAAAAAGTTGATTTAAATTTCGTTTTTGGATAAGGGTGATTGCAATATTTCAACAAGTCAATTGAAATTTTCTTGCACGATTAGGGACAGTGGATGCCTAGAAAGATGTTTTTTTTTAAATTAGTTTTAGGTTTCAGAGAGTAGATTCCTGAAAAAAATGGGTTTGTTTTATGAAAAATGTGAGTGTGTTACTGCAAAAAAGTTGATTTAAATATCGTCTTTGGATAAGGGTGATTGCAATATTTCAATAAGTTAATTGAAATTTTCTTGGAAGATTAGGGAGAGTGGATCCTAGAAAGATGTTTTTTTTTAAATTAGTTTTAGGTTTCAGAGAGTAGATTCCTGAAAAAAATGTGTTTGTTTTATGAAAAATGTGAGTGTGTTACTGCTAAAAAGTTGATTTTAATTTAGTTTCAGGATAGGCGTGAATGCATCATTTCAACAAGTCAATTGAAATTTTCTTGCACGATTAGGGACAGTGGATGCCTAGAAAGATGTTTTTTTAAAATTAGTTTTAGGTTCCAGAGAGTAGATTCCTGAAAAAAATGTGTTTGTTTTATGAAAAATGTGAGGGTGTTACTGCTAAAAAGTTGATTTAAATTTCGTTTTTGAATAAGGGTGATTGCAATATTTCAACAAGTCAATTGAAATTTTCTTGCACGATTAGGGACAGTGGATGCATAGAAAGATTTCTTTTTTAAAGTAGTATTAGGTTTCAGAGAGTAGATTCCTGAAAAAAATGTGTTTGTTTTATGAAAAATGTGAGGGTGTTACTGCTAAAAAGTTTATTTAAATTTAGCTTCAGGATAGGCGTGATTGCATTATTTCAACTAGTTAATTGAAATTTTCTTGCACAATTAGGGAGAGTGGATACATAGAAAGATGTTTTTTTATATTTGTTTTAGGTTCCAGAGAGTTGATTCCTGAAAAAAATGTGTTTGTTTCATGAAAAATGTGAGTGTGTTACTGCTAAAAAGTTGATTTAAATTTCGTTTTTGGATAAGGGTGATTGCAATATTTCAACAAGTCAATTGACATTTTCTTGCAAGATTAGGGACAGTGGATGCCTAGAAAGATGTTTTTTTAAATTAGTTTTAGGTTTCAGAGAGTAGATTCCTGAAAAAATTTGTTTGTTTTATGAAAAATGTGAGTGTGTTACTGCAAAAAAGTTGATTCAAATATCGTTTTTGGATAAGGGTGATTGCAATATTTCAATAAGTTAATTGAAATTTTCTTGGAAGATTAGGGAGAGTGGATGCCTAGAAAGATGTTTTTTTTAATTAGTTTTAGGTTTCAGAGAGTAGATTCCTGAAAAAAATGTGTTTGTTGTATGAAAAATGTGAGGGTGTTACTGCTAAAAAGTTGATTTAAATTTCGTTTTTGAATAAGGGTGATTGCAATATTTCAACAAGTCAATTGAAATTTTCTTGCACGATTAGGGACAATGGATGCCTAGAAAGATGTTTTTTTAAAATTAGTTTTAGGTTCCAGAGAGTAGATTCCTGAAAAAAATGTGTTTGTTTTATGAAAAATGTGAGTGTGTTACTGCTAAAAA
Organism: Lissotriton vulgaris; assembly: GCF_964263255.1. Classification (NCBI taxonomy): domain Eukaryota; kingdom Metazoa; phylum Chordata; class Amphibia; order Caudata; family Salamandridae; genus Lissotriton; species Lissotriton vulgaris. Next base: position 875,683 of record NW_028247791.1, on the reverse strand, counting down.
GTTGATTTAAATTTCGTTTTTGAATAAGGGTGATTGCAATATTTCAACAAGTCAATTGAAATTTTCTTGCACGATTAGGGACAGTGGATGCCTAGAAAGATGTTTTTTTTAAATTAGTTTTAGGTTCCAGAGAGTAGATTCCTGAAAAAAATGTGTTTGTTTTATGAAAAATGTGAGTGTGTTACTGCTAAAATGTTGATTTAAATTTCGTTTTTGGATAAGGGTGATTGCAATATTTCAACAAGTCAATTGAAATTTTCTTGCACGATTAGGGACAGTGGATGCCTAGAAAGATGTTTTTTAAAATTAGTTTTAGGTTCCAGAGAGTAGATTCCTGAAAAAAATGTGTTTGTTTTATGAAAAATGTGAGTGTGTTACTGCAAAAAAGTTGATTTAAATATCGTTTTTGGATAAAGGTGATTGCAATATTTCAACAAGTTAATTGAAATTTTCTTGCAAGATTAGGGAGAGTGGATGCCTAGAAAGATGTTTTTTACAAATTCGTTATAGGTTCCAGAGAGTGGATTCCTGAAAAAAAAATTATTTGTTTCATGAAAAATGTGAGTGTGTTACTGCAAAAAAGTTGATTTAAATTTAGTTTCAGGATAAGCATGAATGCATCATTTCAACAAGTTAATTGAAATTTTCTTGCACGATTAGGGAGAGTGGATGCATAGAAAGATGTTTTTTTATATTTGTTTTAGGTTCCAGAGAGTTGATTCCTGAAAAAATGTGTTTGTTTTATGAAAAATGTGAGTGTGTTACTGCTAAAAAGTTGATTTAAATTTCGTTTTTGGATAAGGGTGATTGCAATATTTCAACAAGTCAATTGAAATTTTCTTGCACGATTAGGGACAGTGGATGCCTAGAAAGATGTTTTTTTTAAAATTAGTTTTAGGTTCCAGAGAGTAGATTCCTGAAAAAAATGTGTTTGTTTTATGAAAAATGTGAGTGTGTTACTGCTAAAAAGTTGATTTAAATTTCGTTTTTGGATAAGGGTGATTGCAATATTTCAACAAGTCAATTGAAATTTTCTTGCACGATTAGGGACAGTGGATGCCTAGAAAGATGTTTTTTTTTAAATTAGTTTTAGGTTTCAGAGAGTAGATTCCTGAAAAAAATGGGTTTGTTTTATGAAAAATGTGAGTGTGTTACTGCAAAAAACTTGATTTAAATATCGTCTTTGGATAAGGGTGATTGCAATATTTCAATAAGTTAATTGAAATTTTCTTGGAAGATTAGGGAGAGTGGATCCTAGAAAGATGTTTTTTTTTAAATTAGTTTTAGGTTTCAGAGAATAGATTCCTGAAAAAAATGTGTTTGTTTTATGAAAAATGTGAGGGTGTTACTGCTAAAAAGTTGATTTAAATTTCGTTTTTGAATAAGGGTGATTGCAATATTTCAACAAGTCAATTGAAATTTTCTTGCACGATTAGGGACAGTGGATGCCTAGAAAGATGTTTTTTTAAAATTAGTTTTAGGTTCCAGAGAGGAGATTCCTGAAAAAAATGTGTTTGTTTTATGAAAAATGTGAGTGTGTTGCTGCTAAAAAGTTGATTTAAATTTCATTTTTGGATAAGGGTGATTGCAATATTTCAACAAGTCAATTGAAATTTTCTTGCACGATTAGGGACAGTGGATGCCTAGAAAGATGTTTTTTTAAAATTAGTTTTAGGTTCCAGAGAGTAGATTCCTGAAAAAAATGTGTTTGTTTTATGAAAAATGTGAGTGTGTTACTGCAAAAAAGTTGATTTAAATATCGTTTTTGGATAAGGGTGATTGCAATATTTCAACAAGTTAATTGAAATTTTCTTGCAAGATTAGGGAGAGTGGATGCCTAGAAAGATGTTTTTTACAAATTCGTTATAGGTTCCAGAGAGTGGATTCCTGAAAAAAAAATTATTTGTTTCATGAAAAATGTGAGTGTGTTACTGCAAAAAAGTTGATTTAAATTTAGTTTCAGGATAAGCGTGAATGCATCATTTCAACAAGTTAATTGAAATTTTCTTGCACAATTAGGGAGAGTGGATGCATAGAAAGATGTTTTTTTTATATTTGTTTTAGGTTCCAGAGAGTTGATTCCTGAAAAAATGTGTTTGTTTTATGAAAAATGTGAGTGTGTTACTGCTAAAAAGTTGATTTAAATTTCGTTTTTGGATAAGGTTGATTGCAATATTTCAACAAGTCAATTGAAATTTTCTTGCACGATTAGGGACAGTGGATGCCTAGAAAGATGTTTTTTTAAAATTAGTTTTAGGTTCCAGAGAGTAGATTCCTGAAAAAAATGTGTTTGTTTTATGAAAAATGTGAATGTGTTACTGCTAAAAAGTTGATTTAAATTTCGTTTTTGGGTAAGGGTGATTGCAATACTTCAACAAGTCAATTTAAATTTTCTTGCACGATTAGGGACAGTGGATGCCTAGAAAGATGTTATTTTAAATTAGTTTTAGGTTCCAGAGAGTAGATTCCTGAAAAAAATGTGTTTGTTTTATGAAAAATGTGAGTGTGTTACTGCTAAAAAGTTTATTTAAATTTCGTTTTTGGATAAGGGTGATTGCAATACTTCAACAAGTCAATTGAAATTTTCTTGCACGATTAGGGACAGTGGATGCATAGAAAGATTTCTTTTTTAAATTAGTATTAGGTTTCAGAGAGTAGATTCCTGAAAAAAATGTTTTTGTTTTATGAAAAATGTGAGGGTGTTACTGCTAAAAAGTTGATTTAAATTTCGTTTTTGAATAAGGGTGATTGCAATATTTCAACTAGTCAATTGAAATTTTCTTGTACGATTAGGGACAGTGGATGCCTAGAAAGATGTTTTTTTAAAATTAGTTTTAGGTTCCAGAGAGTAGATTCCTGAAAAAAATGATTTTGTTTTATGAAAAATGTGAGTGTGTTACTGCTAAAAAGTTGATTTAAATTTCATTTTTGGATAAGGGTGATTGCAATATTTCAACAAGTCAATTGAAATTTTCTTGCACGATCAGGGACAGTGGATGCCTAGAAAGATGTTTTTTTAAAATTAGTTTTAGGTTCCAGAGAGTAGATTCCTGAAAAAAATGTGTTTGTTTTATGAAAAATGTGAGTGTGTTACTGCAAAAAATTGATTTAAATATCGTTTTTGGATAAGGGTGATTGCAATATTTCAACAAGTTAATTGAAATTTTCTTGCAAGATTAGGGAGAGTGGATGCCTAGAAAGATGTTTTTTACAAATTCGTTATAGGTTCCAGAGAGTTGATTCCTAAAAATAATGTGTTTGTTTTATGAAAAATGTGAGTGTGTTACTGCTAAAAAGTTTATTTAAATGTAGCTTCAGGATAGGCATGATTGCATTATTTCAACTAGTTAATTGAAATTTTCTTGTACGATTAGGGAGAGGGGATGCATAGAAAGATGTTTTTTTTATATTTGTTTTAGGTTCCAGAGAGTTCATTCCTGAAAAAATGTGTTTGTTTTATGAAAAATGTGAGTGTGTTACTGATAAAAAGTTGATTTAAATTTCGTTTTTGGATAAGGGTGATTGCAATATTTCAACAAGTCAATTGAAATTTTCTTGCACGATTAGGGACAGTGGATGCCTAGAAAGATGTTTTTTTTTAAATTAGTTTTAGGTTTCAGAGAGTAGATTCCTGAAAAAAATGGGTTTGTTTTATGAAAAATGTGAGTGTGTTACTGCAAAAAAGTTGATTTAAATATCGTCTTTGGATAAGGGTGATTGCAATATTTCAATAAGTTAATTGAAATTTTCTTGGAAGATTAGGGAGAGTGGATCCTAGAAAGATGTTTTTTTTTAAATTAGTTTTAGGTTTCAGAGAGTAGATTCCTGAAAAAAATGTGTTTGTTTTATGAAAAATGTGAGTGTGTTACTGCTAAAAAGTTGATTTTAATTTAGTTTCAGGATAGGCGTGAATGCATCATTTCAACAAGTCAATTGAAATTTTCTTGCACGATTAGGGACAGTGGATGCCTAGAAAGATGTTTTTTTAAAATTAGTTTTAGGTTCCAGAGAGTAGATTCCTGAAAAAAATGTGTTTGTTTTATGAAAAATGTGAGGGTGTTACTGCTAAAAAGTTGATTTAAATTTCGTTTTTGAATAAGGGTGATTGCAATATTTCAACAAGTCAATTGAAATTTTCTTGCACGATTAGGGACAGTGGATGCATAGAAAGATTTCTTTTTTAAAGTAGTATTAGGTTTCAGAGAGTAGATTCCTGAAAAAAATGTGTTTGTTTTATGAAAAATGTGAGGGTGTTACTGCTAAAAAGTTTATTTAAATTTAGCTTCAGGATAGGCGTGATTGCATTATTTCAACTAGTTAATTGAAATTTTCTTGCACAATTAGGGAGAGTGGATACATAGAAAGATGTTTTTTTATATTTGTTTTAGGTTCCAGAGAGTTGATTCCTGAAAAAAATGTGTTTGTTTCATGAAAAATGTGAGTGTGTTACTGCTAAAAAGTTGATTTAAATTTCGTTTTTGGATAAGGGTGATTGCAATATTTCAACAAGTCAATTGACATTTTCTTGCAAGATTAGGGACAGTGGATGCCTAGAAAGATGTTTTTTTAAATTAGTTTTAGGTTTCAGAGAGTAGATTCCTGAAAAAATGTGTTTGTTTTATGAAAAATGTGAGTGTGTTACTGCAAAAAAGTTGATTCAAATATCGTTTTTGGATAAGGGTGATTGCAATATTTCAATAAGTTAATTGAAATTTTCTTGGAAGATTAGGGAGAGTGGATGCCTAGAAAGATGTTTTTTTTAATTAGTTTTAGGTTTCAGAGAGTAGATTCCTGAAAAAAATGTGTTTGTTGTATGAAAAATGTGAGGGTGTTACTGCTAAAAAGTTGATTTAAATTTCGTTTTTGAATAAGGGTGATTGCAATATTTCAACAAGTCAATTGAAATTTTCTTGCACGATTAGGGACAATGGATGCCTAGAAAGATGTTTTTTTAAAATTAGTTTTAGGTTCCAGAGAGTAGATTCCTGAAAAAAATGTGTTTGTTTTATGAAAAATGTGAGTGTGTTACTGCTAAAAAGTTGATTTAAATTTCGTTTTTGAATAAGGGTGATTGCAATATTTCAACAAGTCAATTGAAATTTTCTTGCACGATTAGGGACAGTGGATGCCTAGAAAGATGTTTTTTTTAAATTAGTTTTAGGTTCCAGAGAGTAGATTCCTGAAAAAAATGTGTTTGTTTTATGAAAAATGTGAGTGTGTTACTGCTAAAATGTTGATTTAAATTTCGTTTTTGGATAAGGGTGATTGCAATATTTCAACAAGTCAATTGAAATTTTCTTGCACGATTAGGGACAGTGGATGCCTAGAAAGATGTTTTTTAAAATTAGTTTTAGGTTCCAGAGAGTAGATTCCTGAAAAAAATGTGTTTGTTTTATGAAAAATGTGAGTGTGTTACTGCAAAAAAGTTGATTTAAATATCGTTTTTGGATAAAGGTGATTGCAATATTTCAACAAGTTAATTGAAATTTTCTTGCAAGATTAGGGAGAGTGGATGCCTAGAAAGATGTTTTTTACAAATTCGTTATAGGTTCCAGAGAGTGGATTCCTGAAAAAAAAATTATTTGTTTCATGAAAAATGTGAGTGTGTTACTGCAAAAAAGTTGATTTAAATTTAGTTTCAGGATAAGCATGAATGCATCATTTCAACAAGTTAATTGAAATTTTCTTGCACGATTAGGGAGAGTGGATGCATAGAAAGATGTTTTTTTATATTTGTTTTAGGTTCCAGAGAGTTGATTCCTGAAAAAATGTGTTTGTTTTATGAAAAATGTGAGTGTGTTACTGCTAAAAAGTTGATTTAAATTTCGTTTTTGGATAAGGGTGATTGCAATATTTCAACAAGTCAATTGAAATTTTCTTGCACGATTAGGGACAGTGGATGCCTAGAAAGATGTTTTTTTTAAAATTAGTTTTAGGTTCCAGAGAGTAGATTCCTGAAAAAAATGTGTTTGTTTTATGAAAAATGTGAGTGTGTTACTGCTAAAAAGTTGATTTAAATTTCGTTTTTGGATAAGGGTGATTGCAATATTTCAACAAGTCAATTGAAATTTTCTTGCACGATTAGGGACAGTGGATGCCTAGAAAGATGTTTTTTTTTAAATTAGTTTTAGGTTTCAGAGAGTAGATTCCTGAAAAAAATGGGTTTGTTTTATGAAAATTGTGAGTGTGTTACTGCAAAAAACTTGATTTAAATATCGTCTTTGGATAAGGGTGATTGCAATATTTCAATAAGTTAATTGAAATTTTCTTGGAAGATTAGGGAGAGTGGATCCTAGAAAGATGTTTTTTTTTAAATTAGTTTTAGGTTTCAGAGAGTAGATTCCTGAAAAAAATGTGTTTGTTTTATGAAAAATGTGAGTGTGTTACTGCTAAAAAGTTGATTTTAATTTAGTTTCAGGATAGGCGTGAATGCATCATTTCAACAAGTCAATTGAAATTTTCTTGCACGATTAGGGACAGTGGATGCCTAGAAAGATGTTTTTTTAAAATTAGTTTTAGGTTCCAGAGAGTAGATTCCTGAAAAAAATGTGTTTGTTTTATGAAAAATGTGAGGGTGTTACTGCTAAAAAGTTGATTTAAATTTCGTTTTTGAATAAGGGTGATTGCAATATTTCAACAAGTCAATTGAAATTTTCTTGCACGATTAGGGACAGTGGATGCATAGAAAGATTTCTTTTTTAAATTAGTATTAGGTTTCAGAGAGTAGATTCCTGAAAAAAATGTGTTTGTTTTATGAAAAATGTGAGGGTGTTACTGCTAAAAAGTTTATTTAAATTTAGCTTCAGGATAGGCGTGATTGCATTATTTCAACTAGTTAATTGAAATTTTCTTGCACAATTAGGGAGAGTGGATACATAGAAAGATGTTTTTTTATATTTGTTTTAGGTTCCAGAGAGTTGATTCCTGAAAAAAATGTGTTTGTTTCATGAAAAATGTGAGTGTGTTACTGCTAAAAAGTTGATTTAAATTTCGTTTTTGGATAAGGGTGATTGCAATATTTCAACAAGTCAATTGACATTTTCTTGCAAGATTAGGGACAGTGGATGCCTAGAAAGATGTTTTTTTAAATTAGTTTTAGGTTTCAGAGAGTAGATTCCTGAAAAAATGTGTTTGTTTTATGAAAAATGTGAGTGTGTTACTGCAAAAAAGTTGATTCAAATATCGTTTTTGGATAAGGGTGATTGCAATATTTCAATAAGTTAATTGAAATTTTCTTGGAAGATTAGGGAGAGTGGATGCCTAGAAAGATGTTTTTTTTAATTAGTTTTAGGTTTCAGAGAGTAGATTCCTGAAAAAAATGTGTTTGTTGTATGAAAAATGTGAGGGTGTTACTGCTAAAAAGTTGATTTAAATTTCGTTTTTGAATAAGGGTGATTGCAATATTTCAACAAGTCAATTGAAATTTTCTTGCACGATTAGGGACAATGGATGCCTAGAAAGATGTTTTTTTAAAATTAGTTTTAGGTTCCAGAGAGTAGATTCCTGAAAAAAATGTGTTTGTTTTATGAAAAATGTGAGTGTGTTACTGCTAAAAAGTTGATTTAAATTTCGTTTTTGAATAAGGGTGATTGCAATATTTCAACAAGTCAATTGAAATTTTCTTGCACGATTAGGGACAGTGGATGCCTAGAAAGATGTTTTTTTTAAATTAGTTTTAGGTTCCAGAGAGTAGATTCCTGAAAAAAATGTGTTTGTTTTATGAAAAATGTGAGTGTGTTACTGCTAAAATGTTGATTTAAATTTCGTTTTTGGATAAGGGTGATTGCAATATTTCAACAAGTCAATTGAAATTTTCTTGCACGATTAGGGACAGTGGATGCCTAGAAAGATGTTTTTTTAAAATTAGTTTTAGGTTCCAGAGAGTAGATTCCTGAAAAAAATGTGTTTGTTTTATGAAAAATGTGAGTGTGTTACTGCAAAAAAGTTGATTTAAATATCGTTTTTGGATAAAGGTGATTGCAATATTTCAACAAGTTAATTGAAATTTTCTTGCAAGATTAGGGAGAGTGGATGCCTAGAAAGATGTTTTTTACAAATTCGTTATAGGTTCCAGAGAGTGGATTCCTGAAAAAAAAATTATTTGTTTCATGAAAAATGTGAGTGTGTTACTGCAAAAAAGTTGATTTAAATTTAGTTTCAGGATAAGCATGAATGCATCATTTCAACAAGTTAATTGAAATTTTCTTGCACGATTACGGAGAGTGGATGCATAGAAAGATGTTTTTTTTATATTTGTTTTAGGTTCCAGAGAGTTGATTCCTGAAAAAAATGTGTTTGTTTTATGAAAAATGCGAGTGTGTTACTGCTAAAAAGTTTATTTAAATTTAGCTTCAGGATAGGCATGATTGCATTATTTCAACTAGTTAATTGAAATTTTCTTGCACGATTAGGGAGAGTGGATGCATAGAAAGATGTTTTTTTTATATTTGTTTTAGGTTCCAGAGAGTTGATTCCTGAAAAAATGTGTTTGTTTTATGAAAAATGTGAGTGTGTTACTGCTAAAAAGTTGATTTAAATTTCGTTTTTGGATAAGGGTGATTGCAATATTTCAACAAGTCAATTGAAATTTTCTTGCACGATTAGGGACAGTGGATGCCTAGAAAGATGTTTTTTTTTAAATTAGTTTTAGGTTCCAGAGAGTAGATTCCTGAAAAAAATGTGTTTGTTTTATGAAAAATGTGAGTGTGTTACTGCTAAAAAGTTGATTTAAATTTCGTTTTTGGATAAGGGTGATTGCAATATTTCAACAAGTCAATTGAAATTTTCTTGCACGATCAGGGACAGTGGATGCCTAGAAAGATGTTTTTTTAAAATTAGTTTTAGGTTCCAGAGAGTAGATTCCTGAAAAAAATGTGTTTGTTTTATGAAAAATGTGAGTGTGTTACTGCAAAAAAGTTGATTTAAATATCGTTTTTGGATAAGGGTGATTGCAATATTTCAACAAGTTAATTGAAATTTTCTTGCAAGATTAGGGAGAGTGGATGCCTAGAAAGATGTTTTTTACAAATTCGTTATAGGTTCCAGAGAGTTGATTCCTAAAAAAAATGTGTTTGTTTTATGAAAAATGTGAGTGTGTTACTGCTAAAAAGTTTATTTAAATGTAGCTTAAGGATAGGCATGATTGCATTATTTCAACTAGTTAATTGAAATTTTCTTGCACGATTAGGGAGAGTGGATGCATAGAAAGATGTTTTTTTTATATTTGTTTTAGGTTCCAGAGAGTTCATTCCTGAAAAAATGTGTTTGTTTTATGAAAAATGTGAGTGTGTTACTGATAAAAAGTTGATTTAAATTTCGTTTTTGGATAAGGGTGATTGCAATATTTCAACAAGTCAATTGAAATTTTCTTGCATGATTAGGGACAGTGGATGCCTAGAAAGATGTTGTTTTTTAAATTAGTTTTAGGTTTCAGAGAGTAGATTCCTGAAAAAAATGGGTTTGTTTTATGAAAAATGGGAGTGTGTTACTGCAAAAAAGTTGATTTAAATATCGTCTTTGGATAAGGGTGATTGCAATATTTCAATAAGTTAATTGAAATTTTCTTGGAAGATTAGGGAGAGTGGATCCTAGAAAGATGGTTTTTTTTAAATTAGTTTTAGGTTTCAGAGAGTAGATTCCTGAAAAAAATGTGTTTGTTTTATGAAAAATGTGAGTGTGTTACTGCTAAAAAGTTGATTTTAATTTAGTTTCAGGATAGGCGTGAATGCATCATTTCAACAAGTCAATTGAAATTTTCTTGCACAATTAGGGACAGTGGATGCCTAGAAAGATGTTTTTTTAAAATTAGTTTTAGGTTCCAGAGAGTAGATTCCTGAAAAAAATGTGTTTGTTTTATGAAAAATGTGAGGGTGTTACTGCTAAAAAGTTGATTTAAATTTCGTTTTTGAATAAGGGTGATTGCAATATTTCAACAAGTCAATTGAAATTTTCTTGCACGATTAGGGACAGTGGATGCATAGAAAGATTTCTTTTTTAAATTAGTATTAGGTTTCAGAGAGTAGATTCCTGAAAAAAATGTGTTTGTTTTATGAAAAATGTGAGGGTGTTACTGCTAAAAAGTTTATTTAAATTTAGCTTCAGGATAGGCGTGATTGCATTATTTCAACTAGTTAATTGAAATTTTCTTGCACAATTAGGGAGAGTGGATACATAGAAAGATGTTTTTTTATATTTGTTTTAGGTTCCAGAGAGTTGATTCCTGAAAAAAATGTGTTTGTTTCATGAAAAATGTGAGTGTGTTACTGCTAAAAAGTTGATTTAAATTTCGTTTTTGGATAAGGGTGATTGCAATATTTCAACAAGTCAATTGACATTTTCTTGCAAGATTAGGGACAGTGGATGCCTAGAAAGATGTTTTTTAAATTAGTTTTAGGTTTCAGAGAGTAGATTCCTGAAAAAATGTGTTTGTTTTATGAAAAATGTGAGTGTGTTACTGCAAAAAAGTTGATTCAAATATCGTTTTTGGATAAGGGTGATTGCAATATTTCAATAAGTTAATTGAAATTTTCTTGGAAGATTAGGGAGAGTGGATGCCTAGAAAGATGTTTTTTTTAATTAGTTTTAGGTTTCAGAGAGTAGATTCCTGAAAAAAATGTGTTTGTTGTATGAAAAATGTGAGGGTGTTACTGCTAAAAAGTTGATTTAAATTTCGTTTTTGAATAAGGGTGATTGCAATATTTCAACAAGTCAATTGAAATTTTCTTGCACGATTAGGGACAATGGATGCCTAGAAAGATTTTTTTTAAAATTAGTTTTAGGTTCCAGAGAGTAGATTCCTGAAACAAATGTGTTTGTTTTATGAAAAATGTGAGTGTGTTACTGCTAAAATGTTGATTTAAATTTCGTTTTTGGATAAGGGTGATTGCAATATTTCAACAAGTCAATTGAAATTTTCTTGCACGATTAGGGACAGTGGATGCCTAGAAAGATGTTTTTTTAAAATTAGTTTTAGGTTCCAGAGAGTAGATTCCTGGAAAAAATGTGTTTGTTTTATGAAAAATGTGAGTGTGTTACTGCAAAAAAGTTGATTTAAATATCGTTTTTGAATAAGGGTGATTGCAATATTTCAACAAGTCAATTGAAATTTTCTTGCACGATTAGGGACAGTGGATGCCTAGAAAGATGTTTTTTTTAAATTAGTTTTAGGTTCCAGAGAGTAGATTCCTGAAAAAAATGTGTTTGTTTTATGAAAAATGTGAGTGTGTTACTGCTAAAATGTTGATTTAAATTTCGTTTTTGGATAAGGGTGATTGCAATATTTCAACAAGTCAATTGAAATTTTCTTGCACGATTAGGGACAGTGGATGCCTAGAAAGATGTTTTTTTAAAATTAGTTTTAGGTTCCAGAGAGTAGATTCCTGAAAAAAATGTGTTTGTTTTATGAAAAATGTGAGTGTGTTACTGCAAAAAAGTTGATTTAAATATCGTTTTTGGATAAAGGTGATTGCAATATTTCAACAAGTTAATTGAAATTTTCTTGCAAGATTAGGGAGAGTGGATGCCTAGAAAGATGTTTTTTACAAATTCGTTATAGGTTCCAGAGAGTGGATTCCTGAAAAAAAAATTATTTGTTTCATGAAAAATGTGAGTGTGTTACTGCAAAAAAGTTGATTTAAATTTAGTTTCAGGATAAGCATGAATGCATCATTTCAACAAGTTAATTGAAATTTTCTTGCACGATTACGGAGAGTGGATGCATAGAAAGATGTTTTTTTTATATTTGTTTTAGGTTCCAGAGAGTTGATTCCTGAAAAAAATGTGTTTGTTTTATGAAAAATGCGAGTGTGTTACTGCTAAAAAGTTTATTTAAATTTAGCTTCAGGATAGGCATGATTGCATTATTTCAACTAGTTAATTGAAATTTTCTTGCACGATTAGGGAGAGTGGATGCATAGAAAGATGTTTTTTTTATATTTGTTTTAGGTTCCAGAGAGTTGATTCCTGAAAAAATGTGTTTGTTTTATGAAAAATGTGAGTGTGTTACTGCTAAAAAGTTGATTTAAATTTCGTTTTTGGATAAGGGTGATTGCAATATTTCAACAAGTCAATTGAAATTTTCTTGCACGATTAGGGACAGTGGATGCCTAGAAAGATGTTTTTTTTAAAATTAGTTTTAGGTTCCAGAGAGTAGATTCCTGAAAAAAATGTGTTTGTTTTATGAAAAATGTGAGTGTGTTACTGCTAAAAAGTTGATTTAAATTTCGTTTTTGGATAAGGGTGATTGCAATATTTCAACAAGTCAATTGAAATTTTCTTGCACGATCAGGGACAGTGGATGCCTAGAAAGATGTTTTTTTAAAATTAGTTTTAGGTTCCAGAGAGTAGATTCCTGAAAAAAATGTGTTTGTTTTATGAAAAATGTGAGTGTGTTACTGCAAAAAAGTTGATTTAAATATCGTTTTTGGATAAGGGTGATTGCAATATTTCAACAAGTTAATTGAAATTTTCTTGCAAGATTAGGGAGAGTGGATGCCTAGAAAGATGTTTTTTACAAATTCGTTATAGGTTCCAGAGAGTTGATTCCTAAAAAAAATGTGTTTGTTTTATGAAAAATGTGAGTGTGTTACTGCTAAAAAGTTTATTTAAATGTAGCTTAAGGATAGGCATGATTGCATTATTTCAACTAGTTAATTGAAATTTTCTTGCACGATTAGGGAGAGTGGATGCATAGAAAGATGTTTTTTTTATATTTGTTTTAGGTTCCAGAGAGTTCATTCCTGAAAAAATGTGTTTGTTTTATGAAAAATGTGAGTGTGTTACTGATAAAAAGTTGATTTAAATTTCGTTTTTGGATAAGGGTGATTGCAATATTTCAACAAGTCAATTGAAATTTTCTTGCATGATTAGGGACAGTGGATGCCTAGAAAGATGTTTTTTTTTAAATTAGTTTTAGGTTTCAGAGAGTAGATTCCTGAAAAAAATGGGTTTGTTTTATGAAAAATGTGAGTGTGTTACTGCAAAAAAGTTGATTTAAATATCGTCTTTGGATAAGGGTGATTGCAATATTTCAATAAGTTAATTGAAATTTTCTTGGAAGATTAGGGAGAGTGGATCCTAGAAAGATGGTTTTTTTTAAATTAGTTTTAGGTTTCAGAGAGTAGATTCCTGAAAAAAATGTGTTTGTTTTATGAAAAATGTGAGTGTGTTACTGCTAAAAAGTTGATTTTAATTTAGTTTCAGGATAGGCGTGAATGCATCATTTCAACAAGTCAATTGAAATTTTCTTGCACGATTAGGGACAGTGGATGCCTAGAAAGATGTTTTTTTAAAATTAGTTTTAGGTTCCAGAGAGTAGATTCCTGAAAAAAATGTGTTTGTTTTATGAAAAATGTGAGGGTGTTACTGCTAAAAAGTTGATTTAAATTTCGTTTTTGAATAAGGGTGATTGCAATATTTCAACAAGTCAATTGAAATTTTCTTGCACGATTAGGGACAGTGGATGCATAGAAAGATTTCTTTTTTAAATTAGTATTAGGTTTCAGAGAGTAGATTCCTGAAAAAAATGTGTTTGTTTTATGAAAAATGTGAGGGTGTTACTGCTAAAAAGTTTATTTAAATTTAGCTTCAGGATAGGCGTGATTGCATTATTTCAACTAGTTAATTGAAATTTTCTTGCACAATTAGGGAGAGTGGATACATAGAAAGATGTTTTTTTATATTTGTTTTAGGTTCCAGAGAGTTGATTCCTGAAAAAAATGTGTTTGTTTCATGAAAAATGTGAGTGTGTTACTGCTAAAAAGTTGATTTAAATTTCGTTTTTGGATAAGGGTGATTGCAATATTTCAACAAGTCAATTGACATTTTCTTGCAAGATTAGGGACAGTGGATGCCTAGAAAGATGTTTTTTTAAATTAGTTTTAGGTTTCAGAGAGTAGATTCCTGAAAAAATGTGTTTGTTTTATGAAAAATGTGAGTGTGTTACTGCAAAAAAGTTGATTCAAATATCGTTTTTGGATAAGGGTGATTGCAATATTTCAATAAGTTAATTGAAATTTTCTTGGAAGATTAGGGAGAGTGGATGCCTAGAAAGATGTTTTTTTTAATTAGTTTTAGGTTTCAGAGAGTAGATTCCTGAAAAAAATGTGTTTGTTGTATGAAAAATGTGAGGGTGTTACTGCTAAAAAGTTGATTTAAATTTCGTTTTTGAATAAGGGTGATTGCAATATTTCAACAAGTCAATTGAAATTTTCTTGCACGATTAGGGACAATGGATGCCTAGAAAGATGTTTTTTTAAAATTAGTTTTAGGTTCCAGAGAGTAGATTCCTGAAAAAAATGTGTTTGTTTTATGAAAAATGTGAGTGTGTTACTGCTAAAAAGTTGATTTAAATTTCGTTTTTGAATAAGGGTGATTGCAATATTTCAACAAGTCAATTGAAATTTTCTTGCACGATTAGGGACAGTGGATGCCTAGAAAGATTTTTTTTTAAATTAGTTTTAGGTTCCAGAGAGTAGATTCCTGAAAAAAATGTGTTTGTTTTATGAAAAATGTGAGTGTGTTACTGCTAAAATGTTGATTTAAATTTTGTTTTTGGATAAGGGTGATTGCAATATTTCAACAAGTCAATTGAAATTTTCTTGCACGATTAGGGACAGTGGATGCCTAGAAAGATGTTTTTTTAAAATTAGTTTTAGGTTCCAGAGAGTAGATTCCTGGAAAAAATGTGTTTGTTTTATGAAAAATGTGAGTGTGTTACTGCAAAAAAGTTGATTTAAATATCGTTTTTGGATAAAGGTGATTGCAATATTTCAACAAGTTAATTGACATTTTCTTGCAAGATTAGGGAGAGTGGATGCCTAGAAAGATGTTTTTTACAAATTCGTTATAGGTTCCAGAGAGTGGATTCCTGAAAAAAAAATTATTTGTTTCATGAAAAATGTGAGTGTGTTACTGCAAAAAAGTTGATTTAAATTTAGTTTCAGGATAAGCATGAATGCATCATTTCAACAAGTTAATTGAAATTTTCTTGCACGATTAGGGAGAGTGGATGCATAGAAAGATGTTTTTTTTATATTTGTTTTAGGTTCCAGAGAGTTGATTCCTGAAAAAAATGTGTTTGTTTTATGAAAAATGTGAGTGTGTTACTGCTAAAAAGTTTATTTAAATTTAGCTTCAGGATAGGCATGATTGCATTATTTCAACTAGTTAATTGAAATTTTCTTGCACGATTAGGGAGAGTGGATGCATAGAAAGATGTTTTTTTTATATTTGTTTTAGGTTCCAGAGAGTTGATTCCTGAAAAAATGTGTTTGTTTTATGAAAAATGTGAGTGTGTTACTGCTAAAAAGTTGATTTAAATTTCGTTTTTGGATAAGGGTGATTGCAATATTTCAACAAGTCAATTGAAATTTTCTTGCACGATTAGGGACAGTGGATGCCTAGAAAGATGTTTTTTTAAAATTAGTTTTAGGTTCCAGAGAGTAGATTCCTGAAAAAAATGTGTTTGTTTTATGAAAAATGTGAGTGTGTTACTGCTAAAAAGTTGATTTAAATTTCGTTTTTGGATAAGGGTGATTGCAATACTTCAACAAGTCAATTGAAATTTTCTTGCACGATTAGGGACAGTGGATGTCTAGAAAGATTTTTTTTTAAATTAGTTTTAGGTTCCAGAGAGTAGATTCCTGAAAAAAATGTGTTTGTTTTATGAAAAATGTGAGGGTGTTACTGCTAAAAAGTTGATTTAAATTTCGTTTTTGAATAAGGGTGATTGCAATATTTCAACAAGTCAATTGAAATTTTCTTGTACGATTAGGGACAGTGGATGCCTAGAAAGATGTTTTTTTAAAATTAGTTTTAGGTTCCAGAGAGTAGATTCCTGAAAAAAATGTGTTTGTTTTATGAAAAATGTGAGTGTGTTACTGCTAAAAAGTTGATTTAAATTTCATTTTTGGATAAGGGTGATTGCAATATTTCAACAAGTCAATTGAAATTTTCTTGCACGATTAGGGACAGTGGATGCCTAGAAAGATGTTTTTTTAAAATTAGTTTTAGGTTCCAGAGAGTAGATTCCTGAAAAAAATGTGTTTGTTTTATGAAAAATGTGAGTGTGTTACTGCAAAAAAGTTGATTTAAATATCGTTTTTGGATAATGGTGATTGCAATATTTCAACAAGTTAATTGAAATTTTCTTGCAAGATTAGGGAGAGTGGATGCCTAGAAAGATGTTTTTTACAAATTCGTTATAGGTTCCAGAGAGTGGATTCCTGAAAAAAAAATTATTTGTTTCATGAAAAATGTGAGTGTGTTACTGCAAAAAAGTTGATTTAAATTTAGTTTCAGGATAAGCGTGAATGCATCATTTCAACAAGTTAATTGAAATTTTCTTGCACAATTAGGGAGAGTGGATGCATAGAAAGATGTTTTTTTTATATTTGTTTTAGGTTCCAGAGAGTTGATTCCTGAAAAAATGTGTTTGTTTTATGAAAAATGTAAGTGTGTTACTGCTAAAAAGTTGATTTAAATTTCGTTTTTGGATAAGGTTGATTGCAATATTTCAACAAGTCAATTGAAATTTTCTTGCACGATTAGGGACAGTGGATGCCTAGAAAGATGTTTTTTTAAAATTAGTTTTAGGTTCCAGAGAGTAGATTCCTGAAAAAAATGTGTTTGTTTTATGAAAAATGTGAATGTGTTACTGCTAAAAAGTTGATTTAAATTTCGTTTTTGGGTAAGGGTGATTGCAATACTTCAACAAGTCAATTTAAATTTTCTTGCACGATTAGGGACAGTGGATGCCTAGAAAGATGTTTTTTTAAATTAGTTTTAGGTTCCAGAGAGTAGATTCCTGAAAAAAATGTGTTTGTTTTATGAAAAATGTGAGTGTGTTACTGCTAAAAAGTTGATTTAAATTTCGTTTTTGGATAAGGGTGATTGCAATACTTCAACAAGTCAATTGAAATTTTCTTGCACGATTAGGGACAGTGGATGCATAGAAAGATTTCTTTTTTAAATTAGTATTAGGTTTCAGAGAGTAGATTCCTGAAAAAAATGTTTTTGTTTTATGAAAAATGTGAGGGTGTTACTGCTAAAAAGTTGATTTAAATTTCGTTTTTGAATAAGGGTGATTGCAATATTTCAACTAGTCAATTGAAATTTTCTTGTACGATGAGGGACAGTGGATGCCTAGAAAGATGTTTTTTTAAAATTAGTTTTAGGTTCCAGAGAGTAGATTCCTGAAAAAAATGATTTTGTTTTATGAAAAATGTGAGTGTGTTACTGCTAAAAAGTTGATTTAAATTTCATTTTTGGATAAGGGTGATTGCAATATTTCAACAAGTCAATTGAAATTTTCTTGCAAGATTAGGGAGAGTGGATGCCTAGAAAGATGTTTTTTACAAATTCGTTATAGGTTCCAGAGAGTTGATTCCTAAAAAAAATGTGTTTGTTTTATGAAAAATGTGAGTGTGTTACTGCTAAAAAGTTTATTTAAATGTAGCTTCAGGATAGGCATGATTGCATTATTTCAACTAGTTAATTGAAATTTTCTTGTAAGATTAGGGAGAGTGGATGCATAGAAAGATGTTTTTTTATATTTGTTTTAGGTTCCAGAGAGTTCATTCCTGAAAAAATGTGTTTGTTTTATGAAAAATGTGAGTGTGTTACTGATAAAAAGTTGATTTAAATTTCGTTTTTGGATAAGGGTGATTGCAATATTTCAACAAGTCAATTGAAATTTTCTTGCACGATTAGGGACAGTGGATGCCTAGAAAGATGTTTTTTTAAAATTAGTTTTAGGTTTCAGAGAGTAGATTCCTGAAAAAAATGGGTTTGTTTTATGAAAAATGTGAGTGTGTTACTGCAAAAAAGTTGATTTAAATATCGTCTTTGGATAAGGGTGATTGCAATATTTCAATAAGTTAATTGAAATTTTCTTGGAAGATTAGGGAGAGTGGATCCTAGAAAGATGTTTTTTTTTAAATTAGTTTTAGGTTTCAGAGAGTAGATTCCTGAAAAAATTGTGTTTGTTTTATGAAAAATGTGAGTGTGTTACTGCTAAAAAGTTGATTTTAATTTAGTTTCAGGATAGGCGTGAATGCATCATTTCAACAAGTCAATTGAAATTTTCTTGCACGATTAGGGACAGTGGATGCCTAGAAAGATGTTTTTTTAAAATTAGTTTTAGGTTCCAGAGAGTAGATTCCTGAAAAAAATGTGTTTGTTTTATGAAAAATGTGAGGGTGTTACTGCTAAAAAGTTGATTTAAATTTCGTTTTTGAATAAGGGTGATTGCAATATTTCAACAAGTCAATTGAAATTTTCTTGCACGATTAGGGACAGTGGATGCATAGAAAGATTTCTTTTTTAAATTAGTATTAGGTTTCAGAGAGTAGATTCCTGAAAAAAATGTGTTTGTTTTATGAAAAATGTGAGGGTGTTACTGCTAAAAAGTTTATTTAAATTTAGCTTCAGGATAGGCGTGATTGCATTATTTCAACTAGTTAATTGAAATTTTCTTGCACAATTAGGGAGAGTGGATACATAGAAAGATGTTTTTTTATATTTGTTTTAGGTTCCAGAGAGTTGATTCCTGAAAAAAATGTGTTTGTTTCATGAAAAATGTGAGTGTGTTACTGCTGAAAAGTTGATTTAAATTTCGTTTTTGGATAAGGGTGATTGCAATATTTCAACAAGTCAATTGACATTTTCTTGCAAGATTAGGGACAGTGGATGCCTAGAAAGATGTTTTTTTAAATTAGTTTTAGGTTTCAGAGAGTAGATTCCTGAAAAAATGTGTTTGTTTTATGAAAAATGTGAGTGTGTTACTGCAAAAAAGTTGATTCAAATATCGTTTTTGGATGAGGGTGATTGCAATATTTCAATAAGTTAATTGAAATTTTCTTGGAAGATTAGGGAGAGTGGATGCCTAGAAAGATGTTTTTTTTAATTAGTTTTAGGTTTCAGAGAGTAGATTCCTGAAAAAAATGTGTTTGTTGTATGAAAAATGTGAGGGTGTTACTGCTAAAAAGTTGATTTAAATTTCGTTTTTGAATAAGGGTGATTGCAATATTTCAACAAGTCAATTGAAATTTTCTTGCACGATTAGGGACAATGGATGCCTAGAAAGATGTTTTTTTAAAATTAGTTTTAGGTTCCAGAGAGTAGATTCCTGAAAAAAATGTGTTTGTTTTATGAAAAATGTGAGTGTGTTACTGCTAAAATGTTGATTTAAATTTCGTTTTTGGATAAGGGTGATTGCAATATTTCAACAAGTCAATTGAAATTTTCTTGCACGATTAGGGACAGTGGATGCCTAGAAAGATGTTTTTTTAAAATTAGTTTTAGGTTCCAGAGAGTAGATTCCTGAAAAAAATGTGTTTGTTTTATGAAAAATGTGAGTGTGTTACTGCAAAAAAGTTGATTTAAATATCGTTTTTGGATAAAGGTGATTGCAATATTTCAACAAGTTAATTGAAATTTTCTTGCAAGATTAGGGAGAGTGGATGCCTAGAAAGATGTTTTTTACAAATTCGTTATAGGTTCCAGAGAGTGGATTCCTGAAAAAAAAATTATTTGTTTCATGAAAAATGTGAGTGTGGTACTGCAAAAAAGTTGATTTAAATTTAGTTTCAGGATAAGCATGAATGCATCATTTCAACAAGTTAATTGAAATTTTCTTGCACGATTACGGAGAGTGGATGCATAGAAAGATGTTTTTTTATATTTGTTTTAGGTTCCAGAGAGTTGATTCCTGAAAAAAATGTGTTTGTTTTATGAAAAATGCGAGTGTGTTACTGCTAAAAAGTTTATTTAAATTTAGCTTCAGGATAGGCATGATTGCATTATTTCAACTAGTTAATTGAAATTTTCTTGCACGATTAGGGAGAGTGGATGCATAGAAAGATGTTTTTTTTATATTTGTTTTAGGTTCCAGAGAGTTGATTCCTGAAAAAATGTGTTTGTTTTATGAAAAATGTGAGTGTGTTACTGCTAAAAAGTTGATTTAAATTTCGTTTTTGGATAAGGGTGATTGCAATATTTCAACAAGTCAATTGAAATTTTCTTGCACGATTAGGGGGGACAGTGGATGCCTAGAAAGATGTTTTTTTTAAAATTAGTTTTAGGTTCCAGAGAGTAGATTCCTGAAAAAAATGTGTTTGTTTTATGAAAAATGTGAGTGTGTTACTGCTAAAAAGTTGATTTAAATTTCGTTTTTGGATAAGGGTGATTGCAATATTTCAACAAGTCAATTGAAATTTTCTTGCACGATCAGGGACAGTGGATGCCTAGAAAGATGTTTTTTTAAAATTAGTTTTAGGTTCCAGAGAGTAGATTCCTGAATAAAATGTGTTTGTTTTATGAAAAATGTGAGTGTGTTACTGCAAAAAAGTTGATTTAAATATCGTTTTTGGATAAGGGTGATTGCAATATTTCAACAAGTTAATTGAAATTTTCTTGCAAGATTAGGGAGAGTGGATGCCTAGAAAGATGTTTTTTACAAATTCGTTATAGGTTCCAGAGAGTTGATTCCTAAAAAAAATGTGTTTGTTTTATGAAAAATGTGAGTGTGTTACTGCTAAAAAGTTTATTTAAATGTAGCTTCAGGATAGGCATGATTGCATTATTTCAACTAGTTAATTGAAATTTTCTTGCACGATTAGGGAGAGTGGATGCATAGAAAGATGTTTTTTTTATATTTGTTTTAGGTTCCAGAGAGTTCATTCCTGAAAAAATGTGTTTGTTTTATGAAAAATGTGAGTGTGTTACTGATAAAAAGTTGATTTAAATTTCGTTTTTGGATAAGGGTGATTGCAATATTTCAACAAGTCAATTGAAATTTTCTTGCACGATTAGGGACAGTGGATGCCTAGAAAGATGTTTTTTTTTAAATTAGTTTTAGGTTTCAGAGAGTAGATTCCTGAAAAAAATGGGTTTGTTTTATGAAAAATGTGAGTGTGTTACTGCAAAAAAGTTGATTTAAATATCGTCTTTGGATAAGGGTGATTGCAATATTTCAATAAGTTAATTGAAATTTTCTTGGAAGATTAGGGAGAGTGGATCCTAGAAAGATGGTTTTTTTTAAATTAGTTTTAGGTTTCAGAGAGTAGATTCCTGAAAAAAATGTGTTTGTTTTATGAAAAATGTGAGTGTGTTACTGCTAAAAAGTTGATTTTAATTTAGTTTCAGGATAGGCGTGAATGCATCATTTCAACAAGTCAATTGAAATTTTCTTGCACGATTAGGGACAGTGGATGCCTAGAAAGATGTTTTTTTAAAATTAGTTTTAGGTTCCAGAGAGTAGATTCCTGAAAAAAATGTGTTTGTTTTATGAAAAATGTGAGGGTGTTACTGCTAAAAAGTTGATTTAAATTTCGTTTTTGAATAAGGGTGATTGTATATTTCAACAAGTCAATTGAAATTTTCTTGCACGATTAGGGACAGTGGATGCATAGAAAGATTTCTTTTTTAAATTAGTATTAGGTTTCAGAGAGTAGATTCCTGAAAAAAATGTGTTTGTTTTATGAAAAATGTGAGGGTGTTACTGCTAAAAAGTTTATTTAAATTTAGCTTCAGGATAGGCGTGATTGCATTATTTCAACTAGTTAATTGAAATTTTCTTGCACAATTAGGGAGAGTGGATACATAGAAAGATGTTTTTTTATATTTGTTTTAGGTTCCAGAGAGTTGATTCCTGAAAAAAATGTGTTTGTTTCATGAAAAATGTGAGTGTGTTACTGCTAAAAAGTTGATTTAAATTTCGTTTTTGGATAAGGGTGATTGCAATATTTCAACAAGTCAATTGACATTTTCTTGCAAGATTAGGGACAGTGGATGCCTAGAAAGATGTTTTTTTAAATTAGTTTTAGGTTTCAGAGAGTAGATTCCTGAAAAAATGTGTTTGTTTTATGAAAAATGTGAGTGTGTTACTGCAAAAAAGTTGATTCAAATATCGTTTTTGGATAAGGGTGATTGCAATATTTCAATAAGTTAATTGAAATTTTCTTGGAAGATTAGGGAGAGTGGATGCCTAGAAAGATGTTTTTTTTAATTAGTTTTAGGTTTCAGAGAGTAGATTCCTGAAAAAAATGTGTTTGTTGTATGAAAAATGTGAGGGTGTTACTGCTAAAAAGTTGATTTAAATTTCGTTTTTGAATAAGGGTGATTGCAATATTTCAACAAGTCAATTGAAATTTTCTTGCACGATTAGGGACAATGGATGCCTAGAAAGATGTTTTTTTAAAATTAGTTTTAGGTTCCAGAGAGTAGATTCCTGAAAAAAATGTGTTTGTTTTATGAAAAATGTGAGTGTGTTACTGCTAAAAAGTTGATTTAAATTTCGTTTTTGAATAAGGGTGATTGCAATATTTCAACAAGTCAATTGAAATTTTCTTGCACGATTAGGGACAGTGGATGCCTAGAAAGATTTTTTTTTAAATTAGTTTTAGGTTCCAGAGAGTAGATTCCTGGAAAAAATGTGTTTGTTTTATGAAAAATGTGAATGTGTTACTGCAAAAAAGTTGATTTAAATATCGTTTTTGGATAAAGGTGATTGCAATATTTCAACAAGTTAATTGACATTTTCTTGCAAGATTAGGGAGAGTGGATGCCTAGAAAGATGTTTTTTACAAATTCGTTATAGGTTCCAGAGAGTGGATTCCTGAAAAAAAAATTATTTGTTTCATGAAAAATGTGAGTGTGTTACTGCAAAAAAGTTGATTTAAATTTAGTTTCAGGATAAGCATGAATGCATCATTTCAACAAGTTAATTGAAATTTTCTTGCACGATTAGGGAGAGTGGATGCATAGAAAGATGTTTTTTTTATATTTGTTTTAGGTTCCAGAGAGTTGATTCCTGAAAAAAATGTGTTTGTTTTATGAAAAATGTGAGTGTGTTACTGCTAAAAAGTTTATTTAAATTTAGCTTCAGGATAGGCATGATTGCATTATTTCAACTAGTTAATTGAAATTTTCTTGCACGATTAGGGAGAGTGGATGCATAGAAAGATGTTTTTTTTATATTTGTTTTAGGTTCCAGAGAGTTGATTCCTGAAAAAATGTGTTTGTTTTATGAAAAATGTGAGTGTGTTACTGCTAAAAAGTTGATTTAAATTTCGTTTTTGGATAAGGGTGATTGCAATATTTCAACAAGTCAATTGAACGTTTCTTGCACGATTAGGGACAGTGGATGCCTAGAAAGATGTTTTTTTAAAATTAGTTTTAGGTTCCAGAGAGTAGATTCCTGAAAAAAATGTGTTTGTTTTATGAAAAATGTGAGTGTGTTACTGCTAAAAAGTTGATTTAAATTTCGTTTTTGGATAAGGGTGATTGCAATACTCCAACAAGTCAATTGAAATTTTCTTGCACGATTAGGGACAGTGGATGCCTAGAAAGATTTTTTTTTAAATTAGTTTTAGGTTCCAGAGAGTAGATTCCTGAAAAAAATGTGTTTGTTTTATGAAAAATGTGAGGGTGTTACTGCTAAAAAGTTGATTTAAATTTCGTTTTTGAATAAGGGTGATTGCAATATTTCAACAAGTCAATTGAAATTTTCTTGTACGATTAGGGACAGTGGATGCCTAGAAAGATGTTTTTTTAAAATTAGTTTTAGGTTCCAGAGAGTAGATTCCTGAAAAAAATGTGTTTGTTGTATGAAAAATGTGAGTGTGTTACTGCTAAAAAGTTGATTTAAATTTCATTTTTGGATAAGGGTGATTGCAATATTTCAACAAGTCAATTGAAATTTTCTTGCACGATTAGGGACAGTGGATGCCTAGAAAGATGTTTTTTTAAATTAGTTTTAGGTTCCAGAGAGTAGATTCCTGAAAAAAATGTGTTTGTTTTATGAAAAATGTGAGTGTGTTACTGCTAAAAAGTTGATTTAAATTTCGTTTTTGGATAAGGGTGATTGCAATACTTCAACAAGTCAATTGAAATTTTCTTGCACGATTAGGGACAGTGGATGCATAGAAAGATTTCTTTTTTAAATTAGTATTAGGTTTCAGAGAGTAGATTCCTGAAAAAAATGTTTTTGTTTTATGAAAAATGTGAGTGTGTTACTGCTAAAAAGTTGATTTAAATTTCATTTTTGGATAAGGGTGATTGCAATATTTCAACAAGTCAATTGAAATTTTCTTGCAAGATTAGGGAGAGTGGATGCCTAGAAAGATGTTTTTTACAAATTCGTTATAGGTTCCAGAGAGTTGATTCCTAAAAAAAATGTGTTTGTTTTATGAAAAATGTGAGTGTGTTACTGCTAAAAAGTTTATTTAAATGTAGCTTCAGGATAGGCATGATTGCATTATTTCAACTAGTTAATTGAAATTTTCTTGTACGATTAGGGAGAGTGGATGCATAGAAAGATGTTTTTTTATATTTGTTTTAGGTTCCAGAGAGTTCATTCCTGAAAAAATGTGTTTGTTTTATGAAAAATGTGAGTGTGTTACTGATAAAAAGTTGATTTAAATTTCGTTTTTGGATAAGGGTGATTGCAATATTTCAACAAGCCAATTGAAATTTTCTTGCACGATTAGGGACAGTGGATGCCTAGAAAGATGTTTTTTTTTAAATTAGTTTTAGGTTTCAGAGAGTAGATTCCTGAAAAAAATGGGTTTGTTTTATGAAAAATGTGAGTGTGTTACTGCAAAAAAGTTGATTTAAATATCGTCTTTGGATAAGGGTGATTGCAATATTTCAATAAGTTAATTGAAATTTTCTTGGAAGATTAGGGAGAGTGGATCCTAGAAAGATGTTTTTTTTTAAATTAGTTTTAGGTTTCAGAGAGTAGATTCCTGAAAAAAATGTGTTTGTTTTATGAAAAATGTGAGTGTGTTACTGCTAAAAAGTTGATTTTAATTTAGTTTCAGGATAGGCGTGAATGCATCATTTCAACAAGTCAATTGAAATTTTCTTGCACGATTAGGGACAGTGGATGCCTAGAAAGATGTTTTTTTAAAATTAGTTTTAGGTTCCAGAGAGTAGATTCCTGAAAAAAATGTGTTTGTTTTATGAAAAATGTGAGGGTGTTACTGCTAAAAAGTTGATTTAAATTTCGTTTTTGAATAAGGGTGATTGCAATATTTCAACAAGTCAATTGAAATTTTCTTGCACGATTAGGGACAGTGGATGCATAGAAAGATTTCTTTTTTAAATTAGTATTAGGTTTCAGAGAGTAGATTCCTGAAAAAAATGTGTTTGTTTTATGAAAAATGTGAGGGTGTTACTGCTAAAAAGTTTATTTAAATTTAGCTTCAGGATAGGCGTGATTGCATTATTTCAACTAGTTAATTGAAATTTTCTTGCACAATTAGGGAGAGTGGATACATAGAAAGATGTTTTTTTATATTTGTTTTAGGTTCCAGAGAGTTGATTCCTGAAAAAAATGTGTTTGTTTCATGAAAAATGTGAGTGTGTTACTGCTAAAAAGTTGATTTAAATTTCGTTTTTGGATAAGGGTGATTGCAATATTTCAACAAGTCAATTGACATTTTCTTGCAAGATTAGGGACAGTGGATGCCTAGAAAGATGTTTTTTTAAATTAGTTTTAGGTTTCAGAGAGTAGATTCCTGAAAAAATGTGTTTGTTTTATGAAAAATGTGAGTGTGTTACTGCAAAAAAGTTGATTCAAATATCGTTTTTGGATGAGGGTGATTGCAATATTTCAATAAGTTAATTGAAATTTTCTTGGAAGATTAGGGAGAGTGGATGCCTAGAAAGATGTTTTTTTTAATTAGTTTTAGGTTTCAGAGAGTAGATTCCTGAAAAAAATGTGTTTGTTGTATGAAAAATGTGAGGGTGTTACTGCTAAAAAGTTGATTTAAATTTCGTTTTTGAATAAGGGTGATTGCAATATTTCAACAAGTCAATTGAAATTTTCTTGCACGATTAGGGACAATGGATGCCTAGAAAGATGTTTTTTTAAAATTAGTTTTAGGTTCCAGAGAGTAGATTCCTGAAAAAAATGTGTTTGTTTTATGAAAAATGTGAGTGTGTTACTGCTAAAAAGTTGATTTA
The DNA here is from genome assembly GCF_964263255.1 of Lissotriton vulgaris. Taxonomy (NCBI): domain Eukaryota; kingdom Metazoa; phylum Chordata; class Amphibia; order Caudata; family Salamandridae; genus Lissotriton; species Lissotriton vulgaris. Next base: position 849,715 of record NW_028247791.1, on the reverse strand, counting down.
AATTTCGTTTTTGAATAAGGGTGATTGCAATATTTCAACAAGTCAATTGAAATTTTCTTGCACGATTAGGGACAGTGGATGCCTAGAAAGATGTTTTTTTTAAATTAGTTTTAGGTTCCAGAGAGTAGATTCCTGAAAAAAATGTGTTTGTTTTATGAAAAATGTGAGTGTGTTACTGCTAAAATGTTGATTTAAATTTCGTTTTTGGATAAGGGTGATTGCAATATTTCAACAAGTCAATTGAAATTTTCTTGCACGATTAGGGACAGTGGATGCCTAGAAAGATGTTTTTTTAAAATTAGTTTTAGGTTCCAGAGAGTAGATTCCTGAAAAAAATGTGTTTGTTTTATGAAAAATGTGAGTGTGTTACTGCTAAAAAGTTGATTTAAATTTCGTTTTTGAATAAGGGTGATTGCAATATTTCAACAAGTCAATTGAAATTTTCTTGCACGATTAGGGACAGTGGATGCCTAGAAAGATTTTTTTTTAAATTAGTTTTAGGTTCCAGAGAGTAGATTCCTGAAAAAAATGTGTTTGTTTTATGAAAAATGTGAGTGTGTTACTGCTAAAATGTTGATTTAAATTTCGTTTTTGGATAAGGGTGATTGCAATATTTCAACAAGTCAATTGAAATTTTCTTGCACGATTAGGGACAGTGGATGCCTAGAAAGATGTTTTTTTAAAATTAGTTTTAGGTTCCAGAGAGTAGATTCCTGGAAAAAATGTGTTTGTTTTATGAAAAATGTGAGTGTGTTACTGCAAAAAAGTTGATTTAAATATCGTTTTTGGATAAAGGTGATTGCAATATTTCAACAAGTTAATTGACATTTTCTTGCAAGATTAGGGAGAGTGGATGCCTAGAAAGATGTTTTTTACAAATTCGTTATAGGTTCCAGAGAGTGGATTCCTGAAAAAAAAATTATTTGTTTCATGAAAAATGTGAGTGTGTTACTGCAAAAAAGTTGATTTAAATTTAGTTTCAGGATAAGCATGAATGCATCATTTCAACAAGTTAATTGAAATTTTCTTGCACGATTAGGGAGAGTGGATGCATAGAAAGATGTTTTTTTTATATTTGTTTTAGGTTCCAGAGAGTTGATTCCTGAAAAAAATGTGTTTGTTTTATGAAAAATGTGAGTGTGTTACTGCTAAAAAGTTTATTTAAATTTAGCTTCAGGATAGGCATGATTGCATTATTTCAACTAGTTAATTGAAATTTTCTTGCACGATTAGGGAGAGTGGATGCATAGAAAGATGTTTTTTTTATATTTGTTTTAGGTTCCAGAGAGTTGATTCCTGAAAAAATGTGTTTGTTTTATGAAAAATGTGAGTGTGTTACTGCTAAAAAGTTGATTTAAATTTCGTTTTTGGATAAGGGTGATTGCAATATTTCAACAAGTCAATTGAAATTTTCTTGCACGATTAGGGACAGTGGATGCCTAGAAAGATGTTTTTTTAAAATTAGTTTTAGGTTCCAGAGAGTAGATTCCTGAAAAAAATGTGTTTGTTTTATGAAAAATGTGAGTGTGTTACTGCTAAAAAGTTGATTTAAATTTCGTTTTTGGATAAGGGTGATTGCAATACTCCAACAAGTCAATTGAAATTTTCTTGCACGATTAGGGACAGTGGATGCCTAGAAAGATTTTTTTTAAAATTAGTTTTAGGTTCCAGAGAGTAGATTCCTGAAAAAAATGTGTTTGTTTTATGAAAAATGTGAGGGTGTTACTGCTAAAAAGTTGATTTAAATTTCGTTTTTGAATAAGGGTGATTGCAATATTTCAACAAGTCAATTGAAATTTTCTTGTACGATTAGGGACAGTGGATGCCTAGAAAGATGTTTTTTTAAAATTAGTTTTAGGTTCCAGAGAGTAGATTCCTGAAAAAAATGTGTTTGTTGTATGAAAAATGTGAGTGTGTTACTGCTAAAAAGTTGATTTAAATTTCATTTTTGGATAAGGGTGATTGCAATATTTCAACAAGTCAATTGAAATTTTCTTGCACGATTAGGGACAGTGGATGCCTAGAAAGATGTTTTTTTTAAATTAGTTTTAGGTTCCAGAGAGTAGATTCCTGAAAAAAATGTGTTTGTTTTATGAAAAATGTGAGGGTGTTACTGCTAAAAAGTTGATTTAAATTTCGTTTTTGAATAAGGGTGATTGCAATATTTCAACAAGTCAATTGAAATTTTCTTGCACGATTAGGGACAGTGGATGCATAGAAAGATTTCTTTTTTAAATTAGTATTAGGTTTCAGAGAGTAGATTCCTGAAAAAAATGTGTTTGTTTTATGAAAAATGTGAGGGTGTTACTGCTAAAAAGTTTATTTAAATTTAGCTTCAGGATAGGCGTGATTGCATTATTTCAACTAGTTAATTGAAATTTTCTTGCACAATTAGGGAGAGTGGATACATAGAAAGATGTTTTTTTATATTTGTTTTAGGTTCCAGAGAGTTGATTCCTGAAAAAAATGTGTTTGTTTCATGAAAAATGTGAGTGTGTTACTGCTAAAAAGTTGATTTAAATTTCGTTTTTGGATAAGGGTGATTGCAATATTTCAACAAGTCAATTGACATTTTCTTGCAAGATTAGGGACAGTGGATGCCTAGAAAAATGTTTTTTTAAATTAGTTTTAGGTTTCAGAGAGTAGATTCCTGAAAAAATGTGTTTGTTTTATGAAAAATGTGAGTGTGTTACTGCAAAAAAGTTGATTCAAATATCGTTTTTGGATGAGGGTGATTGCAATATTTCAATAAGTTAATTGAAATTTTCTTGGAAGATTAGGGAGAGTGGATGCCTAGAAAGATGTTTTTTTTAATGAGTTTTAGGTTTCAGAGAGTAGATTCCTGAAAAAAATGTGTTTGTTGTATGAAAAATGTGAGGGTGTTACTGCTAAAAAGTTGATTTAAATTTCGTTTTTGAATAAGGGTGATTGCAATATTTCAACAAGTCAATTGAAATTTTCTTGCACGATTAGGGACAATGGATGCCTAGAAAGATGTTTTTTTAAAATTAGTTTTAGGTTCCAGAGAGTAGATTCCTGAAAAAAATGTGTTTGTTTTATGAAAAATGTGAGTGTGTTACTGCTAAAAAGTTGATTTAAATTTCGTTTTTGAATAAGGGTGATTGCAATATTTCAACAAGTCAATTGAAATTTTCTTGCACGATTAGGGACAGTGGATGCCTAGAAAGATGTTTTTTTTAAATTAGTTTTAGGTTCCAGAGAGTAGATTCCTGAAAAAAATGTGTTTGTTTTATGAAAAATGTGAGTGTGTTACTGCTAAAATGTTGATTTAAATTTCGTTTTTGGATAAGGGTGATTGCAATATTTCAACAAGTCAATTGAAATTTTCTTGCACGATTAGGGACAGTGGATGCCTAGAAAGATGTTTTTTTAAAATTAGTTTTAGGTTCCAGAGAGTAGATTCCTGAAAAAAATGTGTTTGTTTTATGAAAAATGTGAGTGTGTTACTGCAAAAAAGTTGATTTAAATATCGTTTTTGGATAAAGGTGATTGCAATATTTCAACAAGTTAATTGAAATTTTCTTGCAAGATTAGGGAGAGTGGATGCCTAGAAAGATGTTTTTTACAAATTCGTTATAGGTTCCAGAGAGTGGATTCCTGAAAAAAAAATTATTTGTTTCATGAAAAATGTGAGTGTGTTACTGCAAAAAAGTTGATTTAAATTTAGTTTCAGGATAAGCATGAATGCATCATTTCAACAAGTTAATTGAAATTTTCTTGCACGATTACGGAGAGTGGATGCATAGAAAGATGTTTTTTTTATATTTGTTTTAGGTTCCAGAGAGTTGATTCCTGAAAAAAATGTGTTTGTTTTATGAAAAATGCGAGTGTGTTACTGCTAAAAAGTTTATTTAAATTTAGCTTCAGGATAGGCATGATTGCATTATTTCAACTAGTTAATTGAAATTTTCTTGCACGATTAGGGAGAGTGGATGCATAGAAAGATGTTTTTTTTATATTTGTTTTAGGTTCCAGAGAGTTGATTCCTGAAAAAATGTGTTTGTTTTATGAAAAATGTGAGTGTGTTACTGCTAAAAAGTTGATTTAAATTTCGTTTTTGGATAAGGGTGATTGCAATATTTCAACAAGTCAATTGAAATTTTCTTGCACGATTAGGGGGGACAGTGGATGCCTAGAAAGATGTTTTTTTTAAAATTAGTTTTAGGTTCCAGAGAGTAGATTCCTGAAAAAAATGTGTTTGTTTTATGAAAAATGTGAGTGTGTTACTGCTAAAAAGTTGATTTAAATTTCGTTTTTGGATAAGGGTGATTGCAATATTTCAACAAGTCAATTGAAATTTTCTTGCACGATCAGGGACAGTGGATGCCTAGAAAGATGTTTTTTTAAAATTAGTTTTAGGTTCCAGAGAGTAGATTCCTGAAAAAAATGTGTTTGTTATATGAAAAATGTGAGTGTGTTACTGCAAAAAAGTTGATTTAAATATCGTTTTTGGATAAGGGTGATTGCAATATTTCAACAAGTTAATTGAAATTTTCTTGCAAGATTAGGGAGAGTGGATGCCTAGAAAGATGTTTTTTACAAATTCGTTATAGGTTCCAGAGAGTTGATTCCTAAAAAAAATGTGTTTGTTTTATGAAAAATGTGAGTGTGTTACTGCTAAAAAGTTTATTTAAATGTAGCTTCAGGATAGGCATGATTGCATTATTTCAACTAGTTAATTGAAATTTTCTTGCACGATTAGGGAGAGTGGATGCATAGAAAGATGTTTTTTTTATATTTGTTTTAGGTTCCAGAGAGTTCATTCCTGAAAAAATGTGTTTGTTTTATGAAAAATGTGAGTGTGTTACTGATAAAAAGTTGATTTAAATTTCGTTTTTGGATAAGGGTGATTGCAATATTTCAACAAGTCAATTGAAATTTTCTTGCACGATTAGGGACAGTGGATGCCTAGAAAGATGTTTTTTTTTAAATTAGTTTTAGGTTTCAGAGAGTAGATTCCTGAAAAAAATGGGTTTGTTTTATGAAAAATGTGAGTGTGTTACTGCAAAAAAGTTGATTTAAATATCGTCTTTGGATAAGGGTGATTGCAATATTTCAATAAGTTAATTGAAATTTTCTTGGAAGATTAGGGAGAGTGGATCCTAGAAAGATGGTTTTTTTTAAATTAGTTTTAGGTTTCAGAGAGTAGATTCCTGAAAAAAATGTGTTTGTTTTATGAAAAATGTGAGTGTGTTACTGCTAAAAAGTTGATTTTAATTTAGTTTCAGGATAGGCGTGAATGCATCATTTCAACAAGTCAATTGAAATTTTCTTGCACGATTAGGGACAGTGGATGCCTAGAAAGATGTTTTTTTAAAATTAGTTTTAGGTTCCAGAGAGTAGATTCCTGAAAAAAATGTGTTTGTTTTATGAAAAATGTGAGGGTGTTACTGCTAAAAAGTTGATTTAAATTTCGTTTTTGAATAAGGGTGATTGCAATATTTCAACAAGTCAATTGAAATTTTCTTGCACGATTAGGGACAGTGGATGCATAGAAAGATTTCTTTTTTAAATTAGTATTAGGTTTCAGAGAGTAGATTCCTGAAAAAAATGTGTTTGTTTTATGAAAAATGTGAGTGTGTTACTGCTAAAAAGTTGATTTAAATTTCGTTTTTGAATAAGGGTGATTGCAATATTTCAACAAGTCAATTGAAATTTTCTTGCACGATTAGGGACAGTGGATGCCTAGAAAGATGTTTTTTTTAAATTAGTTTTAGGTTCCAGAGAGTAGATTCCTGAAAAAAATGTGTTTGTTTTATGAAAAATGTGAGTGTGTTACTGCTAAAATGTTGATTTAAATTTCGTTTTTGGATAAGGGTGATTGCAATATTTCAACAAGTCAATTGACATTTTCTTGCAAGATTAGGGACAGTGGATGCCTAGAAAGATGTTTTTTTAAATTAGTTTTAGGTTCCAGAGAGTTGATTCCTGAAAAAAATGTGTTTGTTTCATGAAAAATGTGAGTGTGTTACTGCTAAAAAGTTGATTTAAATTTCGTTTTTGGATAAGGGTGATTGCAATATTTCAACAAGTCAATTGACATTTTCTTGCAAGATTAGGGACAGTGGATGCCTAGAAAGATGTTTTTTTAAATTAGTTTTAGGTTTCAGAGAGTAGATTCCTGAAAAAATGTGTTTGTTTTATGAAAAATGTGAGTGTGTTACTGCAAAAAAGTTGATTCAAATATCGTTTTTGGATAAGGGTGATTGCAATATTTCAATAAGTTAATTGAAATTTTCTTGGAAGATTAGGGAGAGTGGATGCCTAGAAAGATGTTTTTTTTAATTAGTTTTAGGTTTCAGAGAGTAGATTCCTGAAAAAAATGTGTTTGTTGTATGAAAAATGTGAGGGTGTTACTGCTAAAAAGTTGATTTAAATTTCGTTTTTGAATAAGGGTGATTGCAATATTTCAACAAGTCAATTGAAATTTTCTTGCACGATTAGGGACAATGGATGCCTAGAAAGATGTTTTTTTAAAATTAGTTTTAGGTTCCAGAGAGTAGATTCCTGAAAAAAATGTGTTTGTTTTATGAAAAATGTGAGTGTGTTACTGCTAAAAAGTTGATTTAAATTTCGTTTTTGAATAAGGGTGATTGCAATATTTCAACAAGTCAATTGAAATTTTCTTGCACGATTAGGGACAGTGGATGCCTAGAAAGATGTTTTTTTTAAATTAGTTTTAGGTTCCAGAGAGTAGATTCCTGAAAAAAATGTGTTTGTTTTATGAAAAATGTGAGTGTGTTACTGCTAAAATGTTGATTTAAATTTCGTTTTTGGATAAGGGTGATTGCAATATTTCAACAAGTCAATTGAAATTTTCTTGCACGATTAGGGACAGTGGATGCCTTGAAAGATGTTTTTTTAAAATTAGTTTTAGGTTCCAGAGAGTAGATTCCTGAAAAAAATGTGTTTGTTTTATGAAAAATGTGAGTGTGTTACTGCAAAAAAGTTGATTTAAATATCGTTTTTGGATAAAGGTGATTGCAATATTTCAACAAGTTAATTGAAATTTTCTTGCAAGATTAGGGAGAGTGGATGCCTAGAAAGATGTTTTTTACAAATTCGTTATAGGTTCCAGAGAGTGGATTCCTGAAAAAAAAATTATTTGTTTCATGAAAAATGTGAGTGTGTTACTGCAAAAAAGTTGATTTAAATTTAGTTTCAGGATAAGCATGAATGCATCATTTCAACAAGTTAATTGAAATTTTCTTGCACGATTACGGAGAGTGGATGCATAGAAAGATGTTTTTTTTATATTTGTTTTAGGTTCCAGAGAGTTGATTCCTGAAAAAAATGTGTTTGTTTTATGAAAAATGCGAGTGTGTTACTGCTAAAAAGTTTATTTAAATTTAGCTTCAGGATAGGCATGATTGCATTATTTCAACTAGTTAATTGAAATTTTCTTGCACGATTAGGGAGAGTGGATGCATAGAAAGATGTTTTTTTTATATTTGTTTTAGGTTCCAGAGAGTTGATTCCTGAAAAAATGTGTTTGTTTTATGAAAAATGTGAGTGTGTTACTGCTAAAAAGTTGATTTAAATTTCGTTTTTGGATAAGGGTGATTGCAATATTTCAACAAGTCAATTGAAATTTTCTTGCACGATTAGGGACAGTGGATGCCTAGAAAGATGTTTTTTTTAAAATTAGTTTTAGGTTCCAGAGAGTAGATTCCTGAAAAAAATGTGTTTGTTTTATGAAAAATGTGAGTGTGTTACTGCTAAAAAGTTGATTTAAATTTCGTTTTTGGATAAGGGTGATTGCAATATTTCAACAAGTCAATTGAAATTTTCTTGCACGATCAGGGACAGTGGATGCCTAGAAAGATGTTTTTTTAAAATTAGTTTTAGGTTCCAGAGAGTAGATTCCTGAAAAAAATGTGTTTGTTTTATGAAAAATGTGAGTGTGTTACTGCAAAAAAGTTGATTTAAATATCGTTTTTGGATAAGGGTGATTGCAATATTTCAACAAGTTAATTGAAATTTTCTTGCAAGATTAGGGAGAGTGGATGCCTAGAAAGATGTTTTTTACAAATTCGTTATAGGTTCCAGAGAGTTGATTCCTAAAAAAAATGTGTTTGTTTTATGAAAAATGTGAGTGTGTTACTGCTAAAAAGTTTATTTAAATGTAGCTTCAGGATAGGCATGATTGCATTATTTCAACTAGTTAATTGAAATTTTCTTGCACGATTAGGGAGAGTGGATGCATAGAAAGATGTTTTTTTTATATTTGTTTTAGGTTCCAGAGAGTTCATTCCTGAAAAAATGTGTTTGTTTTATGAAAAATGTGAGTGTGTTACTGATAAAAAGTTGATTTAAATTTCGTTTTTGGATAAGGGTGATTGCAATATTTCAACAAGTCAATTGAAATTTTCTTGCACGATTAGGGACAGTGGATGCCTAGAAAGATGTTTTTTTTAAAATTAGTTTTAGGTTTCAGAGAGTAGATTCCTGAAAAAAATGGGTTTGTTTTATGAAAAATGTGAGTGTGTTACTGCAAAAAAGTTGATTTAAATATCGTCTTTGGATAAGGGTGATTGCAATATTTCAATAAGTTAATTGAAATTTTCTTGGAAGATTAGGGAGAGTGGATCCTAGAAAGATGGTTTTTTTTAAATTAGTTTTAGGTTTCAGAGAGTAGATTCCTGAAAAAAATGTGTTTGTTTTATGAAAAATGTGAGTGTGTTACTGCTAAAAAGTTGATTTTAATTTAGTTTCAGGATAGGCGTGAATGCATCATTTCAACAAGTCAATTGAAATTTTCTTGCACGATTAGGGACAGTGGATGCCTAGAAAGATGTTTTTTTAAAATTAGTTTTAGGTTCCAGAGAGTAGATTCCTGAAAAAAATGTGTTTGTTTTATGAAAAATGTGAGGGTGTTACTGCTAAAAAGTTGATTTAAATTTCGTTTTTGAATAAGGGTGATTGCAATATTTCAACAAGTCAATTGAAATTTTCTTGCACGATTAGGGACAGTGGATGCATAGAAAGATTTCTTTTTTAAATTAGTATTAGGTTTCAGAGAGTAGATTCCTGAAAAAAATGTGTTTGTTTTATGAAAAATGTGAGGGTGTTACTGCTAAAAAGTTTATTTAAATTTAGCTTCAGGATAGGCGTGATTGCATTATTTCAACTAGTTAATTGAAATTTTCTTGCACAATTAGGGAGAGTGGATACATAGAAAGATGTTTTTTTATATTTGTTTTAGGTTCCAGAGAGTTGATTCCTGAAAAAAATGTGTTTGTTTCATGAAAAATGTGAGTGTGTTACTGATAAAAAGTTGATTTAAATTTCGTTTTTGGATAAGGGTGATTGCAATATTTCAACAAGTCAATTGACATTTTCTTGCAATATTAGGGACAGTGGATGCCTAGAAAGATGTTTTTTTAAATTAGTTTTAGGTTTCAGAGAGTAGATTCCTGAAAAAATGTGTTTGTTTTATGAAAAATGTGAGTGTGTTACTGCAAAAAAGTTGATTCAAATATCGTTTTTGGATAAGGGTGATTGCAATATTTCAATAAGTTAATTGAAATTTTCTTGGAAGATTAGGGAGAGTGGATGCCTAGAAAGATGTTTTTTTTAATTAGTTTTAGGTTTCAGAGAGTAGATTCCTGAAAAAAATGTGTTTGGTGTATGAAAAATGTGAGGGTGTTACTGCTAAAAAGTTGATTTAAATTTCGTTTTTGAATAAGGGTGATTGCAATATTTCAACAAGTCAATTGAAATTTTCTTGCACGATTAGGGACAATGGATGCCTAGAAAGATGTTTTTTTAAAATTAGTTTTAGGTTCCAGAGAGTAGATTCCTGAAAAAAATGTGTTTGTTTTATGAAAAATGTGAGTGTGTTACTGCTAAAAAGTTGATTTAAATTTCGTTTTTGAATAAGGGTGATTGCAATATTTCAACAAGTCAATTGAAATTTTCTTGCACGATTAGGGACAGTGGATGCCTAGAAAGATTTTTTTTTAAATTAGTTTTAGGTTCCAGAGAGTAGATTCCTGAAAAAAATGTGTTTGTTTTATGAAAAATGTGAGTGTGTTATTGCTAAAATGTTGATTTAAATTTCGTTTTTGGATAAGGGTGATTGCAATATTTCAACAAGTCAATTGAAATTTTCTTGCACGAATAGTGACAGTGGATGCCTAGAAAGATGTTTTTTTAAAATTAGTTTTAGGTTCCAGAGAGTAGATTCCTGGAAAAAATGTGTTTGTTTTATGAAAAATGTCAGTGTGTTACTGCTAAAAAGGTGATTTAAATATCGTTTTTGGATAAAGGTGATTGCAATATTTCAACAAGTTAATTGAAATTTTCTTGCAAGATTAGGGAGAGTGGATGCCTAGAAAGATGTTTTTTACAAATTCGTTATAGGTTCCAGAGAGTGGATTCCTGAAAAAAAAATTATTTGTTTCATGAAAAATGTGAGTGTGTTACTGCAAAAAAGTTGATTTAAATTTAGTTTCAGGATAAGCATGAATGCATCATTTCAACAAGTTAATTGAAATTTTCTTGCACGATTAGGGAGAGTGGATGCATAGAAAGATGTTTTTTTTATATTTGTTTTAGGTTCCAGAGAGTTGATTCCTGAAAAAAATGTGTTTGTTTTATGAAAAATGTGAGTGTGTTACTGCTAAAAAGTTTATTCAAATTTAGCTTCAGGATAGGCATGATTGCATTATTTCAACTAGTTAATTGAAATTTTCTTGCACGATTAGGGAGAGTGGATGCATAGAAAGATGTTTTTTTTATATTTGTTTTAGGTTCCAGAGAGTTGATTCCTGAAAAAATGTGTTTGTTTTATGAAAAATGTGAGTGTGTTACTGCTAAAAAGTTGATTTAAATTTCGTTTTTGGATAAGGGTGATTGCAATATTTCAACAAGTCACTTGAAATTTTCTTGCACGATTAGGGACAGTGGATGCCTAGAAAGATGTTTTTTTAAAATTAGTTTTAGGTTCCAGAGAGTAGATTCCTGAAAAAAATGTGTTTGTTTTATGAAAAATGTGAGTGTGTTACTGCTAAAAAGTTGATTTAAATTTCGTTTTTGGATAAGGGTGATTGCAATACTTCAACAAGTCAATTGAAATTTTCTTGCACGATTAGGGACAGTGGATGCCTAGAAAGATTTTTTTTTAAATTAGTTTTAGGTTCCAGAGAGTAGATTCCTGAAAAAAATGTGTTTGTTTTATGAAAAATGTGAGGGTGTTACTGCTAAAAAGTTGATTTAAATTTCGTTTTTGAATAAGGGTGATTGCAATATTTCAACAAGTCAATTGAAATTTTCTTGTACGATTAGGGACAGTGGATGCCTAGAAAGATGTTTTTTTAAAATTAGTTTTAGGTTCCAGAGAGTAGATTCCTGAAAAAAATGTGTTTGTTTTATGAAAAATGTGAGTGTGTTACTGCTAAAAAGTTGATTTAAATTTCATTTTTGGATAAGGGTGATTGCAATATTTCAACAAGTCAATTGAAATTTTCTTGCACGATTAGGGACAGTGGATGCCTAGAAAGATGTTTTTTTAAAATTAGTTTTAGGTTCCAGAGAGTAGATTCCTGAAAAAAATGTGTTTGTTTTATGAAAAATGTGAGTGTGTTACTGCAAAAAAGTTGATTTAAATATCGTTTTTGGATAAGGGTGATTGCAATATTTCAACAAGTTAATTGAAATTTTCTTGCAAGATTAGGGAGAGTGGATGCCTAGAAAGATGTTTTTTACAAATTCGTTATAGGTTCCAGAGAGTGGATTCCTGAAAAAAAAAATATTTGTTTCATGAAAAATGTGAGTGTGTTACTGCAAAAAAGTTGATTTAAATTTGGTTTCAGGATAAGCGTGAATGCATCATTTCAACAAGTTAATTGAAATTTTCTTGCACGATTAGGGAGAGTGGATGCATAGAAAGATGTTTTTTTTATATTTGTTTTAGGTTCCAGAGAGTTGATTCCTGAAAAAATGTGTTTGTTTTATGAAAAATGTGAGTGTGTTACTGCTAAAAAGTTGATTTAAATTTCGTTTTTGGATAAGGGTGATTGCAATATTTCAACAAGTCAATTGAAATTTTCTTGCACGATTAGGGACAGTGGATGCCTAGAAAGATGTTTTTTTAAAATTAGTTTTAGGTTCCAGAGAGTAGATTCCTGAAAAAAATGTGTTTGTTTTATGAAAAATGTGAGTGTGTTACTTCTAAAAAGTTGATTTAAATTTCGTTTTTGGATAAGGGTGATTGCAATATTTCAACAAGTTAATTGAAATTTTCTTGCAAGATTAGGGAGAGTGGATGCCTAGAAAGATGTTTTTTACAAATTCGTTATAGGTTCCAGAGAGTTGATTCCTAAAAAAAATGTGTTTGTTTTATGAAAAATGTGAGTGTGTTACTGCTAAAAAGTTTATTTAAATGTAGCTTCAGGATAGGCATGATTGCATTATTTCAACTAGTTAATTGAAATTTTCTTGCACGATTAGGGAGAGTGGATGCATAGAAAGATGTTTTTTTTATATTTGTTTTAGGTTCCAGAGAGTTGATTCCTGAAAAAATGTGTTTGTTTTATGAAAAATGTGAGTGTGTTACTGATAAAAAGTTGATTTAAATTTCGTTTTTGGATAAGGGTGATTGCAATATTTCAACAAGTCAATTGAAAATTTCTTGCACGATTAGGGACAGTGGATGCCTAGAAAGATGTTTTTTTTTAAATTAGTTTTAGGTTTCAGAGAGTAGATTCCTGAAAAAAATGGGTTTGTTTTATGAAAAATGTGAGTGTGTTACTGCAAAAAAGTTGATTTAAATATCGTCTTTGGATAAGGGTGATTGCAATATTTCAATAAGTTAATTGAAATTTTCTTGGAAGATTAGGGAGAGTGGATCCTAGAAAGATGTTTTTTTTTAAATTAGTTTTAGGTTTCAGAGAGTAGATTCCTGAAAAAAATGTGTTTGTTTTATGAAAAATGTGAGTGTGTTACTGCTAAAAAGTTGATTTTAATTTAGTTTCAGGATAGGCGTGAATGCATCATTTCAACAAGTCAATTGAAATTTTCTTGCACGATTAGGGACAGTGGATGCCTAGAAAGATGTTTTTTTAAAATTAGTTTTAGGTTCCAGAGAGTAGATTCCTGAAAAAAATGTGTTTGTTTTATGAAAAATGTGAGGGTGTTACTGCTAAAAAGTTGATTTAAATTTCGTTTTTGAATAAGGGTGATTGCAATATTTCAACAAGTCAATTGAAATTTTCTTGCACGATTAGGGACAGTGGATGCATAGAAAGATTTCTTTTTTAAATTAGTATTAGGTTTCAGAGAGTAGATTCCTGAAAAAAATGTGTTTGTTTTATGAAAAATGTGAGGGTGTTACTGCTAAAAAGTTTATTTGAATTTAGCTTCAGGATAGGCGTGATTGCATTATTTCAACTAGTTAATTGAAATTTTCTTGCACAATTAGGGAGAGTGGATACATAGAAAGATGTTTTTTTATATTTGTTTTAGGTTCCAGAGAGTTGATTCCTGAAAAAAATGTGTTTGTTTCATGAAAAATGTGAGTGTGTTACTGCTAAAAAGTTGATTTAAATTTCGTTTTTGGATAAGGGTGATTGCAATATTTCAACAAGTCAATTGACATTTTCTTGCAAGATTAGGGACAGTGGATGGCTAGAAAGATGTTTTTTTAAATTAGTTTTAGGTTTCAGAGAGTAGATTCCTGAAAAAATGTGTTTGTTTTATGAAAAATGTGAGTGTGTTACTGCAAAAAAGTTGATTCAAATATCGTTTTTGGATAAGGGTGATTGCAATATTTCAATAAGTTAATTGAAATTTTCTTGGAAGATTAGGGAGAGTGGATGCCTAGAAAGATGTTTTTTTTAATTAGTTTTAGGTTTCAGAGAGTAGATTCCTGAAAAAAATGTGTTTGTTGTATGAAAAATGTGAGGGTGTTACTGCTAAAAAGTTGATTTAAATTTCGTTTTTGAATAAGGGTGATTGCAATATTTCAACAAGTCAATTGAAATTTTCTTGCACGATTAGGGACAATGGATGCCTAGAAAGATGTTTTTTTAAAATTAGTTTTAGGTTCCAGAGAGTAGATTCCTGAAAAAAATGTGTTTGTTTTATGAAAAATGTGAGTGTGTTACTGCTAAAAAGTTGATTTAAATTTCGTTTTTGAATAAGGGTGATTGCAATATTTCAACAAGTCAATTGAAATTTTCTTGCACGATTAGGGACAGTGGATGCCTAGAAAGATGTTTTTTTTATATTTGTTTTAGGTTCCAGAGAGTTGATTCCTGAAAAAAATGTGTTTGTTTTATGAAAAATATGAGTGTGTTACTGCTAAAAAGTTTATTTAAATGTAGCTTCAGGATAGGCATGATTGCATTATTTCAACTAGTCAATTGAAATTTTCTTGCACGATTAGGGACAGTGGATGCCTAGAAAGATGTGTTTTTAAAATTAGTTTTAGGTTCCAGAGAGTAGATTCCTGAAAAAAATGTGTTTGTTTTATGAAAAATGTGAGTGTGTTACTGCAAAAAAGTTGATTTAAATATCGTTTTTGGATGAGGGTGATTGCAATATTTCAACAAGTTAATTGAAATTTTCTTGCAAGATTAGGGAGAGTGGATGCCTAGAAAGATGTTTTTTACAAATTCGTTATAGGTTCCAGAGAGTGGATTCCTGAAAAAAAAATTATTTGTTTCATGAAAAATGTGAGTGTGTTACTGCAAAAAAGTTGATTTAAATTTGGTTTCAGGATAAGCGTGAATGCATCATTTCAACAAGTTAATTGAAATTTTCTTGCACGATTAGGGAGAGTGGATGCATAGAAAGATGTTTTTTTATATTTGTTTTAGGTTCCAGAGAGTTGATTCCTGAAAAAATGTGTTTGTTTTATGAAAAATGTGAGTGTGTTACTGCTAAAAAGTTGATTTAAATTTCGTTTTTGGATAAGGGTGATTGCAATATTTCAACAAGTCAATTGAAATTTTCTTGCACGATTAGGGACAGTGGATGCCTAGAAAGATGTTTTTTTAAAATTAGTTTTAGGTTCCAGAGAGTAGATTCCTGAAAAAATGTGTTTGTTTTATGAAAAATGTGAGTGTGTTACTGCTAAAAAGTTGATTTAAATTTCGTTTTTGGGTAAGGGTGATTGCAATACTTCAACAAGTCAATTGAAATTTTCTTGCACGATTAGGGACAGTGGATGCCTAGAAAGATGTTTTTTTTTTATTATTTTTAGGTTCCAGAGAGTAGATTCCTGAAAAAAATGTGTTTGTTTTATGAAAAATGTGAGTGTGTTACTGCTAAAAAGTTGATTTAAATTTTGTTTTTGGATAAGGGTGATTGCAATACTTCAACAAGTCAATTGAAATTTTCTTGCACGATTAGGGACAGTGGATGCATAGAAAGATTTCTTTTTTAAATTAGTATTAGGTTTCAGAGAGTAGATTCCTGAAAAAAATGTGTTTGTTTTATGAAAAATGTGAGGGTGTTACTGCTAAAAAGTTGATTTAAATTTCGTTTTTGAATAAGGGTGATTGCAATATTTCAACAAGTCAATTGAAATGTTCTTGTACGATTAGGGACAGTGGATGCCTAGAAAGATGTTTTTTTAAAATTAGTTTTAGGTTCCAGAGAGTAGATTCCTGAAAAAAATGTGTTTGTTTTATGAAAAATGTGAGTGTGTTACTGCAAAAAAGTTGATTTAAATATCGTTTTTGGATAAGGGTGATTGCAATATTTCAATAAGTTAATTGAAATTTTCTTGCACGATTAGGGACAGTGGATGCCTAGAAAGATGTTTTTTTTAAATTAGTTTTAGGTTCCAGAGAGTAGATTCCTGAAAAAAATGTGTTTGTTTTATGAAAAATGTGAGTGTGTTACTGCTAAAAAGTTGATTTAAATTTCGTTTTTGAATAAGGGTGATTGCAATATTTCAACAAGTCAATTGAAATTTTCTTGCACGATTAGGGACAGTGGATGCCTAGAAAGATGTTTTTTTTAAATTAGTTTTAGGTTCCAGAGAGTAGATTCCTGAAAAAAATGTGTTTGTTTTATGAAAAATGTGAGTGTGTTACTGCGAAAATGTTGATTTAAATTTCGTTTTTGGATAAGGGTGATTGCAATATTTCAACAAGTCAATTGAAATTTTCTTGCACGATTAGGGACAGTGGATGCCTAGAAAGATGTTTTTTTTAAATTAGTTTTAGGTTCCAGAGAGTAGATTCCTGAAAAAAATGTGTTTGTTTTATGAAAAATGTGAGTGTGTTACTGCAAAAAAGTTGATTTAAATATCGTTTTTGGATAAAGGTGATTGCAATATTTCAACAAGTTAATTGAAATTTTCTTGCAAGATTAGGGAGAGTGGATGCCTAGAAAGATGTTTTTTACAAATTCGTTATAGGTTCCAGAGAGTGGATTCCTGAAAAAAAAATTATTTGTTTCATGAAAAATGTGAGTGTGTTACTGCAAAAAAGTTGATTTAAATTTAGTTTCAGGATAAGCATGAATGCATCATTTCAACAAGTTAATTGAAATTTTCTTGCACGATTAGGGAGAGTGGATGCATAGAAAGATGTTTTTTTTATATTTGTTTTAGGTTCCAGAGAGTTGATTCCTGAAAAAAATGTGTTTGTTTCATGAAAAATGTGAGTGTGTTACTGCTAAAAAGTTTATTTAAATTTAGCTTCAGGATAGGCATGATTGCATTATTTCAACTAGTTAATTGAAATTTTCTTGCACGATTAGGGAGAGTGGATGCATAGAAAGATGTTTTTTTATATTTGTTTTAGGTTCCAGAGAGTTGATTCCTGAAAAAATGTGTTTGTTTTATGAAAAATGTGAGTGTGTTACTGCTAAAAAGTTGATTTAAATTTCGTTTTTGGATAAGGGTGATTGCAATATTTCAACAAGTCAATTGAAATTTTCTTGCACGATTAGGGACAGTGGATGCCTAGAAAGATGTTTTTTTAAAATTAGTTTTAGGTTCCAGAGAGTAGATTCCTGAAAAAATTTGTTTGTTTTATGAAAAATGTGAGTGTGTTACTGCTAAAAAGTTGATTTAAATTTCGTTTTTGGATAAGGGTGATTGCAATACTTCAACAAGTCAATTGAAATTTTCTTGCACGATTAGGGACAGTGGATGCCTAGAAAGATTTTTTTTAAATTAGTTTTAGGTTCCAGAGAGTAGATTCCTGAAAAAAATGTGTTTGTTTTATGAAAAATGTGAGGGTGTTACTGCTAAAAAGTTGATTTAAATTTCGTTTTTGAATAAGGGTGATTGCAATATTTCAACAAGTCAATTGAAATTTTCTTGCACGATTAGGGACAGTGGATGCCTAGAAAGATGTTTTTTTAAAATTAGTTTTAGGTTCCAGAGAGTAGATTCCTGAAAAAAATGTGTTTGTTTTATGAAAAATGTGAGTGTGTTACTGCTAAAAAGTTGATTTAAATTTCATTTTTGGATAAGGGTGATTGCAATATTTCAACAAGTCAATTGAAATTTTCTTGCACGATTAGGGACAGTGGATGCCTAGAAAGATGTTTTTTTTAAATTAGTTTTAGGTTCCAGAGAGTAGATTCCTGAAAAAAATGTGTTTGTTTTATGAAAAATGTGAGTGTGTTACTGCAAAAAAGTTGATTTAAATATCGTTTTTGGATAAGGGTGATTGCAATATTTCAACAAGTTAATTGAAATTTTCTTGCAAGATTAGGGAGAGTGGATGCCTAGAAAGATGTTTTTTACAAATTCGTTATAGGTTCCAGAGAGTGGATTCCTGAAAAAAAAATTATTTGTTTCATGAAAAATGTGAGTGTGTTACTGCAAAAAAGTTGATTTAAATTTGGTTTCAGAATTAGCGTGAATGCATTATTTCAACAAGTTAATTGAAATTTTCTTGCACGATTAGGGAGAGTGGAAGCATGGAAAGATGTTTTTTTTATATTTGTTTTAGGTTCCAGAGAGTTGATTCCTGAAAAAAATGTGTTTGTTTTATGAAAAATATGAGTGTGTTACTGCTAAAAAGTTTATTTAAATGTAGCTTCAGGATAGGCATGATTGCATTATTTCAACTAGTTAATTGAAATTTTCTTGGAAGATTAGGGACAGTGGATGCCTAGAAAGATATTTTTTTTAAATTAGTTTTAGGTTTCAGAGAGTAGATTCCTGAAAAAAATGTGTTTGTTTTATGAAAAATGTGAGTGTGTTACTGCTAAAAAGTTGATTTAAATTTCGTTTTTGGATAAGGGTGATTGCAATATTTCAACAAGTCAATTGAAATTTTCTTGCACGATTAGGGACAGTGGATGCCTAGAAAGATGTGTTTTTAAAATTAGTTTTAGGTTCCAGAGAGTAGATTCCTGAAAAAAATGTGTTTGTTTTATGAAAAATGTGAGTGTGTTACTGCTAAAAAGTTGATTTAAATTTCGTTTTTGGATAAGGGTGATTGCAATACTTCAACAAGTTAATTGAAATTTTCTTGCAAGATTAGGGAGAGTGGATGCCTAGAAAGATGTTTTTTACAAATTCGTTATAGGTTCCAGAGAGTGGATTCCTGAAAAAAAAATTATTTGTTTCATGAAAAATGTGAGTGTGTTACTGCAAAAAAGTTGATTTAAATTTAGTTTCAGGATAAGCGTGAATGCATCATTTCAACAAGTTAATTGAAATTTTCTTGCACGATTAGGGAGAGTGGATGCATAGAAAGATGTTTTTTTTATATTTGTTTTAGGTTCCAGAGAGTTGATTCCTGAAAAAATGTGTTTGTTTTATGAAAAATGTGAGTGTGTTACTGCTAAAAAGTTGATTTAAATTTCGTTTTTGGATAAGGTTGATTGCAATATTTCAACAAGTCAATTGAAATTTTCTTGCACGATTAGGGACAGTGGATGCCTAGAAAGATGTTTTTTTAAAATTAGTTTTAGATTCCAGAGAGTAGATTCCTGAAAAAAATGTGTTTGTTTTATGAAAAATGTGAGTGTGTTACTGCTAAAAAGTTGATTTAAATTTCGTTTTTGGGTAAGGGTGATTGCAATACTTCAACAAGTCAATTTAAATTTTCTTGCACAATTAGGGACAGTGGATGCCTAGAAAGATGTTTTTTTAAATTAGTTTTAGGTTCCAGAGAGTAGATTCCTGAAAAAAATGTGTTTGTTTTATGAAAAATTTGAGTGTGTTACTGCTAAAAAGTTGATTTAAATTTCGTTTTTGGATAAGGGTGATTGCAATACTTCAACAAGTCAATTGAAATTTTCTTGCACGATTAGGGACAGTGGATGCATAGAACGATTTCTTTTTTAAATTAGTATTAGGTTTCAGAGAGTAGATTCCTGAAAAAAATGTGTTTGTTTTATGAAAAATGTGAGGGTGTTACTGCTAAAAAGTTGATTTAAATTTCGTTTTTGAATAAGGGTGATTGCAATATTTCAACTAGTCAATTGAAATTTTCTTGTACGATTAGGGACAGTGGATGCCTAGTAAGATGTTTTTTTAAAATTAGTTTTAGGTTCCAGAGAGTAGATTCCTGAAAAAAATGTGTTTGTTTTATGAAAAATGTGAGTGTGTTACTGCTAAAAAGTTGATTTAAATTTCATTTTTGGATAAGGGTGATTGCAATATTTCAACAAGTCAATTGAAATTTTCTTGCACGATCAGGGACAGTGGATGCCTAGAAAGATGTTTTTTTTAAATTAGTTTTAGGTTCCAGAGAGTAGATTCCTGAAAAAAATGTGTTTGTTTTATGAAAAATGTGAGTGTGTTACTGCAAAAAAGTTGATTTAAATATCGTTTTTGGATAAGGGTGATTGCAATATTTCAACAAGTTAATTGAAATTTTCTTGCAAGATTAGGGAGAGTGGATGCCTAGAAAGATGTTTTTTACAAATTCGTTATAGGTTCCAGAGAGTTGATTCCTAAAAAAAATGTGTTTGTTTTATGAAAAATGTGAGTGTGTTACTGCTAAAAAGTTTATTTAAATGTAGCTTCAGGATAGGCATGATTGCATTATTTCAACTAGTTAATTGAAATTTTCTTGCACGATTAGGGAGAGTGGATGCATAGAAAGATGTTTTTTTTATATTTGTTTTAGGTTCCAGAGAGTTCATTCCTGAAAAAATGTGTTTGTTTTATGAAAAATGTGAGTGTGTTACTGATAAAAAGTTGATTTAAATTTCGTTTTTGGATATGGGTGATTGCAATATTTCAACAAGTCAATTGAAATTTTCTTGCACGATTAGGGACAGTGGATGCCTAGAAAGATGTTTTTTTTTTAATTAGTTTTAGGTTTCAGAGAGTAGATTCCTGAAAAAAATGGGTTTGTTTTATGAAAAATGTGAGTGTGTTACTGCAAAAAAGTTGATTTAAATATCGTCTTTGGATAAGGGTGATTGCAATATTTCAATAAGTTAATTGAAATTTTCTTGGAAGATTAGGGAGAGTGGATCCTAGAAAGATGTTTTTTTTAAAATTAGTTTTAGGTTTCAGAGAGTAGATTCCTGAAAAAAATGTGTTTGTTTTATGAAAAATGTGAGTGTGTTACTGCTAAAAAGTTGATTTTAATTTAGTTTCAGGATAGGCGTGAATGCATCATTTCAACAAGTCAATTGAAATTTTCTTGCACGATTAGAGACAGTGGATGCCTAGAAAGATGTTTTTTTAAAATTAGTTTTAGGTTCCAGAGAGTAGATTCCTGAAAAAAATGTGTTTGTTTTATGAAAAATGTGAGGGTGTTACTGCTAAAAAGTTGATTTAAATTTCGTTTTTGAATAAGGGTGATTGCAATATTTCAACAAGTCAATTGAAATTTTCTTGCACGATTAGGGACATTGGATGCATAGAAAGATTTCTTTTTTAAATTAGTATTAGGTTTCAGAGAGTAGATTCCTGAAAAAAATGTGTTTGTTTTATGAAAAATGTGAGGGTGTTACTGCTAAAAAGTTTATTTAAATTTAGCTTCAGGATAGGCGTGATTGCATTATTTCAACTAGTTAATTGAAATTTTCTTGCACAATTAGGGAGAGTGGATACATAGAAAGATGTTTTTTTATATTTGTTTTAGGTTCCAGAGAGTTGATTCCTGAAAAAAATGTGTTTGTTTCATGAAAAATGTGAGTGTGTTACTGCTAAAAAGTTGATTTAAATTTCGTTTTTGGATAAGGGTGATTGCAATATTTCAACAAGTCAATTGACATTTTCTTGCAAGATTAGGGACAGTGGATGCCTAGAAAGATGTTTTTTTAAATTAGTTTTAGGTTTCAGAGAGTAGATTCCTGAAAAAATGTGTTTGTTTTATGAAAAATGTGAGTGTGTTACTGCAAAAAAGTTGATTCAAATATCGTTTTTGGATAAGGGTGATTGCAATATTTCAATAAGTTAATTGAAATTTTCTTGGAAGATTAGGGAGAGTGGATGCCTAGAAAGATGTTTTTTTTAATTAGTTTTAGGTTTCAGAGAGTAGATTCCTGAAAAAAATGTGTTTGTTGTATGAAAAATGTGAGGGTGTTACTGCTAAAAAGTTGATTTAAATTTCGTTTTTGAATAAGGGTGATTGCAATATTTCAACAAGTCAATTGAAATTTTCTTGCACGATTAGGGACAATGGATGCCTAGAAAGATGTTTTTTTTAAATTAGTTTTAGGTTCCAGAGAGTAGATTCCTGAAAAAAATGTGTTTGTTTTATGAAAAATGTGAGTGTGTTACTGCTAAAATGTTGATTTAAATTTTGTTTTTGGATAAGGGTGATTGCAATATTTCAACAAGTCAATTGAAATTTTCTTGCACGATTAGGGACAGTGGATGCCTAGAAAGATGTTTTTTTAAAATTAGTTTTAGGTTCCAGAGAGTAGATTCCTGAAAAAAATGTGTTTGTTTTATGAAAAATGTGAGTGTGTTACTGCTAAAATGTTGATTTAAATTTCGTTTTTGGATAAGGGTGATTGCAATATTTCAACAAGTCAATTGAAATTTTCTTGCACGATTAGGGACAGTGGATGCCTAGAAAGATGTTTTTTTAAAATTAGTTTTAGGTTCCAGAGAGTAGATTCCTGAAAAAAATGTGTTTGTTTTATGAAAAATGTGAGTGTGTTACTGCAAAAAAGTTGATTTAAATATCGTTTTTGGATAAAGGTGATTGCAATATTTCAACAAGTTAATTGAAATTTTCTTGCAAGATTAGGGAGAGTGGATGCCTAGAAAGATGTTTTTTACAAATTCGTTATAGGTTCCAGAGAGTGGATTACTGAAAAAATAATTATTTGTTTCATGAAAAATGTGAGTGTGTTACTGCAAAAAAGTTGATTTAAATTTAGTTTCAGGATAAGCATGAATGCATCATTTCAACAAGTTAATTGAAATTTTCTTGCACGATTAGGGAGAGTGGATGCATAGAAAGATGTTTTTTTTAAATTAGTTTTAGGTTCCAGAGAGTAGATTCCTGAAAAAAATGTGTTTGTTTTATGAAAAATGTGAGTGTGTTACTGCAAAAAAGTTGATTTAAATATCGTTTTTGGATAAGGGTGATTGCAATATTTCAACAAGTTAATTGAAATTTTCTTGCAAGATTAGGGAGAGTGGATGCCTAGAAAGATGTTTTTTACAAATTCGTTATAGGTTCCAGAGAGTGGATTCCTGAAAAGAAAATTATTTGTTTCATGAAAAATGTGAGTGTGTTACTGCAAAAAAGTTGATTTAAATTTGGTTTCAGAATAAGCGTGAATGCATTATTTCAACAAGTTAATTGAAATTTTCTTGCACGATTAGGGAGAGTGGAAGCATGGAAAGATGTTTTTTTTATATTTGTTTTAGGTTCCAGAGAGTTGATTCCTGAAAAAAATGTGTTTGTTTTATGAAAAATATGAGTGTGTTACTGCTAAAAAGTTTATTTAAATGTAGCTTCAGGATAGGCATGATTGCATTATTTCAACTAGTTAATTGAAATTTTCTTGCACGATTAGGGACAGTGGATGCCTAGAAAGATGTTTTTTTAAATTAGTTTTAGGTTCCAGAGAGTAGATTCCTGAAAAAAATGTGTTTGTTTTATGAAAAATGTGAGGGTGTTACTGCTAAAAAGTTGATTTAAATTTCGTTTTTGAATAAGGGTGATTGCAATATTTCAACAAGTCAATTGAAATTTTCTTGCACGATTAGGGACAGTGGATGCCTAGAAAGATGTTTTTTTAAAATTAGTTTTAGGTTCCAGATAGTAGATTCCTGAAAAAAATGTGTTTGTTTTATGAAAAATGTGAGTGTGTTACTGCTAAAATGTTGATTTAAATTTCGTTTTTGGATAAAGGTGATTGCAATATTTCAACAAGTTAATTGAAATTTTCTTGCAAGATTAGGGAGAGTGGATGCCTAGAAAGATGTTTTTTACAAATTCGTTATAGGTTCCAGAGAGTGGATTACTGAAAAAATAATTATTTGTTTCATGAAAAATGTGAGTGTGTTACTGCAAAAAAGTTGATTTAAATTTAGTTTCAGGATAAGCATGAATGCATCATTTCAACAAGTTAATTGAAATTTTCTTGCACGATTAGGGAGAGTGGATGCATAGAAAGATGTTTTTTTTAAATTAGTTTTAGGTTCCAGAGAGTAGATTCCTGAAAAAAATGTGTTTGTTTTATGAAAAATGTGAGTGTGTTACTGCAAAAAAGTTGATTTAAATATCGTTTTTGGATAAGGGTGATTGCAATATTTCAACAAGTTAATTGAAATTTTCTTGCAAGATTAGGGAGAGTGGATGCCTAGAAAGATGTTTTTTACAAATTCGTTATAGGTTCCAGAGAGTGGATTCCTGAAAAGAAAATTATTTGTTTCATGAAAAATGTGAGTGTGTTACTGCAAAAAAGTTGATTTAAATTTGGTTTCAGAATAAGCGTGAATGCATTATTTCAACAAGTTAATTGAAATTTTCTTGCACGATTAGGGAGAGTGGAAGCATGGAAAGATGTTTTTTTTATATTTGTTTTAGGTTCCAGAGAGTTGATTCCTGAAAAAAATGTGTTTGTTTTATGAAAAATATGAGTGTGTTACTGCTAAAAAGTTTATTTAAATGTAGCTTCAGGATAGGCATGATTGCATTATTTCAACTAGTTAATTGAAATTTTCTTGCACGATTAGGGACAGTGGATGCCTAGAAAGATGTTTTTTTAAATTAGTTTTAGGTTCCAGAGAGTAGATTCCTGAAAAAAATGTGTTTGTTTTATGAAAAATGTGAGGGTGTTACTGCTAAAAAGTTGATTTAAATTTCGTTTTTGAATAAGGGTGATTGCAATATTTCAACAAGTCAATTGAAATTTTCTTGCACGATTAGGGACAGTGGATGCCTAGAAAGATGTTTTTTTAAAATTAGTTTTAGGTTCCAGATAGTAGATTCCTGAAAAAAATGTGTTTGTTTTATGAAAAATGTGAGTGTGTTACTGCTAAAATGTTGATTTAAATTTCGTTTTTGGATAAGGGTGATTGCAATATTTCAACAAGTCAATTGAAATTTTCTTGCACGATTAGGGACAGTGGATGCCTAGAAAGATGTTTTTTTAAAATTAGTTTTAGGTTCCAGAGAGTAGATTCCTGAAAAAATGTGTTTGTTTTATGAAAAATGTGAGTGTGTTACTGCAAAAAAGTTGATTTAAATATCGTTTTTGGATAAAGGTGATTGCAATATTTCAACAAGTTAATTGAAATTTTCTTGCAAGATTAGGGAGAGTGGATGCCTAGAAAGATGTTTTTTACAAATTCGTTATAGGTTCCAGGGAGTGGATTCCTGAAAAAAAATTATTTGTTTCATGAAAAATGTGAGTGTGTTACTGCAAAAAAGTTGATTTAAATTTAGTTTCAGGATAAGCATGAATGCATCATTTCAACAAGTTAATTGAAATTTTCTTGCACGATTAGGGAGAGTGGATGCATAGAAAGATGTTTTTTTTATATTTGTTTTAGGTTCCAGAGAGTTGATTCCTGAAAAAATGTGTTTGTTTTATGAAAAATGTGAGTGTGTTACTGCTAAAAAGTTGATTTAAATTTCGTTTTTGGATAAGGGTGATTGCAATATTTCAACAAGTCAATTGAAATTTTCTTGCACGATTAGGGACAGTGGATGCCTAGAAAGATGTTTTTTTAAAATTAGTTTTAGGTTCCAGAGAGTAGATTCCTGAAAAAAATGTGTTTGTTTTATGAAAAATGTGAGTGTGTTACTGCTAAAAAGTTGATTTAAATTTCGTTTTTGGATAAGGGTGATTGCAATACTTCAACAAGTCAATTGAAATTTTCTTGCACGATTAGGGACAGTGGATGCCTAGAAAGATTTTTTTTTAAATTAGTTTTAGGTTCCAGAGAGTAGATTCCTGAAAAAAATGTGTTTGTTTTATGAAAAATGTGAGGGTGTTACTGCTAAAAAGTTGATTTAAATTTCGTTTTTGAATAAGGGTGATTGCAATATTTCAACAAGTCAATTGAAATTTTCTTGTACGATTAGGGACAGTGAATGCCTAGAAAGATGTTTTTTTAAAATTAGTTTTAGGTTCCAGAGAGTAGATTCCTGAAAAAAATGTGTTTGTTTTATGAAAAATGTGAGTGTGTTACTGCAAAAAAGTTGATTTAAATATCGTTTTTGGATAAGGGTGATTGCAATATTTCAACAAGTTAATTGAAATTTTCTTGCAAGATTAGGGAGAGTGGATGCCTAGAAAGATGTTTTTTACAAATTCGTTATAGGTTCCAGAGAGTGGATTCCTGAAAAAAAAATTATTTGTTTCATGAAAAATGTGAGTGTGTTACTGCAAAAAAGTTGATTTAAATTTGGTTTCAGAATAAGCGTGAATGCATTATTTCAACAAGTTAATTGAAATTTTCTTGCACGATTAGGGAGAGTGGAAGCATGGAAAGATGTTTTTTTTATATTTGTTTTAGGTTCCAGAGAGTTGATTCCTGAAAAAAATGTGTTTGTTTTATGAAAAATATGAGTGTGTTACTGCTAAAAAGTTTATTTAAATGTAGCTTCAGGATAGGCATGATTGCATTATTTCAACTAGTTAATTGAAATTTTCTTGGAAGATTAGGGACAGTGGATGCCTAGAAAGATATTTTTTTTAAATTAGTTTTAGGTTTCAGAGAGTAGATTCCTGAAAAAAATGTGTTTGTTTTATGAAAAATGTGAGTGTGTTACTGCTAAAAAGTTGATTTAAATTTCGTTTTTGGATAAGGGTGATTGCAATATTTCAACAAGTCAATTGAAATTTTCTTGCACGATTAGGGACAGTGGATGCCTAGAAAGATGTGTTTTTAAAATTAGTTTTAGGTTCCAGAGAGTAGATTCCTGAAAAAAATGTGTTTGTTTTATGAAAAATGTGAGTGTGTTACTGCTAAAAAGTTGATTTAAATTTCGTTTTTGGATAAGGGTGATTGCAATACTTCAACAAGTTAATTGAAATTTTCTTGCAAGATTAGGGAGAGTGGATGCCTAGAAAGATGTTTTTTACAAATTCGTTATAGGTTCCAGAGAGTGGATTCCTGAAAAAAAAATTATTTGTTTCATGAAAAATGTGAGTGTGTTACTGCAAAAAAGTTGATTTAAATTTAGTTTCAGGATAAGCGTGAATGCATCATTTCAACAAGTTAATTGAAATTTTCTTGCACGATTAGGGAGAGTGGATGCATAGAAAGATGTTTTTTTTATATTTGTTTTAGGTTCCAGAGAGTTGATTCCTGAAAAAATGTGTTTGTTTTATGAAAAATGTGAGTGTGTTACTGCTAAAAAGTTGATTTAAATTTCGTTTTTGGATAAGGTTGATTGCAATATTTCAACAAGTCAATTGAAATTTTCTTGCACGATTAGGGACAGTGGATGCCTAGAAAGATGTTTTTTTAAAATTAGTTTTAGGTTCCAGAGAGTAGATTCCTGAAAAAAATGTGTTTGTTTTATGAAAAATGTGAGTGTGTTACTGCTAAAAAGTTGATTTAAATTTCGTTTTTGGGTAAGGGTGATTGCAATACTTCAACAAGTCAATTTAAATTTTCTTGCACGATTAGGGACAGTGGATGCCTAGAAAGATGTTTTTTTAAATTAGTTTTAGGTTCCAGAGAGTAGATTCCTGAAAAAAATGTGTTTGTTTTATGAAAAATTTGAGTGTGTTACTGCTAAAAAGTTGATTTAAATTTCGTTTTTGGATAAGGGTGATTGCAATACTTCAACAAGTCAATTGAAATTTTCTTGCACGATTAGGGACAGTGGATGCATAGAACGATTTCTTTTTTAAATTAGTATTAGGTTTCAGAGAGTAGATTCCTGAAAAAAATGTGTTTGTTTTATGAAAAATGTGAGGGTGTTACTGCTAAAAAGTTGATTTAAATTTCGTTTTTGAATAAGGGTGATTGCAATATTTCAACTAGTCAATTGAAATTTTCTTGTACGATTAGGGACAGTGGATGCCTAGTAAGATATTTTTTTAAAATTAGTTTTAGGTTCCAGAGAGTAGATTCCTGAAAAAAATGTGTTTGTTTTATGAAAAATGTGAGTGTGTTACTGCTAAAAAGTTGATTTAAATTTCATTTTTGGATAAGGGTGATTGCAATATTTCAACAAGTCAATTGAAATTTTCTTGCACGATCAGGGACAGTGGATGCCTAGAAAGATGTTTTTTTTAAATTAGTTTTAGGTTCCAGAGAGTAGATTCCTGAAAAAAATGTGTTTGTTTTATGAAAAATGTGAGTGTGTTACTGCAAAAAAGTTGATTTAAATATCGTTTTTGGATAAGGGTGATTGCAATATTTCAACAAGTTAATTGAAATTTTCTTGCAAGATTAGGGAGAGTGGATGCCTAGAAAGATGTTTTTTACAAATTCGTTATAGGTTCCAGAGAGTTGATTCCTAAAAAAAATGTGTTTGTTTTATGAAAAATGTGAGTGTGTTACTGCTAAAAAGTTTATTTAAATGTAGCTTCAGGATAGGCATGATTGCATTATTTCAACTAGTTAATTGAAATTTTCTTGCACGATTAGGGAGAGTGGATGCATAGAAAGATGTTTTTTTTATATTTGTTTTAGGTTCCAGAGAGTTCATTCCTGAAAAAATGTGTTTGTTTTATGAAAAATGTGAGTGTGTTACTGATAAAAAGTTGATTTAAATTTCGTTTTTGGATATGGGTGATTGCAATATTTCAACAAGTCAATTGAAATTTTCTTGCACGATTAGGGACAGTGGATGCCTAGAAAGATGTTTTTTTTTTAATTAGTTTTAGGTTTCAGAGAGTAGATTCCTGAAAAAAATGGGTTTGTTTTATGAAAAATGTGAGTGTGTTACTGCAAAAAAGTTGATTTAAATATCGTCTTTGGATAAGGGTGATTGCAATATTTCAATAAGTTAATTGAAATTTTCTTGGAAGATTAGGGAGAGTGGATCCTAGAAAGATGTTTTTTTTAAAATTAGTTTTAGGTTTCAGAGAGTAGATTCCTGAAAAAAATGTGTTTGTTTTATGAAAAATGTGAGTGTGTTACTGCTAAAAAGTTGATTTTAATTTAGTTTCAGGATAGGCGTGAATGCATCATTTCAACAAGTCAATTGAAATTTTCTTGCACGATTAGAGACAGTGGATGCCTAGAAAGATGTTTTTTTAAAATTAGTTTTAGGTTCCAGAGAGTAGATTCCTGAAAAAAATGTGTTTGTTTTATGAAAAATGTGAGGGTGTTACTGCTAAAAAGTTGATTTAAATTTCGTTTTTGAATAAGGGTGATTGCAATATTTCAACAAGTCAATTGAAATTTTCTTGCACGATTAGGGACATTGGATGCATAGAAAGATTTCTTTTTTAAATTAGTATTAGGTTTCAGAGAGTAGATTCCTGAAAAAAATGTGTTTGTTTTATGAAAAATGTGAGGGTGTTACTGCTAAAAAGTTTATTTAAATTTAGCTTCAGGATAGGCGTGATTGCATTATTTCAACTAGTTAATTGAAATTTTCTTGCACAATTAGGGAGAGTGGATACATAGAAAGATGTTTTTTTATATTTGTTTTAGGTTCCAGAGAGTTGATTCCTGAAAAAAATGTGTTTGTTTCATGAAAAATGTGAGTGTGTTACTGCTAAAAAGTTGATTTAAATTTCGTTTTTGGATAAGGGTGATTGCAATATTTCAACAAGTCAATTGACATTTTCTTGCAAGATTAGGGACAGTGGATGCCTAGAAAGATGTTTTTTTAAATTAGTTTTAGGTTTCAGAGAGTAGATTCCTGAAAAAATGTGTTTGTTTTATGAAAAATGTGAGTGTGTTACTGCAAAAAAGTTGATTCAAATATCGTTTTTGGATAAGGGTGATTGCAATATTTCAATAAGTTAATTGAAATTTTCTTGGAAGATTAGGGAGAGTGGATGCCTAGAAAGATGTTTTTTTAATTAGTTTTAGGTTTCAGAGAGTAGATTCCTGAAAAAAATGTGTTTGTTGTATGAAAAATGTGAGGGTGTTACTGCTAAAAAGTTGATTTAAATTTCGTTTTTGAATAAGGGTGATTGCAATATTTCAACAAGTCAATTGAAATTTTCTTGCACGATTAGGGACAATGGATGCCTAGAAAGATGTTTTTTTTAAATTAGTTTTAGGTTCCAGAGAGTAGATTCCTGAAAAAAATGTGTTTGTTTTATGAAAAATGTGAGTGTGTTACTGCTAAAATGTTGATTTAAATTTCGTTTTTGGATAAGGGTGATTGCAATATTTCAACAAGTCAATTGAAATTTTCTTGCACGATTAGGGACAGTGGATGCCTAGAAAGATGTTTTTTTAAAATTAGTTTTAGGTTCCAGAGAGTAGATTCCTGAAAAAAATGTGTTTGTTTTATGAAAAATGTGAGTGTGTTACTGCTAAAATGTTGATTTAAATTTTGTTTTTGGATAAGGGTGATTGCAATATTTCAACAAGTCAATTGAAATTTTCTTGCACGATTAGGGACAGTGGATGCCTAGAAAGATGTTTTTTTAAAATTAGTTTTAGGTTCCAGAGAGTAGATTCCTGAAAAAAATGTGTTTGTTTTATGAAAAATGTGAGTGTGTTACTGCAAAAAAGTTGATTTAAATATCGTTTTTGGATAAAGGTGATTGCAATATTTCAACAAGTTAATTGAAATTTTCTTGCAAGATTAGGGAGAGTGGATGCCTAGAAAGATGTTTTTTACAAATTCGTTATAGGTTCCAGAGAGTGGATTACTGAAAAAATAATTATTTGTTTCATGAAAAATGTGAGTGTGTTACTGCAAAAAAGTTGATTTAAATTTAGTTTCAGGATAAGCATGAATGCATCATTTCAACAAGTTAATTGAAATTTTCTTGCACGATTAGGGAGAGTGGATGCATAGAAAGATGTTTTTTTTAAATTAGTTTTAGGTTCCAGAGAGTAGATTCCTGAAAAAAATGTGTTTGTTTTATGAAAAATGTGAGTGTGTTACTGCAAAAAAGTTGATTTAAATATCGTTTTTGGATAAGGGTGATTGCAATATTTCAACAAGTTAATTGAAATTTTCTTGCAAGATTAGGGAGAGTGGATGCCTAGAAAGATGTTTTTTACAAATTCGTTATAGGTTCCAGAGAGTGGATTCCTGAAAAAAAAATTATTTGTTTCATGAAAAATGTGAGTGTGTTACTGCAAAAAAGTTGATTTAAATTTGGTTTCAGAATAAGCGTGAATGCATTATTTCAACAAGTTAATTGAAATTTTCTTGCACGATTAGGGAGAGTGGAAGCATGGAAAGATGTTTTTTTTATATTTGTTTTAGGTTCCAGAGAGTTGATTCCTGAAAAAAATGTGTTTGTTTTATGAAAAATATGAGTGTGTTACTGCTAAAAAGTTTATTTAAATGTAGCTTCAGGATAGGCATGATTGCATTATTTCAACTAGTTAATTGAAATTTTCTTGCACGATTAGGGACAGTGGATGCCTAGAAAGATGTTTTTTTAAATTAGTTTTAGGTTCCAGAGAGTAGATTCCTGAAAAAAATGTGTTTGTTTTATGAAAAATGTGAGGGTGTTACTGCTAAAAAGTTGATTTAAATTTCGTTTTTGAATAAGGGTGATTGCAATATTTCAACAAGTCAATTGAAATTTTCTTGCACGATTAGGGACAGTGGATGCCTAGAAAGATGTTTTTTTAAAATTAGTTTTAGGTTCCAGAGAGTAGATTCCTGAAAAAAATGTGTTTGTTTTATGAAAAATGTGAGTGTGTTACTGCTAAAATGTTGATTTAAATTTCGTTTTTGGATAAGGGTGATTGCAATATTTCAACAAGTCAATTGAAATTTTCTTGCACGATTAGGGACAGTGGATGCCTAGAAAGATGTTTTTTTAAAATTAGTTTTAGGTTCCAGAGAGTAGATTCCTGAAAAAAATGTGTTTGTTTTATGAAAAATGTGAGTGTGTTACTGCTAAAAAGTTGATTTAAATTTCGTTTTTGGATAAGGGTGATTGCAATATTTCAACAAGTTAATTGAAATTTAATTTTCTTGCAAGATTAGGGAGAGTGGATGCCTAGAAAGATGTTTTTTACAAATTCGTTATAGGTTCCAGAGAGTTGATTCCTAAAAAAAATGTGTTTGTTTTATGAAAAATGTGAGTGTGTTACTGCTAAAAAGTTTATTTAAATGTAGCTTCAGGATAGGCATGATTGCATTATTTCAACTAGTTAATTGAAATTTTCTTGCACGATTAGGGAGAGTGGATGCATAGAAAGATGTTTTTTTTATATTTGTTTTAGGTTCCAGAGAGTTGATTCCTGAAAAAATGTGTTTGTTTTATGAAAAATGTGAGTGTGTTACTGATAAAAAGTTGATTTAAATTTCGTTTTTGGATAAGGGTGATTGCAATATTTCAACAAGTCAATTGAAATTTTCTTGCACGATTAGGGACAGTGGATGCCTAGAAAGATGTTTTTTTTTAAATTAGTTTTAGGTTTCAGAGAGTAGATTCCTGAAAAAAATGGGTTTGTTTTATGAAAAATGTGAGTGTGTTACTGCAAAAAAGTTGATTTAAATATCGTCTTTGGATAAGGGTGATTGCAATATTTCAATAAGTTAATTGAAATTTTCTTGGAAGATTAGGGAGAGTGGATCCTAGAAAGATGTTTTTTTTTAAATTAGTTTTAGGTTTCAGAGAGTAGATTCCTGAAAAAAATGTGTTTGTTTTATGAAAAATGTGAGTGTGTTACTGCTAAAAAGTTGATTTTAATTTAGTTTCAGGATAGGCGTGAATGCATCATTTCAACAAGTCAATTGAAATTTTCTTGCACGATTAGGGACAGTGGATGCCTAGAAAGATGTTTTTTTAAAATTAGTTTTAGGTTCCAGAGAGTAGATTCCTGAAAAAAATGTGTTTGTTTTATGAAAAATGTGAGGGTGTTACTGCTAAAAAGTTGATTTAAATTTCGTTTTTGAATAAGGGTGATTGCAATATTTCAACAAGTCAATTGAAATTTTCTTGCACGATTAGGGACAGTGGATGCATAGAAAGATTTCTTTTTTAAATTAGTATTAGGTTTCAGAGAGTAGATTCCTGAAAAAAATGTGTTTGTTTTATGAAAAATGTGAGGGTGTTACTGCTAAAAAGTTTATTTAAATTTAGCTTCAGGATAGGCGTGATTGCATTATTTCAACTAGTTAATTGAAATTTTCTTGCACAATTAGGGAGAGTGGATACATAGAAAGATGTTTTTTTATATTTGTTTTAGGTTCCAGAGAGTTGATTCCTGAAAAAAATGTGTTTGTTTCATGAAAAATGTGAGTGTGTTACTGCTAAAAAGTTGATTTAAATTTCGTTTTTGAATAAGGGTGATTGCAATATTTCAACAAGTCAATTGAAATTTTCTTGCACGATTAGGGACAATGGATGCCTAGAAAGATGTTTTTTTAAAATTAGTTTTAGGTTCCAGAGAGTAGATTCCTGAAAAAAATGTGTTTGTTTTATGAAAAATGTGAGTGTGTTACTGCTAAAAAGTTGATTTAAATTTCGTTTTTGAATAAGGGTGATTGCAATATTTCAACAAGTCAATTGAAATTTTCTTGCACGATTAGGGACAGTGGATGCCTAGAAAGATGTTTTTTTAAAATTAGTTTTAGGTTCCAGAGAGTAGATTCCTGAAAAAAATGTGTTTGTTTTATGAAAAATGTGAGTGTGTTACTGCTAAAATGTTGATTTAAATTTCGTTTTTGGATAAGGGTGATTGCAATATTTCAACAAGTCAATTGAAATTTTCTTGCACGATTAGGGACAGTGGATGCCTAGAAAGATGTTTTTTTAAAATTAGTTTTAGGTTCCAGAGAGTAGATTCCTGAAAAAAATGTGTTTGTTTTATGAAAAATGTGAGTGTGTTACTGCAAAAAAGTTGATTTAAATATCGTTTTTGGATAAAGGTGATTGCAATATTTCAACAAGTTAATTGAAATTTTCTTGCAAGATTAGGGAGAGTGGATGCCTAGAAAGATGTTTTTTACAAATTCGTTATAGGTTCCAGAGAGTAGATTCCTGAAAAAAATGTGTTTGTTTTATGAAAAATGTGAGGGTGTTACTGCTAAAAAGTTGATTTAAATTTCGTTTTTGAATAAGGGTGATTGCAATATTTCAACAAGTCAATTGAAATTTTCTTGCACGATTAGGGACATTGGATGCATAGAAAGATTTCTTTTTTAAATTAGTATTAGGTTTCAGAGAGTAGATTCCTGAAAAAAATGTGTTTGTTTTATGAAAAATGTGAGGGTGTTACTGCTAAAAAGTTTATTTAAATTTAGCTTCAGGATAGGCGTGATTGCATTATTTCAACTAGTTAATTGAAATTTTCTTGCACAATTAGGGAGAGTGGATACATAGAAAGATGTTTTTTTATATTTGTTTTAGGTTCCAGAGAGTTGATTCCTGAAAAAAATGTGTTTGTTTCATGAAAAATGTGAGTGTGTTACTGCTAAAAAGTTGATTTAAATTTCGTTTTTGGATAAGGGTGATTGCAATATTTCAACAAGTCAATTGACATTTTCTTGCAAGATTAGGGACAGTGGATGCCTAGAAAGATGTTTTTTTAAATTAGTTTTAGGTTTCAGAGAGTAGATTCCTGAAAAAATGTGTTTGTTTTATGAAAAATGTGAGTGTGTTACTGCAAAAAAGTTGATTCAAATATCGTTTTTGGATAAGGGTGATTGCAATATTTCAATAAGTTAATTGAAATTTTCTTGGAAGATTAGGGAGAGTGGATGCCTAGAAAGATGTTTTTTTAATTAGTTTTAGGTTTCAGAGAGTAGATTCCTGAAAAAAATGTGTTTGTTGTATGAAAAATGTGAGGGTGTTACTGCTAAAAAGTTGATTTAAATTTCGTTTTTGAATAAGGGTGATTGCAATATTTCAACAAGTCAATTGAAATTTTCTTGCACGATTAGGGACAATGGATGCCTAGAAAGATGTTTTTTTTAAATTAGTTTTAGGTTCCAGAGAGTAGATTCCTGAAAAAAATGTGTTTGTTTTATGAAAAATGTGAGTGTGTTACTGCTAAAATGTTGATTTAAATTTCGTTTTTGGATAAGGGTGATTGCAATATTTCAACAAGTCAATTGAAATTTTCTTGCACGATTAGGGACAGTGGATGCCTAGAAAGATGTTTTTTTAAAATTAGTTTTAGGTTCCAGAGAGTAGATTCCTGAAAAAAATGTGTTTGTTTTATGAAAAATGTGAGTGTGTTACTGCTAAAATGTTGATTTAAATTTCGTTTTTGGATAAGGGTGATTGCAATATTTCAACAAGTCAATTGAAATTTTCTTGCACGATTAGGGACAGTGGATGCCTAGAAAGATGTTTTTTTAAAATTAGTTTTAGGTTCCAGAGAGTAGATTCCTGAAAAAAATGTGTTTGTTTTATGAAAAATGTGAGTGTGTTACTGCAAAAAAGTTGATTTAAATATCGTTTTTGGATAAAGGTGATTGCAATATTTCAACAAGTTAATTGAAATTTTCTTGCAAGATTAGGGAGAGTGGATGCCTAGAAAGATGTTTTTTACAAATTCGTTATAGGTTCCAGAGAGTGGATTACTGAAAAAATAATTATTTGTTTCATGAAAAATGTGAGTGTGTTACTGCAAAAAAGTTGATTTAAATTTAGTTTCAGGATAAGCATGAATGCATCATTTCAACAAGTTAATTGAAATTTTCTTGCACGATTAGGGAGAGTGGATGCATAGAAAGATGTTTTTTTTAAATTAGTTTTAGGTTCCAGAGAGTAGATTCCTGAAAAAAATGTGTTTGTTTTATGAAAAATGTGAGTGTGTTACTGCAAAAAAGTTGATTTAAATATCGTTTTTGGATAAGGGTGATTGCAATATTTCAACAAGTTAATTGAAATTTTCTTGCAAGATTAGGGAGAGTGGATGCCTAGAAAGATGTTTTTTACAAATTCGTTATAGGTTCCAGAGAGTGGATTCCTGAAAAAAAAATTATTTGTTTCATGAAAAATGTGAGTGTGTTACTGCAAAAAAGTTGATTTAAATTTGGTTTCAGAATAAGCGTGAATGCATTATTTCAACAAGTTAATTGAAATTTTCTTGCACGATTAGGGAGAGTGGAAGCATGGAAAGATGTTTTTTTTATATTTGTTTTAGGTTCCAGAGAGTTGATTCCTGAAAAAAATGTGTTTGTTTTATGAAAAATATGAGTGTGTTACTGCTAAAAAGTTTATTTAAATGTAGCTTCAGGATAGGCATGATTGCATTATTTCAACTAGTTAATTGAAATTTTCTTGCACGATTAGGGACAGTGGATGCCTAGAAAGATGTTTTTTTAAATTAGTTTTAGGTTCCAGAGAGTAGATTCCTGAAAAAAATGTGTTTGTTTTATGAAAAATGTGAGGGTGTTACTGCTAAAAAGTTGATTTAAATTTCGTTTTTGAATAAGGGTGATTGCAATATTTCAACAAGTCAATTGAAATTTTCTTGCACGATTAGGGACAGTGGATGCCTAGAAAGATGTTTTTTTAAAATTAGTTTTAGGTTCCAGAGAGTAGATTCCTGAAAAAAATGTGTTTGTTTTATGAAAAATGTGAGTGTGTTACTGCTAAAATGTTGATTTAAATTTCGTTTTTGGATAAGGGTGATTGCAATATTTCAACAAGTCAATTGAAATTTTCTTGCACGATTAGGGACAGTGGATGCCTAGAAAGATGTTTTTTTAAAATTAGTTTTAGGTTCCAGAGAGTAGATTCCTGAAAAAAATGTGTTTGTTTTATGAAAAATGTGAGTGTGTTACTGCTAAAAAGTTGATTTAAATTTCGTTTTTGGATAAGGGTGATTGCAATATTTCAACAAGTTAATTGAAATTTAATTTTCTTGCAAGATTAGGGAGAGTGGATGCCTAGAAAGATGTTTTTTACAAATTCGTTATAGGTTCCAGAGAGTTGATTCCTAAAAAAAATGTGTTTGTTTTATGAAAAATGTGAGTGTGTTACTGCTAAAAAGTTTATTTAAATGTAGCTTCAGGATAGGCATGATTGCATTATTTCAACTAGTTAATTGAAATTTTCTTGCACGATTAGGGAGAGTGGATGCATAGAAAGATGTTTTTTTTATATTTGTTTTAGGTTCCAGAGAGTTGATTCCTGAAAAAATGTGTTTGTTTTATGAAAAATGTGAGTGTGTTACTGATAAAAAGTTGATTTAAATTTCGTTTTTGGATAAGGGTGATTGCAATATTTCAACAAGTCAATTGAAATTTTCTTGCACGATTAGGGACAGTGGATGCCTAGAAAGATGTTTTTTTTTAAATTAGTTTTAGGTTTCAGAGAGTAGATTCCTGAAAAAAATGGGTTTGTTTTATGAAAAATGTGAGTGTGTTACTGCAAAAAAGTTGATTTAAATATCGTCTTTGGATAAGGGTGATTGCAATATTTCAATAAGTTAATTGAAATTTTCTTGGAAGATTAGGGAGAGTGGATCCTAGAAAGATGTTTTTTTTTAAATTAGTTTTAGGTTTCAGAGAGTAGATTCCTGAAAAAAATGTGTTTGTTTTATGAAAAATGTGAGTGTGTTACTGCTAAAAAGTTGATTTTAATTTAGTTTCAGGATAGGCGTGAATGCATCATTTCAACAAGTCAATTGAAATTTTCTTGCACGATTAGGGACAGTGGATGCCTAGAAAGATGTTTTTTTAAAATTAGTTTTAGGTTCCAGAGAGTAGATTCCTGAAAAAAATGTGTTTGTTTTATGAAAAATGTGAGGGTGTTACTGCTAAAAAGTTGATTTAAATTTCGTTTTTGAATAAGGGTGATTGCAATATTTCAACAAGTCAATTGAAATTTTCTTGCACGATTAGGGACAGTGGATGCATAGAAAGATTTCTTTTTTAAATTAGTATTAGGTTTCAGAGAGTAGATTCCTGAAAAAAATGTGTTTGTTTTATGAAAAATGTGAGGGTGTTACTGCTAAAAAGTTTATTTAAATTTAGCTTCAGGATAGGCGTGATTGCATTATTTCAACTAGTTAATTGAAATTTTCTTGCACAATTAGGGAGAGTGGATACATAGAAAGATGTTTTTTTATATTTGTTTTAGGTTCCAGAGAGTTGATTCCTGAAAAAAATGTGTTTGTTTCATGAAAAATGTGAGTGTGTTACTGCTAAAAAGTTGATTTAAATTTCGTTTTTGAATAAGGGTGATTGCAATATTTCAACAAGTCAATTGAAATTTTCTTGCACGATTAGGGACAATGGATGCCTAGAAAGATGTTTTTTTAAAATTAGTTTTAGGTTCCAGAGAGTAGATTCCTGAAAAAAATGTGTTTGTTTTATGAAAAATGTGAGTGTGTTACTGCTAAAAAGTTGATTTAAATTTCGTTTTTGAATAAGGGTGATTGCAATATTTCAACAAGTCAATTGAAATTTTCTTGCACGATTAGGGACAGTGGATGCCTAGAAAGATGTTTTTTTAAAATTAGTTTTAGGTTCCAGAGAGTAGATTCCTGAAAAAAATGTGTTTGTTTTATGAAAAATGTGAGTGTGTTACTGCTAAAATGTTGATTTAAATTTCGTTTTTGGATAAGGGTGATTGCAATATTTCAACAAGTCAATTGAAATTTTCTTGCACGATTAGGGACAGTGGATGCCTAGAAAGATGTTTTTTTAAAATTAGTTTTAGGTTCCAGAGAGTAGATTCCTGAAAAAAATGTGTTTGTTTTATGAAAAATGTGAGTGTGTTACTGCAAAAAAGTTGATTTAAATATCGTTTTTGGATAAAGGTGATTGCAATATTTCAACAAGTTAATTGAAATTTTCTTGCAAGATTAGGGAGAGTGGATGCCTAGAAAGATGTTTTTTACAAATTCGTTATAGGTTCCAGAGAGTGGATTCCTGAAAAAAAAATTATTTGTTTCATGAAAAATGTGAGTGTGTTACTGCAAAAAAGTTGATTTAAATTTAGTTTCAGGATAAGCATGAATGCATCATTTCAACAAGTTAATTGAAATTTTCTTGCACGATTAGGGAGAGTGGATGCATAGAAAGATGTTTTTTTTATATTTGTTTTATGTTCCAGAGAGTTGATTCCTGAAAAAAATGTGTTTGTTTTATGAAAAATGTGAGGGTGTTACTGCTAAAAAGTTGATTTAAATTTCGTTTTTGAATAAGGGTGATTGCAATATTTCAACAAGTCAATTGAAATTTTCTTGCACGATTAGGGACATTGGATGCATAGAAAGATTTCTTTTTTAAATTAGTATTATGATTCAGAGAGTAGATTCCTGAAAAAAATGTGTTTGTTTTATGAAAAATGTGAGGGTGTTACTGCTAAAAAGTTTATTTAAATTTAGCTTCAGGATAGGCGTGATTGCATTATTTCAACTAGTTAATTGAAATTTTCTTGCACAATTAGGGAGAGTGGATACATAGAAAGATGTTTTTTTATATTTGTTTTAGGTTCCAGAGAGTTGATTCCTGAAAAAAATGTGTTTGTTTCATGAAAAATGTGAGTGTGTTACTGCTAAAAAGTTGATTTAAATTTCGTTTTTGGATAAGGGTGATTGCAATATTTCAACAAGTCAATTGACATTTTCTTGCAAGATTAGGGACAGTGGATGCCTAGAAAGATGTTTTTTTAAATTAGTTTTAGGTTTCAGAGAGTAGATTCCTGAAAAAATGTGTTTGTTTTATGAAAAATGTGAGTGTGTTACTGCAAAAAAGTTGATTCAAATATCGTTTTTGGATAAGGGTGATTGCAATATTTCAATAAGTTAATTGAAATTTTCTTGGAAGATTAGGGAGAGTGGATGCCTAGAAAGATGTTTTTTTTAATTAGTTTTAGGTTTCAGAGAGTAGATTCCTGAAAAAAATGTGTTTGTTGTATGAAAAATGTGAGGGTGTTACTGCTAAAAAGTTGATTTAAATTTCGTTTTTGAATAAGGGTGATTGCAATATTTCAACAAGTCAATTGAAATTTTCTTGCATGATTAGGGACAATGGATGCCTAGAAAGATGTTTTTTTTAAATTAGTTTTAGGTTCCAGAGAGTAGATTCCTGAAAAAAATGTGTTTGTTTTATGAAAAATGTGAGTGTGTTACTGCTAAAATGTTGATTTAAATTTCGTTTTTGGATAAGGGTGATTGCAATATTTCAACAAGTCAATTGAAATTTTCTTGCACGATTAGGGACAGTGGATGCCTAGAAAGATGTTTTTTTAAAATTAGTTTTAGGTTCCAGAGAGTAGATTCCTGAAAGAAATGTGTTTGTTTTATGAAAAATGTGAGTGTGTTACTGCTAAAATGTTGATTTAAATTTCGTTTTTGGATAAGGGTGATTGCAATATTTCAACAAGTCAATTGAAATTTTCTTGCACGATTAGGGACAGTGGATGCCTAGAAAGATGTTTTTTTAAAATTAGTTTTAGGTTCCAGAGAGTAGATTCCTGAAAAAAATGTGTTTGTTTTATGAAAAATGTGAGTGTGTTACTGCAAAAAAGTTGATTTAAAGATCGTTTTTGGATAAAGGTGATTGCAATATTTCAACAAGTTAATTGAAATTTTCTTGCAAGATTAGGGAGAGTGGATGCCTAGAAAGATGTTTTTTACAAATTCGTTATAGGTTCCAGAGAGTGGATTACTGAAAAAATAATTATTTGTTTCATGAAAAATGTGAGTGTGTTACTGCAAAAAAGTTGATTTAAATTTAGTTTCAGGATAAGCATGAATGCATCATTTCAACAAGTTAATTGAAATTTTCTTGCACGATTAGGGAGAGTGGATGCATAGAAAGATGTTTTTTTTAAATTAGTTTTAGGTTCCAGAGAGTAGATTCCTGAAAAAAATGTGTTTGTTTTATGAAAAATGTGAGTGTGTTACTGCAAAAAAGTTGATTTAAATATCGTTTTTGGATAAGGGTGATTGCAATATTTCAACAAGTTAATTGAAATTTTCTTGCAAGATTAGGGAGAGTGGATGCCTAGAAAGATGTTTTTTACAAATTCGTTATAGGTTCCAGAGAGTGGATTCCTGAAAAAAAAATTATTTGTTTCATGAAAAATGTGAGTGTGTTACTGCAAAAAAGTTGATTTAAATTTGGTTTCAGAATAAGCGTGAATGCATTATTTCAACAAGTTAATTGAAATTTTCTTGCACGATTAGGGAGAGTGGAAGCATGGAAAGATGTTTTTTTTATATTTGTTTTAGGTTCCAGAGAGTTGATTCCTGAAAAAAATGTGTTTGTTTTATGAAAAATATGAGTGTGTTACTGCTAAAAAGTTTATTTAAATGTAGCTTCAGGATAGGCATGATTGCATTATTTCAACTAGTTAATTGAAATTTTCTTGCACGATTAGGGACAGTGGATGCCTAGAAAGATGTTTTTTTAAATTAGTTTTAGGTTCCAGAGAGTAGATTCCTGAAAAAAATGTGTTTGTTTTATGAAAAATGTGAGGGTGTTACTGCTAAAAAGTTGATTTAAATTTCGTTTTTGAATAAGGGTGATTGCAATATTTCAACAAGTCAATTGAAATTTTCTTGCACGATTAGGGACAGTGGATGCCTAGAAAGATGTTTTTTTAAAATTAGTTTTAGGTTCCAGAGAGTAGATTCCTGAAAAAAATGTGTTTGTTTTATGAAAAATGTGAGTGTGTTACTGCTAAAATGTTGATTTAAATTTCGTTTTTGGATAAGGGTGATTGCAATATTTCAACAAGTCAATTGAAATTTTCTTGCACGATTAGGGACAGTGGATGCCTAGAAAGATGTTTTTTTAAAATTAGTTTTAGGTTCCAGAGAGTAGATTCCTGAAAAAATGTGTTTGTTTTATGAAAAATGTGAGTGTGTTACTGCAAAAAAGTTGATTTAAATATCGTTTTTGGATAAAGGTGATTGCAATATTTCAACAAGTTAATTGAAATTTTCTTGCAAGATTAGGGAGAGTGGATGCCTAGAAAGATGTTTTTTACAAATTCGTTATAGGTTCCAGGGAGTGGATTCCTGAAAAAAAAATTATTTGTTTCATGAAAAATGTGAGTGTGTTACTGCAAAAAAGTTGATTTAAATTTAGTTTCAGGATAAGCATGAATGCATCATTTCAACAAGTTAATTGAAATTTTCTTGCACGATTAGGGAGAGTGGATGCATAGAAAGATGTTTTTTTTATATTTGTTTTAGGTTCCAGAGAGTTGATTCCGGAAAAAATGTGTTTGTTTTATGAAAAATGTGAGTGTGTTACTGCTAAAAAGTTGATTTAAATTTCGTTTTTGGATAAGGGTGATTGCAATATTTCAACAAGTCAATTGAAATTTTCTTGCACGATTAGGGACAGTGGATGCCTAGAAAGATGTTTTTTTAAAATTAGTTTTAGGTTCCAGAGAGTAGATTCCTGAAAAAAATGTGTTTGTTTTATGAAAAATGTGAGTGTGTTACTGCTAAAAAGTTGATTTAAATTTCGTTTTTGGATAAGGGTGATTGCAATACTTCAACAAGTCAATTGAAATTTTCTTGCACGATTAGGGACAGTGGATGCCTAGAAAGATTTTTTTTTAAATTAGTTTTAGGTTCCAGAGAGTAGATTCCTGAAAAAAATGTGTTTGTTTTATGAAAAATGTGAGGGTGTTACTGCTAAAAAGTTGATTTAAATTTCGTTTTTGAATAAGGGTGATTGCAATATTTCAACAAGTCAATTGAAATTTTCTTGTACGATTAGGGACAGTGAATGCCTAGAAAGATGTTTTTTTAAAATTAGTTTTAGGTTCCAGAGAGTAGATTCCTGAAAAAAATGTGTTTGTTTTATGAAAAATGTGAGTGTGTTACTGCTAAAAAGTTGATTTAAATTTCATTTTTGGATAAGGGTGATTGCAATATTTCAACAAGTCAATTGAAATTTTCTTGCACGATTAGGGACAGTGGATGCCTAGAAAGATGTTTTTTTAAAATTAGTTTTAGGTTCCAGAGAGTAGATTCCTGAAAAAAATGTGTTTGTTTTATGAAAAATGTGAGTGTGTTACTGCAAAAAAGTTGATTTAAATATCGTTTTTGGATAAGGGTGATTGCAATATTTCAACAAGTTAATTGAAATTTTCTTGCAAGATTAGGGAGAGTGGATGCCTAGAAAGATGTTTTTTACAAATTCGTTATAGGTTCCAGAGAGTGGATTCCTGAAAAAAAAAATATTTGTTTCATGAAAAATGTGAGTGTGTTACTGCAAAAAAGTTGATTTAAATTTGGTTTCAGGATAAGCGTGAATGCATCATTTCAACAAGTTAATTGAAATTTTCTTGCACGATTAGGGAGAGTGGATGCATAGAAAGATGTTTTTTTTATATTTGTTTTAGGTTCCAGAGAGTTGATTCCTGAAAAAAATGTGTTTGTTTCATGAAAAATGTGAGTGTGTTACTGCTAAAAAGTTTATTTAAATTTAGCTTCAGGATAGGCATGATTGCATTATTTCAACTAGTTAATTGAAATTTTCTTGCACGATTAGGGAGAGTGGATGCATAGAAAGATGTTTTTTTATATTTGTTTTAGGTTCCAGAGAGTTGATTCCTGAAAAAATGTGTTTGTTTTATGAAAAATGTGAGTGTGTTACTGCTAAAAAGTTGATTTAAATTTCGTTTTTGGATAAGGGTGATTGCAATATTTCAACAAGTCAATTGAAATTTTCTTGCACGATTAGGGACAGTGGATGCCTAGAAAGATGTTTTTTTAAAATTAGTTTTAGGTTCCAGAGAGTAGATTCCTGAAAAAATTTGTTTGTTTTATGAAAAATGTGAGTGTGTTACTGCTAAAAAGTTGATTTAAATTTCGTTTTTGGATAAGGGTGATTGCAATACTTCAACAAGTCAATTGAAATTTTCTTGCACGATTAGGGACAGTGGATGCCTAGAAAGATTTTTTTTAAATTAGTTTTAGGTTCCAGAGAGTAGATTCCTGAAAAAAATGTGTTTGTTTTATGAAAAATGTGAGGGTGTTACTGCTAAAAAGTTGATTTAAATTTCGTTTTTGAATAAGGGTGATTGCAATATTTCAACAAGTCAATTGAAATTTTCTTGCACGATTAGGGACAGTGGATGCCTAGAAAGATGTTTTTTTAAAATTAGTTTTAGGTTCCAGAGAGTAGATTCCTGAAAAAAATGTGTTTGTTTTATGAAAAATGTGAGTGTGTTACTGCTAAAAAGTTGATTTAAATTTCATTTTTGGATAAGGGTGATTGCAATATTTCAACAAGTCAATTGAAATTTTCTTGCACGATTAGGGACAGTGGATGCCTAGAAAGATGTTTTTTTTAAATTAGTTTTAGGTTCCAGAGAGTAGATTCCTGAAAAAAATGTGTTTGTTTTATGAAAAATGTGAGTGTGTTACTGCAAAAAAGTTGATTTAAATATCGTTTTTGGATAAGGGTGATTGCAATATTTCAACAAGTTAATTGAAATTTTCTTGCAAGATTAGGGAGAGTGGATGCCTAGAAAGATGTTTTTTACAAATTCGTTATAGGTTCCAGAGAGTGGATTCCTGAAAAAAAAATTATTTGTTTCATGAAAAATGTGAGTGTGTTACTGCAAAAAAGTTGATTTAAATTTGGTTTCAGAATTAGCGTGAATGCATTATTTCAACAAGTTAATTGAAATTTTCTTGCACGATTAGGGAGAGTGGAAGCATGGAAAGATGTTTTTTTTATATTTGTTTTAGGTTCCAGAGAGTTGATTCCTGAAAAAAATGTGTTTGTTTTATGAAAAATATGAGTGTGTTACTGCTAAAAAGTTTATTTAAATGTAGCTTCAGGATAGGCATGATTGCATTATTTCAACTAGTTAATTGAAATTTTCTTGGAAGATTAGGGACAGTGGATGCCTAGAAAGATATTTTTTTTAAATTAGTTTTAGGTTTCAGAGAGTAGATTCCTGAAAAAAATGTGTTTGTTTTATGAAAAATGTGAGTGTGTTACTGCTAAAAAGTTGATTTAAATTTCGTTTTTGGATAAGGGTGATTGCAATATTTCAACAAGTCAATTGAAATTTTCTTGCACGATTAGGGACAGTGGATGCCTAGAAAGATGTGTTTTTAAAATTAGTTTTAGGTTCCAGAGAGTAGATTCCTGAAAAAAATGTGTTTGTTTTATGAAAAATGTGAGTGTGTTACTGCTAAAAAGTTGATTTAAATTTCGTTTTTGGATAAGGGTGATTGCAATACTTCAACAAGTTAATTGAAATTTTCTTGCAAGATTAGGGAGAGTGGATGCCTAGAAAGATGTTTTTTACAAATTCGTTATAGGTTCCAGAGAGTGGATTCCTGAAAAAAAAATTATTTGTTTCATGAAAAATGTGAGTGTGTTACTGCAAAAAAGTTGATTTAAATTTAGTTTCAGGATAAGCGTGAATGCATCATTTCAACAAGTTAATTGAAATTTTCTTGCACGATTAGGGAGAGTGGATGCATAGAAAGATGTTTTTTTTATATTTGTTTTAGGTTCCAGAGAGTTGATTCCTGAAAAAATGTGT
Source organism: Lissotriton vulgaris (assembly GCF_964263255.1). Lineage (NCBI taxonomy): Eukaryota > Metazoa > Chordata > Amphibia > Caudata > Salamandridae > Lissotriton > Lissotriton vulgaris. The sequence goes on along the minus strand of NW_028247791.1, from coordinate 804,787 downwards.
TTGTTTTATGAAAAATGTGAGTGTGTTACTGCTAAAAAGTTGATTTAAATTTCGTTTTTGGATAAGGTTGATTGCAATATTTCAACAAGTCAATTGAAATTTTCTTGCACGATTAGGGACAGTGGATGCCTAGAAAGATGTTTTTTTAAAATTAGTTTTAGGTTCCAGAGAGTAGATTCCTGAAAAAAATGTGTTTGTTTTATGAAAAATGTGAGTGTGTTACTGCTAAAAAGTTGATTTAAATTTCGTTTTTGGGTAAGGGTGATTGCAATACTTCAACAAGTCAATTTAAATTTTCTTGCACAATTAGGGACAGTGGATGCCTAGAAAGATGTTTTTTTAAATTAGTTTTAGGTTCCAGAGAGTAGATTCCTGAAAAAAATGTGTTTGTTTTATGAAAAATTTGAGTGTGTTACTGCTAAAAAGTTGATTTAAATTTCGTTTTTGGATAAGGGTGATTGCAATACTTCAACAAGTCAATTGAAATTTTCTTGCACGATTAGGGACAGTGGATGCATAGAACGATTTCTTTTTTAAATTAGTATTAGGTTTCAGAGAGTAGATTCCTGAAAAAAATGTGTTTGTTTTATGAAAAATGTGAGGGTGTTACTGCTAAAAAGTTGATTTAAATTTCGTTTTTGAATAAGGGTGATTGCAATATTTCAACTAGTCAATTGAAATTTTCTTGTACGATTAGGGACAGTGGATGCCTAGTAAGATGTTTTTTTAAAATTAGTTTTAGGTTCCAGAGAGTAGATTCCTGAAAAAAATGTGTTTGTTTTATGAAAAATGTGAGTGTGTTACTGCTAAAAAGTTGATTTAAATTTCATTTTTGGATAAGGGTGATTGCAATATTTCAACAAGTCAATTGAAATTTTCTTGCACGATCAGGGACAGTGGATGCCTAGAAAGATGTTTTTTTTAAATTAGTTTTAGGTTCCAGAGAGTAGATTCCTGAAAAAAATGTGTTTGTTTTATGAAAAATGTGAGTGTGTTACTGCAAAAAAGTTGATTTAAATATCGTTTTTGGATAAGGGTGATTGCAATATTTCAACAAGTTAATTGAAATTTTCTTGCAAGATTAGGGAGAGTGGATGCCTAGAAAGATGTTTTTTACAAATTCGTTATAGGTTCCAGAGAGTTGATTCCTAAAAAAAATGTGTTTGTTTTATGAAAAATGTGAGTGTGTTACTGCTAAAAAGTTTATTTAAATGTAGCTTCAGGATAGGCATGATTGCATTATTTCAACTAGTTAATTGAAATTTTCTTGCACGATTAGGGAGAGTGGATGCATAGAAAGATGTTTTTTTTATATTTGTTTTAGGTTCCAGAGAGTTCATTCCTGAAAAAATGTGTTTGTTTTATGAAAAATGTGAGTGTGTTACTGATAAAAAGTTGATTTAAATTTCGTTTTTGGATATGGGTGATTGCAATATTTCAACAAGTCAATTGAAATTTTCTTGCACGATTAGGGACAGTGGATGCCTAGAAAGATGTTTTTTTTTTAATTAGTTTTAGGTTTCAGAGAGTAGATTCCTGAAAAAAATGGGTTTGTTTTATGAAAAATGTGAGTGTGTTACTGCAAAAAAGTTGATTTAAATATCGTCTTTGGATAAGGGTGATTGCAATATTTCAATAAGTTAATTGAAATTTTCTTGGAAGATTAGGGAGAGTGGATCCTAGAAAGATGTTTTTTTTAAAATTAGTTTTAGGTTTCAGAGAGTAGATTCCTGAAAAAAATGTGTTTGTTTTATGAAAAATGTGAGTGTGTTACTGCTAAAAAGTTGATTTTAATTTAGTTTCAGGATAGGCGTGAATGCATCATTTCAACAAGTCAATTGAAATTTTCTTGCACGATTAGAGACAGTGGATGCCTAGAAAGATGTTTTTTTAAAATTAGTTTTAGGTTCCAGAGAGTAGATTCCTGAAAAAAATGTGTTTGTTTTATGAAAAATGTGAGGGTGTTACTGCTAAAAAGTTGATTTAAATTTCGTTTTTGAATAAGGGTGATTGCAATATTTCAACAAGTCAATTGAAATTTTCTTGCACGATTAGGGACATTGGATGCATAGAAAGATTTCTTTTTTAAATTAGTATTAGGTTTCAGAGAGTAGATTCCTGAAAAAAATGTGTTTGTTTTATGAAAAATGTGAGGGTGTTACTGCTAAAAAGTTTATTTAAATTTAGCTTCAGGATAGGCGTGATTGCATTATTTCAACTAGTTAATTGAAATTTTCTTGCACAATTAGGGAGAGTGGATACATAGAAAGATGTTTTTTTATATTTGTTTTAGGTTCCAGAGAGTTGATTCCTGAAAAAAATGTGTTTGTTTCATGAAAAATGTGAGTGTGTTACTGCTAAAAAGTTGATTTAAATTTCGTTTTTGGATAAGGGTGATTGCAATATTTCAACAAGTCAATTGACATTTTCTTGCAAGATTAGGGACAGTGGATGCCTAGAAAGATGTTTTTTTAAATTAGTTTTAGGTTTCAGAGAGTAGATTCCTGAAAAAATGTGTTTGTTTTATGAAAAATGTGAGTGTGTTACTGCAAAAAAGTTGATTCAAATATCGTTTTTGGATAAGGGTGATTGCAATATTTCAATAAGTTAATTGAAATTTTCTTGGAAGATTAGGGAGAGTGGATGCCTAGAAAGATGTTTTTTTTAATTAGTTTTAGGTTTCAGAGAGTAGATTCCTGAAAAAAATGTGTTTGTTGTATGAAAAATGTGAGGGTGTTACTGCTAAAAAGTTGATTTAAATTTCGTTTTTGAATAAGGGTGATTGCAATATTTCAACAAGTCAATTGAAATTTTCTTGCACGATTAGGGACAATGGATGCCTAGAAAGATGTTTTTTTTTAATTAGTTTTAGGTTCCAGAGAGTAGATTCCTGAAAAAAATGTGTTTGTTTTATGAAAAATGTGAGTGTGTTACTGCTAAAATGTTGATTTAAATTTCGTTTTTGGATAAGGGTGATTGCAATATTTCAACAAGTCAATTGAAATTTTCTTGCACGATTAGGGACAGTGGATGCCTAGAAAGATGTTTTTTTAAAATTAGTTTTAGGTTCCAGAGAGTAGATTCCTGAAAAAAATGTGTTTGTTTTATGAAAAATGTGAGTGTGTTACTGCTAAAATGTTGATTTAAATTTCGTTTTTGGATAAGGGTGATTGCAATATTTCAACAAGTCAATTGAAATTTTCTTGCACGATTAGGGACAGTGGATGCCTAGAAAGATGTTTTTTTAAAATTAGTTTTAGGTTCCAGAGAGTAGATTCCTGAAAAAAATGTGTTTGTTTTATGAAAAATGTGAGTGTGTTACTGCAAAAAAGTTGATTTAAATATCGTTTTTGGATAAAGGTGATTGCAATATTTCAACAAGTTAATTGAAATTTTCTTGCAAGATTAGGGAGAGTGGATGCCTAGAAAGATGTTTTTTACAAATTCGTTATAGGTTCCAGAGAGTGGATTACTGAAAAAATAATTATTTGTTTCATGAAAAATGTGAGTGTGTTACTGCAAAAAAGTTGATTTAAATTTAGTTTCAGGATAAGCATGAATGCATCATTTCAACAAGTTAATTGAAATTTTCTTGCACGATTAGGGAGAGTGGATGCATAGAAAGATGTTTTTTTTAAATTAGTTTTAGGTTCCAGAGAGTAGATTCCTGAAAAAAATGTGTTTGTTTTATGAAAAATGTGAGTGTGTTACTGCAAAAAAGTTGATTTAAATATCGTTTTTGGATAAGGGTGATTGCAATATTTCAACAAGTTAATTGAAATTTTCTTGCAAGATTAGGGAGAGTGGATGCCTAGAAAGATGTTTTTTACAAATTCGTTATAGGTTCCAGAGAGTGGATTCCTGAAAAGAAAATTATTTGTTTCATGAAAAATGTGAGTGTGTTACTGCAAAAAAGTTGATTTAAATTTGGTTTCAGAATAAGCGTGAATGCATTATTTCAACAAGTTAATTGAAATTTTCTTGCACGATTAGGGAGAGTGGAAGCATGGAAAGATGTTTTTTTTATATTTGTTTTAGGTTCCAGAGAGTTGATTCCTGAAAAAAATGTGTTTGTTTTATGAAAAATATGAGTGTGTTACTGCTAAAAAGTTTATTTAAATGTAGCTTCAGGATAGGCATGATTGCATTATTTCAACTAGTTAATTGAAATTTTCTTGCACGATTAGGGACAGTGGATGCCTAGAAAGATGTTTTTTTAAATTAGTTTTAGGTTCCAGAGAGTAGATTCCTGAAAAAAATGTGTTTGTTTTATGAAAAATGTGAGGGTGTTACTGCTAAAAAGTTGATTTAAATTTCGTTTTTGAATAAGGGTGATTGCAATATTTCAACAAGTCAATTGAAATTTTCTTGCACGATTAGGGACAGTGGATGCCTAGAAAGATGTTTTTTTAAAATTAGTTTTAGGTTCCAGATAGTAGATTCCTGAAAAAAATGTGTTTGTTTTATGAAAAATGTGAGTGTGTTACTGCTAAAATGTTGATTTAAATTTCGTTTTTGGATAAGGGTGATTGCAATATTTCAACAAGTCAATTGAAATTTTCTTGCACGATTAGGGACAGTGGATGCCTAGAAAGATGTTTTTTTAAAATTAGTTTTAGGTTCCAGAGAGTAGATTCCTGAAAAAATGTGTTTGTTTTATGAAAAATGTGAGTGTGTTACTGCAAAAAAGTTGATTTAAATATCGTTTTTGGATAAAGGTGATTGCAATATTTCAACAAGTTAATTGAAATTTTCTTGCAAGATTAGGGAGAGTGGATGCCTAGAAAGATGTTTTTTACAAATTCGTTATAGGTTCCAGGGAGTGGATTCCTGAAAAAAAATTATTTGTTTCATGAAAAATGTGAGTGTGTTACTGCAAAAAAGTTGATTTAAATTTAGTTTCAGGATAAGCATGAATGCATCATTTCAACAAGTTAATTGAAATTTTCTTGCACGATTAGGGAGAGTGGATGCATAGAAATATGTTTTTTTTATATTTGTTTTAGGTTCCAGAGAGTTGATTCCTGAAAAAATGTGTTTGTTTTATGAAAAATGTGAGTGTGTTACTGCTAAAAAGTTGATTTAAATTTCGTTTTTGGATAAGGGTGATTGCAATATTTCAACAAGTCAATTGAAATTTTCTTGCACGATTAGGGACAGTGGATGCCTAGAAAGATGTTTTTTTAAAATTAGTTTTAGGTTCCAGAGAGTAGATTCCTGAAAAAAATGTGTTTGTTTTATGAAAAATGTGAGTGTGTTACTGCTAAAAAGTTGATTTAAATTTCGTTTTTGGATAAGGGTGATTGCAATACTTCAACAAGTCAATTGAAATTTTCTTGCACGATTAGGGACAGTGGATGCCTAGAAAGATTTTTTTTTAAATTAGTTTTAGGTTCCAGAGAGTAGATTCCTGAAAAAAATGTGTTTGTTTTATGAAAAATGTGAGGGTGTTACTGCTAAAAAGTTGATTTAAATTTCGTTTTTGAATAAGGGTGATTGCAATATTTCAACAAGTCAATTGAAATTTTCTTGTACGATTAGGGACAGTGAATGCCTAGAAAGATGTTTTTTTAAAATTAGTTTTAGGTTCCAGAGAGTAGATTCCTGAAAAAAATGTGTTTGTTTTATGAAAAATGTGAGTGTGTTACTGCAAAAAAGTTGATTTAAATATCGTTTTTGGATAAGGGTGATTGCAATATTTCAACAAGTTAATTGAAATTTTCTTGCAAGATTAGGGAGAGTGGATGCCTAAAAAGATGTTTTTTACAAATTCGTTATAGGTTCCAGAGAGTGGATTCCTGAAAAAAAAATTATTTGTTTCATGAAAAATGTGAGTGTGTTACTGCAAAAAAGTTGATTTAAATTTGGTTTCAGAATAAGCGTGAATGCATTATTTCAACAAGTTAATTGAAATTTTCTTGCACGATTAGGGAGAGTGGAAGCATGGAAAGATGTTTTTTTTATATTTGTTTTAGGTTCCAGAGAGTTGATTCCTGAAAAAAATGTGTTTGTTTTATGAAAAATATGAGTGTGTTACTGCTAAAAAGTTTATTTAAATGTAGCTTCAGGATAGGCATGATTGCATTATTTCAACTAGTTAATTGAAATTTTCTTGGAAGATTAGGGACAGTGGATGCCTAGAAAGATATTTTTTTTAAATTAGTTTTAGGTTTCAGAGAGTAGATTCCTGAAAAAAATGTGTTTGTTTTATGAAAAATGTGAGTGTGTTACTGCTAAAAAGTTGATTTAAATTTCGTTTTTGGATAAGGGTGATTGCAATATTTCAACAAGTCAATTGAAATTTTCTTGCACGATTAGGGACAGTGGATGCCTAGAAAGATGTGTTTTTAAAATTAGTTTTAGGTTCCAGAGAGTAGATTCCTGAAAAAAATGTGTTTGTTTTATGAAAAATGTGAGTGTGTTACTGCTAAAAAGTTGATTTAAATTTCGTTTTTGGATAAGGGTGATTGCAATACTTCAACAAGTTAATTGAAATTTTCTTGCAAGATTAGGGAGAGTGGATGCCTAGAAAGATGTTTTTTACAAATTCGTTATAGGTTCCAGAGAGTGGATTCCTGAAAAAAAAATTATTTGTTTCATGAAAAATGTGAGTGTGTTACTGCAAAAAAGTTGATTTAAATTTAGTTTCAGGATAAGCGTGAATGCATCATTTCAACAAGTTAATTGAAATTTTCTTGCACGATTAGGGAGAGTGGATGCATAGAAAGATGTTTTTTTTATATTTGTTTTAGGTTCCAGAGAGTTGATTCCTGAAAAAATGTGTTTGTTTTATGAAAAATGTGAGTGTGTTACTGCTAAAAAGTTGATTTAAATTTCGTTTTTGGATAAGGTTGATTGCAATATTTCAACAAGTCAATTGAAATTTTCTTGCACGATTAGGGACAGTGGATGCCTAGAAAGATGTTTTTTTAAAATTAGTTTTAGGTTCCAGAGAGTAGATTCCTGAAAAAAATGTGTTTGTTTTATGAAAAATGTGAGTGTGTTACTGCTAAAAAGTTGATTTAAATTTCGTTTTTGGGTAAGGGTGATTGCAATACTTCAACAAGTCAATTTAAATTTTCTTGCACGATTAGGGACAGTGGATGCCTAGAAAGATGTTTTTTTAAATTAGTTTTAGGTTCCAGAGAGTAGATTCCTGAAAAAAATGTGTTTGTTTTATGAAAAATTTGAGTGTGTTACTGCTAAAAAGTTGATTTAAATTTCGTTTTTGGATAAGGGTGATTGCAATACTTCAACAAGTCAATTGAAATTTTCTTGCACGATTAGGGACAGTGGATGCATAGAACGATTTCTTTTTTAAATTAGTATTAGGTTTCAGAGAGTAGATTCCTGAAAAAAATGTGTTTGTTTTATGAAAAATGTGAGGGTGTTACTGCTAAAAAGTTGATTTAAATTTCGTTTTTGAATAAGGGTGATTGCAATATTTCAACTAGTCAATTGAAATTTTCTTGTACGATTAGGGACAGTGGATGCCTAGTAAGATATTTTTTTAAAATTAGTTTTAGGTTCCAGAGAGTAGATTCCTGAAAAAAATGTGTTTGTTTTATGAAAAATGTGAGTGTGTTACTGCTAAAAAGTTGATTTAAATTTCATTTTTGGATAAGGGTGATTGCAATATTTCAACAAGTCAATTGAAATTTTCTTGCACGATCAGGGACAGTGGATGCCTAGAAAGATGTTTTTTTTAAATTAGTTTTAGGTTCCAGAGAGTAGATTCCTGAAAAAAATGTGTTTGTTTTATGAAAAATGTGAGTGTGTTACTGCAAAAAAGTTGATTTAAATATCGTTTTTGGATAAGGGTGATTGCAATATTTCAACAAGTTAATTGAAATTTTCTTGCAAGATTAGGGAGAGTGGATGCCTAGAAAGATGTTTTTTACAAATTCGTTATAGGTTCCAGAGAGTTGATTCCTAAAAAAAATGTGTTTGTTTTATGAAAAATGTGAGTGTGTGACTGCTAAAAAGTTTATTTAAATGTAGCTTCAGGATAGGCATGATTGCATTATTTCAACTAGTTAATTGAAATTTTCTTGCACGATTAGGGAGAGTGGATGCATAGAAAGATGTTTTTTTTATATTTGTTTTAGGTTCCAGAGAGTTCATTCCTGAAAAAATGTGTTTGTTTTATGAAAAATGTGAGTGTGTTACTGATAAAAAGTTGATTTAAATTTCGTTTTTGGATATGGGTGATTGCAATATTTCAACAAGTCAATTGAAATTTTCTTGCACGATTAGGGACAGTGGATGCCTAGAAAGATGTTTTTTTTTTAATTAGTTTTAGGTTTCAGAGAGTAGATTCCTGAAAAAAATGGGTTTGTTTTATGAAAAATGTGAGTGTGTTACTGCAAAAAAGTTGATTTAAATATCGTCTTTGGATAAGGGTGATTGCAATATTTCAATAAGTTAATTGAAATTTTCTTGGAAGATTAGGGAGAGTGGATCCTAGAAAGATGTTTTTTTTAAAATTAGTTTTAGGTTTCAGAGAGTAGATTCCTGAAAAAAATGTGTTTGTTTTATGAAAAATGTGAGTGTGTTACGGCTAAAAAGTTGATTTTAATTTAGTTTCAGGATAGGCGTGAATGCATCATTTCAACAAGTCAATTGAAATTTTCTTGCACGATTAGAGACAGTGGATGCCTAGAAAGATGTTTTTTTAAAATTAGTTTTAGGTTCCAGAGAGTAGATTCCTGAAAAAAATGTGTTTGTTTTATGAAAAATGTGAGGGTGTTACTGCTAAAAAGTTGATTTAAATTTCGTTTTTGAATAAGGGTGATTGCAATATTTCAACAAGTCAATTGAAATTTTCTTGCACGATTAGGGACATTGGATGCATAGAAAGATTTCTTTTTTAAATTAGTATTAGGTTTCAGAGAGTAGATTCCTGAAAAAAATGTGTTTGTTTTATGAAAAATGTGAGGGTGTTACTGCTAAAAAGTTTATTTAAATTTAGCTTCAGGATAGGCGTGATTGCATTATTTCAACTAGTTAATTGAAATTTTCTTGCACAATTAGGGAGAGTGGATACATAGAAAGATGTTTTTTTATATTTGTTTTAGGTTCCAGAGAGTTGATTCCTGAAAAAAATGTGTTTGTTTCATGAAAAATGTGAGTGTGTTACTGCTAAAAAGTTGATTTAAATTTCGTTTTTGGATAAGGGTGATTGCAATATTTCAACAAGTCAATTGACATTTTCTTGCAAGATTAGGGACAGTGGATGCCTAGAAAGATGTTTTTTTAAATTAGTTTTAGGTTTCAGAGAGTAGATTCCTGAAAAAATGTGTTTGTTTTATGAAAAATGTGAGTGTGTTACTGCAAAAAAGTTGATTCAAATATCGTTTTTGGATAAGGGTGATTGCAATATTTCAATAAGTTAATTGAAATTTTCTTGGAAGATTAGGGAGAGTGGATGCCTAGAAAGATGTTTTTTTAATTAGTTTTAGGTTTCAGAGAGTAGATTCCTGAAAAAAATGTGTTTGTTGTATGAAAAATGTGAGGGTGTTACTGCTAAAAAGTTGATTTAAATTTCGTTTTTGAATAAGGGTGATTGCAATATTTCAACAAGTCAATTGAAATTTTCTTGCACGATTAGGGACAATGGATGCCTAGAAAGATGTTTTTTTTAAATTAGTTTTAGGTTCCAGAGAGTAGATTCCTGAAAAAAATGTGTTTGTTTTATGAAAAATGTGAGTGTGTTACTGCTAAAATGTTGATTTAAATTTCGTTTTTGGATAAGGGTGATTGCAATATTTCAACAAGTCAATTGAAATTTTCTTGCACGATTAGGGACAGTGGATGCCTAGAAAGATGTTTTTTTAAAATTAGTTTTAGGTTCCAGAGAGTAGATTCCTGAAAAAAATGTGTTTGTTTTATGAAAAATGTGAGTGTGTTACTGCTAAAATGTTGATTTAAATTTCGTTTTTGGATAAGGGTGATTGCAATATTTCAACAAGTCAATTGAAATTTTCTTGCACGATTAGGGACAGTGGATGCCTAGAAAGATGTTTTTTTAAAATTAGTTTTAGGTTCCAGAGAGTAGATTCCTGAAAAAAATGTGTTTGTTTTATGAAAAATGTGAGTGTGTTACTGCAAAAAAGTTGATTTAAATATCGTTTTTGGATAAAGGTGATTGCAATATTTCAACAAGTTAATTGAAATTTTCTTGCAAGATTAGGGAGAGTGGATGCCTAGAAAGATGTTTTTTACAAATTCGTTATAGGTTCCAGAGAGTGGATTACTGAAAAAATAATTATTTGTTTCATGAAAAATGTGAGTGTGTTACTGCAAAAAAGTTGATTTAAATTTAGTTTCAGGATAAGCATGAATGCATCATTTCAACAAGTTAATTGAAATTTTCTTGCACGATTAGGGAGAGTGGATGCATAGAAAGATGTTTTTTTTAAATTAGTTTTAGGTTCCAGAGAGTAGATTCCTGAAAAAAATGTGTTTGTTTTATGAAAAATGTGAGTGTGTTACTGCAAAAAAGTTGATTTAAATATCGTTTTTGGATAAGGGTGATTGCAATATTTCAACAAGTTAATTGAAATTTTCTTGCAAGATTAGGGAGAGTGGATGCCTAGAAAGATGTTTTTTACAAATTCGTTATAGGTTCCAGAGAGTGGATTCCTGAAAAAAAAATTATTTGTTTCATGAAAAATGTGAGTGTGTTACTGCAAAAAAGTTGATTTAAATTTGGTTTCAGAATAAGCGTGAATGCATTATTTCAACAAGTTAATTGAAATTTTCTTGCACGATTAGGGAGAGTGGAAGCATGGAAAGATGTTTTTTTTATATTTGTTTTAGGTTCCAGAGAGTTGATTCCTGAAAAAAATGTGTTTGTTTTATGAAAAATATGAGTGTGTTACTGCTAAAAAGTTTATTTAAATGTAGCTTCAGGATAGGCATGATTGCATTATTTCAACTAGTTAATTGAAATTTTCTTGCACGATTAGGGACAGTGGATGCCTAGAAAGATGTTTTTTTAAATTAGTTTTAGGTTCCAGAGAGTAGATTCCTGAAAAAAATGTGTTTGTTTTATGAAAAATGTGAGGGTGTTACTGCTAAAAAGTTGATTTAAATTTCGTTTTTGAATAAGGGTGATTGCAATATTTCAACAAGTCAATTGAAATTTTCTTGCACGATTAGGGACAGTGGATGCCTAGAAAGATGTTTTTTTAAAATTAGTTTTAGGTTCCAGAGAGTAGATTCCTGAAAAAAATGTGTTTGTTTTATGAAAAATGTGAGTGTGTTACTGCTAAAATGTTGATTTAAATTTCGTTTTTGGATAAGGGTGATTGCAATATTTCAACAAGTCAATTGAAATTTTCTTGCACGATTAGGGACAGTGGATGCCTAGAAAGATGTTTTTTTAAAATTAGTTTTAGGTTCCAGAGAGTAGATTCCTGAAAAAATGTGTTTGTTTTATGAAAAATGTGAGTGTGTTACTGCAAAAAAGTTGATTTAAATATCGTTTTTGGATAAAGGTGATTGCAATATTTCAACAAGTTAATTGAAATTTTCTTGCAAGATTAGGGAGAGTGGATGCCTAGAAAGATGTTTTTTACAAATTCGTTATAGGTTCCAGGGAGTGGATTCCTGAAAAAAAAATTATTTGTTTCATGAAAAATGTGAGTGTGTTACTGCAAAAAAGTTGATTTAAATTTAGTTTCAGGATAAGCATGAATGCATCATTTCAACAAGTTAATTGAAATTTTCTTGCACGATTAGGGAGAGTGGATGCATAGAAAGATGTTTTTTTTATATTTGTTTTAGGTTCCAGAGAGTTGATTCCTGAAAAAATGTGTTTGTTTTATGAAAAATGTGAGTGTGTTACTGCTAAAAAGTTGATTTAAATTTCGTTTTTGGATAAGGGTGATTGCAATATTTCAACAAGTCAATTGAAATTTTCTTGCACGATTAGGGACAGTGGATGCCTAGAAAGATGTTTTTTTAAAATTAGTTTTAGGTTCCAGAGAGTAGATTCCTGAAAAAAATGTGTTTGTTTTATGAAAAATGTGAGTGTGTTACTGCTAAAAAGTTGATTTAAATTTCATTTTTGGATAAGGGTGATTGCAATATTTCAACAAGTCAATTGAAATTTTCTTGCACGATTAGGGACAGTGGATGCCTAGAAAGATGTTTTTTTAAAATGAGTTTTAGGTTCCAGAGAGTAGATTCCTGAAAAAAATGTGTTTGTTTTATGAAAAATGTGAGTGTGTTACTGCAAAAAAGTTGATTTAAATATCGTTTTTGGATAAGGGTGATTGCAATATTTCAACAAGTTAATTGAAATTTTCTTGCAAGATTAGGGAGAGTGGATGCCTAGAAAGATGTTTTTTACAAATTCGTTATAGGTTCCAGAGAGTGGATTCCTGAAAAAAAAAATATTTGTTTCATGAAAAATGTGAGTGTGTTACTGCAAAAAAGTTGATTTAAATTTGGTTTCAGGATAAGCGTGAATGCATCATTTCAACAAGTTAATTGAAATTTTCTTGCACGATTAGGGAGAGTGGATGCATAGAAAGATGTTTTTTTTATATTTGTTTTAGGTTCCAGAGAGTTGATTCCTGAAAAAATGTGTTTGTTTTATGAAAAATGTGAGTGTGTTACTGCTAAAAAGTTGATTTAAATTTCGTTTTTGGATAAGGGTGATTGCAATATTTCAACAAGTCAATTGAAATTTTCTTGCACGATTAGGGACAGTGGATGCCTAGAAAGATGTTTTTTTAAAATTAGTTTTAGGTTCCAGAGAGTAGATTCCTGAAAAAAATGTGTTTGTTTTATGAAAAATGTGAGTGTGTTACTGCTAAAAAGTTGATTTAAATTTCGTTTTTGGATAAGGGTGATTGCAATATTTCAACAAGTTAATTGAAATTTAATTTTCTTGCAAGATTAGGGAGAGTGGATGCCTAGAAAGATGTTTTTTACAAATTCGTTATAGGTTCCAGAGAGTTGATTCCTAAAAAAAATGTGTTTGTTTTATGAAAAATGTGAGTGTGTTACTGCTAAAAAGTTTATTTAAATGTAGCTTCAGGATAGGCATGATTGCATTATTTCAACTAGTTAATTGAAATTTTCTTGCACGATTAGGGAGAGTGGATGCATAGAAAGATGTTTTTTTTATATTTGTTTTAGGTTCCAGAGAGTTGATTCCTGAAAAAATGTGTTTGTTTTATGAAAAATGTGAGTGTGTTACTGATAAAAAGTTGATTTAAATTTCGTTTTTGGATAAGGGTGATTGCAATATTTCAACAAGTCAATTGAAATTTTCTTGCACGATTAGGGACAGTGGATGCCTAGAAAGATGTTTTTTTTTAAATTAGTTTTAGGTTTCAGAGAGTAGATTCCTGAAAAAAATGGGTTTGTTTTATGAAAAATGTGAGTGTGTTACTGCAAAAAAGTTGATTTAAATATCGTCTTTGGATAAGGGTGATTGCAATATTTCAATAAGTTAATTGAAATTTTCTTGGAAGATTAGGGAGAGTGGATCCTAGAAAGATGTTTTTTTTTTAAATTAGTTTTAGGTTTCAGAGAGTAGATTCCTGAAAAAAATGTGTTTGTTTTATGAAAAATGTGAGTGTGTTACTGCTAAAAAGTTGATTTTAATTTAGTTTCAGGATAGGCGTGAATGCATCATTTCAACAAGTCAATTGAAATTTTCTTGCACGATTAGGGACAGTGGATGCCTAGAAAGATGTTTTTTTAAAATTAGTTTTAGGTTCCAGAGAGTAGATTCCTGAAAAAAATGTGTTTGTTTTATGAAAAATGTGAGGGTGTTACTGCTAAAAAGTTGATTTAAATTTCGTTTTTGAATAAGGGTGATTGCAATATTTCAACAAGTCAATTGAAATTTTCTTGCACGATTAGGGACAGTGGATGCATAGAAAGATTTCTTTTTTAAATTAGTATTAGGTTTCAGAGAGTAGATTCCTGAAAAAAATGTGTTTGTTTTATGAAAAATGTGAGGGTGTTACTGCTAAAAAGTTTATTTAAATTTAGCTTCAGGATAGGCGTGATTGCATTATTTCAACTAGTTAATTGAAATTTTCTTGCACAATTAGGGAGAGTGGATACATAGAAAGATGTTTTTTTATATTTGTTTTAGGTTCCAGAGAGTTGATTCCTGAAAAAAATGTGTTTGTTTCATGAAAAATGTGAGTGTGTTACTGCTAAAAAGTTGATTTAAATTTCGTTTTTGAATAAGGGTGATTGCAATATTTCAACAAGTCAATTGAAATTTTCTTGCACGATTAGGGACAATGGATGCCTAGAAAGATGTTTTTTTAAAATTAGTTTTAGGTTCCAGAGAGTAGATTCCTGAAAAAAATGTGTTTGTTTTATGAAAAATGTGAGTGTGTTACTGCTAAAAAGTTGATTTAAATTTCGTTTTTGAATAAGGGTGATTGCAATATTTCAACAAGTCAATTGAAATTTTCTTGCACGATTAGGGACAGTGGATGCCTAGAAAGATGTTTTTTTAAAATTAGTTTTAGGTTCCAGAGAGTAGATTCCTGAAAAAAATGTGTTTGTTTTATGAAAAATGTGAGTGTGTTACTGCTAAAATGTTGATTTAAATTTCGTTTTTGGATAAGGGTGATTGCAATATTTCAACAAGTCAATTGAAATTTTCTTGCACGATTAGGGACAGTGGATGCCTAGAAAGATGTTTTTTTAAAATTAGTTTTAGGTTCCAGAGAGTAGATTCCTGAAAAAAATGTGTTTGTTTTATGAAAAATGTGAGTGTGTTACTGCAAAAAAGTTGATTTAAATATCGTTTTTGGATAAAGGTGATTGCAATATTTCAACAAGTTAATTGAAATTTTCTTGCAAGATTAGGGAGAGTGGATGCCTAGAAAGATGTTTTTTACAAATTCGTTATAGGTTCCAGAGAGTGGATTCCTGAAAAAAAAATTATTTGTTTCATGAAAAATGTGAGTGTGTTACTGCAAAAAAGTTGATTTAAATTTAGTTTCAGGATAAGCATGAATGCATCATTTCAACAAGTTAATTGAAATTTTCTTGCACGATTAGGGAGAGTGGATGCATAGAAAGATGTTTTTTTTATATTTGTTTTATGTTCCAGAGAGTTGATTCCTGAAAAAAATGTGTTTGTTTTATGAAAAATGTGAGGGTGTTACTGCTAAAAAGTTGATTTAAATTTCGTTTTTGAATAAGGGTGATTGCAATATTTCAACAAGTCAATTGAAATTTTCTTGCACGATTAGGGACATTGGATGCATAGAAAGATTTCTTTTTTAAATTAGTATTAGGTTTCAGAGAGTAGATTCCTGAAAAAAATGTGTTTGTTTTATGAAAAATGTGAGGGTGTTACTGCTAAAAAGTTTATTTAAATTTAGCTTCAGGATAGGCGTGATTGCATTATTTCAACTAGTTAATTGAAATTTTCTTGCACAATTAGGGAGAGTGGATACATAGAAAGATGTTTTTTTATATTTGTTTTAGGTTCCAGAGAGTTGATTCCTGAAAAAAATGTGTTTGTTTCATGAAAAATGTGAGTGTGTTACTGCTAAAAAGTTGATTTAAATTTCGTTTTTGGATAAGGGTGATTGCAATATTTCAACAAGTCAATTGACATTTTCTTGCAAGATTAGGGACAGTGGATGCCTAGAAAGATGTTTTTTTAAATTAGTTTTAGGTTTCAGAGAGTAGATTCCTGAAAAAATGTGTTTGTTTTATGAAAAATGTGAGTGTGTTACTGCAAAAAAGTTGATTCAAATATCGTTTTTGGATAAGGGTGATTGCAATATTTCAATAAGTTAATTGAAATTTTCTTGGAAGATTAGGGAGAGTGGATGCCTAGAAAGATGTTTTTTTTAATTAGTTTTAGGTTTCAGAGAGTAGATTCCTGAAAAAAATGTGTTTGTTGTATGAAAAATGTGAGGGTGTTACTGCTAAAAAGTTGATTTAAATTTCGTTTTTGAATAAGGGTGATTGCAATATTTCAACAAGTCAATTGAAATTTTCTTGCACGATTAGGGACAATGGATGCCTAGAAAGATGTTTTTTTTAAATTAGTTTTAGGTTCCAGAGAGTAGATTCCTGAAAAAAATGTGTTTGTTTTATGAAAAATGTGAGTGTGTTACTGCTAAAATGTTGATTTAAATTTCGTTTTTGGATAAGGGTGATTGCAATATTTCAACAAGTCAATTGAAATTTTCTTGCACGATTAGGGACAGTGGATGCCTAGAAAGATGTTTTTTTAAAATTAGTTTTAGGTTCCAGAGAGTAGATTCCTGAAAGAAATGTGTTTGTTTTATGAAAAATGTGAGTGTGTTACTGCTAAAATGTTGATTTAAATTTCGTTTTTGGATAAGGGTGATTGCAATATTTCAACAAGTCAATTGAAATTTTCTTGCACGATTAGGGACAGTGGATGCCTAGAAAGATGTTTTTTTAAAATTAGTTTTAGGTTCCAGAGAGTAGATTCCTGAAAAAAATGTGTTTGTTTTATGAAAAATGTGAGTGTGTTACTGCAAAAAAGTTGATTTAAATATCGTTTTTGGATAAAGGTGATTGCAATATTTCAACAAGTTAATTGAAATTTTCTTGCAAGATTAGGGAGAGTGGATGCCTAGAAAGATGTTTTTTACAAATTCGTTATAGGTTCCAGAGAGTGGATTACTGAAAAAATAATTATTTGTTTCATGAAAAATGTGAGTGTGTTACTGCAAAAAAGTTGATTTAAATTTAGTTTCAGGATAAGCATGAATGCATCATTTCAACAAGTTAATTGAAATTTTCTTGCACGATTAGGGAGAGTGGATGCATAGAAAGATGTTTTTTTTAAATTAGTTTTAGGTTCCAGAGAGTAGATTCCTGAAAAAAATGTGTTTGTTTTATGAAAAATGTGAGTGTGTTACTGCAAAAAAGTTGATTTAAATATCGTTTTTGGATAAGGGTGATTGCAATATTTCAACAAGTTAATTGAAATTTTCTTGCAAGATTAGGGAGAGTGGATGCCTAGAAAGATGTTTTTTACAAATTCGTTATAGGTTCCAGAGAGTGGATTCCTGAAAAAAAAATTATTTGTTTCATGAAAAATGTGAGTGTGTTACTGCAAAAAAGTTGATTTAAATTTGGTTTCAGAATAAGCGTGAATGCATTATTTCAACAAGTTAATTGAAATTTTCTTGCACGATTAGGGAGAGTGGAAGCATGGAAAGATGTTTTTTTTATATTTGTTTTAGGTTCCAGAGAGTTGATTCCTGAAAAAAATGTGTTTGTTTTATGAAAAATATGAGTGTGTTACTGCTAAAAAGTTTATTTAAATGTAGCTTCAGGATAGGCATGATTGCATTATTTCAACTAGTTAATTGAAATTTTCTTGCACGATTAGGGACAGTGGATGCCTAGAAAGATGTTTTTTTAAATTAGTTTTAGGTTCCAGAGAGTAGATTCCTGAAAAAAATGTGTTTGTTTTATGAAAAATGTGAGGGTGTTACTGCTAAAAAGTTGATTTAAATTTCGTTTTTGAATAAGGGTGATTGCAATATTTCAACAAGTCAATTGAAATTTTCTTGCACGATTAGGGACAGTGGATGCCTAGAAAGATGTTTTTTTAAAATTAGTTTTAGGTTCCAGAGAGTAGATTCCTGAAAAAAATGTGTTTGTTTTATGAAAAATGTGAGTGTGTTACTGCTAAAATGTTGATTTAAATTTCGTTTTTGGATAAGGGTGATTGCAATATTTCAACAAGTCAATTGAAATTTTCTTGCACGATTAGGGACAGTGGATGCCTAGAAAGATGTTTTTTTAAAATTAGTTTTAGGTTCCAGAGAGTAGATTCCTGAAAAAATGTGTTTGTTTTATGAAAAATGTGAGTGTGTTACTGCAAAAAAGTTGATTTAAATATCGTTTTTGGATAAAGGTGATTGCAATATTTCAACAAGTTAATTGAAATTTTCTTGCAAGATTAGGGAGAGTGGATGCCTAGAAAGATGTTTTTTACAAATTCGTTATAGGTTCCAGGGAGTGGATTCCTGAAAAAAAAATTATTTGTTTTATGAAAAATGTGAGTGTGTTACTGCAAAAAAGTTGATTTAAATTTAGTTTCAGGATAAGCATGAATGCATCATTTCAACAAGTTAATTGAAATTTTCTTGCACGATTAGGGAGAGTGGATGCATAGAAAGATGTTTTTTTTATATTTGTTTTAGGTTCCAGAGAGTTGATTCCTGAAAAAATGTGTTTGTTTTATGAAAAATAAGAGTGTGTTACTGCTAAAAAGTTGATTTAAATTTCGTTTTTGGATAAGGGTGATTGCAATATTTCAACAAGTCAATTGAAATTTTCTTGCACGATTAGGGACAGTGGATGCCTAGAAAGATGTTTTTTTAAAATTAGTTTTAGGTTCCAGAGAGTAGATTCCTGAAAAAAATGTGTTTGTTTTATGAAAAATGTGAGTGTGTTACTGCTAAAAAGTTGATTTAAATTTCGTTTTTGGATAAGGGTGATTGCAATACTTCAACAAGTCAATTGAAATTTTCTTGCACGATTAGGGACAGTGGATGCCTAGAAAGATTTTTTTTTAAATTAGTTTTAGGTTCCAGAGAGTAGATTCCTGAAAAAAATGTGTTTGTTTTATGAAAAATGTGAGGGTGTTACTGCTAAAAAGTTGATTTAAATTTCGTTTTTGAATAAGGGTGATTGCAATATTTCAACAAGTCAATTGAAATTTTCTTGTACGATTAGGGACAGTGAATGCCTAGAAAGATGTTTTTTTAAAATTAGTTTTAGGTTCCAGAGAGTAGATTCCTGAAAAAAATGTGTTTGTTTTATGAAAAATGTGAGTGTGTTACTGCTAAAAAGTTGATTTAAATTTCATTTTTGGATAAGGGTGATTGCAATATTTCAACAAGTCAATTGAAATTTTCTTGCACGATTAGGGACAGTGGATGCCTAGAAAGATGTTTTTTTAAAATTAGTTTTAGGTTCCAGAGAGTAGATTCCTGAAAAAAATGTGTTTGTTTTATGAAAAATGTGAGTGTGTTACTGCAAAAAAGTTGATTTAAATATCGTTTTTGGATAAGGGTGATTGCAATATTTCAACAAGTTAATTGAAATTTTCTTGCAAGATTAGGGAGAGTGGATGCCTAGAAAGATGTTTTTTACAAATTCGTTATAGGTTCCAGAGAGTGGATTCCTGAAAAAAAAAATATTTGTTTCATGAAAAATGTGAGTGTGTTACTGCAAAAAAGTTGATTTAAATTTGGTTTCAGGATAAGCGTGAATGCATCATTTCAACAAGTTAATTGAAATTTTCTTGCACGATTAGGGAGAGTGGATGCATAGAAAGATGTTTTTTTTATATTTGTTTTAGGTTCCAGAGAGTTGATTCCTGAAAAAATGTGTTTGTTTTATGAAAAATGTGAGTGTGTTACTGCTAAAAAGTTGATTTAAATTTCGTTTTTGGATAAGGGTGATTGCAATATTTCAACAAGTCAATTGAAATTTTCTTGCACGATTAGGGACAGTGGATGCCTAGAAAGATGTTTTTTTAAAATTAGTTTTAGGTTCCAGAGAGTAGATTCCTGAAAAAAATGTGTTTGTTTTATGAAAAATGTGAGTGTGTTACTGCTAAAAAGTTGATTTAAATTTCGTTTTTGGATAAGGGTGATTGCAATATTTCAACAAGTTAATTGAAATTTAATTTTCTTGCAAGATTAGGGAGAGTGGATGCCTAGAAAGATGTTTTTTACAAATTCGTTATAGGTTCCAGAGAGTTGATTCCTAAAAAAAATGTGTTTGTTTTATGAAAAATGTGAGTGTGTTACTGCTAAAAAGTTTATTTAAATGTAGCTTCAGGATAGGCATGATTGCATTATTTCAACTAGTTAATTGAAATTTTCTTGCACGATTAGGGAGAGTGGATGCATAGAAAGATGTTTTTTTTATATTTGTTTTAGGTTCCAGAGAGTTGATTCCTGAAAAAATGTGTTTGTTTTATGAAAAATGTGAGTGTGTTACTGATAAAAAGTTGATTTAAATTTCGTTTTTGGATAAGGGTGATTGCAATATTTCAACAAGTCAATTGAAATTTTCTTGCACGATTAGGGACAGTGGATGCCTAGAAAGATGTTTTTTTTTAAATTAGTTTTAGGTTTCAGAGAGTAGATTCCTGAAAAAAATGGGTTTGTTTTATGAAAAATGTGAGTGTGTTACTGCAAAAAAGTTGATTTAAATATCGTCTTTGGATAAGGGTGATTGCAATATTTCAATAAGTTAATTGAAATTTTCTTGGAAGATTAGGGAGAGTGGATCCTAGAAAGATGTTTTTTTTTAAATTAGTTTTAGGTTTCAGAGAGTAGATTCCTGAAAAAAATGTGTTTGTTTTATGAAAAATGTGAGTGTGTTACTGCTAAAAAGTTGATTTTAATTTAGTTTCAGGATAGGCGTGAATGCATCATTTCAACAAGTCAATTGAAATTTTCTTGCACGATTAGGGACAGTGGATGCCTAGAAAGATGTTTTTTTAAAATTAGTTTTAGGTTCCAGAGAGTAGATTCCTGAAAAAAATGTGTTTGTTTTATGAAAAATGTGAGGGTGTTACTGCTAAAAAGTTGATTTAAATTTCGTTTTTGAATAAGGGTGATTGCAATATTTCAACAAGTCAATTGAAATTTTCTTGCACGATTAGGGACAGTGGATGCATAGAAAGATTTCTTTTTTAAATTAGTATTAGGTTTCAGAGAGTAGATTCCTGAAAAAAATGTGTTTGTTTTATGAAAAATGTGAGGGTGTTACTGCTAAAAAGTTTATTTAAATTTAGCTTCAGGATAGGCGTGATTGCATTATTTCAACTAGTTAATTGAAATTTTCTTGCACAATTAGGGAGAGTGGATACATAGAAAGATGTTTTTTTATATTTGTTTTAGGTTCCAGAGAGTTGATTCCTGAAAAAAATGTGTTTGTTTCATGAAAAATGTGAGTGTGTTACTGCTAAAAAGTTGATTTAAATTTCGTTTTTGAATAAGGGTGATTGCAATATTTCAACAAGTCAATTGAAATTTTCTTGCACGATTAGGGACAATGGATGCCTAGAAAGATGTTTTTTTAAAATTAGTTTTAGGTTCCAGAGAGTAGATTCCTGAAAAAAATGTGTTTGTTTTATGAAAAATGTGAGTGTGTTACTGCTAAATAGTTGATTTAAATTTCGTTTTTGAATAAGGGTGATTGCAATATTTCAACAAGTCAATTGAAATTTTCTTGCACGATTAGGGACAGTGGATGCCTAGAAAGATGTTTTTTTAAAATTAGTTTTAGGTTCCAGAGAGTAGATTCCTGAAAAAAATGTGTTTGTTTTATGAAAAATGTGAGTGTGTTACTGCTAAAATGTTGATTTAAATTTCGTTTTTGGATAAGGGTGATTGCAATATTTCAACAAGTCAATTGAAATTTTCTTGCACGATTAGGGACAGTGGATGCCTAGAAAGATGTTTTTTTAAAATTAGTTTTAGGTTCCAGAGAGTAGATTCCTGAAAAAAATGTGTTTGTTTTATGAAAAATGTGAGTGTGTTACTGCAAAAAAGTTGATTTAAATATCGTTTTTGGATAAAGGTGATTGCAATATTTCAACAAGTTAATTGAAATTTTCTTGCAAGATTAGGGAGAGTGGATGCCTAGAAAGATGTTTTTTACAAATTCGTTATAGGTTCCAGAGAGTGGATTCCTGAAAAAAAAATTATTTGTTTCATGAAAAATGTGAGTGTGTTACTGCAAAAAAGTTGATTTAAATTTAGTTTCAGGATAAGCATGAATGCATCATTTCAACAAGTTAATTGAAATTTTCTTGCACGATTAGGGAGAGTGGATGCATAGAAAGATGTTTTTTTTATATTTGTTTTATGTTCCAGAGAGTTGATTCCTGAAAAAAATGTGTTTGTTTTATGAAAAATGTGAGTGTGTTACTGCTAAAAAGTTTATTTAAATTTAGCTTCAGGATAGGCATGATTGCATTATTTCAACTAGTTAATTGAAATTTTCTTGCACGATTAGGGAGAGTGGATGCATAGAAAGATGTTTTTTTATATTTGTTTTAGGTTCCAGAGAGTTGATTCCTGAAAAAATGTGTTTGTTTTATGAAAAATGTGAGTGTGTTACTGCTAAAAAGTTGATTTAAATTTCGTTTTTGGATAAGGGTGATTGCAATATTTCAACAAGTCAATTGAAATTTTCTTGCACGATTAGGGACAGTGGATGCCTAGAAAGATGTTTTTTTAAAATTAGTTTTAGGTTCCAGAGAGTAGATTCCTGAAAAAAATGTGTTTGTTTTATGAAAAATGTGAGTGTGTTACTGCTAAAAAGTTGATTTAAATTTCGTTTTTGGATAAGGGTGATTGCAATACTTCAACAAGTCAATTGAAATTTTCTTGCACGATTAGGGACAGTGGATGCCTAGAAAGATTTTTTTTTAAATTAGTTTTAGGTTCCAGAGAGTAGATTCCTGAAAAAAATGTGTTTGTTTTATGAAAAATGTGAGGGTGTTACTGCTAAAAAGTTGATTTAAATTTCGTTTTTGAATAAGGGTGATTGCAATATTTCAACAAGTCAATTGACATTTTCTTGTACGATTAGGGACAGTGGATGCCTAGAAAGATGTTTTTTTAAAATTAGTTTTAGGTTCCAGAGAGTAGATTCCTGAAAAAAATGTGTTTGTTTTATGAAAAATGTGAGTGTGTTACTGCTAAAAAGTTGATTTAAATTTCATTTTTGGATAAGGGTGATTGCAATATTTCAACAAGTCAATTGAAATTTTCTTGCACGATTAGGGACAGTGGATGCCTAGAAAGATGTTTTTTTAAAATTAGTTTTAGGTTCCAGAGAGTAGATTCCTGAAAAAAATGTGTTTGTTTTATGAAAAATGTGAGTGTGTTACTGCTAAAAAGTTGATTTAAATTTCGTTTTTGGATAAGGGTGATTGCAATACTTCAACAAGTCAATTGAAATTTTCTTGCACGATTAGGGACAGTGGATGCCTAGAAAGATTTTTTTTTAAATTAGTTTTAGGTTCCAGAGAGTAGATTCCTGAAAAAAATGTGTTTGTTTTATGAAAAATGTGAGGGTGTTACTGCTAAAAAGTTGATTTAAATTTCGTTTTTGAATAAGGGTGATTGCAATATTTCAACAAGTCAATTGACATTTTCTTGTACGATTAGGGACAGTGGATGCCTAGAAAGATGTTTTTTTAAAATTAGTTTTAGGTTCCAGAGAGTAGATTCCTGAAAAAAATGTGTTTGTTTTATGAAAAATGTGAGTGTGTTACTGCTAAAAAGTTGATTTAAATTTCATTTTTGGATAAGGGTGATTGCAATATTTCAACAAGTCAATTGAAATTTTCTTGCACGATTAGGGACAGTGGATGCCTAGAAAGATGTTTTTTTAAAATTAGTTTTAGGTTCCAGAGAGTAGATTCCTGAAAAAAATGTGTTTGTTTTATGAAAAATGTGAGTGTGTTACTGCAAAAAAGTTGATTTAAATATCGTTTTTGGATAAGGGTGATTGCAATATTTCAACAAGTTAATTGAAATTTTCTTGCACGATTAGGGAGAGTGGATGCATAGAAAGATGTTTTTTTTATATTTGTTTTAGGTTCCAGAGAGTTGATTCCTGAAAAAATGTGTTTGTTTTATGAAAAATGTGAGTGTGTTACTGCTAAAAAGTTGATTTAAATTTCCTTTTTGGATAAGGGTGATTGCAATATTTCAACAAGTCAATTGAAATTTTCTTGCACGATTAGGGACAGTGGATGCCTAGAAAGATGTTTTTTTAAAATTAGTTTTAGGTTCCAGAGAGTAGATTCCTGAAAAAAATGTGTTTGTTTTATGAAAAATGTGAGGGTGTTACTGCTAAAAAGTTGATTTAAATTTCGTTTTTGGATAAGGGTGATTGCAATATTTCAACAAGTTAATTGAAATTTTCTTGCAAGATTAGGGAGAGTGGATGCCTAGAAAGATGTTTTTTACAAATTCGTTATAGGTTCCAGAGAGTTGATTCCTAAAAAAAATGTGTTTGTTTTATGAAAAATGTGAGTGTGTTACTGCTAAAAAGTTTATTTAAATGTAGCTTCAGGATAGGCATGATTGCATTATTTCAACTAGTTAATTGAAATTTTCTTGCACGATTAGGGAGAGTGGATGCATAGAAAGATGTTTTTTTTATATTTGTTTTAGGTTCCAGAGAGTTGATTCCTGAAAAAATGTGTTTGTTTTATGAAAAATGTGAGTGTGTTACTGATAAAAAGTTGATTTAAGTTTCGTTTTTGGATAAGGGTGATTGCAATATTTCAACAAGTCAATTGAAATTTTCTTGCACGATTAGGGACAGTGGATGCCTAGAAAGATGTTTTTTTTTAAATTAGTTTTAGGTTTCAGAGAGTAGATTCCTGAAAAAAATGGGTTTGTTTTATGAAAAATGTGAGTGTGTTACTGCTAAAAAGTTGATTTTAATTTAGTTTCAGGATAGGCATGAATGCATCATTTCAACAAGTCAATTGAAATTTTCTTGCACGATTAGGGACAGTGGATGCCTAGAAAGATGTTTTTTTAAAATTAGTTTTAGGTTCCAGAGAGTAGATTCCTGAAAAAAATGTGTTTGTTTTATGAAAAATGTGAGGGTGTTACTGCTAAAAAGTTGATTTAAATTTCGTTTTTGAATAAGGGTGATTGCAATATTTCAACAAGTCAATTGAAATTTTCTTGCACGATTAGGGACAGTGGATGCATAGAAAGATTTCTTTTTTAAATTAGTATTAGGTTTCAGAGAGTAGATTCCTGAAAAAAATGTGTTTGTTTTATGAAAAATGTGAGGGTGTTACTGCTAAAAAGTTTATTTAAATTTAGCTTCAGGATAGGCGTGATTGCATTATTTCAACTAGTTAATTGAAATTTTCTTGCACAATTAGGGAGAGTGGATACATAGAAAGATGTTTTTTTATATTTGTTTTAGGTTCCAGAGAGTTGATTCCTGAAAAAAATGTGTTTGTTTCATGAAAAATGTGAGTGTGTTACTGCTAAAAAGTTGATTTAAATTTCGTTTTTGGATAAGGGTGATTGCAATATTTCAACAAGTCAATTGACATTTTCTTGCAAGATTAGGGACAGTGGATGCCTAGAAAGATGTTTTTTTAAATTAGTTTTAGGTTTCAGAGAGTAGATTCCTGAAAAAATGTGTTTGTTTTATGAAAAATGTGAGTGTGTTACTGCAAAAAAGTTGATTCAAATATCGTTTTTGGATAAGGGTGATTGCAATATTTCAATAAGTTAATTGAAATTTTCTTGGAAGATTAGGGAGAGTGGATGCCTAGAAAGATGTTTTTTTTAATTAGTTTTAGGTTTCAGAGAGTAGATTCCTGAAAAAAATGTGTTTGTTGTATGAAAAATGTGAGGGTGTTACTGCTAAAAAGTTGATTTAAATTTCGTTTTTGAATAAGGGTGATTGCAATATTTCAACAAGTCAATTGAAATTTTCTTGCACGATTAGGGACAATGGATGCCTAGAAAGATGTTTTTTTAAAATTAGTTTTAGGTTCCAGAGAGTAGATTCCTGAAAAAAATGTGTTTGTTTTATGAAAAATGTGAGTGTGTTACTGCTAAAAAGTTGATTTAAATTTCGTTTTTGAATAAGGGTGATTGCAATATTTCAACAAGTCAATTGAAATTTTCTTGCACGATTAGGGACAGTGGATGCCTAGAAAGATTTTTTTTTAAAATTAGTTTTAGGTTCCAGAGAGTAGATTCCTGAAAAAAATGTGTTTGTTTTATGAAAAATGTGAGTGTGTTACTGCTAAAATGTTGATTTAAATTTCGTTTTTGGATAAGGGTGATTGCAATATTTCAACAAGTCAATTGAAATTTTCTTGGAAGATTAGGGAGAGTGGATGCCTAGAAAGATGTTTTTTTAAAATTAGTTTTAGGTTCCAGAGAGTAGATTCCTGAAAAAAATGTGTTTGTTTTATGAAAAATGTGAGTGTGTTACTGCTAAAAAGTTGATTTAAATTTCGTTTTTGGATAAGGGTGATTGCAATACTTCAACAAGTCAATTGAAATTTTCTTGCACGATTAGGGACAGTGGATGCCTAGAAAGATTTTTTTTTAAATTAGTTTTAGGTTCCAGAGAGTAGATTCCTGAAAAAAATGTGTTTGTTTTATGAAAAATGTGAGGGTGTTACTGCTAAAAAGTTGATTTAAATTTCGTTTTTGAATAAGGGTGATTGCAATATTTCAACAAGTCAATTGAAATTTTCTTGTACGATTAGGGACAGTGAATGCCTAGAAAGATGTTTTTTTAAAATTAGTTTTAGGTTCCAGAGAGTAGATTCCTGAAAAAAATGTGTTTGTTTTATGAAAAATGTGAGTGTGTTACTGCAAAAAAGTTGATTTAAATATCGTTTTTGGATAAGGGTGATTGCAATATTTCAACAAGTTAATTGAAATTTTCTTGCAAGATTAGGGAGAGTGGATGCCTAGAAAGATGTTTTTTACAAATTCGTTATAGGTTCCAGAGAGTGGATTCCTGAAAAAAAAAATATTTGTTTCATGAAAAATGTGAGTGTGTCACTGCAAAAAAGTTGATTTAAATTTGGTTTCAGGATAAGCGTGAATGCATCATTTCAACAAGTTAATTGAAATTTTCTTGCACGATTAGGGAGAGTGGATGCATAGAAAGATGTTTTTTTTATATTTGTTTTAGGTTCCAGAGAGTTGATTCCTGAAAAAATGTGTTTGTTTTATGAAAAATGTGAGTGTGTTACTGCTAAAAAGTTGATTTAAATTTCGTTTTTGGATAAGGGTGATTGCAATATTTCAACAAGTCAATTGAAATTTTCTTGCACGATTAGGGACAGTGGATGCCTAGAAAGATGTTTTTTTAAAATTAGTTTTAGGTTCCAGAGAGTAGATTCCTGAAAAAAATGTGTTTGTTTTATGAAAAATGTGAGTGTGTTACTGCTAAAAAGTTGATTTAAATTTCGTTTTTGGATAAGGGTGATTGCAATATTTCAACAAGTTAATTGAAATTTAATTTTCTTGCAAGATTAGGGAGAGTGGATGCCTAGAAAGATGTTTTTTACAAATTCGTTATAGGTTCCAGAGAGTTGATTCCTAAAAAAAATGTGTTTGTTTTATGAAAAATGTGAGTGTGTTACTGCTAAAAAGTTTATTTAAATGTAGCTTCAGGATAGGCATGATTGCATTATTTCAACTAGTTAATTGAAATTTTCTTGCACGATTAGGGAGAGTGGATGCATAGAAAGATGTTTTTTTTATATTTGTTTTAGGTTCCAGAGAGTTGATTCCTGAAAAAATGTGTTTGTTTTATGAAAAATGTGAGTGTGTTACTGATAAAAAGTTGATTTAAATTTCGTTTTTGGATAAGGGTGATTGCAATATTTCAACAAGTCAATTGAAATTTTCTTGCACGATTAGGGACAGTGGATGCCTAGAAAGATGTTTTTTTTTAAATTAGTTTTAGGTTTCAGAGAGTAGATTCCTGAAAAAAATGGGTTTGTTTTATGAAAAATGTGAGTGTGTTACTGCAAAAAAGTTGATTTAAATATCGTCTTTGGATAAGGGTGATTGCAATATTTCAATAAGTTAATTGAAATTTTCTTGGAAGATTAGGGAGAGTGGATCCTAGAAAGATGTTTTTTTTTTAATTAGTTTTAGGTTTCAGAGAGTAGATTCCTGAAAAAAATGTGTTTGTTTTATGAAAAATGTGAGTGTGTTACTGCTAAAAAGTTGATTTTAATTTAGTTTCAGGATAGGCGTGAATGCATCATTTCAACAAGTCAATTGAAATTTTCTTGCACGATTAGGGACAGTGGATGCCTAGAAAGATGTTTTTTTAAAATTAGTTTTAGGTTCCAGAGAGTAGATTCCTGAAAAAAATGTGTTTGTTTTATGAAAAATGTGAGGGTGTTACTGCTAAAAAGTTGATTTAAATTTCGTTTTTGAATAAGGGTGATTGCAATATTTCAACAAGTCAATTGAAATTTTCTTGCACGATTAGGGACAGTGGATGCATAGAAAGATTTCTTTTTTAAATTAGTATTAGGTTTCAGAGAGTAGATTCCTGAAAAAAATGTGTTTGTTTTATGAAAAATGTGAGGGTGTTACTGCTAAAAAGTTTATTTAAATTTAGCTTCAGGATAGGCGTGATTGCATTATTTCAACTAGTTAATTGAAATTTTCTTGCACAATTAGGGAGAGTGGATACATAGAAAGATGTTTTTTTATATTTGTTTTAGGTTCCAGAGAGTTGATTCCTGAAAAAAATGTGTTTGTTTCATGAAAAATGTGAGTGTGTTACTGCTAAAAAGTTGATTTAAATTTCGTTTTTGAATAAGGGTGATTGCAATATTTCAACAAGTCAATTGAAATTTTCTTGCACGATTAGGGACAATGGATGCCTAGAAAGATGTTTTTTTAAAATTAGTTTTAGGTTCCAGAGAGTAGATTCCTGAAAAAAATGTGTTTGTTTTATGAAAAATGTGAGTGTGTTACTGCTAAAAAGTTGATTTAAATTTCGTTTTTGAATAAGGGTGATTGCAATATTTCAACAAGTCAATTGAAATTTTCTTGCACGATTAGGGACAGTGGATGCCTAGAAAGATGTTTTTTTAAAATTAGTTTTAGGTTCCAGAGAGTAGATTCCTGAAAAAAATGTGTTTGTTTTATGAAAAATGTGAGTGTGTTACTGCTAAAATGTTGATTTAAATTTCGTTTTTGGATAAGGGTGATTGCAATATTTCAACAAGTCAATTGAAATTTTCTTGCACGATTAGGGACAGTGGATGCCTAGAAAGATGTTTTTTTAAAATTAGTTTTAGGTTCCAGAGAGTAGATTCCTGAAAAAAATGTGTTTGTTTTATGAAAAATGTGAGTGTGTTACTGCAAAAAAGTTGATTTAAATATCGTTTTTGGATAAAGGTGATTGCAATATTTCAACAAGTTAATTGAAATTTTCTTGCAAGATTAGGGAGAGTGGATGCCTAGAAAGATGTTTTTTATAAATTCGTTATAGGTTCCAGAGAGTGGATTCCTGAAAAAAAAATTATTTGTTTCATGAAAAATGTGAGTGTGTTACTGCAAAAAAGTTGATTTAAATTTAGTTTCAGGATAAGCATGAATGCATCATTTCAACAAGTTAATTGAAATTTTCTTGCACGATTAGGGAGAGTGGATGCATAGAAAGATGTTTTTTTTATATTTGTTTTATGTTCCAGAGAGTTGATTCCTGAAAAAAATGTGTTTGTTTTATGAAAAATGTGAGTGTGTTACTGCTAAAAAGTTTATTTAAATTTAGCTTCAGGATAGGCATGATTGCATTATTTCAACTAGTTAATTGAAATTTTCTTGCACGATTAGGGAGAGTGGATGCATAGAAAGATGTTTTTTTATATTTGTTTTAGGTTCCAGAGAGTTGATTCCTGAAAAAATGTGTTTGTTTTATGAAAAATGTGAGTGTGTTACTGCTAAAAAGTTGATTTAAATTTCGTTTTTGGATAAGGGTGATTGCAATATTTCAACAAGTCAATTGAAATTTTCTTGCACGATTAGGGACAGTGGATGCCTAGAAAGATGTTTTTTTAAAATTAGTTTTAGGTTCCAGAGAGTAGATTCCTGAAAAAAATGTGTTTGTTTTATGAAAAATGTGAGTGTGTTACTGCTAAAAAGTTGATTTAAATTTCGTTTTTGGATAAGGGTGATTGCAATACTTCAACAAGTCAATTGAAATTTTCTTGCACGATTAGGGACAGTGGATGCTTAGAAAGATTTTTTTTAAATTAGTTTTAGGTTCCAGAGAGTAGATTCCTGAAAAAAATGTGTTTGTTTTATGAAAAATGTGAGGGTGTTACTGCTAAAAAGTTGATTTAAATTTCGTTTTTGAATAAGGGTGATTGCAATATTTCAACAAGTCAATTGACATTTTCTTGTACGATTAGGGACAGTGGATGCCTAGAAAGATGTTTTTTTAAAATTAGTTTTAGGTTCCAGAGAGTAGATTCCTGAATAAAATGTGTTTGTTTTATGAAAAATGTGAGTGTGTTACTGCTAAAAAGTTGATTTAAATTTCATTTTTGGATAAGGGTGATTGCAATATTTCAACAAGTCAATTGAAATTTTCTTGCACGATTAGGGACAGTGGATGCCTAGAAAGATGTTTTTTTAAAATTAGTTTTAGGTTCCAGAGAGTAGATTCCTGAAAAAAATGTGTTTGTTTTATGAAAAATGTGAGTGTGTTACTGCAAAAAAGTTGATTTAAATATCGTTTTTGGATAAGGGTGATTGCAATATTTCAACAAGTTAATTGAAATTTTCTTGCAAGATTAGGGAGAGTGGATGCCTAGAAAGATGATTTTTACAAATTCGTTATAGGTTCCAGAGAGTGGATTCCTGAAAAAAAAAATATTTGTTTCATGAAAAATGTGAGTGTGTTACTGCAAAAAAGTTGATTTAAATTTGGTTTCAGGATAAGCGTGAATGCATCATTTCAACAAGTTAATTGAAATTTTCTTGCACGATTAGGGAGAGTGGATGCATAGAAAGATGTTTTTTTTATATTTGTTTTAGGTTCCAGAGAGTTGATTCCTGAAAAAATGTGTTTGTTTTATGAAAAATGTGAGTGTGTTACTGCTAAAAAGTTGATTTAAATTTCGTTTTTGGATAAGGGTGATTGCAATATTTCAACAAGTCAATTGAAATTTTCTTGCACGATTAGGGACAGTGGATGCCTAGAAAGATGTTTTTTTAAAATTAGTTTTAGGTTCCAGAGAGTAGATTCCTGAAAAAAATGTGTTTGTTTTATGAAAAATGTGAGTGTGTTACTGCTAAAAAGTTGATTTAAATTTCGTTTTTGGATAAGGGTGATTGCAATATTTCAACAAGTTAATTGAAATTTTCTTGCAAGATTAGGGAGAGTGGATGCCTAGAAAGATGTTTTTTACAAATTCGTTATAGGTTCCAGAGAGTTGATTCCTAAAAAAAATGTGTTTGTTTTATGAAAAATGTGAGTGTGTTACTGCTAAAAAGTTTATTTAAATGTAGCTTCAGGATAGGCATGATTGCATTATTTCAACTAGTTAATTGAAATTTTCTTGCACGATTAGGGAGAGTGGATGCATAGAAAGATGTTTTTTTTATATTTGTTTTAGGTTCCAGAGAGTTGATTCCTGAAAAAATGTGTTTGTTTTATGAAAAATGTGAGTGTGTTACTGATAAAAAGTTGATTTAAATTTCGTTTTTGGATAAGGGTGATTGCAATATTTCAACAAGTCAATTGAAATTTTCTTGCACGATTAGGGACAGTGGATGCCTAGAAAGATGTTTTTTTTTAAATTAGTTTTAGGTTTCAGAGAGTAGATTCCTGAAAAAAATGGGTTTGTTTTATGAAAAATGTGAGTGTGTTACTGCAAAAAAGTTGATTTAAATATCGTCTTTGGATAAGGGTGATTGCAATATTTCAATAAGTTAATTGAAATTTTCTTGGAAGATTAGGGAGAGTGGATCCTAGAAAGATGTTTTTTTTTAAATTAGTTTTAGGTTTCAGAGAGTAGATTCCTGAAAAAAATGTGTTTGTTTTATGAAAAATGTGAGTGTGTTACTGCTAAAAAGTTGATTTTAATTTAGTTTCAGGATAGGCGTGAATGCATCATTTCAACAAGTCAATTGAAATTTTCTTGCACGATTAGGGACAGTGGATGCCTAGAAAGATGTTTTTTTAAAATTAGTTTTAGGTTCCAGAGAGTAGATTCCTGAAAAAATGTGTTTATTTTATGAAAAATGTGAGGGTGTTACTGCTAAAAAGTTGATTTAAATTTCGTTTTTGAATAAGGGTGATTGCAATATTTCAACAAGTCAATTGAAATTTTCTTGCACGATTAGGGACAGTGGATGCATAGAAAGATTTCTTTTTTAAATTAGTATTAGGTTTCAGAGAGTAGATTCCTGAAAAAAATGTGTTTGTTTTATGAAAAATGTGAGGGTGTTACTGCTAAAAAGTTTATTTAAATTTAGCTTCAGGATAGGCGTGATTGCATTATTTCAACTAGTTAATTGAAATTTTCTTGCACAATTAGGGAGAGTGGATACATAGAAAGATGTTTTTTTATATTTGTTTTAGGTTCCAGAGAGTTGATTCCTGAAAAAAATGTGTTTGTTTCATGAAAAATGTGAGTGTGTTACTGCTAAAAAGTTGATTTAAATTTCGTTTTTGGATAAGGGTGATTGCAATATTTCAACAAGTCAATTGACATTTTCTTGCAAGATTAGGGACAGTGGATGCCTAGAAAGATGTTTTTTTAAATTAGTTTTAGGTTTCAGAGAGTAGATTCCTGAAAAAATGTGTTTGTTTTATGAAAAATGTGAGTGTGTTACTGCAAAAAAGTTGATTCAAATATCGTTTTTGGATAAGGGTGATTGCAATATTTCAATAAGTTAATTGAAATTTTCTTGGAAGATTAGGGAGAGTGGATGCCTAGAAAGATGTTTTTTTTAATTAGTTTTAGGTTTCAGAGAGTAGATTCCTGAAAAAAATGTGTTTGTTGTATGAAAAATGTGAGTGTGTTACTGCTAAAAAGTTGATTTAAATTTCGTTTTTGGATAAGGGTGATTGCAATACTTCAACAAGTCAATTGAAATTTTCTTGCACGATTAGGGACAGTGGATGCCTAGAAAGATTTTTTTTTAAATTAGTTTTAGGTTCCAGAGAGTAGATTCCTGAAAAAAATGTGTTTGTTTTATGAAAAATGTGAGGGTGTTACTGCTAAAAAGTTGATTTAAATTTCGTTTTTGAATAAGGGTGATTGCAATATTTCAACAAGTCAATTGACATTTTCTTGTACGATTAGGGACAGTGGATGCCTAGAAAGATGTTTTTTTAAAATTAGTTTTAGGTTCCAGAGAGTAGATTCCTGAAAAAAATGTGTTTGTTTTATGAAAAATGTGAGTGTGTTACTGCTAAAAAGTTGATTTAAATTTCATTTTTGGATAAGGGTGATTGCAATATTTCAACAAGTCAATTGAAATTTTCTTGCACGATTAGGGACAGTGGATGCCTAGAAAGATGTTTTTTTAAAATTAGTTTTAGGTTCCAGAGAGTAGATTCCTGAAAAAAATGTGTTTGTTTTATGAAAAATGTGAGTGTGTTACTGCAAAAAAGTTGATTTAAATATCGTTTTTGGATAAGGGTGATTGCAATATTTCAACAAGTTAATTGAAATTTTCTTGCACGATTAGGGAGAGTGGATGCATAGAAAGATGTTTTTTTTATATTTGTTTTAGGTTCCAGAGAGTTGATTCCTGAAAAAATGTGTTTGTTTTATGAAAAATGTGAGTGTGTTACTGCTAAAAAGTTGATTTAAATTTCCTTTTTGGATAAGGGTGATTGCAATATTTCAACAAGTCAATTGAAATTTTCTTGCACGATTAGGGACAGTGGATGCCTAGAAAGATGTTTTTTTAAAATTAGTTTTAGGTTCCAGAGAGTAGATTCCTGAAAAAAATGTGTTTGTTTTATGAAAAATGTGAGGGTGTTACTGCTAAAAAGTTGATTTAAATTTCGTTTTTGGATAAGGGTGATTGCAATATTTCAACAAGTTAATTGAAATTTTCTTGCAAGATTAGGGAGAGTGGATGCCTAGAAAGATGTTTTTTACAAATTCGTTATAGGTTCCAGAGAGTTGATTCCTAAAAAAAATGTGTTTGTTTTATGAAAAATGTGAGTGTGTTACTGCTAAAAAGTTTATTTAAATGTAGCTTCAGGATAGGCATGATTGCATTATTTCAACTAGTTAATTGAAATTTTCTTGCACGATTAGGGAGAGTGGATGCATAGAAAGATGTTTTTTTTATATTTGTTTTAGGTTCCAGAGAGTTGATTCCTGAAAAAATGTGTTTGTTTTATGAAAAATGTGAGTGTGTTACTGATAAAAAGTTGATTTAAGTTTCGTTTTTGGATAAGGGTGATTGCAATATTTCAACAAGTCAATTGAAATTTTCTTGCACGATTAGGGACAGTGGATGCCTAGAAAGATGTTTTTTTTTAAATTAGTTTTAGGTTTCAGAGAGTAGATTCCTGAAAAAAATGGGTTTGTTTTATGAAAAATGTGAGTGTGTTACTGCTAAAAAGTTGATTTTAATTTAGTTTCAGGATAGGCATGAATGCATCATTTCAACAAGTCAATTGAAATTTTCTTGCACGATTAGGGACAGTGGATGCCTAGAAAGATGTTTTTTTAAAATTAGTTTTAGGTTCCAGAGAGTAGATTCCTGAAAAAAATGTGTTTGTTTTATGAAAAATGTGAGGGTGTTACTGCTAAAAAGTTGATTTAAATTTCGTTTTTGAATAAGGGTGATTGCAATATTTCAACAAGTCAATTGAAATTTTCTTGCACGATTAGGGACAGTGGATGCATAGAAAGATTTCTTTTTTAAATTAGTATTAGGTTTCAGAGAGTAGATTCCTGAAAAAAATGTGTTTGTTTTATGAAAAATGTGAGGGTGTTACTGCTAAAAAGTTTATTTAAATTTAGCTTCAGGATAGGCGTGATTGCATTATTTCAACTAGTTAATTGAAATTTTCTTGCACAATTAGGGAGAGTGGATACATAGAAAGATGTTTTTTTATATTTGTTTTAGGTTCCAGAGAGTTGATTCCTGAAAAAAATGTGTTTGTTTCATGAAAAATGTGAGTGTGTTACTGCTAAAAAGTTGATTTAAATTTCGTTTTTGGATAAGGGTGATTGCAATATTTCAACAAGTCAATTGACATTTTCTTGCAAGATTAGGGACAGTGGATGCCTAGAAAGATGTTTTTTTAAATTAGTTTTAGGTTTCAGAGAGTAGATTCCTGAAAAAATGTGTTTGTTTTATGAAAAATGTGAGTGTGTTACTGCAAAAAAGTTGATTCAAATATCGTTTTTGGATAAGGGTGATTGCAATATTTCAATAAGTTAATTGAAATTTTCTTGGAAGATTAGGGAGAGTGGATGCCTAGAAAGATGTTTTTTTTAATTAGTTTTAGGTTTCAGAGAGTAGATTCCTGAAAAAAATGTGTTTGTTGTATGAAAAATGTGAGGGTGTTACTGCTAAAAAGTTGATTTAAATTTCGTTTTTGAATAAGGGTGATTGCAATATTTCAACAAGTCAATTGAAATTTTCTTGCACGATTAGGGACAATGGATGCCTAGAAAGATGTTTTTTTAAAATTAGTTTTAGGTTCCAGAGAGTAGATTCCTGAAAAAAATGTGTTTGTTTTATGAAAAATGTGAGTGTGTTACTGCTAAAAAGTTGATTTAAATTTCGTTTTTGAATAAGGGTGATTGCAATATTTCAACAAGTCAATTGAAATTTTCTTGCACGATTAGGGACAGTGGATGCCTAGAAAGATGTTTTTTTAAAATTAGTTTTAGGTTCCAGAGAGTAGATTCCTGAAAAAAATGTGTTTGTTTTATGAAAAATGTGAGTGTGTTACTGCTAAAATGTTGATTTAAATTTCGTTTTTGGATAAGGGTGATTGCAATATTTCAACAAGTCAATTGAAATTTTCTTGGAAGATTAGGGAGAGTGGATGCCTAGAAAGATGTTTTTTTAAAATTAGTTTTAGGTTCCAGAGAGTAGATTCCTGAAAAAAATGTGTTTGTTTTATGAAAAATGTGAGTGTGTTACTGCTAAAAAGTTGATTTAAATTTCGTTTTTGGATAAGGGTGATTGCAATACTTCAACAAGTCAATTGAAATTTTCTTGCACGATTAGGGACAGTGGATGCCTAGAAAGATTTTTTTTTAAATTAGTTTTAGGTTCCAGAGAGTAGATTCCTGAAAAAAATGTGTTTGTTTTATGAAAAATGTGAGGGTGTTACTGCTAAAAAGTTGATTTAAATTTCGTTTTTGAATAAGGGTGATTGCAATATTTCAACAAGTCAATTGAAATTTTCTTGTACGATTAGGGACAGTGAATGCCTAGAAAGATGTTTTTTTAAAATTAGTTTTAGGTTCCAGAGAGTAGATTCCTGAAAAAAATGTGTTTGTTTTATGAAAAATGTGAGTGTGTTACTGCAAAAAAGTTGATTTAAATATCGTTTTTGGATAAGGGTGATTGCAATATTTCAACAAGTTAATTGAAATTTTCTTGCAAGATTAGGGAGAGTGGATGCCTAGAAAGATGTTTTTTACAAATTCGTTATAGGTTCCAGAGAGTGGATTCCTGAAAAAAAAAATATTTGTTTCATGAAAAATGTGAGTGTGTCACTGCAAAAAAGTTGATTTAAATTTGGTTTCAGGATAAGCGTGAATGCATCATTTCAACAAGTTAATTGAAATTTTCTTGCACGATTAGGGAGAGTGGATGCATAGAAAGATGTTTTTTTTATATTTGTTTTAGGTTCCAGAGAGTTGATTCCTGAAAAAATGTGTTTGTTTTATGAAAAATGTGAGTGTGTTACTGCTAAAAAGTTGATTTAAATTTCGTTTTTGGATAAGGGTGATTGCAATATTTCAACAAGTCAATTGAAATTTTCTTGCACGATTAGGGACAGTGGATGCCTAGAAAGATGTTTTTTTAAAATTAGTTTTAGGTTCCAGAGAGTAGATTCCTGAAAAAAATGTGTTTGTTTTATGAAAAATGTGAGTGTGTTACTGCTAAAAAGTTGATTTAAATTTCGTTTTTGGATAAGGGTGATTGCAATATTTCAACAAGTTAATTGAAATTTAATTTTCTTGCAAGATTAGGGAGAGTGGATGCCTAGAAAGATGTTTTTTACAAATTCGTTATAGGTTCCAGAGAGTTGATTCCTAAAAAAAATGTGTTTGTTTTATGAAAAATGTGAGTGTGTTACTGCTAAAAAGTTTATTTAAATGTAGCTTCAGGATAGGCATGATTGCATTATTTCAACTAGTTAATTGAAATTTTCTTGCACGATTAGGGAGAGTGGATGCATAGAAAGATGTTTTTTTTATATTTGTTTTAGGTTCCAGAGAGTTGATTCCTGAAAAAATGTGTTTGTTTTATGAAAAATGTGAGTGTGTTACTGATAAAAAGTTGATTTAAATTTCGTTTTTGGATAAGGGTGATTGCAATATTTCAACAAGTCAATTGAAATTTTCTTGCACGATTAGGGACAGTGGATGCCTAGAAAGATGTTTTTTTTTAAATTAGTTTTAGGTTTCAGAGAGTAGATTCCTGAAAAAAATGGGTTTGTTTTATGAAAAATGTGAGTGTGTTACTGCAAAAAAGTTGATTTAAATATCGTCTTTGGATAAGGGTGATTGCAATATTTCAATAAGTTAATTGAAATTTTCTTGGAAGATTAGGGAGAGTGGATCCTAGAAAGATGTTTTTTTTTTAATTAGTTTTAGGTTTCAGAGAGTAGATTCCTGAAAAAAATGTGTTTGTTTTATGAAAAATGTGAGTGTGTTACTGCTAAAAAGTTGATTTTAATTTAGTTTCAGGATAGGCGTGAATGCATCATTTCAACAAGTCAATTGAAATTTTCTTGCACGATTAGGGACAGTGGATGCCTAGAAAGATGTTTTTTTAAAATTAGTTTTAGGTTCCAGAGAGTAGATTCCTGAAAAAAATGTGTTTGTTTTATGAAAAATGTGAGGGTGTTACTGCTAAAAAGTTGATTTAAATTTCGTTTTTGAATAAGGGTGATTGCAATATTTCAACAAGTCAATTGAAATTTTCTTGCACGATTAGGGACAGTGGATGCATAGAAAGATTTCTTTTTTAAATTAGTATTAGGTTTCAGAGAGTAGATTCCTGAAAAAAATGTGTTTGTTTTATGAAAAATGTGAGGGTGTTACTGCTAAAAAGTTTATTTAAATTTAGCTTCAGGATAGGCGTGATTGCATTATTTCAACTAGTTAATTGAAATTTTCTTGCACAATTAGGGAGAGTGGATACATAGAAAGATGTTTTTTTATATTTGTTTTAGGTTCCAGAGAGTTGATTCCTGAAAAAAATGTGTTTGTTTCATGAAAAATGTGAGTGTGTTACTGCTAAAAAGTTGATTTAAATTTCGTTTTTGAATAAGGGTGATTGCAATATTTCAACAAGTCAATTGAAATTTTCTTGCACGATTAGGGACAATGGATGCCTAGAAAGATGTTTTTTTAAAATTAGTTTTAGGTTCCAGAGAGTAGATTCCTGAAAAAAATGTGTTTGTTTTATGAAAAATGTGAGTGTGTTACTGCTAAAAAGTTGATTTAAATTTCGTTTTTGAATAAGGGTGATTGCAATATTTCAACAAGTCAATTGAAATTTTCTTGCACGATTAGGGACAGTGGATGCCTAGAAAGATGTTTTTTTAAAATTAGTTTTAGGTTCCAGAGAGTAGATTCCTGAAAAAAATGTGTTTGTTTTATGAAAAATGTGAGTGTGTTACTGCTAAAATGTTGATTTAAATTTCGTTTTTGGATAAGGGTGATTGCAATATTTCAACAAGTCAATTGAAATTTTCTTGCACGATTAGGGACAGTGGATGCCTAGAAAGATGTTTTTTTAAAATTAGTTTTAGGTTCCAGAGAGTAGATTCCTGAAAAAAATGTGTTTGTTTTATGAAAAATGTGAGTGTGTTACTGCAAAAAAGTTGATTTAAATATCGTTTTTGGATAAAGGTGATTGCAATATTTCAACAAGTTAATTGAAATTTTCTTGCAAGATTAGGGAGAGTGGATGCCTAGAAAGATGTTTTTTACAAATTCGTTATAGGTTCCAGAGAGTGGATTCCTGAAAAAAAAATTATTTGTTTCATGAAAAATGTGAGTGTGTTACTGCAAAAAAGTTGATTTAAATTTAGTTTCAGGATAAGCATGAATGCATCATTTCAACAAGTTAATTGAAATTTTCTTGCACGATTAGGGAGAGTGGATGCATAGAAAGATGTTTTTTTTATATTTGTTTTATGTTCCAGAGAGTTGATTCCTGAAAAAAATGTGTTTGTTTTATGAAAAATGTGAGTGTGTTACTGCTAAAAAGTTTATTTAAATTTAGCTTCAGGATAGGCATGATTGCATTATTTCAACTAGTTAATTGAAATTTTCTTGCACGATTAGGGAGAGTGGATGCATAGAAAGATGTTTTTTTATATTTGTTTTAGGTTCCAGAGAGTTGATTCCTGAAAAAATGTGTTTGTTTTATGAAAAATGTGAGTGTGTTACTGCTAAAAAGTTGATTTAAATTTCGTTTTTGGATAAGGGTGATTGCAATATTTCAACAAGTCAATTGAAATTTTCTTGCACGATTAGGGACAGTGGATGCCTAGAAAGATGTTTTTTTAAAATTAGTTTTAGGTTCCAGAGAGTAGATTCCTGAAAAAAATGTGTTTGTTTTATGAAAAATGTGAGTGTGTTACTGCTAAAAAGTTGATTTAAATTTCGTTTTTGGATAAGGGTGATTGCAATACTTCAACAAGTCAATTGAAATTTTCTTGCACGATTAGGGACAGTGGATGCTTAGAAAGATTTTTTTTAAATTAGTTTTAGGTTCCAGAGAGTAGATTCCTGAAAAAAATGTGTTTGTTTTATGAAAAATGTGAGGGTGTTACTGCTAAAAAGTTGATTTAAATTTCGTTTTTGAATAAGGGTGATTGCAATATTTCAACAAGTCAATTGACATTTTCTTGTACGATTAGGGACAGTGGATGCCTAGAAAGATGTTTTTTTAAAATTAGTTTTAGGTTCCAGAGAGTAGATTCCTGAATAAAATGTGTTTGTTTTATGAAAAATGTGAGTGTGTTACTGCTAAAAAGTTGATTTAAATTTCATTTTTGGATAAGGGTGATTGCAATATTTCAACAAGTCAATTGAAATTTTCTTGCACGATTAGGGACAGTGGATGCCTAGAAAGATGTTTTTTTAAAATTAGTTTTAGGTTCCAGAGAGTAGATTCCTGAAAAAAATGTGTTTGTTTTATGAAAAATGTGAGTGTGTTACTGCAAAAAAGTTGATTTAAATATCGTTTTTGGATAAGGGTGATTGCAATATTTCAACAAGTTAATTGAAATTTTCTTGCAAGATTAGGGAGAGTGGATGCCTAGAAAGATGTTTTTTACAAATTCGTTATAGGTTCCAGAGAGTGGATTCCTGAAAAAAAAAATATTTGTTTCATGAAAAATGTGAGTGTGTTACTGCAAAAAAGTTGATTTAAATTTGGTTTCAGGATAAGCGTGAATGCATCATTTCAACAAGTTAATTGAAATTTTCTTGCACGATTAGGGAGAGTGGATGCATAGAAAGATGTTTTTTTTATATTTGTTTTAGGTTCCAGAGAGTTGATTCCTGAAAAAATGTGTTTGTTTTATGAAAAATGTGAGTGTGTTACTGCTAAAAAGTTGATTTAAATTTCGTTTTTGGATAAGGGTGATTGCAATATTTCAACAAGTCAATTGAAATTTTCTTGCACGATTAGGGACAGTGGATGCCTAGAAAGATGTTTTTTTAAAATTAGTTTTAGGTTCCAGAGAGTAGATTCCTGAAAAAAATGTGTTTGTTTTATGAAAAATGTGAGTGTGTTACTGCTAAAAAGTTGATTTAAATTTCGTTTTTGGATAAGGGTGATTGCAATATTTCAACAAGTTAATTGAAATTTTCTTGCAAGATTAGGGAGAGTGGATGCCTAGAAAGATGTTTTTTACAAATTCGTTATAGGTTCCAGAGAGTTGATTCCTAAAAAAAATGTGTTTGTTTTATGAAAAATGTGAGTGTGTTACTGCTAAAAAGTTTATTTAAATGTAGCTTCAGGATAGGCATGATTGCATTATTTCAACTAGTTAATTGAAATTTTCTTGCACGATTAGGGAGAGTGGATGCATAGAAAGATGTTTTTTTTATATTTGTTTTAGGTTCCAGAGAGTTGATTCCTGAAAAAATGTGTTTGTTTTATGAAAAATGTGAGTGTGTTACTGATAAAAAGTTGATTTAAATTTCGTTTTTGGATAAGGGTGATTGCAATATTTCAACAAGTCAATTGAAATTTTCTTGCACGATTAGGGACAGTGGATGCCTAGAAAGATGTTTTTTTTTAAATTAGTTTTAGGTTTCAGAGAGTAGATTCCTGAAAAAAATGGGTTTGTTTTATGAAAAATGTGAGTGTGTTACTGCAAAAAAGTTGATTTAAATATCGTCTTTGGATAAGGGTGATTGCAATATTTCAATAAGTTAATTGAAATTTTCTTGGAAGATTAGGGAGAGTGGATCCTAGAAAGATGTTTTTTTTTAAATTAGTTTTAGGTTTCAGAGAGTAGATTCCTGAAAAAAATGTGTTTGTTTTATGAAAAATGTGAGTGTGTTACTGCTAAAAAGTTGATTTTAATTTAGTTTCAGGATAGGCGTGAATGCATCATTTCAACAAGTCAATTGAAATTTTCTTGCACGATTAGGGACAGTGGATGCCTAGAAAGATGTTTTTTTAAAATTAGTTTTAGGTTCCAGAGAGTAGATTCCTGAAAAAATGTGTTTATTTTATGAAAAATGTGAGGGTGTTACTGCTAAAAAGTTGATTTAAATTTCGTTTTTGAATAAGGGTGATTGCAATATTTCAACAAGTCAATTGAAATTTTCTTGCACGATTAGGGACAGTGGATGCATAGAAAGATTTCTTTTTTAAATTAGTATTAGGTTTCAGAGAGTAGATTCCTGAAAAAAATGTGTTTGTTTTATGAAAAATGTGAGGGTGTTACTGCTAAAAAGTTTATTTAAATTTAGCTTCAGGATAGGCGTGATTGCATTATTTCAACTAGTTAATTGAAATTTTCTTGCACAATTAGGGAGAGTGGATACATAGAAAGATGTTTTTTTATATTTGTTTTAGGTTCCAGAGAGTTGATTCCTGAAAAAAATGTGTTTGTTTCATGAAAAATGTGAGTGTGTTACTGCTAAAAAGTTGATTTAAATTTCGTTTTTGGATAAGGGTGATTGCAATATTTCAACAAGTCAATTGACATTTTCTTGCAAGATTAGGGACAGTGGATGCCTAGAAAGATGTTTTTTTAAATTAGTTTTAGGTTTCAGAGAGTAGATTCCTGAAAAAATGTGTTTGTTTTATGAAAAATGTGAGTGTGTTACTGCAAAAAAGTTGATTCAAATATCGTTTTTGGATAAGGGTGATTGCAATATTTCAATAAGTTAATTGAAATTTTCTTGGAAGATTAGGGAGAGTGGATGCCTAGAAAGATGTTTTTTTTAATTAGTTTTAGGTTTCAGAGAGTAGATTCCTGAAAAAAATGTGTTTGTTGTATGAAAAATGTGAGGGTGTTACTGCTAAAAAGTTGATTTAAATTTCGTTTTTGAATAAGGGTGATTGCAATATTTCAACAAGTCAATTGAAATTTTCTTGCACGATTAGGGACAATGGATGCCTAGAAAGATGTTTTTTTAAAATTAGTTTTAGGTTCCAGAGAGTAGATTCCTGAAAAAAATGTGTTTGTTTTATGAAAAATGTGAGTGTGTTACTGCTAAAAAGTTGATTTAAATTTCGTTTTTGAATAAGGGTGATTGCAATATTTCAACAAGTCAATTGAAATTTTCTTGCACGATTAGGGACAGTGGATGCCTAGAAAGATGTTTTTTTTAAATTAGTTTTAGGTTCCAGAGAGTAGATTCCTGAAAAAAATGTGTTTGTTTTATGAAAAATGTGAGTGTGTTACTGCTAAAATGTTGATTTAAATTTCGTTTTTGGATAAGGGTGATTGCAATATTTCAACAAGTCAATTGAAATTTTCTTGCACGATTAGGGACAGTGGATGCCTAGAAAGATGTTTTTTTTAAATTAGTTTTAGGTTCCAGAGAGTAGATTCCTGAAAAAAATGTGTTTGTTTTATGAAAAATGTGAGTGTGTTACTGCAAAAAAGTTGATTTAAATATCGTTTTTGGATAAAGGTGATTGCAATATTTCAACAAGTTAATTGAAATTTTCTTGCAAGATTAGGGAGAGTGGATGCCTAGAAAGATGTTTTTTACGAATTCGTTATAGGTTCCAGAGAGTGGATTCCTGAAAAAAAAAATATTTGTTTCATGAAAAATGTGAGTGTGTTACTGCAAAAAAGTTGATTTAAATTTGGTTTCAGGATAAGCGTGAATGCATCATTTCAACAAGTTAATTGAAATTTTCTTGCACGATTAGGGAGAGTGGATGCATAGAAAGATGTTTTTTTTATATTTGTTTTAGGTTCCAGAGAGTTGATTCCTGAAAAAATGTGTTTGTTTTATGAAAAATGTGAGTGTGTTACTGCTAAAAAGTTGATTTAAATTTCGTTTTTGGATAAGGGTGATTGCAATATTTCAACAAGTCAATTGAAATTTTCTTGCACGATTAGGGACAGTGGATGCCTAGAAAGATGTTTTTTTAAAATTAGTTTTAGGTTCCAGAGAGTAGATTCCTGAAAAAAATGTGTTTGTTTTATGAAAAATGTGAGTGTGTTACTGCTAAAAAGTTGATTTAAATTTCGTTTTTGGATAAGGGTGATTGCAATATTTCAACAAGTTAATTGAAATTTTCTTGCAAGATTAGGGAGAGTGGATGCCTAGAAAGATGTTTTTTACAAATTCGTTATAGGTTCCAGAGAGTTGATTCCTAAAAAAAATGTGTTTGTTTTATGAAAAATGTGAGTGTGTTACTGCTAAAAAGTTTATTTAAATGTAGCTTCAGGATAGGCATGATTGCATTATTTCAACTAGTTAATTGAAATTTTCTTGCACGATTAGGGAGAGTGGATGCATAGAA
This sequence comes from Lissotriton vulgaris, assembly GCF_964263255.1. NCBI lineage: Eukaryota > Metazoa > Chordata > Amphibia > Caudata > Salamandridae > Lissotriton > Lissotriton vulgaris. The sequence goes on along the minus strand of NW_028247791.1, from coordinate 761,033 downwards.
AGATGTTTTTTTAAAATTAGTTTTAGGTTCCAGAGAGTAGATTCCTGAAAAAAATGTGTTTGTTTTATGAAAAATGTGAGTGTGTTACTGCTAAAAAGTTGATTTAAATTTCATTTTTGGATAAGGGTGATTGCAATATTTCAACAAGTCAATTGAAATTTTCTTGCACGATTAGGGACAGTGGATGCCTAGAAAGATGTTTTTTTTAAATTAGTTTTAGGTTCCAGAGAGTAGATTCCTGAAAAAAATGTGTTTGTTTTATGAAAAATGTGAGTGTGTTACTGCAAAAAAGTTGATTTAAATATCGTTTTTGGATAAGGGTGATTGCAATATTTCAACAAGTTAATTGAAATTTTCTTGCAAGATTAGGGAGAGTGGATGCCTAGAAAGATGTTTTTTACAAATTCGTTATAGGTTCCAGAGAGTGGATTCCTGAAAAAAAAATTATTTGTTTCATGAAAAATGTGAGTGTGTTACTGCAAAAAGTTGATTTAAATTTGGTTTCAGAATAAGCGTGAATGCATTATTTCAACAAGTTAATTGAAATTTTCTTGCACGATTAGGGAGAGTGGAAGCATGGAAAGATGTTTTTTTTATATTTGTTTTAGGTTCCAGAGAGTTGATTCCTGAAAAAAATGTGTTTGTTTTATGAAAAATATGAGTGTGTTACTGCTAAAAAGTTTATTTAAATGTAGCTTCAGGATAGGCATGATTGCATTATTTCAACTAGTTAATTGAAATTTTCTTGGAAGATTAGGGAGAGTGGATGCCTAGAAAGATGTTTTTTTTAATTAGTTTTAGGTTTCAGAGAGTAGATTCCTGAAAAAAATGTGTTTGTTTTATGAAAAATGTGAGGGTGTTACTGCTAAAAAGTTGATTTAAATTTCGTTTTTGAATAAGGGTGATTGCAATATTTCAACAAGTCAATTGAAATTTTCTTGCACGATTAGGGACAGTGGATGCCTAGAAAGATATTTTTTTTAAATTAGTTTTAGGTTTCAGAGAGTAGATTCCTGAAAAAAATGTGTTTGTTTTATGAAAAATGTGAGTGTGTTACTGCTAAAAAGTTGATTTAAATTTCGTTTTTGGATAAGGGTGATTGCAATATTTCAACAAGTCAATTGAAATTTTCTTGCACGATTAGGGACAGTGGATGCCTAGAAAGATGTGTTTTTAAAATTAGTTTTAGGTTCCAGAGAGTAGATTCCTGAAAAAAATGTGTTTGTTTTATGAAAAATGTGAGTGTGTTACTGCTAAAAAGTTGATTTAAATTTCGTTTTTGGATAAGGGTGATTGCAATACTTCAACAAGTTAATTGAAATTTTCTTGCAAGATTAGGGAGAGTGGATGCCTAGAAAGATGTTTTTTACAAATTCGTTATAGGTTCCAGAGAGTGGATTCCTGAAAAAAAAATTATTTGTTTCATGAAAAATGTGAGTGTGTTACTGCAAAAAAGTTGTTTTAAATTTAGTTTCAGGATAAGCGTGAATGCATCATTTCAACAAGTTAATTGAAATTTTCTTGCACGATTAGGGAGAGTGGATGCATAGAAAGATGTTTTTTTTATATTTGTTTTAGGTTCCAGAGAGTTGATTCCTGAAAAAATGTGTTTGTTTTATGAAAAATGTGAGTGTGTTACTGCTAAAAAGTTGATTTAAATTTCGTTTTTGGATAAGGTTGATTGCAATATTTCAACAAGTCAATTGAAATTTTCTTGCACGATTAGGGACAGTGGATGCCTAGAAAGATGTTTTTTTAAAATTAGTTTTAGGTTCCAGAGAGTAGATTCCTGAAAAAAATGTGTTTGTTTTATGAAAAATGTGAGTGTGTTACTGCTAAAAAGTTGATTTAAATTTCGTTTTTGGGTAAGGGTGATTGCAATACTTCAACAAGTCAATTTAAATTTTCTTGCACGATTAGGGACAGTGGATGCCTAGAAAGATGTTTTTTTAAATTAGTTTTAGGTTCCAGAGAGTAGATTCCTGAAAAAAATGTGTTTGTTTTATGAAAAATTTGAGTGTGTTACTGCTAAAAAGTTGATTTAAATTTCGTTTTTGGATAAGGGTGATTGCAATACTTCAACAAGTCAATTGAAATTTTCTTGCACGATTAGGGACAGTGGATGCATAGAAAGATTTCTTTTTTAAATTAGTATTAGGTTTCAGAGAGTAGATTCCTGAAAAAAATGTGTTTGTTTTATGAAAAATGTGAGGGTGTTACTGCTAAAAAGTTGATTTAAATTTCGTTTTTGAATAAGGGTGATTGCAATATTTCAACTAGTCAATTGAAATTTTCTTGTACGATTAGGGACAGTGGATGCCTAGTAAGATGTTTTTTTAAAATTAGTTTTAGGTTCCAGAGAGTAGATTCCTGAAAAAAATGTGTTTGTTTTATGAAAAATGTGAGTGTGTTACTGCTAAAAAGTTGATTTAAATTTCATTTTTGGATAAGGGTGATTGCAATATTTCAACAAGTCAATTGAAATTTTCTTGCACGATCAGGGACAGTGGATGCCTAGAAAGATGTTTTTTTTAAATTAGTTTTAGGTTCCAGAGAGTAGATTCCTGAAAAAAATGTGTTTGTTTTATGAAAATTGTGAGTGTGTTACTGCAAAAAAGTTGATTTAAATATCGTTTTTGGATAAGGGTGATTGCAATATTTCAACAAGTTAATTGAAATTTTCTTGCAAGATTAGGGAGAGTGGATGCCTAGAAAGATGTTTTTTACAAATTCGTTATAGGTTCCAGAGAGTGGATTCCTGAAAAAAAAATTATTTGTTTCATGAAAAATGTGAGTGTGTTACTGCAAAAAAGTTGATTTAAATTTAGTTTCAGGATAAGCATGAATGCATCATTTCAACAAGTTAATTGAAATTTTCTTGCACGATTAGGGAGAGTGGATGCATAGAAAGATGTTTTTTTTATATTTGTTTTATGTTCCAGAGAGTTGATTCCTGAAAAAAATGTGTTTGTTTTATGAAAAATGTGAGTGTGTTACTGCTAAAAAGTTTATTTAAATTTAGCTTCAGGATAGGCATGATTGCATTATTTCAACTAGTTAATTGAAATTTTCTTGCACGATTAGGGAGAGTGGATGCATAGAAAGATGTTTTTTTATATTTGTTTTAGGTTCCAGAGAGTTGATTCCTGAAAAAATGTGTTTGTTTTATGAAAAATGTGAGTGTGTTACTGCTAAAAAGTTGATTTAAATTTCGTTTTTGGATAAGGGTGATTGCAATATTTCAACAAGTCAATTGAAATTTTCTTGCACGATTAGGGACAGTGGATGCCTAGAAAGATGTTTTTTTAAAATTAGTTTTAGGTTCCAGAGAGTAGATTCCTGAAAAAAATGTGTTTGTTTTATGAAAAATGTGAGTGTGTTACTGCTAAAAAGTTGATTTAAATTTCGTTTTTGGATAAGGGTGATTGCAATACTTCAACAAGTCAATTGAAATTTTCTTGCACGATTAGGGACAGTGGATGCCTAGAAAGATTTTTTTTAAATTAGTTTTAGGTTCCAGAGAGTAGATTCCTGAAAAAAATGTGTTTGTTTTATGAAAAATGTGAGGGTGTTACTGCTAAAAAGTTGATTTAAATTTCGTTTTTGAATAAGGGTGATTGCAATATTTCAACAAGTCAATTGACATTTTCTTGTACGATTAGGGACAGTGGATGCCTAGAAAGATGTTTTTTTAAAATTAGTTTTAGGTTCCAGAGAGTAGATTCCTGAAAAAAATGTGTTTGTTTTATGAAAAATGTGAGTGTGTTACTGCTAAAAAGTTGATTTAAATTTCATTTTTGGATAAGGGTGATTGCAATATTTCAACAAGTCAATTGAAATTTTCTTGCACGATTAGGGACAGTGGATGCCTAGAAAGATGTTTTTTTAAAATTAGTTTTAGGTTCCAGAGAGTAGATTCCTGAAAAAAATGTGTTTGTTTTATGAAAAATGTGAGTGTGTTACTGCAAAAAAGTTGATTTAAATATCGTTTTTGGATAAGGGTGATTGCAATATTTCAACAAGTTAATTGAAATTTTCTTGCAAGATTAGGGAGAGTGGATGCCTAGAAAGATGTTTTTTACAAATTCGTTATAGGTTCCAGAGAGTGGATTCCTGAAAAAAAAAATATTTGTTTCATGAAAAATGTGAGTGTGTTACTGCAAAAAAGTTGATTTAAATTTGGTTTCAGGATAAGCGTGAATGCATCATTTCAACAAGTTAATTGAAATTTTCTTGCACGATTAGGGAGAGTGGATGCATAGAAAGATGTTTTTTTTATATTTGTTTTAGGTTCCAGAGAGTTGATTCCTGAAAAAATGTGTTTGTTTTATGAAAAATGTGAGTGTGTTACTGCTAAAAAGTTGATTTAAATTTCGTTTTTGGATAAGGGTGATTGCAATATTTCAACAAGTCAATTGAAATTTTCTTGCACGATTAGGGACAGTGGATGCCTAGAAAGATGTTTTTTTAAAATTAGTTTTAGGTTCCAGAGAGTAGATTCCTGAAAAAAATGTGTTTGTTTTATGAAAAATGTGAGTGTGTTACTGCTAAAAAGTTGATTTAAATTTCGTTTTTGGATAAGGGTGATTGCAATATTTCAACAAGTTAATTGAAATTTTCTTGCAAGATTAGGGAGAGTGGATGCCTAGAAAGATGTTTTTTACAAATTCGTTATAGGTTCCAGAGAGTTGATTCCTAAAAAAAATGTGTTTGTTTTATGAAAAATGTGAGTGTGTTACTGCTAAAAAGTTTATTTAAATGTAGCTTCAGGATAGGCATGATTGCATTATTTCAACTAGTTAATTGAAATTTTCTTGCACGATTAGGGAGAGTGGATGCATAGAAAGATGTTTTTTTTATATTTGTTTTAGGTTCCAGAGAGTTGATTCCTGAAAAAATGTGTTTGTTTTATGAAAAATGTGAGTGTGTTACTGATAAAAAGTTGATTTAAATTTCGTTTTTGGATAAGGGTGATTGCAATATTTCAACAAGTCAATTGAAATTTTCTTGCACGATTAGGGACAGTGGATGCCTAGAAAGATGTTTTTTTTTAAATTAGTTTTAGGTTTCAGAGAGTAGATTCCTGAAAAAAATGGGTTTGTTTTATGAAAAATGTGAGTGTGTTACTGCAAAAAAGTTGATTTAAATATCGTCTTTGGATAAGGGTGATTGCAATATTTCAATAAGTTAATTGAAATTTTCTTGGAAGATTAGGGAGAGTGGATCCTAGAAAGATGTTTTTTTTTAAATTAGTTTTAGGTTTCAGAGAGTAGATTCCTGGAAAAAATGTGTTTGTTTTATGAAAAATGTGAGTGTGTTACTGCTAAAAAGTTGATTTTAATTTAGTTTCAGGATAGGCGTGAATGCATCATTTCAACAAGTCAATTGAAATTTTCTTGCACGATTAGGGACAGTGGATGCCTAGAAAGATGTTTTTTTAAAATTAGTTTTAGGTTCCAGAGAGTAGATTCCTGAAAAAAATGTGTTTGTTTTATGAAAAATATGAGTGTGTTACTGCTAAAAAGTTTATTTAAATGTAGCTTCAGGATAGGCATGATTGCATTATTTCAACTAGTTAATTGAAATTTTCTTGCACGATTAGGGACAGTGGATGCCTAGAAAGATGTTTTTTTAAATTAGTTTTAGGTTCCAGAGAGTAGATTCCTGAAAAAAATGTGTTTGTTTTATGAAAAATGTGAGGGTGTTACTGCTAAAAAGTTGATTTAAATTTCGTTTTTGAATAAGGGTGATTGCAATATTTCAACAAGTCAATTGAAATTTTCTTGCACGATTAGGGACAGTGGATGCCTAGAAAGATGTTTTTTTAAAATTAGTTTTAGGTTCCAGAGAGTAGATTCCTGAAAAAAATGTGTTTGTTTTATGAAAAATGTGAGTGTGTTACTGCTAAAATGTTGATTTAAATTTCGTTTTTGGATAAGGGTGATTGCAATATTTCAACAAGTCAATTGAAATTTTCTTGCACGATTAGGGACAGTGGATGCCTAGAAAGATGTTTTTTTAAAATTAGTTTTAGGTTCCAGAGAGTAGATTCCTGAAAAAATGTGTTTGTTTTATGAAAAATGTGAGTGTGTTACTGCAAAAAAGTTGATTTAAATATCGTTTTTGGATAAAGGTGATTGCAATATTTCAACAAGTTAATTGAAATTTTCTTGCAAGATTAGGGAGAGTGGATGCCTAGAAAGATGTTTTTTACAAATTCGTTATAGGTTCCAGGGAGTGGATTCCTGAAAAAAAAATTATTTGTTTTATGAAAAATGTGAGTGTGTTACTGCAAAAAAGTTGATTTAAATTTAGTTTCAGGATAAGCATGAATGCATCATTTCAACAAGTTAATTGAAATTTTCTTGCACGATTAGGGAGAGTGGATGCATAGAAAGATGTTTTTTTTATATTTGTTTTAGGTTCCAGAGAGTTGATTCCTGAAAAAATGTGTTTGTTTTATGAAAAATGTGAGTGTGTTACTGCTAAAAAGTTGATTTAAATTTCGTTTTTGGATAAGGGTGATTGCAATATTTCAACAAGTCAATTGAAATTTTCTTGCACGATTAGGGACAGTGGATGCCTAGAAAGATGTTTTTTTAAAATTAGTTTTAGGTTCCAGAGAGTAGATTCCTGAAAAAAATGTGTTTGTTTTATGAAAAATGTGAGTGTGTTACTGCTAAAAAGTTGATTTAAATTTCGTTTTTGGATAAGGGTGATTGCAATACTTCAACAAGTCAATTGAAATTTTCTTGCACGATTAGGGACAGTGGATGCCTAGAAAGATTTTTTTTTAAATTAGTTTTAGGTTCCAGAGAGTAGATTCCTGAAAAAAATGTGTTTGTTTTATGAAAAATGTGAGGGTGTTACTGCTAAAAAGTTGATTTAAATTTCGTTTTTGAATAAGGGTGATTGCAATATTTCAACAAGTCAATTGAAATTTTCTTGTACGATTAGGGACAGTGAATGCCTAGAAAGATGTTTTTTTAAAATTAGTTTTAGGTTCCAGAGAGTAGATTCCTGAAAAAAATGTGTTTGTTTTATGAAAAATGTGAGTGTGTTACTGCTAAAAAGTTGATTTAAATTTCATTTTTGGATAAGGGTGATTGCAATATTTCAACAAGTCAATTGAAATTTTCTTGCACGATTAGGGACAGTGGATGCCTAGAAAGATGTTTTTTTAAAATTAGTTTTAGGTTCCAGAGAGTAGATTCCTGAAAAAAATGTGTTTGTTTTATGAAAAATGTGAGTGTGTTACTGCAAAAAAGTTGATTTAAATATCGTTTTTGGATAAGGGTGATTGCAATATTTCAACAAGTTAATTGAAATTTTCTTGCAAGATTAGGGAGAGTGGATGCCTAGAAAGATGTTTTTTACAAATTCGTTATAGGTTCCAGAGAGTGGATTCCTGAAAAAAAAAATATTTGTTTCATGAAAAATGTGAGTGTGTTACTGCAAAAAAGTTGATTTAAATTTGGTTTCAGGATAAGCGTGAATGCATCATTTCAACAAGTTAATTGAAATTTTCTTGCACGATTAGGGAGAGTGGATGCATAGAAAGATGTTTTTTTTATATTTGTTTTAGGTTCCAGAGAGTTGATTCCTGAAAAAATGTGTTTGTTTTATGAAAAATGTGAGTGTGTTACTGCTAAAAAGTTGATTTAAATTTCGTTTTTGGATAAGGGTGATTGCAATATTTCAACAAGTCAATTGAAATTTTCTTGCACGATTAGGGACAGTGGATGCCTAGAAAGATGTTTTTTTAAAATTAGTTTTAGGTTCCAGAGAGTAGATTCCTGAAAAAAATGTGTTTGTTTTATGAAAAATGTGAGTGTGTTACTGCTAAAAAGTTGATTTAAATTTCGTTTTTGGATAAGGGTGATTGCAATATTTCAACAAGTTAATTGAAATTTAATTTTCTTGCAAGATTAGGGAGAGTGGATGCCTAGAAAGATGTTTTTTACAAATTCGTTATAGGTTCCAGAGAGTTGATTCCTAAAAAAAATGTGTTTGTTTTATGAAAAATGTGAGTGTGTTACTGCTAAAAAGTTTATTTAAATGTAGCTTCAGGATAGGCATGATTGCATTATTTCAACTAGTTAATTGAAATTTTCTTGCACGATTAGGGAGAGTGGATGCATAGAAAGATGTTTTTTTTATATTTGTTTTAGGTTCCAGAGAGTTGATTCCTGAAAAAATGTGTTTGTTTTATGAAAAATGTGAGTGTGTTACTGATAAAAAGTTGATTTAAATTTCGTTTTTGGATAAGGGTGATTGCAATATTTCAACAAGTCAATTGAAATTTTCTTGCACGATTAGGGACAGTGGATGCCTAGAAAGATGTTTTTTTTTAAATTAGTTTTAGGTTTCAGAGAGTAGATTCCTGAAAAAAATGGGTTTGTTTTATGAAAAATGTGAGTGTGTTACTGCAAAAAAGTTGATTTAAATATCGTCTTTGGATAAGGGTGATTGCAATATTTCAATAAGTTAATTGAAATTTTCTTGGAAGATTAGGGAGAGTGGATCCTAGAAAGATGTTTTTTTTTAAATTAGTTTTAGGTTTCAGAGAGTAGATTCCTGAAAAAAATGTGTTTGTTTTATGAAAAATGTGAGTGTGTTACTGCTAAAAAGTTGATTTTAATTTAGTTTCAGGATAGGCGTGAATGCATCATTTCAACAAGTCAATTGAAATTTTCTTGCACGATTAGGGACAGTGGATGCCTAGAAAGATGTTTTTTTAAAATTAGTTTTAGGTTCCAGAGAGTAGATTCCTGAAAAAAATGTGTTTGTTTTATGAAAAATGTGAGGGTGTTACTGCTAAAAAGTTGATTTAAATTTCGTTTTTGAATAAGGGTGATTGCAATATTTCAACAAGTCAATTGAAATTTTCTTGCACGATTAGGGACAGTGGATGCATAGAAAGATTTCTTTTTTAAATTAGTATTAGGTTTCAGAGAGTAGATTCCTGAAAAAAATGTGTTTGTTTTATGAAAAATGTGAGGGTGTTACTGCTAAAAAGTTTATTTAAATTTAGCTTCAGGATAGGCGTGATTGCATTATTTCAACTAGTTAATTGAAATTTTCTTGCACAATTAGGGAGAGTGGATACATAGAAAGATGTTTTTTTATATTTGTTTTAGGTTCCAGAGAGTTGATTCCTGAAAAAAATGTGTTTGTTTCATGAAAAATGTGAGTGTGTTACTGCTAAAAAGTTGATTTAAATTTCGTTTTTGAATAAGGGTGATTGCAATATTTCAACAAGTCAATTGAAATTTTCTTGCACGATTAGGGACAATGGATGCCTAGAAAGATGTTTTTTTAAAATTAGTTTTAGGTTCCAGAGAGTAGATTCCTGAAAAAAATGTGTTTGTTTTATGAAAAATGTGAGTGTGTTACTGCTAAAAAGTTGATTTAAATTTCGTTTTTGAATAAGGGTGATTGCAATATTTCAACAAGTCAATTGAAATTTTCTTGCACGATTAGGGACAGTGGATGCCTAGAAAGATGTTTTTTTAAAATTAGTTTTAGGTTCCAGAGAGTAGATTCCTGAAAAAAATGTGTTTGTTTTATGAAAAATGTGAGTGTGTTACTGCTAAAATGTTGATTTAAATTTCGTTTTTGGATAAGGGTGATTGCAATATTTCAACAAGTCAATTGAAATTTTCTTGCACGATTAGGGACAGTGGATGCCTAGAAAGATGTTTTTTTTAAATTAGTTTTAGGTTCCAGAGAGTAGATTCCTGAAAAAAATGTGTTTGTTTTATGAAAAATGTGAGTGTGTTACTGCAAAAAAGTTGATTTAAATATCGTTTTTGGATAAAGGTGATTGCAATATTTCAACAAGTTAATTGAAATTTTCTTGCAAGATTAGGGAGAGTGGATGCCTAGAAAGATGTTTTTTACAAATTCGTTATAGGTTCCAGAGAGTGGATTCCTGAAAAAAAAATTATTTGTTTCATGAAAAATGTGAGTGTGTTACTGCAAAAAAGTTGATTTAAATTTAGTTTCAGGATAAGCATGAATGCATCATTTCAACAAGTTAATTGAAATTTTCTTGCACGATTAGGGAGAGTGGATGCATAGAAAGATGTTTTTTTTATATTTGTTTTATGTTCCAGAGAGTTGATTCCTGAAAAAAATGTGTTTGTTTTATGAAAAATGTGAGTGTGTTACTGCTAAAAAGTTTATTTAAATTTAGCTTCAGGATAGGCATGATTGCATTATTTCAACTAGTTAATTGAAATTTTCTTGCACGATTAGGGAGAGTGGATGCATAGAAAGATGTTTTTTTATATTTGTTTTAGGTTCCAGAGAGTTGATTCCTGAAAAAATGTGTTTGTTTTATGAAAAATGTGAGTGTGTTACTGCTAAAAAGTTGATTTAAATTTCGTTTTTGGATAAGGGTGATTGCAATATTTCAACAAGTCAATTGAAATTTTCTTGCACGATTAGGGACAGTGGATGCCTAGAAAGATGTTTTTTTAAAATTAGTTTTAGGTTCCAGAGAGTAGATTCCTGAAAAAAATGTGTTTGTTTTATGAAAAATGTGAGTGTGTTACTGCTAAAAAGTTGATTTAAATTTCGTTTTTGGATAAGGGTGATTGCAATACTTCAACAAGTCAATTGAAATTTTCTTGCACGATTAGGGACAGTGGATGCCTAGAAAGATTTTTTTTTAAATTAGTTTTAGGTTCCAGAGAGTAGATTCCTGAAAAAAATGTGTTTGTTTTATGAAAAATGTGAGGGTGTTACTGCTAAAAAGTTGATTTAAATTTCGTTTTTGAATAAGGGTGATTGCAATATTTCAACAAGTCAATTGACATTTTCTTGTACGATTAGGGACAGTGGATGCCTAGAAAGATGTTTTTTTAAAATTAGTTTTAGGTTCCAGAGAGTAGATTCCTGAAAAAAATGTGTTTGTTTTATGAAAAATGTGAGTGTGTTACTGCTAAAAAGTTGATTTAAATTTCATTTTTGGATAAGGGTGATTGCAATATTTCAACAAGTCAATTGAAATTTTCTTGCACGATTAGGGACAGTGGATGCCTAGAAAGATGTTTTTTTAAAATTAGTTTTAGGTTCCAGAGAGTAGATTCCTGAAAAAAATGTGTTTGTTTTATGAAAAATGTGAGTGTGTTACTGCTAAAAAGTTGATTTAAATTTCGTTTTTGGATAAGGGTGATTGCAATACTTCAACAAGTCAATTGAAATTTTCTTGCACGATTAGGGACAGTGGATGCCTAGAAAGATTTTTTTTTAAATTAGTTTTAGGTTCCAGAGAGTAGATTCCTGAAAAAAATGTGTTTGTTTTATGAAAAATGTGAGGGTGTTACTGCTAAAAAGTTGATTTAAATTTCGTTTTTGAATAAGGGTGATTGCAATATTTCAACAAGTCAATTGACATTTTCTTGTACGATTAGGGACAGTGGATGCCTAGAAAGATGTTTTTTTAAAATTAGTTTTAGGTTCCAGAGAGTAGATTCCTGAAAAAAATGTGTTTGTTTTATGAAAAATGTGAGTGTGTTACTGCTAAAAAGTTGATTTAAATTTCATTTTTGGATAAGGGTGATTGCAATATTTCAACAAGTCAATTGAAATTTTCTTGCACGATTAGGGACAGTGGATGCCTAGAAAGATGTTTTTTTAAAATTAGTTTTAGGTTCCAGAGAGTAGATTCCTGAAAAAAATGTGTTTGTTTTATGAAAAATGTGAGTGTGTTACTGCAAAAAAGTTGATTTAAATATCGTTTTTGGATAAGGGTGATTGCAATATTTCAACAAGTTAATTGAAATTTTCTTGCACGATTAGGGAGAGTGGATGCATAGAAAGATGTTTTTTTTATATTTGTTTTAGGTTCCAGAGAGTTGATTCCTGAAAAAATGTGTTTGTTTTATGAAAAATGTGAGTGTGTTACTGCTAAAAAGTTGATTTAAATTTCCTTTTTGGATAAGGGTGATTGCAATATTTCAACAAGTCAATTGAAATTTTCTTGCACGATTAGGGACAGTGGATGCCTAGAAAGATGTTTTTTTAAAATTAGTTTTAGGTTCCAGAGAGTAGATTCCTGAAAAAAATGTGTTTGTTTTATGACAAATGTGAGGGTGTTACTGCTAAAAAGTTGATTTAAATTTCGTTTTTGGATAAGGGTGATTGCAATATTTCAACAAGTTAATTGAAATTTTCTTGCAAGATTAGGGAGAGTGGATGCCTAGAAAGATGTTTTTTACAAATTCGTTATAGGTTCCAGAGAGTTGATTCCTAAAAAAAATGTGTTTGTTTTATGAAAAATGTGAGTGTGTTACTGCTAAAAAGTTTATTTAAATGTAGCTTCAGGATAGGCATGATTGCATTATTTCAACTAGTTAATTGAAATTTTCTTGCACGATTAGGGAGAGTGGATGCATAGAAAGATGTTTTTTTTATATTTGTTTTAGGTTCCAGAGAGTTGATTCCTGAAAAAATGTGTTTGTTTTATGAAAAATGTGAGTGTGTTACTGATAAAAAGTTGATTTAAGTTTCGTTTTTGGATAAGGGTGATTGCAATATTTCAACAAGTCAATTGAAATTTTCTTGCACGATTAGGGACAGTGGATGCCTAGAAAGATGTTTTTTTTAAATTAGTTTTAGGTTTCAGAGAGTAGATTCCTGAAAAAAATGGGTTTGTTTTATGAAAAATGTGAGTGTGTTACTGCTAAAAAGTTGATTTTAATTTAGTTTCAGGATAGGCATGAATGCATCATTTCAACAAGTCAATTGAAATTTTCTTGCACGATTAGGGACAGTGGATGCCTAGAAAGATGTTTTTTTAAAATTAGTTTTAGGTTCCAGAGAGTAGATTCCTGAAAAAAATGTGTTTGTTTTATGAAAAATGTGAGGGTGTTACTGCTAAAAAGTTGATTTAAATTTCGTTTTTGAATAAGGGTGATTGCAATATTTCAACAAGTCAATTGAAATTTTCTTGCACGATTAGGGACAGTGGATGCATAGAAAGATTTCTTTTTTAAATTAGTATTAGGTTTCAGAGAGTAGATTCCTGAAAAAAATGTGTTTGTTTTATGAAAAATGTGAGGGTGTTACTGCTAAAAAGTTTATTTAAATTTAGCTTCAGGATAGGCGTGATTGCATTATTTCAACTAGTTAATTGAAATTTTCTTGCACAATTAGGGAGAGTGGATACATAGAAAGATGTTTTTTTATATTTGTTTTAGGTTCCAGAGAGTTGATTCCTGAAAAAAATGTGTTTGTTTCATGAAAAATGTGAGTGTGTTACTGCTAAAAAGTTGATTTAAATTTCGTTTTTGGATAAGGGTGATTGCAATATTTCAACAAGTCAATTGACATTTTCTTGCAAGATTAGGGACAGTGGATGCCTAGAAAGATGTTTTTTTAAATTAGTTTTAGGTTTCAGAGAGTAGATTCCTGAAAAAATGTGTTTGTTTTATGAAAAATGTGAGTGTGTTACTGCAAAAAAGTTGATTCAAATATCGTTTTTGGATAAGGGTGATTGCAATATTTCAATAAGTTAATTGAAATTTTCTTGGAAGATTAGGGAGAGTGGATGCCTAGAAAGATGTTTTTTTTAATTAGTTTTAGGTTTCAGAGAGTAGATTCCTGAAAAAAATGTGTTTGTTGTATGAAAAATGTGAGGGTGTTACTGCTAAAAAGTTGATTTAAATTTCGTTTTTGAATAAGGGTGATTGCAATATTTCAACAAGTCAATTGAAATTTTCTTGCACGATTAGGGACAATTGATGCCTAGAAAGATGTTTTTTTTAAATTAGTTTTAGGTTCCAGAGAGTAGATTCCTGAAAAAAATGTGTTTGTTTTATGAAAAATGTGAGTGTGTTACTGCTAAAAAGTTGATTTAAATTTCGTTTTTGAATAAGGGTGATTGCAATATTTCAACAAGTCAATTGAAATTTTCTTGCACGATTAGGGACAGTGGATGCCTAGAAAGATGTTTTTTTAAAATTAGTTTTAGGTTCCAGAGAGTAGATTCCTGAAAAAAATGTGTTTGTTTTATGAAAAATGTGAGTGTGTTACTGCTAAAATGTTGATTTAAATTTCGTTTTTGGATAAGGGTGATTGCAATATTTCAACAAGTCAATTGAAATTTTCTTGGAAGATTAGGGAGAGTGGATGCCTAGAAAGATGTTTTTTTAAAATTAGTTTTAGGTTCCAGAGAGTAGATTCCTGAAAAAAATGTGTTTGTTTTATGAAAAATGTGAGTGTGTTACTGCTAAAAAGTTGATTTAAATTTCGTTTTTGGATAAGGGTGATTGCAATACTTCAACAAGTCAATTGAAATTTTCTTGCACGATTAGGGACAGTGGATGCCTAGAAAGATTTTTTTTTAAATTAGTTTTAGGTTCCAGAGAGTAGATTCCTGAAAAAAATGTGTTTGTTTTATGAAAAATGTGAGGGTGTTACTGCTAAAAAGTTGATTTAAATTTCGTTTTTGAATAAGGGTGATTGCAATATTTCAACAAGTCAATTGAAATTTTCTTGTACGATTAGGGACAGTGAATGCCTAGAAAGATGTTTTTTTAAAATTAGTTTTAGGTTCCAGAGAGTAGATTCCTGAAAAAAATGTGTTTGTTTTATGAAAAATGTGAGTGTGTTACTGCAAAAAAGTTGATTTAAATATCGTTTTTGGATAAGGGTGATTGCAATATTTCAACAAGTTAATTGAAATTTTCTTGCAAGATTAGGGAGAGTGGATGCCTAGAAAGATGTTTTTTACAAATTCGTTATAGGTTCCAGAGAGTGGATTCCTGAAAAAAAAAATATTTGTTTCATGAAAAATGTGAGTGTGTCACTGCAAAAAAGTTGATTTAAATTTGGTTTCAGGATAAGCGTGAATGCATCATTTCAACAAGTTAATTGAAATTTTCTTGCACGATTAGGGAGAGTGGATGCATAGAAAGATGTTTTTTTTATATTTGTTTTAGGTTCCAGAGAGTTGATTCCTGAAAAAATGTGTTTGTTTTATGAAAAATGTGAGTGTGTTACTGCTAAAAAGTTGATTTAAATTTCGTTTTTGGATAAGGGTGATTGCAATATTTCAACAAGTCAATTGAAATTTTCTTGCACGATTAGGGACAGTGGATGCCTAGAAAGATGTTTTTTTAAAATTAGTTTTAGGTTCCAGAGAGTAGATTCCTGAAAAAAATGTGTTTGTTTTATGAAAAATGTGAGTGTGTTACTGCTAAAAAGTTGATTTAAATTTCGTTTTTGGATAAGGGTGATTGCAATATTTCAACAAGTTAATTGAAATTTAATTTTCTTGCAAGATTAGGGAGAGTGGATGCCTAGAAAGATGTTTTTTACAAATTCGTTATAGGTTCCAGAGAGTTGATTCCTAAAAAAAATGTGTTTGTTTTATGAAAAATGTGAGTGTGTTACTGCTAAAAAGTTTATTTAAATGTAGCTTCAGGATAGGCATGATTGCATTATTTCAACTAGTTAATTGAAATTTTCTTGCACGATTAGGGAGAGTGGATGCATAGAAAGATGTTTTTTTTATATTTGTTTTAGGTTCCAGAGAGTTGATTCCTGAAAAAATGTGTTTGTTTTATGAAAAATGTGAGTGTGTTACTGATAAAAAGTTGATTTAAATTTCGTTTTTGGATAAGGGTGATTGCAATATTTCAACAAGTCAATTGAAATTTTCTTGCACGATTAGGGACAGTGGATGCCTAGAAAGATGTTTTTTTTTAAATTAGTTTTAGGTTTCAGAGAGTAGATTCCTGAAAAAAATGGGTTTGTTTTATGAAAAATGTGAGTGTGTTACTGCAAAAAAGTTGATTTAAATATCGTCTTTGGATAAGGGTGATTGCAATATTTCAATAAGTTAATTGAAATTTTCTTGGAAGATTAGGGAGAGTGGATCCTAGAAAGATGTTTTTTTTTTAATTAGTTTTAGGTTTCAGAGAGTAGATTCCTGAAAAAAATGTGTTTGTTTTATGAAAAATGTGAGTGTGTTACTGCTAAAAAGTTGATTTTAATTTAGTTTCAGGATAGGCGTGAATGCATCATTTCAACAAGTCAATTGAAATTTTCTTGCACGATTAGGGACAGTGGATGCCTAGAAAGATGTTTTTTTAAAATTAGTTTTAGGTTCCAGAGAGTAGATTCCTGAAAAAAATGTGTTTGTTTTATGAAAAATGTGAGGGTGTTACTGCTAAAAAGTTGATTTAAATTTCGTTTTTGAATAAGGGTGATTGCAATATTTCAACAAGTCAATTGAAATTTTCTTGCACGATTAGGGACAGTGGATGCATAGAAAGATTTCTTTTTTAAATTAGTATTAGGTTTCAGAGAGTAGATTCCTGAAAAAAATGTGTTTGTTTTATGAAAAATGTGAGGGTGTTACTGCTAAAAAGTTTATTTAAATTTAGCTTCAGGATAGGCGTGATTGCATTATTTCAACTAGTTAATTGAAATTTTCTTGCACAATTAGGGAGAGTGGATACATAGAAAGATGTTTTTTTATATTTGTTTTAGGTTCCAGAGAGTTGATTCCTGAAAAAAATGTGTTTGTTTCATGAAAAATGTGAGTGTGTTACTGCTAAAAAGTTGATTTAAATTTCGTTTTTGAATAAGGGTGATTGCAATATTTCAACAAGTCAATTGAAATTTTCTTGCACGATTAGGGACAATGGATGCCTAGAAAGATGTTTTTTTAAAATTAGTTTTAGGTTCCAGAGAGTAGATTCCTGAAAAAAATGTGTTTGTTTTATGAAAAATGTGAGTGTGTTACTGCTAAAAAGTTGATTTAAATTTCGTTTTTGAATAAGGGTGATTGCAATATTTCAACAAGTCAATTGAAATTTTCTTGCACGATTAGGGACAGTGGATGCCTAGAAAGATGTTTTTTTAAAATTAGTTTTAGGTTCCAGAGAGTAGATTCCTGAAAAAAATGTGTTTGTTTTATGAAAAATGTGAGTGTGTTACTGCTAAAATGTTGATTTAAATTTCGTTTTTGGATAAGGGTGATTGCAATATTTCAACAAGTCAATTGAAATTTTCTTGCACGATTAGGGACAGTGGATGCCTAGAAAGATGTTTTTTTAAAATTAGTTTTAGGTTCCAGAGAGTAGATTCCTGAAAAAAATGTGTTTGTTTTATGAAAAATGTGAGTGTGTTACTGCAAAAAAGTTGATTTAAATATCGTTTTTGGATAAAGGTGATTGCAATATTTCAACAAGTTAATTGAAATTTTCTTGCAAGATTAGGGAGAGTGGATGCCTAGAAAGATGTTTTTTACAAATTCGTTATAGGTTCCAGAGAGTGGATTCCTGAAAAAAAAATTATTTGTTTCATGAAAAATGTGAGTGTGTTACTGCAAAAAAGTTGATTTAAATTTAGTTTCAGGATAAGCATGAATGCATCATTTCAACAAGTTAATTGAAATTTTCTTGCACGATTAGGGAGAGTGGATGCATAGAAAGATGTTTTTTTTATATTTGTTTTATGTTCCAGAGAGTTGATTCCTGAAAAAAATGTGTTTGTTTTATGAAAAATGTGAGTGTGTTACTGCTAAAAAGTTTATTTAAATTTAGCTTCAGGATAGGCATGATTGCATTATTTCAACTAGTTAATTGAAATTTTCTTGCACGATTAGGGAGAGTGGATGCATAGAAAGATGTTTTTTTATATTTGTTTTAGGTTCCAGAGAGTTGATTCCTGAAAAAATGTGTTTGTTTTATGAAAAATGTGAGTGTGTTACTGCTAAAAAGTTGATTTAAATTTCGTTTTTGGATAAGGGTGATTGCAATATTTCAACAAGTCAATTGAAATTTTCTTGCACGATTAGGGACAGTGGATGCCTAGAAAGATGTTTTTTTAAAATTAGTTTTAGGTTCCAGAGAGTAGATTCCTGAAAAAAATGTGTTTGTTTTATGAAAAATGTGAGTGTGTTACTGCTAAAAAGTTGATTTAAATTTCGTTTTTGGATAAGGGTGATTGCAATACTTCAACAAGTCAATTGAAATTTTCTTGCACGATTAGGGACAGTGGATGCTTAGAAAGATTTTTTTTAAATTAGTTTTAGGTTCCAGAGAGTAGATTCCTGAAAAAAATGTGTTTGTTTTATGAAAAATGTGAGGGTGTTACTGCTAAAAAGTTGATTTAAATTTCGTTTTTGAATAAGGGTGATTGCAATATTTCAACAAGTCAATTGACATTTTCTTGTACGATTAGGGACAGTGGATGCCTAGAAAGATGTTTTTTTAAAATTAGTTTTAGGTTCCAGAGAGTAGATTCCTGAATAAAATGTGTTTGTTTTATGAAAAATGTGAGTGTGTTACTGCTAAAAAGTTGATTTAAATTTCATTTTTGGATAAGGGTGATTGCAATATTTCAACAAGTCAATTGAAATTTTCTTGCACGATTAGGGACAGTGGATGCCTAGAAAGATGTTTTTTTAAAATTAGTTTTAGGTTCCAGAGAGTAGATTCCTGAAAAAAATGTGTTTGTTTTATGAAAAATGTGAGTGTGTTACTGCAAAAAAGTTGATTTAAATATCGTTTTTGGATAAGGGTGATTGCAATATTTCAACAAGTTAATTGAAATTTTCTTGCAAGATTAGGGAGAGTGGATGCCTAGAAAGATGTTTTTTACAAATTCGTTATAGGTTCCAGAGAGTGGATTCCTGAAAAAAAAAATATTTGTTTCATGAAAAATGTGAGTGTGTTACTGCAAAAAAGTTGATTTAAATTTGGTTTCAGGATAAGCGTGAATGCATCATTTCAACAAGTTAATTGAAATTTTCTTGCACGATTAGGGAGAGTGGATGCATAGAAAGATGTTTTTTTTATATTTGTTTTAGGTTCCAGAGAGTTGATTCCTGAAAAAATGTGTTTGTTTTATGAAAAATGTGAGTGTGTTACTGCTAAAAAGTTGATTTAAATTTCGTTTTTGGATAAGGGTGATTGCAATATTTCAACAAGTCAATTGAAATTTTCTTGCACGATTAGGGACAGTGGATGCCTAGAAAGATGTTTTTTTAAAATTAGTTTTAGGTTCCAGAGAGTAGATTCCTGAAAAAAATGTGTTTGTTTTATGAAAAATGTGAGTGTGTTACTGCTAAAAAGTTGATTTAAATTTCGTTTTTGGATAAGGGTGATTGCAATATTTCAACAAGTTAATTGAAATTTTCTTGCAAGATTAGGGAGAGTGGATGCCTAGAAAGATGTTTTTTACAAATTCGTTATAGGTTCCAGAGACTTGATTCCTAAAAAAAATGTGTTAGTTTTATGAAAAATGTGAGTGTGTTACTGCTAAAAGTTTATTTAAATGTAGCTTCAGGATAGGCATGATTGCATTATTTCAACTAGTTAATTGAAATTTTCTTGCACGATTAGGGAGAGTGGATGCATAGAAAGATGTTATTTTTATATTTGTTTTAGGTTCCAGAGAGTTGATTCCTGAAAAAATGTGTTTGTTTTATGAAAAATGTGAGTGTGTTACTGATAAAAAGTTGATTTAAATTTCGTTTTTGGATAAGGGTGATTGCAATATTTCAACAAGTCAATTGAAATTTTCTTGCACGATTAGGGACAGTGGATGCCTAGAAAGATGTTTTTTTTTAAATTAGTTTTAGGTTTCAGAGAGTAGATTCCTGAAAAAAATGGGTTTGTTTTATGAAAAATGTGAGTGTGTTACTGCAAAAAAGTTGATTTAAATATCGTCTTTGGATAAGGGTGATTGCAATATTTCAATAAGTTAATTGAAATTTTCTTGGAAGATTAGGGAGAGTGGATCCTAGAAAGATGTTTTTTTTTAAATTAGTTTTAGGTTTCAGAGAGTAGATTCCTGAAAAAAATGTGTTTGTTTTATGAAAAATGTGAGTGTGTTACTGCTAAAAAGTTGATTTTAATTTAGTTTCAGGATAGGCGTGAATGCATCATTTCAACAAGTCAATTGAAATTTTCTTGCACGATTAGGGACAGTGGATGCCTAGAAAGATGTTTTTTTAAAATTAGTTTTAGGTTCCAGAGAGTAGATTCCTGAAAAAATGTGTTTATTTTATGAAAAATGTGAGGGTGTTACTGCTAAAAAGTTGATTTAAATTTCGTTTTTGAATAAGGGTGATTGCAATATTTCAACAAGTCAATTGAAATTTTCTTGCACGATTAGGGACAGTGGATGCATAGAAAGATTTCTTTTTTAAATTAGTATTAGGTTTCAGAGAGTAGATTCCTGAAAAAAATGTGTTTGTTTTATGAAAAATGTGAGGGTGTTACTGCTAAAAAGTTTATTTAAATTTAGCTTCAGGATAGGCGTGATTGCATTATTTCAACTAGTTAATTGAAATTTTCTTGCACAATTAGGGAGAGTGGATACATAGAAAGATGTTTTTTTATATTTGTTTTAGGTTCCAGAGAGTTGATTCCTGAAAAAAATGTGTTTGTTTCATGAAAAATGTGAGTGTGTTACTGCTAAAAAGTTGATTTAAATTTCGTTTTTGGATAAGGGTGATTGCAATATTTCAACAAGTCAATTGACATTTTCTTGCAAGATTAGGGACAGTGGATGCCTAGAAAGATGTTTTTTTAAATTAGTTTTAGGTTTCAGAGAGTAGATTCCTGAAAAAATGTGTTTGTTTTATGAAAAATGTGAGTGTGTTACTGCAAAAAAGTTGATTCAAATATCGTTTTTGGATAAGGGTGATTGCAATATTTCAATAAGTTAATTGAAATTTTCTTGGAAGATTAGGGAGAGTGGATGCCTAGAAAGATGTTTTTTTTAATTAGTTTTAGGTTTCAGAGAGTAGATTCCTGAAAAAAATGTGTTTGTTGTATGAAAAATGTGAGGGTGTTACTGCTAAAAAGTTGATTTAAATTTCGTTTTTGAATAAGGGTGATTGCAATATTTCAACAAGTCAATTGAAATTTTCTTGCACGATTAGGGACAATGGATGCCTAGAAAGATGTTTTTTTTAAATTAGTTTTAGGTTCCAGAGAGTAGATTCCTGAAAAAAATGTGTTTGTTTTATGAAAAATGTGAGTGTGTTACTGCTAAAAAGTTGATTTAAATTTCGTTTTTGAATAAGGGTGATTGCAATATTTCAACAAGTCAATTGAAATTTTCTTGCACGATTAGGGACAGTGGATGCCTAGAAAGATGTTTTTTTTAAATTAGTTTTAGGTTCCAGAGAGTAGATTCCTGAAAAAAATGTGTTTGTTTTATGAAAAATGTGAGTGTGTTACTGCTAAAATGTTGATTTAAATTTCGTTTTTGGATAAGGGTGATTGCAATATTTCAACAAGTCAATTGAAATTTTCTTGCACGATTAGGGACAGTGGATGCCTAGAAAGATGTTTTTTTTAAATTAGTTTTAGGTTCCAGAGAGTAGATTCCTGAAAAAAATGTGTTTGTTTTATGAAAAATGTGAGTGTGTTACTGCAAAAAAGTTGATTTAAATATCGTTTTTGGATAAAGGTGATTGCAATATTTCAACAAGTTAATTGAAATTTTCTTGCAAGATTAGGGAGAGTGGATGCCTAGAAAGATGTTTTTTACGAATTCGTTATAGGTTCCAGAGAGTGGATTCCTGAAAAAAAAAATATTTGTTTCATGAAAAATGTGAGTGTGTTACTGCAAAAAAGTTGATTTAAATTTGGTTTCAGGATAAGCGTGAATGCATCATTTCAACAAGTTAATTGAAATTTTCTTGCACGATTAGGGAGAGTGGATGCATAGAAAGATGTTTTTTTTATATTTGTTTTAGGTTCCAGAGAGTTGATTCCTGAAAAAATGTGTTTGTTTTATGAAAAATGTGAGTGTGTTACTGCTAAAAAGTTGATTTAAATTTCGTTTTTGGATAAGGGTGATTGCAATATTTCAACAAGTCAATTGAAATTTTCTTGCACGATTAGGGACAGTGGATGCCTAGAAAGATGTTTTTTTAAAATTAGTTTTAGGTTCCAGAGAGTAGATTCCTGAAAAAAATGTGTTTGTTTTATGAAAAATGTGAGTGTGTTACTGCTAAAAAGTTGATTTAAATTTCGTTTTTGGATAAGGGTGATTGCAATATTTCAACAAGTTAATTGAAATTTTCTTGCAAGATTAGGGAGAGTGGATGCCTAGAAAGATGTTTTTTACAAATTCGTTATAGGTTCCAGAGAGTTGATTCCTAAAAAAAATGTGTTTGTTTTATGAAAAATGTGAGTGTGTTACTGCTAAAAAGTTTATTTAAATGTAGCTTCAGGATAGGCATGATTGCATTATTTCAACTAGTTAATTGAAATTTTCTTGCACGATTAGGGAGAGTGGATGCATAGAAAGATGTTTTTTTAAAATTAGTTTTAGGTTCCAGAGAGTAGATTCCTGAAAAAAATGTGTTTGTTTTATGAAAAATGTGAGTGTGTTACTGCTAAAAAGTTGATTTAAATTTCATTTTTGGATAAGGGTGATTGCAATATTTCAACAAGTCAATTGAAATTTTCTTGCACGATTAGGGACAGTGGATGCCTAGAAAGATGTTTTTTTTAAATTAGTTTTAGGTTCCAGAGAGTAGATTCCTGAAAAAAATGTGTTTGTTTTATGAAAAATGTGAGTGTGTTACTGCAAAAAAGTTGATTTAAATATCGTTTTTGGATAAGGGTGATTGCAATATTTCAACAAGTTAATTGAAATTTTCTTGCAAGATTAGGGAGAGTGGATGCCTAGAAAGATGTTTTTTACAAATTCGTTATAGGTTCCAGAGAGTGGATTCCTGAAAAAAAAATTATTTGTTTCATGAAAAATGTGAGTGTGTTACTGCAAAAAGTTGATTTAAATTTGGTTTCAGAATAAGCGTGAATGCATTATTTCAACAAGTTAATTGAAATTTTCTTGCACGATTAGGGAGAGTGGAAGCATGGAAAGATGTTTTTTTTATATTTGTTTTAGGTTCCAGAGAGTTGATTCCTGAAAAAAATGTGTTTGTTTTATGAAAAATATGAGTGTGTTACTGCTAAAAAGTTTATTTAAATGTAGCTTCAGGATAGGCATGATTGCATTATTTCAACTAGTTAATTGAAATTTTCTTGGAAGATTAGGGAGAGTGGATGCCTAGAAAGATGTTTTTTTTAATTAGTTTTAGGTTTCAGAGAGTAGATTCCTGAAAAAAATGTGTTTGTTTTATGAAAAATGTGAGGGTGTTACTGCTAAAAAGTTGATTTAAATTTCGTTTTTGAATAAGGGTGATTGCAATATTTCAACAAGTCAATTGAAATTTTCTTGCACGATTAGGGACAGTGGATGCCTAGAAAGATATTTTTTTTAAATTAGTTTTAGGTTTCAGAGAGTAGATTCCTGAAAAAAATGTGTTTGTTTTATGAAAAATGTGAGTGTGTTACTGCTAAAAAGTTGATTTAAATTTCGTTTTTGGATAAGGGTGATTGCAATATTTCAACAAGTCAATTGAAATTTTCTTGCACGATTAGGGACAGTGGATGCCTAGAAAGATGTGTTTTTAAAATTAGTTTTAGGTTCCAGAGAGTAGATTCCTGAAAAAAATGTGTTTGTTTTATGAAAAATGTGAGTGTGTTACTGCTAAAAAGTTGATTTAAATTTCGTTTTTGGATAAGGGTGATTGCAATACTTCAACAAGTTAATTGAAATTTTCTTGCAAGATTAGGGAGAGTGGATGCCTAGAAAGATGTTTTTTACAAATTCGTTATAGGTTCCAGAGAGTGGATTCCTGAAAAAAAAATTATTTGTTTCATGAAAAATGTGAGTGTGTTACTGCAAAAAAGTTGTTTTAAATTTAGTTTCAGGATAAGCGTGAATGCATCATTTCAACAAGTTAATTGAAATTTTCTTGCACGATTAGGGAGAGTGGATGCATAGAAAGATGTTTTTTTTATATTTGTTTTAGGTTCCAGAGAGTTGATTCCTGAAAAAATGTGTTTGTTTTATGAAAAATGTGAGTGTGTTACTGCTAAAAAGTTGATTTAAATTTCGTTTTTGGATAAGGTTGATTGCAATATTTCAACAAGTCAATTGAAATTTTCTTGCACGATTAGGGACAGTGGATGCCTAGAAAGATGTTTTTTTAAAATTAGTTTTAGGTTCCAGAGAGTAGATTCCTGAAAAAAATGTGTTTGTTTTATGAAAAATGTGAGTGTGTTACTGCTAAAAAGTTGATTTAAATTTCGTTTTTGGGTAAGGGTGATTGCAATACTTCAACAAGTCAATTTAAATTTTCTTGCACGATTAGGGACAGTGGATGCCTAGAAAGATGTTTTTTTAAATTAGTTTTAGGTTCCAGAGAGTAGATTCCTGAAAAAAATGTGTTTGTTTTATGAAAAATTTGAGTGTGTTACTGCTAAAAAGTTGATTTAAATTTCGTTTTTGGATAAGGGTGATTGCAATACTTCAACAAGTCAATTGAAATTTTCTTGCACGATTAGGGACAGTGGATGCATAGAAAGATTTCTTTTTTAAATTAGTATTAGGTTTCAGAGAGTAGATTCCTGAAAAAAATGTGTTTGTTTTATGAAAAATGTGAGGGTGTTACTGCTAAAAAGTTGATTTAAATTTCGTTTTTGAATAAGGGTGATTGCAATATTTCAACTAGTCAATTGAAATTTTCTTGTACGATTAGGGACAGTGGATGCCTAGTAAGATGTTTTTTTAAAATTAGTTTTAGGTTCCAGAGAGTAGATTCCTGAAAAAAATGTGTTTGTTTTATGAAAAATGTGAGTGTGTTACTGCTAAAAAGTTGATTTAAATTTCATTTTTGGATAAGGGTGATTGCAATATTTCAACAAGTCAATTGAAATTTTCTTGCACGATCAGGGACAGTGGATGCCTAGAAAGATGTTTTTTTTAAATTAGTTTTAGGTTCCAGAGAGTAGATTCCTGAAAAAAATGTGTTTGTTTTATGAAAAATGTGAGTGTGTTACTGCAAAAAAGTTGATTTAAATATCGTTTTTGGATAAGGGTGATTGCAATATTTCAACAAGTTAATTGAAATTTTCTTGCAAGATTAGGGAGAGTGGATGCCTAGAAAGATGTTTTTTACAAATTCGTTATAGGTTCCAGAGAGTGGATTCCTGAAAAAAAAATTATTTGTTTCATGAAAAATGTGAGTGTGTTACTGCAAAAAAGTTGATTTAAATTTAGTTTCAGGATAAGCATGAATGCATCATTTCAACAAGTTAATTGAAATTTTCTTGCACGATTAGGGAGAGTGGATGCATAGAAAGATGTTTTTTTTATATTTGTTTTATGTTCCAGAGAGTTGATTCCTGAAAAAAATGTGTTTGTTTTATGAAAAATGTGAGTGTGTTACTGCTAAAAAGTTTATTTAAATTTAGCTTCAGGATAGGCATGATTGCATTATTTCAACTAGTTAATTGAAATTTTCTTGCACGATTAGGGAGAGTGGATGCATAGAAAGATGTTTTTTTATATTTGTTTTAGGTTCCAGAGAGTTGATTCCTGAAAAAATGTGTTTGTTTTATGAAAAATGTGAGTGTGTTACTGCTAAAAAGTTGATTTAAATTTCGTTTTTGGATAAGGGTGATTGCAATATTTCAACAAGTCAATTGAAATTTTCTTGCACGATTAGGGACAGTGGATGCCTAGAAAGATGTTTTTTTAAAATTAGTTTTAGGTTCCAGAGAGTAGATTCCTGAAAAAAATGTGTTTGTTTTATGAAAAATGTGAGTGTGTTACTGCTAAAAAGTTGATTTAAATTTCGTTTTTGGATAAGGGTGATTGCAATACTTCAACAAGTCAATTGAAATTTTCTTGCACGATTAGGGACAGTGGATGCCTAGAAAGATTTTTTTTAAATTAGTTTTAGGTTCCAGAGAGTAGATTCCTGAAAAAAATGTGTTTGTTTTATGAAAAATGTGAGGGTGTTACTGCTAAAAAGTTGATTTAAATTTCGTTTTTGAATAAGGGTGATTGCAATATTTCAACAAGTCAATTGACATTTTCTTGTACGATTAGGGACAGTGGATGCCTAGAAAGATGTTTTTTTAAAATTAGTTTTAGGTTCCAGAGAGTAGATTCCTGAAAAAAATGTGTTTGTTTTATGAAAAATGTGAGTGTGTTACTGCTAAAAAGTTGATTTAAATTTCATTTTTGGATAAGGGTGATTGCAATATTTCAACAAGTCAATTGAAATTTTCTTGCACGATTAGGGACAGTGGATGCCTAGAAAGATGTTTTTTTAAAATTAGTTTTAGGTTCCAGAGAGTAGATTCCTGAAAAAAATGTGTTTGTTTTATGAAAAATGTGAGTGTGTTACTGCAAAAAAGTTGATTTAAATATCGTTTTTGGATAAGGGTGATTGCAATATTTCAACAAGTTAATTGAAATTTTCTTGCAAGATTAGGGAGAGTGGATGCCTAGAAAGATGTTTTTTACAAATTCGTTATAGGTTCCAGAGAGTGGATTCCTGAAAAAAAAAATATTTGTTTCATGAAAAATGTGAGTGTGTTACTGCAAAAAAGTTGATTTAAATTTGGTTTCAGGATAAGCGTGAATGCATCATTTCAACAAGTTAATTGAAATTTTCTTGCACGATTAGGGAGAGTGGATGCATAGAAAGATGTTTTTTTTATATTTGTTTTAGGTTCCAGAGAGTTGATTCCTGAAAAAATGTGTTTGTTTTATGAAAAATGTGAGTGTGTTACTGCTAAAAAGTTGATTTAAATTTCGTTTTTGGATAAGGGTGATTGCAATATTTCAACAAGTCAATTGAAATTTTCTTGCACGATTAGGGACAGTGGATGCCTAGAAAGATGTTTTTTTAAAATTAGTTTTAGGTTCCAGAGAGTAGATTCCTGAAAAAAATGTGTTTGTTTTATGAAAAATGTGAGTGTGTTACTGCTAAAAAGTTGATTTAAATTTCGTTTTTGGATAAGGGTGATTGCAATATTTCAACAAGTTAATTGAAATTTTCTTGCAAGATTAGGGAGAGTGGATGCCTAGAAAGATGTTTTTTACAAATTCGTTATAGGTTCCAGAGAGTTGATTCCTAAAAAAAATGTGTTTGTTTTATGAAAAATGTGAGTGTGTTACTGCTAAAAAGTTTATTTAAATGTAGCTTCAGGATAGGCATGATTGCATTATTTCAACTAGTTAATTGAAATTTTCTTGCACGATTAGGGAGAGTGGATGCATAGAAAGATGTTTTTTTTATATTTGTTTTAGGTTCCAGAGAGTTGATTCCTGAAAAAATGTGTTTGTTTTATGAAAAATGTGAGTGTGTTACTGATAAAAAGTTGATTTAAATTTCGTTTTTGGATAAGGGTGATTGCAATATTTCAACAAGTCAATTGAAATTTTCTTGCACGATTAGGGACAGTGGATGCCTAGAAAGATGTTTTTTTTTAAATTAGTTTTAGGTTTCAGAGAGTAGATTCCTGAAAAAAATGGGTTTGTTTTATGAAAAATGTGAGTGTGTTACTGCAAAAAAGTTGATTTAAATATCGTCTTTGGATAAGGGTGATTGCAATATTTCAATAAGTTAATTGAAATTTTCTTGGAAGATTAGGGAGAGTGGATCCTAGAAAGATGTTTTTTTTTAAATTAGTTTTAGGTTTCAGAGAGTAGATTCCTGAAAAAAATGTGTTTGTTTTATGAAAAATGTGAGTGTGTTACTGCTAAAAAGTTGATTTTAATTTAGTTTCAGGATAGGCGTGAATGCATCATTTCAACAAGTCAATTGAAATTTTCTTGCACGATTAGGGACAGTGGATGCCTAGAAAGATGTTTTTTTAAAATTAGTTTTAGGTTCCAGAGAGTAGATTCCTGAAAAAAATGTGTTTATTTTATGAAAAATGTGAGGGTGTTACTGCTAAAAAGTTGATTTAAATTTCGTTTTTGAATAAGGGTGATTGCAATATTTCAACAAGTCAATTGAAATTTTCTTGCACGATTAGGGACAGTGGATGCATAGAAAGATTTCTTTTTTAAATTAGTATTAGGTTTCAGAGAGTAGATTCCTGAAAAAAATGTGTTTGTTTTATGAAAAATGTGAGGGTGTTACTGCTAAAAAGTTTATTTAAATTTAGCTTCAGGATAGGCGTGATTGCATTATTTCAACTAGTTAATTGAAATTTTCTTGCACAATTAGGGAGAGTGGATACATAGAAAGATGTTTTTTTATATTTGTTTTAGGTTCCAGAGAGTTGATTCCTGAAAAAAATGTGTTTGTTTCATGAAAAATGTGAGTGTGTTACTGCTAAAAAGTTGATTTAAATTTCGTTTTTGGATAAGGGTGATTGCAATATTTCAACAAGTCAATTGACATTTTCTTGCAAGATTAGGGACAGTGGATGCCTAGAAAGATGTTTTTTTAAATTAGTTTTAGGTTTCAGAGAGTAGATTCCTGAAAAAATGTGTTTGTTTTATGAAAAATGTGAGTGTGTTACTGCAAAAAAGTTGATTCAAATATCGTTTTTGGATAAGGGTGATTGCAATATTTCAATAAGTTAATTGAAATTTTCTTGGAAGATTAGGGAGAGTGGATGCCTAGAAAGATGTTTTTTTTAATTAGTTTTAGGTTTCAGAGAGTAGATTCCTGAAAAAAATGTGTTTGTTGTATGAAAAATGTGAGGGTGTTACTGCTAAAAAGTTGATTTAAATTTCGTTTTTGAATAAGGGTGATTGCAATATTTCAACAAGTCAATTGAAATTTTCTTGCACGATTAGGGACAATGGATGCCTAGAAAGATGTTTTTTTAAAATTAGTTTTAGGTTCCAGAGAGTAGATTCCTGAAAAAAATGTGTTTGTTTTATGAAAAATGTGAGTGTGTTACTGCAAAAAAGTTGATTTAAATATCGTTTTTGGATAAAGGTGATTGCAATATTTCAACAAGTTAATTGAAATTTTCTTGCAAGATTAGGGAGAGTGGATGCCTAGAAAGATGTTTTTTACAAATTCGTTATAGGTTCCAGAGAGTGGATTCCTGAAAAAAAAAATATTTGTTTCATGAAAAATGTGAGTGTGTTACTGCAAAAAAGTTGATTTAAATTTGGTTTCAGGATAAGCGTGAATGCATCATTTCAACAAGTTAATTGAAATTTTCTTGCACGATTAGGGAGAGTGGATGCATAGAAAGATGTTTTTTTTATATTTGTTTTAGGTTCCAGAGAGTTGATTCCTGAAAAAATGTGTTTGTTTTATGAAAAATGTGAGTGTGTTACTGCTAAAAAGTTGATTTAAATTTCGTTTTTGGATAAGGGTGATTGCAATATTTCAACAAGTCAATTGAAATTTTCTTGCACGATTAGGGACAGTGGATGCCTAGAAAGATGTTTTTTTAAAATTAGTTTTAGGTTCCAGAGAGTAGATTCCTGAAAAAAATGTGTTTGTTTTATGAAAAATGTGAGTGTGTTACTGCTAAAAAGTTGATTTAAATTTCGTTTTTGGATAAGGGTGATTGCAATATTTCAACAAGTTAATTGAAATTTTCTTGCAAGATTAGGGAGAGTGGATGCCTAGAAAGATGTTTTTTACAAATTCGTTATAGGTTCCAGAGAGTTGATTCCTAAAAAAAATGTGTTTGTTTTATGAAAAATGTGAGTGTGTTACTGCTAAAAAGTTTATTTAAATGTAGCTTCAGGATAGGCATGATTGCATTATTTCAACTAGTTAATTGAAATTTTCTTGCACGATTAGGGAGAGTGGATGCATAGAAAGATGTTTTTTTAAAATTAGTTTTAGGTTCCAGAGAGTAGATTCCTGAAAAAAATGTGTTTGTTTTATGAAAAATGTGAGTGTGTTACTGCTAAAAAGTTGATTTAAATTTCATTTTTGGATAAGGGTGATTGCAATATTTCAACAAGTCAATTGAAATTTTCTTGCACGATTAGGGACAGTGGATGCCTAGAAAGATGTTTTTTTTAAATTAGTTTTAGGTTCCAGAGAGTAGATTCCTGAAAAAAATGTGTTTGTTTTATGAAAAATGTGAGTGTGTTACTGCAAAAAAGTTGATTTAAATATCGTTTTTGGATAAGGGTGATTGCAATATTTCAACAAGTTAATTGAAATTTTCTTGCAAGATTAGGGAGAGTGGATGCCTAGAAAGATGTTTTTTACAAATTCGTTATAGGTTCCAGAGAGTGGATTCCTGAAAAAAAAATTATTTGTTTCATGAAAAATGTGAGTGTGTTACTGCAAAAAAGTTGATTTAAATTTGGTTTCAGAATAAGCGTGAATGCATTATTTCAACAAGTTAATTGAAATTTTCTTGCACGATTAGGGAGAGTGGAAGCATGGAAAGATGTTTTTTTTATATTTGTTTTAGGTTCCAGAGAGTTGATTCCTGAAAAAAATGTGTTTGTTTTATGAAAAATATGAGTGTGTTACTGCTAAAAAGTTTATTTAAATGTAGCTTCAGGATAGGCATGATTGCATTATTTCAACTAGTTAATTGAAATTTTCTTGGAAGATTAGGGAGAGTGGATGCCTAGAAAGATGTTTTTTTTAATTAGTTTTAGGTTTCAGAGAGTAGATTCCTGAAAAAAATGTGTTTGTTTTATGAAAAATGTGAGGGTGTTACTGCTAAAAAGTTGATTTAAATTTCATTTTTGAATAAGGGTGATTGCAATATTTCAACAAGTCAATTGAAATTTTCTTGCACGATTAGGGACAGTGGATGCCTAGAAAGATATTTTTTTTAAATTAGTTTTAGGTTTCAGAGAGTAGATTCCTGAAAAAAATGTGTTTGTTTTATGAAAAATGTGAGTGTGTTACTGCTAAAAAGTT
Source organism: Lissotriton vulgaris (assembly GCF_964263255.1). Taxonomy (NCBI): domain Eukaryota; kingdom Metazoa; phylum Chordata; class Amphibia; order Caudata; family Salamandridae; genus Lissotriton; species Lissotriton vulgaris. Next base: position 730,309 of record NW_028247791.1, on the reverse strand, counting down.
GATTTAAATTTCGTTTTTGGATAAGGGTGATTGCAATATTTCAACAAGTCAATTGAAATTTTCTTGCACGATTAGGGACAGTGGATGCCTAGAAAGATGTGTTTTTAAAATTAGTTTTAGGTTCCAGAGAGTAGATTCCTGAAAAAAATGTGTTTGTTTTATGAAAAATGTGAGTGTGTTACTGCTAAAAAGTTGATTTAAATTTCGTTTTTGGATAAGGGTGATTGCAATACTTCAACAAGTTAATTGAAATTTTCTTGCAAGATTAGGGAGAGTGGATGCCTAGAAAGATGTTTTTTACAAATTCGTTATAGGTTCCAGAGAGTGGATTCCTGAAAAAAAAAATATTTGTTTCATGAAAAATGTGAGTGTGTTACTGCAAAAAAGTTGATTTAAATTTAGTTTCAGGATAAGCGTGAATGCATCATTTCAACAAGTTAATTGAAATTTTCTTGCACGATTAGGGAGAGTGGATGCATAGAAAGATGTTTTTTTTATATTTGTTTTAGGTTCCAGAGAGTTGATTCCTGAAAAAATGTGTTTGTTTTATGAAAAATGTGAGTGTGTTACTGCTAAAAAGTTGATTTAAATTTCGTTTTTGGATAAGGTTGATTGCAATATTTCAACAAGTCAATTGAAATTTTCTTGCACGATTAGGGACAGTGAATGCCTAGAAAGATGTTTTTTTAAAATTAGTTTTAGGTTCCAGAGAGTAGATTCCTGAAAAAAATTCGTTTGTTTTATGAAAAATGTGAGTGTGTTACTGCTAAAAAGTTGATTTAAATTTCGTTTTTGGGTAAGGGTGATTGCAATACTTCAACAAGTCAATTTAAATTTTCTTGCATGATTAGGGACAGTGGATGCCTAGAAAGATGTTTTTTTAAATTAGTTTTAGGTTCCAGAGAGTAGATTCCTGAAAAAAATGTGTTTGTTTTATGAAAAATTTGAGTGTGTTACTGCTAAAAAGTTGATTTAAATTTCGTTTTTGGATAAGGGTGATTGCAATACTTCAACAAGTCAATTGAAATTTTCTTGCACGATTAGGGACAGTGGATGCATAGAAAGATTTCTTTTTTAAATTAGTATTAGGTTTCAGAGAGTAGATTCCTGAAAAAAATGTGTTTGTTTTATGAAAAATGTGAGGGTGTTACTGCTAAAAAGTTGATTTAAATTTCGTTTTTGAATAAGGGTGATTGCAATATTTCAACTAGTCAATTGAAATTTTCTTGTACGATTAGGGACAGTGGATGCCTAGTAAGATGTTTTTTTAAAATTAGTTTTAGGTTCCAGAGAGTAGATTCCTGAAAAAAATGTGTTTGTTTTATGAAAAATGTGAGTGTGTTACTGCTAAAAAGTTGATTTAAATTTCATTTTTGGATAAGGGTGATTGCAATATTTCAACAAGTCAATTGAAATTTTCTTGCACGATCAGGGACAGTGGATGCCTAGAAAGATGTTTTTTTTAAATTAGTTTTAGGTTCCAGAGAGTAGATTCCTGAAAAAAATGTGTTTGTTTTATGAAAAATGTGAGTGTGTTACTGCAAAAAAGTTGATTTAAATATCGTTTTTGGATAAGGGTGATTGCAATATTTCAACAAGTTAATTGAAATTTTCTTGCAAGATTAGGGAGAGTGGATGCCTAGAAAGATGTTTTTTACAAATTCGTTATAGGTTCCAGAGAGTTGATTCCTAAAAAAAATGTGTTTGTTTTATGAAAAATGTGAGTGTGTTACTGCTAAAAAGTTTATTTAAATGTAGCTTCAGGATAGGCATGATTGCATTATTTCAACTAGTTAATTGAAATTTTCTTGCACGATTAGGGAGAGTGGATGCATAGAAAGATGTTTTTTTTATATTTGTTTTAGGTTCCAGAGAGTTCATTCCTGAAAAAATGTGTTTGTTTTATGAAAAATGTGAGTGTGTTACTGATAAAAAGTTGATTTAAATTTCGTTTTTGGATATGGGTAATTGCAATATTTCATCAAGTCAATTGAAATTTTCTTGCACGATTAGGGACAGTGGATGCCTAGAAAGATGTTTTTTTTTTAATTAGTTTTAGGTTTCAGAGAGTAGATTCCTGAAAAAAATGGGTTTGTTTTATGAAAAATGTGAGTGTGTTACTGCAAAAAAGTTGATTTAAATATCGTCTTTGGATAAGGGTGATTGCAATATTTCAATAAGTTAATTGAAATTTTCTTGGAAGATTAGGGAGAGTGGATCCTAGAAAGATGTTTTTTTTAAAATTAGTTTTAGGTTTCAGAGAGTAGATTCCTGAAAAAAATGTGTTTGTTTTATGAAAAATGTGAGTGTGTTACTGCTAAAAAGTTGATTTTAATTTAGTTTCAGGATAGGCGTGAATGCATCATTTCAACAAGTCAATTGAAATTTTCTTGCACGATTAGAGACAGTGGATGCCTAGAAAGATGTTTTTTTAAAATTAGTTTTAGGTTCCAGAGAGTAGATTCCTGAAAAAAATGTGTTTGTTTTATGAAAAATGTGAGGGTGTTACTGCTAAAAAGTTGATTTAAATTTCGTTTTTGAATAAGGGTGATTGCAATATTTCAACAAGTCAATTGAAATTTTCTTGCACGATTAGGGACATTGGATGCATAGAAAGATTTCTTTTTTAAATTAGTATTAGGTTTCAGAGAGTAGATTCCTGAAAAAAATGTGTTTGTTTTATGAAAAATGTGAGGGTGTTACTGCTAAAAAGTTTATTTAAATTTAGCTTCAGGATAGGCGTGATTGCATTATTTCAACTAGTTAATTGAAATTTTCTTGCACAATTAGGGAGAGTGGATACATAGAAAGATGTTTTTTTATATTTGTTTTAGGTTCCAGAGAGTTGATTCCTGAAAAAAATGTGTTTGTTTCATGAAAAATGTGAGTGTGTTACTGCTAAAAAGTTGATTTAAATTTCGTTTTTGGATAAGGGTGATTGCAATATTTCAACAAGTCAATTGACATTTTCTTGCAAGATTAGGGACAGTGGATGCCTAGAAAGATGTTTTTTTAAATTAGTTTTAGGTTTCAGAGAGTAGATTCCTGAAAAAATGTGTTTGTTTTATGAAAAATGTGAGTGTGTTACTGCAAAAAAGTTGATTCAAATATCGTTTTTGGATAAGGGTGATTGCAATATTTCAATAAGTTAATTGAAATTTTCTTGGAAGATTAGGGAGAGTGGATGCCTAGAAAGATGTTTTTTTTAATTAGTTTTAGGTTTCAGAGAGTAGATTCCTGAAAAAAATGTGTTTGTTGTATGAAAAATGTGAGGGTGTTACTGCTAAAAAGTTGATTTAAATTTCGTTTTTGAATAAGGGTGATTGCAATATTTCAACAAGTCAATTGAAATTTTCTTGCACGATTAGGGACAATGGATGCCTAGAAAGATGTTTTTTTTAAATTAGTTTTAGGTTCCAGAGAGTAGATTCCTGAAAAAAATGTGTTTGTTTTATGAAAAATGTGAGTGTGTTACTGCTAAAATGTTGATTTAAATTTCGTTTTTGGATAAGGGTGATTGCAATATTTCAACAAGTCAATTGAAATTTTCTTGCACGATTAGGGACAGTGGATGCCTAGAAAGATGTTTTTTTAAAATTAGTTTTAGGTTCCAGAGAGTAGATTCCTGAAAAAAATGTGTTTGTTTTATGAAAAATGTGAGTGTGTTACTGCTAAAATGTTGATTTAAATTTCGTTTTTGGATAAGGGTGATTGCAATATTTCAACAAGTCAATTGAAATTTTCTTGCACGATTAGGGACAGTGGATGCCTAGAAAGATGTTTTTTAAAATTAGTTTTAGGTTCCAGAGAGTAGATTCCTGAAAAAAATGTGTTTGTTTTATGAAAAATGTGAGTGTGTTACTGCATAAAAGTTGATTTAAATATCGTTTTTGGATAAAGGTGATTGCAATATTTCAACAAGTTAATTGAAATTTTCTTGCAAGATTAGGGAGAGTGGATGCCTAGAAAGATGTTTTTTACAAATTCGTTATAGGTTCCAGAGAGTGGATTACTGAAAAAATAATTATTTGTTTCATGAAAAATGTGAGTGTGTTACTGCAAAAAAGTTGATTTAAATTTAGTTTCAGGATAAGCATGAATGCATCATTTCAACAAGTTAATTGAAATTTTCTTGCACGATTAGGGAGAGTGGATGCATAGAAAGATGTTTTTTTTAAATTAGTTTTAGGTTCCAGAGAGTAGATTCCTGAAAAAAATGTGTTTGTTTTATGAAAAATGTGAGTGTGTTACTGCAAAAAAGTTGATTTAAATATCGTTTTTGGATAAGGGTGATTGCAATATTTCAACAAGTTAATTGAAATTTTCTTGCAAGATTAGGGAGAGTGGATGCCTAGAAAGATGTTTTTTACAAATTCGTTATAGGTTCCAGAGAGTGGATTCCTGAAAAAAAAATTATTTGTTTCATGAAAAATGTGAGTGTGTTACTGCAAAAAAGTTGATTTAAATTTGGTTTCAGAATAAGCGTGAATGCATTATTTCAACAAGTTAATTGAAATTTTCTTGCACGATTAGGGAGAGTGGAAGCATGGAAAGATGTTTTTTTTATATTTGTTTTAGGTTCCAGAGAGTTGATTCCTGAAAAAAATGTGTTTGTTTTATGAAAAATATGAGTGTGTTACTGCTAAAAAGTTTATTTAAATGTAGCTTCAGGATAGGCATGATTGCATTATTTCAACTAGTTAATTGAAATTTTCTTGGAAGATTAGGGAGAGTGGATGCCTAGAAAGATGTTTTTTTTAATTAGTTTTAGGTTTCAGAGAGTAGATTCCTGAAAAAAATGTGTTTGTTTTATGAAAAATGTGAGGGTGTTACTGCTAAAAAGTTGATTTAAATTTCGTTTTTGAATAAGGGTGATTGCAATATTTCAACAAGTCAATTGAAATTTTCTTTCACGATTAGGGACAGTGGATGCCTAGAAAGATATTTTTTTTAAATTAGTTTTAGGTTTCAGAGAGTAGATTCCTGAAAAAAATGTGTTTGTTTTATGAAAAATGTGAGTGTGTTACTGCTAAAAAGTTGATTTAAATTTCGTTTTTGGATAAGGGTGATTGCAATATTTCAACAAGTCAATTGAAATTTTCTTGCACGATTAGGGACAGTGGATGCCTAGAAAGATGTGTTTTTAAAATTAGTTTTAGGTTCCAGAGAGTAGATTCCTGAAAAAAATGTGTTTGTTTTATGAAAAATGTGAGTGTGTTACTGCTAAAAAGTTGATTTAAATTTCGTTTTTGGATAAGGGTGATTGCAATACTTCAACAAGTCAATTGAAATTTTCTTGCACGATTAGGGACAGTGGATGCATAGAAAGATTTCTTTTTTAAATTAGTATTAGGTTTCAGAGAGTAGATTCCTGAAAAAAATTTGTTTGTTTTATGAAAAATGTGAGGGTGTTACTGCTAAAAAGTTGATTTAAATTTCGTTTTTGAATAAGGGTGATTGCAATATTTCAACAAGTCAATTGAAATTTTCTTGCACGATTAGGGACAGTGGATGCCTAGAAAGATGTTTTTTTAAAATTAGTTTTAGGTTCCAGAGAGTAGATTCCTGAAAAAAATGTGTTTGTTTTATGAAAAATGTGAGTGTGTTGCTGCTAAAAAGTTGATTTAAATTTCATTTTTGGATAAGGGTGATTGCAATATTTCAACAAGTCAATTGAAATTTTCTTGCACGATTAGGGACAGTGGATGCCTAGAAAGATGTTTTTTTAAAATTAGTTTTAGGTTCCAGAGAGTAGATTCCTGAAAAAAATGTGTTTGTTTTATGAAAAATGTGAGTGTGTTACTGCAAAAAAGTTGATTTAAATATCGTTTTTGGATAAGGGTGATTGCAATATTTCAACAAGTCAATTGAAATTTTCTTGCACGATTAGGGACAGTGGATGCCTAGAAAGATGTTTTTTAAAATTAGTTTTAGGTTCCAGAGAGTAGATTCCTGAAAAAAATGTGTTTGTTTTATGAAAAATGTGAGTGTGTTACTGCATAAAAGTTGATTTAAATATCGTTTTTGGATAAAGGTGATTGCAATATTTCAACAAGTTAATTGTAATTTTCTTGCAAGATTAGGGAGAGTGGATGCCTAGAAAGATGTTTTTTACAAATTCGTTATAGGTTCCAGAGAGTGGATTACTGAAAAAATAATTATTTGTTTCATGAAAAATGTGAGTGTGTTACTGCAAAAAAGTTGATTTAAATTTAGTTTCAGGATAAGCATGAATGCATCATTTCAACAAGTTAATTGAAATTTTCTTGCACGATTAGGGAGAGTGGATGCATAGAAAGATGTTTTTTTTAAATTAGTTTTAGGTTCCAGAGAGTAGATTCCTGAAAAAAATGTGTTTGTTTTATGAAAAATGTGAGTGTGTTACTGCAAAAAAGTTGATTTAAATATCGTTTTTGGATAAGGGTGATTGCAATATTTCAACAAGTTAATTGAAATTTTCTTGCAAGATTAGGGAGAGTGGATGCCTAGAAAGATGTTTTTTACAAATTCGTTATAGGTTCCAGAGAGTGGATTCCTGAAAAAAAAATTATTTGTTTCATGAAAAATGTGAGTGTGTTACTGCAAAAAAGTTGATTTAAATTTGGTTTCAGAATAAGCGTGAATGCATTATTTCAACAAGTTAATTGAAATTTTCTTGCACGATTAGGGAGAGTGGAAGCATGGAAAGATGTTTTTTTTATATTTGTTTTAGGTTCCAGAGAGTTGATTCCTGAAAAAAATGTGTTTGTTTTATGAAAAATATGAGTGTGTTACTGCTAAAAAGTTTATTTAAATGTAGCTTCAGGATAGGCATGATTGCATTATTTCAACTAGTTAATTGAAATTTTCTTGGAAGATTAGGGAGAGTGGATGCCTAGAAAGATGTTTTTTTTAATTAGTTTTAGGTTTCAGAGAGTAGATTCCTGAAAAAAATGTGTTTGTTTTATGAAAAATGTGAGGGTGTTACTGCTAAAAAGTTGATTTAAATTTCGTTTTTGAATAAGGGTGATTGCAATATTTCAACAAGTCAATTGAAATTTTCTTTCACGATTAGGGACAGTGGATGCCTAGAAAGATATTTTTTTTAAATTAGTTTTAGGTTTCAGAGAGTAGATTCCTGAAAAAAATGTGTTTGTTTTATGAAAAATGTGAGTGTGTTACTGCTAAAAAGTTGATTTAAATTTCGTTTTTGGATAAGGGTGATTGCAATATTTCAACAAGTCAATTGAAATTTTCTTGCACGATTAGGGACAGTGGATGCCTAGAAAGATGTGTTTTTAAAATTAGTTTTAGGTTCCAGAGAGTAGATTCCTGAAAAAAATGTGTTTGTTTTATGAAAAATGTGAGTGTGTTACTGCTAAAAAGTTGATTTAAATTTCGTTTTTGGATAAGGGTGATTGCAATACTTCAACAAGTCAATTGAAATTTTCTTGCACGATTAGGGACAGTGGATGCATAGAAAGATTTCTTTTTTAAATTAGTATTAGGTTTCAGAGAGTAGATTCCTGAAAAAAATTTGTTTGTTTTATGAAAAATGTGAGGGTGTTACTGCTAAAAAGTTGATTTAAATTTCGTTTTTGAATAAGGGTGATTGCAATATTTCAACAAGTCAATTGAAATTTTCTTGCACGATTAGGGACAGTGGATGCCTAGAAAGATGTTTTTTTAAAATTAGTTTTAGGTTCCAGAGAGTAGATTCCTGAAAAAAATGTGTTTGTTTTATGAAAAATGTGAGTGTGTTGCTGCTAAAAAGTTGATTTAAATTTCATTTTTGGATAAGGGTGATTGCAATATTTCAACAAGTCAATTGAAATTTTCTTGCACGATTAGGGACAGTGGATGCCTAGAAAGATGTTTTTTTAAAATTAGTTTTAGGTTCCAGAGAGTAGATTCCTGAAAAAAATGTGTTTGTTTTATGAAAAATGTGAGTGTGTTACTGCAAAAAAGTTGATTTAAATATCGTTTTTGGATAAGGGTGATTGCAATATTTCAACAAGTTAATTGAAATTTTCTTGCAAGATTAGGGAGAGTGGATGCCTACAAAGATGTTTTTTACAAATTCGTTATAGGTTCCAGAGAGTGGATTCCTGAAAAAAATATTATTTGTTTCATGAAAAATGTGAGTGTGTTACTGCAAAAAAGTTGATTTAAATTTAGTTTCAGGATAAGCGTGAATGCATCATTTCAACAAGTTAATTGAAATTTTCTTGCACGATTAGGGAGAGTGGATGCATAGAAAGATGTTTTTTTTATATTTGTTTTAGGTTCCAGAGAGTTGATTCCTGAAAAAATGTGTTTGTTTTATGAAAAATGTGAGTGTGTTACTGCTAAAAAGTTGATTTAAATTTCGTTTTTGGATAAGGTTGATTGCAATATTTCAACAAGTCAATTGAAATTTTCTTGCACGATTAGGGACAGTGGATGCCTAGAAAGATGTTTTTTTAAAATTAGTTTTAGGTTCCAGAGAGTAGATTCCTGAAAAAAATTTGTTTGTTTTATGAAAAATGTGAGTGTGTTACTGCTAAAAAGTTGATTTAAATTTCGTTTTTGGGTAAGGGTGATTGCAATACTTCAACAAGTCAATTTAAATTTTCTTGCACGATTAGGGACAGTGGATGCCTAGAAAGATGTTTTTTTAAATTAGTTTTAGGTTCCAGAGAGTAGATTCCTGAAAAAAATGTCTTTGTTTTATGAAAAATGTGAGTGTGTTACTGCTAAAAAGTTTATTTAAATTTAGCATCAGGATAGGCATGATTGCATTATTTCAACTAGTTAATTGAAATTTTCTTGCACGATTAGGGAGAGTGGATGCATAGAAAGATGTTTTTTTTATATTTGTTTTAGGTTCCAGAGAGTTGATTCCTGAAAAAATGTCTTTGTTTTTTGAAAAATGTGAGTGTGTTACTGCTAAAAAGTTGATTTAAATTTCGTTTTTGGATAAGGGTGATTGCAATACTTCAACAAGTCAATTGAAATTTTCTTGCACGATTAGGGACAGTGGATGCATAGAAAGATTTCTTTTTTAAATTAGTATTAGGTTTCAGAGAGTAGATTCCTGAAAAAAATGTGTTTGTTTTATGAAAAATGTGAGGGTGTTACTGCTAAAAAGTTGATTTAAATTTCGTTTTTGAATAAGGGTGATTGCAATATTTCAACTAGTCAATTGAAATTTTCTTGTACGATTAGGGACAGTGGATGCCTAGTAAGATGTTTTTTTAAAATTAGTTTTAGGTTCCAGAGAGTAGATTCCTGAAAAAAATGTGTTTGTTTTATGAAAAATGTGAGTGTGTTACTGCTAAAAAGTTGATTTAAATTTCATTTTTGGATAAGGGTGATTGCAATATTTCAACAAGTCAATTGAAATTTTCTTGCACGATCAGGGACAGTGGATGCCTAGAAAGATGTTTTTTTAAAATTAGTTTTAGGTTCCAGAGAGTAGATTCCTGAAAAAAATGTGTTTGTTTTATGAAAAATGTGAGTGTGTTACTGCAAAAAAGTTGATTTAAATATCGTTTTTGGATAAGGGTGATTGCAATATTTCAACAAGTTAATTGAAATTTTCTTGCAAGATTAGGGAGAGTGGATGCCTACAAAGATGTTTTTTACAAATTCGTTATAGGTTCCAGAGAGTGGATTCCTGAAAAAAAAATTATTTGTTTCATGAAAAATGTGAGTGTGTTACTGCAAAAAAGTTGATTTAAATTTAGTTTCAGGATAAGCGTGAATGCATCATTTCAACAAGTTAATTGAAATTTTCTTGCACGATTAGGGAGAGTGGATGCATAGAAAGATGTTTTTTTTATATTTGTTTTAGGTTCCAGAGAGTTGATTCCTGAAAAAATGTGTTTGTTTTATGAAAAATGTGAGTGTGTTACTGCTAAAAAGTTGATTTAAATTTCGTTTTTGGATAAGGTTGATTGCAATATTTCAACAAGTCAATTGAAATTTTCTTGCACGATTAGGGACAGTGGATGCCTAGAAAGATGTTTTTTTAAAATTAGTTTTAGGTTCCAGAGAGTAGATTCCTGAAAAAAATTTGTTTGTTTTATGAAAAATGTGAGTGTGTTACTGCTAAAAAGTTGATTTAAATTTCGTTTTTGGGTAAGGGTGATTGCAATACTTCAACAAGTCAATTTAAATTTTCTTGCACGATTAGGGACAGTGGATGCCTAGAAAGATGTTTTTTTAAATTAGTTTTAGGTTCCAGAGAGTAGATTCCTGAAAAAAATGTGTTTGTTTTATGAAAAATGTGAGTGTGTTACTGCTAAAAAGTTGATTTAAATTTCGTTTTTGGATAAGGGTGATTGCAATACTTCAACAAGTCAATTGAAATTTTCTTGCACGATTAGGGACAGTGGATGCATAGAAAGATTTCTTTTTTAAATTAGTATTAGGTTTCAGAGAGTAGATTCCTGAAAAAAATGTGTTTGTTTTATGAAAAATGTGAGGGTGTTACTGCTAAAAAGTTGATTTAAATTTCGTTTTTGAATAAGGGTGATTGCAATATTTCAACTAGTCAATTGAAATTTTCTTGTACGATTAGGGACAGTGGATGCCTAGTAAGATGTTTTTTTAAAATTAGTTTTAGGTTCCAGAGAGTAGATTCCTGAAAAAAATGTGTTTGTTTTATGAAAAATGTGAGTGTGTTACTGCTAAAAAGTTGATTTAAATTTCATTTTTGGATAAGGGTGATTGCAATATTTCAACAAGTCAATTGAAATTTTCTTGCACGATCAGGGACAGTGGATGCCTAGAAAGATGTTTTTTTAAAATTAGTTTTAGGTTCCAGAGAGTAGATTCCTGAAAAAAATGTGTTTGTTTTATGAAAAATGTGAGTGTGTTACTGCAAAAAAGTTGATTTAAATATCGTTTTTGGATAAGGGTGATTGCAATATTTCAACAAGTTAATTGAAATTTTCTTGCAAGATTAGGGAGAGTGGATGCCTAGAAAGATGTTTTTTACAAATTCGTTATAGGTTCCAGAGAGTTGATTCCTAAAAAAAATGTGTTTGTTTTATGAAAAATGTGAGTGTGTTACTGCTAAAAAGTTTATTTAAATGTAGCTTCAGGATAGGCATGATTGCATTATTTCAAATAGTTAATTGAAATTTTCTTGCACGATTAGGGAGAGTGGATGCATAGAAAGATGTTTTTTTTATATTTGTTTTAGGTTCCAGAGAGTTCATTCCTGAAAAAATGTGTTTGTTTTATGAAAAATGTGAGTGTGTTACTGATAAAAAGTTGATTTAAATTTCGTTTTTGGATATGGGTGATTGCAATATTTCAACAAGTCAATTGAAATTTTCTTGCACGATTAGGGACAGTGGATGCCTAGAAAGATGTTTTTTTTTAAATTAGTTTTAGGTTTCAGAGAGTAGATTCCTGAAAAAAATGGGTTTGTTTTATGAAAAATGTGAGTGTGTTACTGCAAAAAAGTTGATTTAAATATCGTCTTTGGATAAGGGTGATTGCAATATTTCAATAAGTTAATTGAAATTTTCTTGGAAGATTAGGGAGAGTGGATCCTAGAAAGATGTTTTTTTTAAAATTAGTTTTAGGTTTCAGAGAGTAGATTCCTGAAAAAAATGTGTTTGTTTTATGAAAAATGTGAGTGTGTTACTGCTAAAAAGTTGATTTTAATTTAGTTTCAGGATAGGCGTGAATGCATCATTTCAACAAGTCAATTGAAATTTTCTTGCACGATTAGAGACAGTGGATGCCTAGAAAGATGTTTTTTTAAAATTAGTTTTAGGTTCCAGAGAGTAGATTCCTGAAAAAAATGTGTTTGTTTTATGAAAAATGTGAGGGTGTTACTGCTAAAAAGTTGATTTAAATTTCGTTTTTGAATAAGGGTGATTGCAATATTTCAACAAGTCAATTGAAATTTTCTTGCACGATTAGGGACATTGGATGCATAGAAAGATTTCTTTTTTAAATTAGTATTAGGTTTCAGAGAGTAGATTCCTGAAAAAAATGTGTTTGTTTTATGAAAAATGTGAGGGTGTTACTGCTAAAAAGTTTATTTAAATTTAGCTTCAGGATAGGCGTGATTGCATTATTTCAACTAGTTAATTGAAATTTTCTTGCACAATTAGGGAGAGTGGATACATAGAAAGATGTTTTTTTATATTTGTTTTAGGTTCCAGAGAGTTGATTCCTGAAAAAAATGTGTTTGTTTCATGAAAAATGTGAGTGTGTTACTGCTAAAAAGTTGATTTAAATTTCGTTTTTGGATAAGGGTGATTGCAATATTTCAACAAGTCAATTGACATTTTCTTGCAAGATTAGGGACAGTGGATGCCTAGAAAGATGTTTTTTTAAATTAGTTTTAGGTTTCAGAGAGTAGATTCCTGAAAAAATGTGTTTGTTTTATGAAAAATGTGAGTGTGTTACTGCAAAAAAGTTGATTCAAATATCGTTTTTGGATAAGGGTGATTGCAATATTTCAATAAGTTAATTGAAATTTTCTTGGAAGATTAGGGAGAGTGGATGCCTAGAAAGATGTTTTTTTTAATTAGTTTTAGGTTTCAGAGAGTAGATTCCTGAAAAAAATGTGTTTGTTGTATGAAAAATGTGAGGGTGTTACTGCTAAAAAGTTGATTTAAATTTCGTTTTTGAATAAGGGTGATTGCAATATTTCAACAAGTCAATTGAAATTTTCTTGCACGATTAGGGACAATGGATGCCTAGAAAGATGTTTTTTTAAAATTAGTTTTAGGTTCCAGAGAGTAGATTCCTGAAAAAAATGTGTTTGTTTTATGAAAAATGTGAGTGTGTTACTGCTAAAAAGTTGATTTAAATTTCGTTTTTGAATAAGGGTTATTGCAATATTTCAACAAGTCAATTGAAATTTTCTTGCACGATTAGGGACAGTGGATGCCTAGAAAGATGTTTTTTTTAAATTAGTTTTAGGTTCCAGAGAGTAGATTCCTGAAAAAAATGTGTTTGTTTTATGAAAAATGTGAGTGTGTTACTGCTAAAATGTTGATTTAAATTTCGTTTTTGGATAAGGGTGATTGCAATATTTCAACAAGTCAATTGAAATTTTCTTGCACGATTAGGGACAGTGGATGCCTAGAAAGATGTTTTTTTAAAATTAGTTTTAGGTTCCAGAGAGTAGATTCCTGAAAAAAATGTGTTTGTTTTATGAAAAATGTGAGTGTGTTACTGCAAAAAAGTTGATTTAAATATCGTTTTTGGATAAAGGTGATTGCAATATTTCAACAAGTTAATTGAAATTTTCTTGCAAGATTAGGGAGAGTGGATGCCTAGAAAGATGTTTTTTACAAATTCGTTATAGGTTCCAGAGAGTGGATTACTGAAAAAATAATTATTTGTTTCATGAAAAATGTGAGTGTGTTACTGCAAAAAAGTTGATTTAAATTTAGTTTCAGGATAAGCATGAATGCATCATTTCAACAAGTTAATTGAAATTTTCTTGCACGATTAGGGAGAGTGGATGCATAGAAAGATGTTTTTTTTATATTTGTTTTAGGTTCCAGAGAGTTGATTCCTGACAAAAATGTGTTTGTTTTATGAAAAATGTGAGTGTGTTACTGCTAAAAAGTTTATTTAAATTTAGCTTCAGGATAGGCATGATTGCATTATTTCAACTAGTTAATTGAAATTTTCTTGCACGATTAGGGAGAGTGGATGCATAGAAAGATGTTTTTTAATATTTGTTTTAGGTTCCAGAGAGTTGATTCCTGAAAAAATGTGTTTGTTTTATGAAAAATGTGAGTGTGTTACTGCTAAAAAGTTGATTTAAATTTCGTTTTTGGATAAGGGTGATTGCAATATTTCAACAAGTCAATTGAAATTTTCTTGCACGATTAGGGACAGTGGATGCCTAGAAAGATGTTTTTTTAAAATTAGTTTTAGGTTCCAGAGAGTAGATTCCTGAAAAAAATGTGTTTGTTTTATGAAAAATGTGAGTGTGTTACTGCTAAAAAGTTGATTTAAATTTCGTTTTTGGATAAGGGTGATTGCAATACTTCAACAAGTCAATTGAAATTTTCTTGCACGATTAGGGACAGTGGATGCCTAGAAAGATTTTTTTTTAAATTAGTTTTAGGTTCCAGAGAGTAGATTCCTGAAAAAAATGTGTTTGTTTTATGAAAAATGTGAGGGTGTTACTGCTAAAAAGTTGATTTAAATTTCGTTTTTGAATAAGGGTGATTGCAATATTTCAACAAGTCAATTGAAATTTTCTTGTACGATTAGGGACAGTGAATGCCTAGAAAGATGTTTTTTTAAAATTAGTTTTAGGTTCCAGAGAGTAGATTCCTGAAAAAAATGTGTTTGTTTTATGAAAAATGTGAGTGTGTTACTGCTAAAAAGTTGATTTAAATTTCATTTTTGGATAAGGGTGATTGCAATATTTCAACAAGTCAATTGAAATTTTCTTGCACGATTAGGGACAGTGGATGCCTAGAAAGATGTTTTTTTTAAATTAGTTTTAGGTTCCAGAGAGTAGATTCCTGAAAAAAATGTGTTTGTTTTATGAAAAATGTGAGTGTGTTACTGCAAAAAAGTTGATTTAAATATCGTTTTTGGATAAGGGTGATTGCAATATTTCAACAAGTTAATTGAAATTTTCTTGCAAGATTAGGGAGAGTGGATGCCTAGAAAGATGTTTTTTACAAATTCGTTATAGGTTCCAGAGAGTGGATTCCTGAAAAAAAAAATATTTGTTTCATGAAAAATGTGAGTGTGTTACTGCAAAAAAGTTGATTTAAATTTGGTTTCAGGATAAGCGTGAATGCATCATTTCAACAAGTTAATTGAAATTTTCTTGCACGATTAGGGAGAGTGGATGCATAGAAAGATGTTTTTTTTATATTTGTTTTAGGTTCCAGAGAGTTGATTCCTGAAAAAATGTGTTTGTTTTATGAAAAATGTGAGTGTGTTACTGCTAAAAAGTTGATTTAAATTTCGTTTTTGGATAAGGGTGATTGCAATATTTCAACAAGTCAATTGAAATTTTCTTGCACGATTAGGGACAGTGGATGCCTAGAAAGATGTTTTTTTAAAATTAGTTTTAGGTTCCAGAGAGTAGATTCCTGAAAAAAATGTGTTTGTTTTATGAAAAATGTGAGTGTGTTACTGCTAAAAAGTTGATTTAAATTTCGTTTTTGGATAAGGGTGATTGCAATATTTCAACAAGTTAATTGAAATTTAATTTTCTTGCAAGATTAGGGAGAGTGGATGCCTAGAAAGATGTTTTTTACAAATTCGTTATAGGTTCCAGAGAGTTGATTCCTAAAAAAAATGTGTTTGTTTTATGAAAAATGTGAGTGTGTTACTGCTAAAAAGTTTATTTAAATGTAGCTTCAGGATAGGCATGATTGCATTATTTCAACTAGTTAATTGAAATTTTCTTGCACGATTAGGGAGAGTGGATGCATAGAAAGATGTTTTTTTTATATTTGTTTTAGGTTCCAGAGAGTTGATTCCTGAAAAAATGTGTTTGTTTTATGAAAAATGTGAGTGTGTTACTGATAAAAAGTTGATTTAAATTTCGTTTTTGGATAAGGGTGATTGCAATATTTCAACAAGTCAATTGAAATTTTCTTGCACGATTAGGGACAGTGGATGCCTAGAAAGATGTTTTTTTTTAAATTAGTTTTAGGTTTCAGAGAGTAGATTCCTGAAAAAAATGGGTTTGTTTTATGAAAAATGTGAGTGTGTTACTGCAAAAAAGTTGATTTAAATATCGTCTTTGGATAAGGGTGATTGCAATATTTCAATAAGTTAATTGAAATTTTCTTGGAAGATTAGGGAGAGTGGATCCTAGAAAGATGTTTTTTTTTAAATTAGTTTTAGGTTTCAGAGAGTAGATTCCTGAAAAAAATGTGTTTGTTTTATGAAAAATGTGAGTGTGTTACTGCTAAAAAGTTGATTTTAATTTAGTTTCAGGATAGGCGTGAATGCATCATTTCAACAAGTCAATTGAAATTTTCTTGCACGATTAGGGACAGTGGATGCCTAGAAAGATGTTTTTTTAAAATTAGTTTTAGGTTCCAGAGAGTAGATTCCTGAAAAAAATGTGTTTGTTTTATGAAAAATGTGAGGGTGTTACTGCTAAAAAGTTGATTTAAATTTCGTTTTTGAATAAGGGTGATTGCAATATTTCAACAAGTCAATTGAAATTTTCTTGCACGATTAGGGACAGTGGATGCATAGAAAGATTTCTTTTTTAAATTAGTATTAGGTTTCAGAGAGTAGATTCCTGAAAAAAATGTGTTTGTTTTATGAAAAATGTGAGGGTGTTACTGCTAAAAAGTTTATTTAAATTTAGCTTCAGGATAGGCGTGATTGCATTATTTCAACTAGTTAATTGAAATTTTCTTGCACAATTAGGGAGAGTGGATACATAGAAAGATGTTTTTTTATATTTGTTTTAGGTTCCAGAGAGTTGATTACCTGAAAAAAATGTGTTTGTTTCATGAAAAATGTGAGTGTGTTACTGCTAAAAAGTTGATTTAAATTTCGTTTTTGAATAAGGGTGATTGCAATATTTCAACAAGTCAATTGAAATTTTCTTGCACGATTAGGGACAATGGATGCCTAGAAAGATGTTTTTTTAAAATTAGTTTTAGGTTCCAGAGAGTAGATTCCTGAAAAAAATGTGTTTGTTTTATGAAAAATGTGAGTGTGTTACTGCTAAAAAGTTGATTTAAATTTCGTTTTTGAATAAGGGTGATTGCAATATTTCAACAAGTCAATTGAAATTTTCTTGCACGATTAGGGACAGTGGATGCCTAGAAAGATGTTTTTTTAAAATTAGTTTTAGGTTCCAGAGAGTAGATTCCTGAAAAAAATGTGTTTGTTTTATGAAAAATGTGAGTGTGTTACTGCTAAAATGTTGATTTAAATTTCGTTTTTGGATAAGGGTGATTGCAATATTTCAACAAGTCAATTGAAATTTTCTTGCACGATTAGGGACAGTGGATGCCTAGAAAGATGTTTTTTTAAAATTAGTTTTAGGTTCCAGAGAGTAGATTCCTGAAAAAAATGTGTTTGTTTTATGAAAAATGTGAGTGTGTTACTGCAAAAAAGTTGATTTAAATATCGTTTTTGGATAAAGGTGATTGCAATATTTCAACAAGTTAATTGAAATTTTCTTGCAAGATTAGGGAGAGTGGATGCCTAGAAAGATGTTTTTTACAAATTCGTTATAGGTTCCAGAGAGTGGATTCCTGAAAAAAAAATTATTTGTTTCATGAAAAATGTGAGTGTGTTACTGCAAAAAAGTTGATTTAAATTTAGTTTCAGGATAAGCATGAATGCATCATTTCAACAAGTTAATTGAAATTTTCTTGCACGATTAGGGAGAGTGGATGCATAGAAAGATGTTTTTTTATATTTGTTTTAGGTTCCAGAGAGTTGATTCCTGAAAAAATGTGTTTGTTTTATGAAAAATGTGAGTGTGTTACTGCTAAAAAGTTGATTTAAATTTCGTTTTTGGATAAGGGTGATTGCAATATTTCAACAAGTCAATTGAAATTTTCTTGCACGATTAGGGACAGTGGATGCCTAGAAAGATGTTTTTTTAAAATTAGTTTTAGGTTCCAGAGAGTAGATTCCTGAAAAAAATGTGTTTGTTTTATGAAAAATGTGAGTGTGTTACTGCTAAAAAGTTGATTTAAATTTCGTTTTTGGATAAGGGTGATTGCAATACTTCAACAAGTCAATTGAAATTTTCTTGCACGATTAGGGACAGTGGATGCCTAGAAAGATTTTTTTTTTAAATTAGTTTTAGGTTCCAGAGAGTAGATTCCTGAAAAAAATGTGTTTGTTTTATGAAAAATGTGAGGGTGTTACTGCTAAAAAGTTGATTTAAATTTCGTTTTTGAATAAGGGTGATTGCAATATTTCAACAAGTCAATTGACATTTTCTTGTACGATTAGGGACAGTGGATGCCTAGAAAGATGTTTTTTTAAAATTAGTTTTAGGTTCCAGAGAGTAGATTCCTGAAAAAAATGTGTTTGTTTTATGAAAAATGTGAGTGTGTTACTGCTAAAAAGTTGATTTAAATTTCATTTTTGGATAAGGGTGATTGCAATATTTCAACAAGTCAATTGAAATTTTCTTGCACGATTAGGGACAGTGGATGCCTAGAAAGATGTTTTTTTAAAATTAGTTTTAGGTTCCAGAGAGTAGATTCCTGAAAAAAATGTGTTTGTTTTATGAAAAATGTGAGTGTGTTACTGCTAAAAAGTTGATTTAAATTTCGTTTTTGGATAAGGGTGATTGCAATACTTCAACTAGTCAATTGAAATTTTCTTGCACGATTAGGGACAGTGGATGCCTAGAAAGATTTTTTTTTAAATTAGTTTTAGGTTCCAGAGAGTAGATTCCTGAAAAAAATGTGTTTGTTTTATGAAAAATGTGAGGGTGTTACTGCTAAAAAGTTGATTTAAATTTCGTTTTTGAATAAGGGTGATTGCAATATTTCAACAAGTCAATTGACATTTTCTTGTACGATTAGGGACAGTGGATGCCTAGAAAGATGTTTTTTTAAAATTAGTTTTAGGTTCCAGAGAGTAGATTCCTGAAAAAAATGTGTTTGTTTTATGAAAAATGTGAGTGTGTTACTGCTAAAAAGTTGATTTAAATTTCATTTTTGGATAAGGGTGATTGCAATATTTCAACAAGTCAATTGAAATTTTCTTGCACGATTAGGGACAGTGGATGCCTAGAAAGATGTTTTTTTAAAATTAGTTTTAGGTTCCAGAGAGTAGATTCCTGAAAAAAATGTGTTTGTTTTATGAAAAATGTGAGTGTGTTACTGCAAAAAAGTTGATTTAAATATCGTTTTTGGATAAGGGTGATTGCAATATTTCAACAAGTTAATTGAAATTTTCTTGCACGATTAGGGAGAGTGGATGCATAGAAAGATGTTTTTTTTATATTTGTTTTAGGTTCCAGAGAGTTGATTCCTGAAAAAATGTGTTTGTTTTATGAAAAATGTGAGTGTGTTACTGCTAAAAAGTTGATTTAAATTTCCTTTTTGGATAAGGGTGATTGCAATATTTCAACAAGTCAATTGAAATTTTCTTGCACGATTAGGGACAGTGGATGCCTAGAAAGATGTTTTTTTTAAATTAGTTTTAGGTTCCAGAGAGTAGATTCCTGAAAAAAATGTGTTTGTTTTATAAAAAATGTGAGTGTGTTACTGCTAAAAAGTTGATTTAAATTTCGTTTTTGGATAAGGGTGATTGCAATATTTCAACAAGTTAATTGAAATTTTCTTGCAAGATTAGGGAGAGTGGATGCCTAGAAAGATGTTTTTTACAAATTCGTTATAGGTTCCAGAGAGTTGATTCCTAAAAAAAATGTGTTTGTTTTATGAAAAATGTGAGTGTGTTACTGCTAAAAAGTTTGTTTAAATGTAGCTTCAGGATAGGCATGATTGCATTATTTCAACTAGTTAATTGAAATTTTCTTGCACGATTAGGGAGAGTGGATGCATAGAAAGATGTTTTTTTTATATTTGTTTTAGGTTCCAGAGAGTTGATTCCTGAAAAAATGTGTTTGTTTTATGAAAAATGTGAGTGTGTTACTGATAAAAAGTTGATTTAAGTTTCGTTTTTGGATAAGGGTGATTGCAATATTTCAACAAGTCAATTGAAATTTTCTTGCACGATTAGGGACAGTGGATGCCTAGAAAGATGTTTTTTTTTAAATTAGTTTTAGGTTTCAGAGAGTAGATTCCTGAAAAAAATGGGTTTGTTTTATGAAAAATGTGAGTGTGTTACTGCAAAAAAGTTGATTTAAATATCGTCTTTGGATAAGGGTGATTGCAATATTTCAATAAGATAATTGAAATTTTCTTGGAAGATTAGGGAGAGTGGATCCTAGAAAGATGTTTTTTTTTAAATTAGTTTTAGGTTTCAGAGAGTAGATTCCTGAAAAAAATGTGTTTGTTTTATGAAAAATGTGAGTGTGTTACTGCTAAAAAGTTGATTTTAATTTAGTTTCAGGATAGGCGTGAATGCATCATTTCAACAAGTCAATTGAAATTTTCTTGCACGATTAGGGACAGTGGATGCCTAGAAAGATTTTTTTTTAAAATTAGTTTTAGGTTCCAGAGAGTAGATTCCTGAAAAAAATGTGTTTGTTTTATGAAAAATGTGAGGGTGTTACTGCTAAAAAGTTGATTTAAATTTCGTTTTTGAATAAGGGTGATTGCAATATTTCAACAAGTCAATTGAAATTTTCTTGCACGATTAGGGACAGTGGATGCATAGAAAGATTTCTTTTTTAAATTAGTATTAGGTTTCAGAGAGTAGATTCCTGAAAAAAATGTGTTTGTTTTATGAAAAATGTGAGGGTGTTACTGCTAAAAAGTTTATTTAAATTTAGCTTCAGGATAGGCGTGATTGCATTATTTCAACTAGTTAATTGAAATTTTCTTGCACAATTAGGGAGAGTGGATACATAGAAAGATGTTTTTTTATATTTGTTTTAGGTTCCAGAGAGTTGATTCCTGAAAAAAATGTGTTTGTTTCATGAAAAATGTGAGTGTGTTACTGCTAAAAAGTTGATTTAAATTTCGTTTTTGGATAAGGGTGATTGCAATATTTCAACAAGTCAATTGACATTTTCTTGCAAGATTAGGGACAGTGGATGCCTAGAAAGATGTTTTTTTAAATTAGTTTTAGGTTTCAGAGAGTAGATTCCTGAAAAAATGTGTTTGTTTTATGAAAAATGTGAGTGTGTTACTGCAAAAAAGTTGATTCAAATATCGTTTTTGGATAAGGGTGATTGCAATATTTCAATAAGTTAATTGAAATTTTCTTGGAAGATTAGGGAGAGTGGATGCCTAGAAAGATGTTTTTTTTAATTAGTTTTAGGTTTCAGAGAGTAGATTCCTGAAAAAAATGTGTTTGTTGTATGAAAAATGTGAGGGTGTTACTGCTAAAAAGTTGATTTAAATTTCGTTTTTGAATAAGGGTGATTGCAATATTTCAACAAGTCAATTGAAATTTTCTTGCACGATTAGGGACAATGGATGCCTAGAAAGATGTTTTTTTAAAATTAGTTTTAGGTTCCAGAGAGTAGATTCCTGAAAAAAATGTGTTTGTTTTATGGAAAATGTGAGTGTGTTACTGCTAAAAAGTTGATTTAAATTTCGTTTTTGAATAAGGGTGATTGCAATATTTCAACAAGTCAATTGAAATTTTCTTGCACGATTAGGGACAGTGGATGCCTAGAAAGATGTTTTTTTTAAATTAGTTTTAGGTTCCAGAGAGTAGATTCCTGAAAAAAATGTGTTTGTTTTATGAAAAATGTGAGTGTGTTACTGCTAAAATGTTGATTTAAATTTCGTTTTTGGATAAGGGTGATTGCAATATTTCAACAAGTCAATTGAAATTTTCTTGGAAGATTAGGGAGAGTGGATGCCTAGAAAGATGTTTTTTTAAAATTAGTTTTAGGTTCCAGAGAGTAGATTCCTGAAAAAAATGTGTTTGTTTTATGAAAAATGTGAGTGTGTTACTGCTAAAAAGTTGATTTAAATTTCGTTTTTGGATAAGGGTGATTGCAATACTTCAACAAGTCAATTGAAATTTTCTTGCACGATTAGGGACAGTGGATGCCTAGAAAGATTTTTTTTTAAATTAGTTTTAGGTTCCAGAGAGTAGATTCCTGAAAAAAATGTGTTTGTTTTATGAAAAAAGTGAGGGTGTTACTGCTAAAAAGTTGATTTAAATTTCGTTTTTGAATAAGGGTGATTGCAATATTTCAACAAGTCAATTGACATTTTCTTGTACGATTAGGGACAGTGGATGCCTAGAAAGATGTTTTTTTAAAATTAGTTTTAGGTTCCAGAGAGTAGATTCCTGAAAAAAATGTGTTTGTTTTATGAAAAATGTGAGTGTGTTACTGCTAAAAAGTTGATTTAAATTTCATTTTTGGATAAGGGTGATTGCAATATTTCAACAAGTCAATTGAAATTTTCTTGCACGATTAGGGACAGTGGATGCCTAGAAAGATGTTTTTTTAAAATTAGTTTTAGGTTCCAGAGAGTAGATTCCTGAAAAAAATGTGTTTGTTTTATGAAAAATGTGAGTGTGTTACTGCAAAAAAGTTGATTTAAATATCGTTTTTGGATAAGGGTGATTGCAATATTTCAACAAGTTAATTGAAATTTTCTTGCAAGATTAGGGAGAGTGGATGCCTAGAAAGATGTTTTTTACAAATTCGTTATAGGTTCCAGAGAGTGGATTCCTGAAAAAAAAAATATTTGTTTCATGAAAAATGTGAGTGTGTTACTGCAAAAAAGTTGATTTAAATTTGGTTTCAGGATAAGCGTGAATGCATCATTTCAACAAGTTAATTGAAATTTTCTTGCACGATTAGGGAGAGTGGATGCATAGAAAGATGTTTTTTTTATATTTGTTTTAGGTTCCAGAGAGTTGATTCCTGAAAAAATGTGTTTGTTTTATGAAAAATGTGAGTGTGTTACTGCTAAAAAGTTGATTTAAATTTCGTTTTTGGATAAGGGTGATTGCAATATTTCAACAAGTCAATTGAAATTTTCTTGCACGATTAGGGACAGTGGATGCCTAGAAAGATGTTTTTTTAAAATTAGTTTTAGGTTCCAGAGAGTAGATTCCTGAAAAAAATGTGTTTGTTTTATGAAAAATGTGAGTGTGTTACTGCTAAAAAGTTGATTTAAATTTCGTTTTTGGATAAGGGTGATTGCAATATTTCAACAAGTTAATTGAAATTTTCTTGCAAGATTAGGGAGAGTGGATGCCTAGAAAGATGTTTTTTACAAATTCGTTATAGGTTCCAGAGAGTTGATTCCTAAAAAAAATGTGTTTGTTTTATGAAAAATGTGAGTGTGTTACTGCTAAAAAGTTTATTTAAATGTAGCTTCAGGATAGGCATGATTGCATTATTTCAACTAGTTAATTGAAATTTTCTTGCACGATTAGGGAGAGTGGATGCATAGAAAGATGTTTTTTTTATATTTGTTTTAGGTTCCAGAGAGTTGATTCCTGAAAAAATGTGTTTGTTTTATGAAAAATGTGAGTGTGTTACTGATAAAAAGTTGATTTAAATTTCGTTTTTGGATAAGGGTGATTGCAATATTTCAACAAGTCAATTGAAATTTTCTTGCACGATTAGGGACAGTGGATGCCTAGAAAGATGTTTTTTTTTAAATTAGTTTTAGGTTTCAGAGAGTAGATTCCTGAAAAAAATGGGTTTGTTTTATGAAAAATGTGAGTGTGTTACTGCAAAAAAGTTGATTTAAATATCGTCTTTGGATAAGGGTGATTGCAATATTTCAATAAGTTAATTGAAATTTTCTTGGAAGATTAGGGAGAGTGGATCCTAGAAAGATGTTTTTTTTTAAATTAGTTTTAGGTTTCAGAGAGTAGATTCCTGAAAAAAATGTGTTTGTTTTATGAAAAATGTGAGTGTGTTACTGCTAAAAAGTTGATTTTAATTTAGTTTCAGGATAGGCGTGAATGCATCATTTCAACAAGTCAATTGAAATTTTCTTGCACGATTAGGGACAGTGGATGCCTAGAAAGATGTTTTTTTAAAATTAGTTTTAGGTTCCAGAGAGTAGATTCCTGAAAAAAATGTGTTTGTTTTATGAAAAATGTGAGGGTGTTACTGCTAAAAAGTTGATTTAAATTTCGTTTTTGAATAAGGGTGATTGCAATATTTCAACAAGTCAATTGAAATTTTCTTGCACGATTAGGGACAGTGGATGCATAGAAAGATTTCTTTTTTAAATTAGTATTAGGTTTCAGAGAGTAGATTCCTGAAAAAAATGTGTTTGTTTTATGAAAAATGTGAGGGTGTTACTGCTAAAAAGTTTATTTAAATTTAGCTTCAGGATAGGCGTGATTGCATTATTTCAACTAGTTAATTGAAATTTTCTTGCACAATTAGGGAGAGTGGATACATAGAAAGATGTTTTTTTATATTTGTTTTAGGTTCCAGAGAGTTGATTCCTGAAAAAAATGTGTTTGTTTCATGAAAAATGTGAGTGTGTTACTGCTAAAAAGTTGATTTAAATTTCGTTTTTGGATAAGGGTGATTGCAATATTTCAACAAGTCAATTGACATTTTCTTGCAAGATTAGGGACAGTGGATGCCTAGAAAGATGTTTTTTTAAATTAGTTTTAGGTTTCAGAGAGTAGATTCCTGAAAAAATGTGTTTGTTTTATGAAAAATGTGAGTGTGTTACTGCAAAAAAGTTGATTCAAATATCGTTTTTGGATAAGGGTGATTGCAATATTTCAATAAGTTAATTGAAATTTTCTTGGAAGATTAGGGAGAGTGGATGCCTAGAAAGATGTTTTTTTTAATTAGTTTTAGGTTTCAGAGAGTAGATTCCTGAAAAAAATGTGTTTGTTGTATGAAAAATGTGAGGGTGTTACTGCTAAAAAGTTGATTTAAATTTCGTTTTTGAATAAGGGTGATTGCAATATTTCAACAAGTCAATTGAAATTTTCTTGCACGATTAGGGACAATGGATGCCTAGAAAGATGTTTTTTTAAAATTAGTTTTAGGTTCCAGAGAGTAGATTCCTGAAAAAAATGTGTTTGTTTTATGAAAAATGTGAGTGTGTTACTGCTAAAAAGTTGATTTAAATTTCGTTTTTGAATAAGGGTGATTGCAATATTTCAACAAGTCAATTGAAATTTTCTTGCACGATTAGGGACAGTGGATGCCTAGAAAGATGTTTTTTTAAAATTAGTTTTAGGTTCCAGAGAGTAGATTCCTGAAAAAAATGTGTTTGTTTTATGAAAAATGTGAGTGTGTTACTGCTAAAATGTTGATTTAAATTTCGTTTTTGGATAAGGGTGATTGCAATATTTCAACAAGTCAATTGAAATTTTCTTGCACGATTAGGGACAGTGGATGCCTAGAAAGATGTTTTTTTTAAATTAGTTTTAGGTTCCAGAGAGTAGATTCCTGAAAAAAATGTGTTTGTTTTATGAAAAATGTGAGTGTGTTACTGCAAAAAAGTTGATTTAAATATCGTTTTTGGATAAAGGTGATTGCAATATTTCAACAAGTTAATTGAAATTTTCTTGCAAGATTAGGGAGAGTGGATGCCTAGAAAGATGTTTTTTACAAATTCGTTATAGGTTCCAGAGAGTGGATTCCTGAAAAAAAAAATATTTGTTTCATGAAAAATGTGAGTGTGTTACTGCAAAAAAGTTGATTTAAATTTGGTTTCAGGATAAGCGTGAATGCATCATTTCAACAAGTTAATTGAAATTTTCTTGCACGATTAGGGAGAGTGGATGCATAGAAAGATGTTTTTTTTATATTTGTTTTAGGTTCCAGAGAGTTGATTCCTGAAAAAATGTGTTTGTTTTATGAAAAATGTGAGTGTGTTACTGCTAAAAAGTTGATTTAAATTTCGTTTTTGGATAAGGGTGATTGCAATATTTCAACAAGTCAATTGAAAATTTCTTGCACGATTAGGGACAGTGGATGCCTAGAAAGATGTTTTTTTAAAATTAGTTTTAGGTTCCAGAGAGTAGATTCCTGAAAAAAATGTGTTTGTTTTATGAAAAATGTGAGTGTGTTACTGCTAAAAAGTTGATTTAAATTTCGTTTTTGGATAAGGGTGATTGCAATATTTCAACAAGTTAATTGAAATTTTCTTGCAAGATTAGGGAGAGTGGATGCCTAGAAAGATGTTTTTTACAAATTCGTTATAGGTTCCAGAGAGTTGATTCCTAAAAAAAATGTGTTTGTTTTATGAAAAATGTGAGTGTGTTACTGCTAAAAAGTTTATTTAAATGTAGCTTCAGGATAGGCATGATTGCATTATTTCAACTAGTTAATTGAAATTTTCTTGCACGATTAGGGAGAGTGGATGCATAGAAAGATGTTTTTTTTATATTTGTTTTAGGTTCCAGAGAGTTGATTCCTGAAAAAATGTGTTTGTTTTATGAAAAATGTGAGTGTGTTACTGATAAAAAGTTGATTTAAATTTCGTTTTTGGATAAGGGTGATTGCAATATTTCAACAAGTCAATTGAAATTTTCTTGCACGATTAGGGACAGTGGATGCCTAGAAAGATGTTTTTTTTTAAATTAGTTTTAGGTTTCAGAGAGTAGATTCCTGAAAAAAATGGGTTTGTTTTATGAAAAATGTGAGTGTGTTACTGCAAAAAAGTTGATTTAAATATCGTCTTTGGATAAGGGTGATTGCAATATTTCAATAAGTTAATTGAAATTTTCTTGGAAGATTAGGGAGAGTGGATCCTAGAAAGATGTTTTTTTTTAAATTAGTTTTAGGTTTCAGAGAGTAGATTCCTGAAAAAAATGTGTTTGTTTTATGAAAAATGTGAGTGTGTTACTGCTAAAAAGTTGATTTTAATTTAGTTTCAGGATAGGCGTGAATGCATCATTTCAACAAGTCAATTGAAATTTTCTTGCACGATTAGGGACAGTGGATGCCTAGAAAGATGTTTTTTTAAAATTAGTTTTAGGTTCCAGAGAGTAGATTCCTGAAAAAAATGTGTTTGTTTTATGAAAAATGTGAGGGTGTTACTGCTAAAAAGTTGATTTAAATTTCGTTTTTGAATAAGGGTGATTGCAATATTTCAACAAGTCAATTGAAATTTTCTTGCACGATTAGGGACAGTGGATGCATAGAAAGATTTCTTTTTTAAATTAGTATTAGGTTTCAGAGAGTAGATTCCTGAAAAAAATGTGTTTGTTTTATGAAAAATGTGAGGGTGTTACTGCTAAAAAGTTTATTTAAATTTAGCTTCAGGATAGGCGTGATTGCATTATTTCAACTAGTTAATTGAAATTTTCTTGCACAATTAGGGAGAGTGGATACATAGAAAGATGTTTTTTTATATTTGTTTTAGGTTCCAGAGAGTTGATTCCTGAAAAAAATGTGTTTGTTTCATGAAAAATGTGAGTGTGTTACTGCTAAAAAGTTGATTTAAATTTCGTTTTTGGATAAGGGTGATTGCAATATTTCAACAAGTCAATTGACATTTTCTTGCAAGATTAGGGACAGTGGATGCCTAGAAAGATGTTTTTTTAAATTAGTTTTAGGTTTCAGAGAGTAGATTCCTGAAAAAATGTGTTTGTTTTATGAAAAATGTGAGTGTGTTACTGCAAAAAAGTTGATTCAAATATCGTTTTTGGATAAGGGTGATTGCAATATTTCAATAAGTTAATTGAAATTTTCTTGGAAGATTAGGGAGAGTGGAAGCCTAGAAAGATGTTTTTTTTAATTAGTTTTAGGTTTCAGAGAGTAGATTCCTGAAAAAAATGTGTTTGTTGTATGAAAAATGTGAGGGTGTTACTGCTAAAAAGTTGATTTAAATTTCGTTTTTGAATAAGGGTGATTGCAATATTTCAACAAGTCAATTGAAATTTTCTTGCACGATTAGGGACAATGGATGCCTAGAAAGATGTTTTTTTAAAATTAGTTTTAGGTTCCAGAGAGTAGATTCCTGAAAAAAATGTGTTTGTTTTATGAAAAATGTGAGTGTGTTACTGCTAAAAAGTTGATTTAAATTTCGTTTTTGAATAAGGGTGATTGCAATATTTCAACAAGTCAATTGAAATTTTCTTGCACGATTAGGGACAGTGGATGCCTAGAAAGATGTTTTTTTAAAATTAGTTTTAGGTTCCAGAGAGTAGATTCCTGAAAAAAATGTGTTTGTTTTATGAAAAATGTGAGTGTGTTACTGCTAAAATGTTGATTTAAATTTCGTTTTTGGATAAGGGTGATTGCAATATTTCAACAAGTCAATTGAAATTTTCTTGCACGATTAGGGACAGTGGATGCCTAGAAAGATGTTTTTTTAAAATTAGTTTTAGGTTCCAGAGAGTAGATTCCTGAAAAAAATGTGTTTGTTTTATGAAAAATGTGAGTGTGTTACTGCAAAAAAGTTGATTTAAATATCGTTTTTGGATAAAGGTGATTGCAATATTTCAACAAGTTAATTGAAATTTTCTTGCAAGATTAGGGAGAGTGGATGCCTAGAAAGATGTTTTTTACAAATTCGTTATAGGTTCCAGAGAGTGGATTCCTGAAAAAAAAATTATTTGTTTCATGAAAAATGTGAGTGTGTTACTGCTAAAAAGTTGATTTAAATTTCATTTTTGGATAAGGGTGATTGCAATATTTCAACAAGTCAATTGAAATTTTCTTGCACGATTAGGGACAGTGGATGCCTAGAAAGATGTTTTTTTAAAATTAGTTTTAGGTTCCAGAGAGTAGATTCCTGAAAAAAATGTGTTTGTTTTATGAAAAATGTGAGTGTGTTACTGCTAAAAAGTTGATTTAAATTTCGTTTTTGGATAAGGGTGATTGCAATACTTCAACTAGTCAATTGAAATTTTCTTGCACGATTAGGGACAGTGGATGCCTAGAAAGATTTTTTTTTAAATTAGTTTTAGGTTCCAGAGAGTAGATTCCTGAAAAAAATGTGTTTGTTTTATGAAAAATGTGAGGGTGTTACTGCTAAAAAGTTGATTTAAATTTCGTTTTTGAATAAGGGTGATTGCAATATTTCAACAAGTCAATTGACATTTTCTTGTACGATTAGGGACAGTGGATGCCTAGAAAGATGTTTTTTTAAAATTAGTTTTAGGTTCCAGAGAGTAGATTCCTGAAAAAAATGTGTTTGTTTTATGAAAAATGTGAGTGTGTTACTGCTAAAAAGTTGATTTAAATTTCATTTTTGGATAAGGGTGATTGCAATATTTCAACAAGTCAATTGAAATTTTCTTGCACGATTAGGGACAGTGGATGCCTAGAAAGATGTTTTTTTAAAATTAGTTTTAGGTTCCAGAGAGTAGATTCCTGAAAAAAATGTGTTTGTTTTATGAAAAATGTGAGTGTGTTACTGCAAAAAAGTTGATTTAAATATCGTTTTTGGATAAGGGTGATTGCAATATTTCAACAAGTTAATTGAAATTTTCTTGCACGATTAGGGAGAGTGGATGCATAGAAAGATGTTTTTTTTATATTTGTTTTAGGTTCCAGAGAGTTGATTCCTGAAAAAATGTGTTTGTTTTATGAAAAATGTGAGTGTGTTACTGCTAAAAAGTTGATTTAAATTTCCTTTTTGGATAAGGGTGATTGCAATATTTCAACAAGTCAATTGAAATTTTCTTGCACGATTAGGGACAGTGGATGCCTAGAAAGATGTTTTTTTTAAATTAGTTTTAGGTTCCAGAGAGTAGATTCCTGAAAAAAATGTGTTTGTTTTATAAAAAATGTGAGTGTGTTACTGCTAAAAAGTTGATTTAAATTTCGTTTTTGGATAAGGGTGATTGCAATATTTCAACAAGTTAATTGAAATTTTCTTGCAAGATTAGGGAGAGTGGATGCCTAGAAAGATGTTTTTTACAAATTCGTTATAGGTTCCAGAGAGTTGATTCCTAAAAAAAATGTGTTTGTTTTATGAAAAATGTGAGTGTGTTACTGCTAAAAAGTTTGTTTAAATGTAGCTTCAGGATAGGCATGATTGCATTATTTCAACTAGTTAATTGAAATTTTCTTGCACGATTAGGGAGAGTGGATGCATAGAAAGATGTTTTTTTTATATTTGTTTTAGGTTCCAGAGAGTTGATTCCTGAAAAAATGTGTTTGTTTTATGAAAAATGTGAGTGTGTTACTGATAAAAAGTTGATTTAAGTTTCGTTTTTGGATAAGGGTGATTGCAATATTTCAACAAGTCAATTGAAATTTTCTTGCACGATTAGGGACAGTGGATGCCTAGAAAGATGTTTTTTTTTAAATTAGTTTTAGGTTTCAGAGAGTAGATTCCTGAAAAAAATGGGTTTGTTTTATGAAAAATGTGAGTGTGTTACTGCAAAAAAGTTGATTTAAATATCGTCTTTGGATAAGGGTGATTGCAATATTTCAATAAGATAATTGAAATTTTCTTGGAAGATTAGGGAGAGTGGATCCTAGAAAGATGTTTTTTTTTAAATTAGTTTTAGGTTTCAGAGAGTAGATTCCTGAAAAAAATGTGTTTGTTTTATGAAAAATGTGAGTGTGTTACTGCTAAAAAGTTGATTTTAATTTAGTTTCAGGATAGGCGTGAATGCATCATTTCAACAAGTCAATTGAAATTTTCTTGCACGATTAGGGACAGTGGATGCCTAGAAAGATTTTTTTTTAAAATTAGTTTTAGGTTCCAGAGAGTAGATTCCTGAAAAAAATGTGTTTGTTTTATGAAAAATGTGAGGGTGTTACTGCTAAAAAGTTGATTTAAATTTCGTTTTTGAATAAGGGTGATTGCAATATTTCAACAAGTCAATTGAAATTTTCTTGCACGATTAGGGACAGTGGATGCATAGAAAGATTTCTTTTTTAAATTAGTATTAGGTTTCAGAGAGTAGATTCCTGAAAAAAATGTGTTTGTTTTATGAAAAATGTGAGGGTGTTACTGCTAAAAAGTTTATTTAAATTTAGCTTCAGGATAGGCGTGATTGCATTATTTCAACTAGTTAATTGAAATTTTCTTGCACAATTAGGGAGAGTGGATACATAGAAAGATGTTTTTTTATATTTGTTTTAGGTTCCAGAGAGTTGATTCCTGAAAAAAATGTGTTTGTTTCATGAAAAATGTGAGTGTGTTACTGCTAAAAAGTTGATTTAAATTTCGTTTTTGGATAAGGGTGATTGCAATATTTCAACAAGTCAATTGACATTTTCTTGCAAGATTAGGGACAGTGGATGCCTAGAAAGATGTTTTTTTAAATTAGTTTTAGGTTTCAGAGAGTAGATTCCTGAAAAAATGTGTTTGTTTTATGAAAAATGTGAGTGTGTTACTGCAAAAAAGTTGATTCAAATATCGTTTTTGGATAAGGGTGATTGCAATATTTCAATAAGTTAATTGAAATTTTCTTGGAAGATTAGGGAGAGTGGATGCCTAGAAAGATGTTTTTTTTAATTAGTTTTAGGTTTCAGAGAGTAGATTCCTGAAAAAAATGTGTTTGTTGTATGAAAAATGTGAGGGTGTTACTGCTAAAAAGTTGATTTAAATTTCGTTTTTGAATAAGGGTGATTGCAATATTTCAACAAGTCAATTGAAATTTTCTTGCACGATTAGGGACAATGGATGCCTAGAAAGATGTTTTTTTAAAATTAGTTTTAGGTTCCAGAGAGTAGATTCCTGAAAAAAATGTGTTTGTTTTATGGAAAATGTGAGTGTGTTACTGCTAAAAAGTTGATTTAAATTTCGTTTTTGAATAAGGGTGATTGCAATATTTCAACAAGTCAATTGAAATTTTCTTGCACGATTAGGGACAGTGGATGCCTAGAAAGATGTTTTTTTTAAATTAGTTTTAGGTTCCAGAGAGTAGATTCCTGAAAAAAATGTGTTTGTTTTATGAAAAATGTGAGTGTGTTACTGCTAAAATGTTGATTTAAATTTCGTTTTTGGATAAGGGTGATTGCAATATTTCAACAAGTCAATTGAAATTTTCTTGGAAGATTAGGGAGAGTGGATGCCTAGAAAGATGTTTTTTTAAAATTAGTTTTAGGTTCCAGAGAGTAGATTCCTGAAAAAAATGTGTTTGTTTTATGAAAAATGTGAGTGTGTTACTGCTAAAAAGTTGATTTAAATTTCGTTTTTGGATAAGGGTGATTGCAATACTTCAACAAGTCAATTGAAATTTTCTTGCACGATTAGGGACAGTGGATGCCTAGAAAGATTTTTTTTTAAATTAGTTTTAGGTTCCAGAGAGTAGATTCCTGAAAAAAATGTGTTTGTTTTATGAAAAAAGTGAGGGTGTTACTGCTAAAAAGTTGATTTAAATTTCGTTTTTGAATAAGGGTGATTGCAATATTTCAACAAGTCAATTGACATTTTCTTGTACGATTAGGGACAGTGGATGCCTAGAAAGATGTTTTTTTAAAATTAGTTTTAGGTTCCAGAGAGTAGATTCCTGAAAAAAATGTGTTTGTTTTATGAAAAATGTGAGTGTGTTACTGCTAAAAAGTTGATTTAAATTTCATTTTTGGATAAGGGTGATTGCAATATTTCAACAAGTCAATTGAAATTTTCTTGCACGATTAGGGACAGTGGATGCCTAGAAAGATGTTTTTTTAAAATTAGTTTTAGGTTCCAGAGAGTAGATTCCTGAAAAAAATGTGTTTGTTTTATGAAAAATGTGAGTGTGTTACTGCAAAAAAGTTGATTTAAATATCGTTTTTGGATAAGGGTGATTGCAATATTTCAACAAGTTAATTGAAATTTTCTTGCAAGATTAGGGAGAGTGGATGCCTAGAAAGATGTTTTTTACAAATTCGTTATAGGTTCCAGAGAGTGGATTCCTGAAAAAAAAAATATTTGTTTCATGAAAAATGTGAGTGTGTTACTGCAAAAAAGTTGATTTAAATTTGGTTTCAGGATAAGCGTGAATGCATCATTTCAACAAGTTAATTGAAATTTTCTTGCACGATTAGGGAGAGTGGATGCATAGAAAGATGTTTTTTTTATATTTGTTTTAGGTTCCAGAGAGTTGATTCCTGAAAAAATGTGTTTGTTTTATGAAAAATGTGAGTGTGTTACTGCTAAAAAGTTGATTTAAATTTCGTTTTTGGATAAGGGTGATTGCAATATTTCAACAAGTCAATTGAAATTTTCTTGCACGATTAGGGACAGTGGATGCCTAGAAAGATGTTTTTTTAAAATTAGTTTTAGGTTCCAGAGAGTAGATTCCTGAAAAAAATGTGTTTGTTTTATGAAAAATGTGAGTGTGTTACTGCTAAAAAGTTGATTTAAATTTCGTTTTTGGATAAGGGTGATTGCAATATTTCAACAAGTTAATTGAAATTTTCTTGCAAGATTAGGGAGAGTGGATGCCTAGAAAGATGTTTTTTTTTAAATTAGTTTTAGGTTTCAGAGAGTAGATTCCTGAAAAAAATGGGTTTGTTTTATGAAAAATGTGAGTGTGTTACTGCAAAAAAGTTGATTTAAATATCGTCTTTGGATAAGGGTGATTGCAATATTTCAATAAGTTAATTGAAATTTTCTTGGAAGATTAGGGAGAGTGGATCCTAGAAAGATGTTTTTTTTTAAATTAGTTTTAGGTTTCAGAGAGTAGATTCCTGAAAAAAATGTGTTTGTTTTATGAAAAATGTGAGTGTGTTACTGCTAAAAAGTTGATTTTAATTTAGTTTCAGGATAGGCGTGAATGCATCATTTCAACAAGTCAATTGAAATTTTCTTGCACGATTAGGGACAGTGGATGCCTAGAAAGATGTTTTTTTAAAATTAGTTTTAGGTTCCAGAGAGTAGATTCCTGAAAAAAATGTGTTTGTTTTATGAAAAATGTGAGGGTGTTACTGCTAAAAAGTTGATTTAAATTTCGTTTTTGAATAAGGGTGATTGCAATATTTCAACAAGTCAATTGAAATTTTCTTGCACGATTAGGGACAGTGGATGCATAGAAAGATTTCTTTTTTAAATTAGTATTAGGTTTCAGAGAGTAGATTCCTGAAAAAAATGTGTTTGTTTTATGAAAAATGTGAGGGTGTTACTGCTAAAAAGTTTATTTAAATTTAGCTTCAGGATAGGCGTGATTGCATTATTTCAACTAGTTAATTGAAATTTTCTTGCACAATTAGGGAGAGTGGATACATAGAAAGATGTTTTTTTATATTTGTTTTAGGTTCCAGAGAGTTGATTCCTGAAAAAAATGTGTTTGTTTCATGAAAAATGTGAGTGTGTTACTGCTAAAAAGTTGATTTAAATTTCGTTTTTGGATAAGGGTGATTGCAATATTTCAACAAGTCAATTGACATTTTCTTGCAAGATTAGGGACAGTGGATGCCTAGAAAGATGTTTTTTTAAATTAGTTTTAGGTTTCAGAGAGTAGATTCCTGAAAAAATGTGTTTGTTTTATGAAAAATGTGAGTGTGTTACTGCAAAAAAGTTGATTCAAATATCGTTTTTGGATAAGGGTGATTGCAATATTTCAATAAGTTAATTGAAATTTTCTTGGAAGATTAGGGAGAGTGGATGCCTAGAAAGATGTTTTTTTTAATTAGTTTTAGGTTTCAGAGAGTAGATTCCTGAAAAAAATGTGTTTGTTGTATGAAAAATGTGAGGGTGTTACTGCTAAAAAGTTGATTTAAATTTCGTTTTTGAATAAGGGTGATTGCAATATTTCAACAAGTCAATTGAAATTTTCTTGCACGATTAGGGACAATGGATGCCTAGAAAGATGTTTTTTTAAAATTAGTTTTAGGTTCCAGAGAGTAGATTCCTGAAAAAAATGTGTTTGTTTTATGAAAAATGTGAGTGTGTTACTGCTAAAAAGTTGATTTAAATTTCGTTTTTGAATAAGGGTGATTGCAATATTTCAACAAGTCAATTGAAATTTTCTTGCACGATTAGGGACAGTGGATGCCTAGAAAGATGTTTTTTTAAAATTAGTTTTAGGTTCCAGAGAGTAGATTCCTGAAAAAAATGTGTTTGTTTTATGAAAAATGTGAGTGTGTTACTGCTAAAATGTTGATTTAAATTTCGTTTTTGGATAAGGGTGATTGCAATATTTCAACAAGTCAATTGAAATTTTCTTGCACGATTAGGGACAGTGGATGCCTAGAAAGATGTTTTTTTTAAATTAGTTTTAGGTTCCAGAGAGTAGATTCCTGAAAAAAATGTGTTTGTTTTATGAAAAATGTGAGTGTGTTACTGCAAAAAAGTTGATTTAAATATCGTTTTTGGATAAAGGTGATTGCAATATTTCAACAAGTTAATTGAAATTTTCTTGCAAGATTAGGGAGAGTGGATGCCTAGAAAGATGTTTTTTACAAATTCGTTATAGGTTCCAGAGAGTGGATTCCTGAAAAAAAAAATATTTGTTTCATGAAAAATGTGAGTGTGTTACTGCAAAAAAGTTGATTTAAATTTGGTTTCAGGATAAGCGTGAATGCATCATTTCAACAAGTTAATTGAAATTTTCTTGCACGATTAGGGAGAGTGGATGCATAGAAAGATGTTTTTTTTATATTTGTTTTAGGTTCCAGAGAGTTGATTCCTGAAAAAATGTGTTTGTTTTATGAAAAATGTGAGTGTGTTACTGCTAAAAAGTTGATTTAAATTTCGTTTTTGGATAAGGGTGATTGCAATATTTCAACAAGTCAATTGAAAATTTCTTGCACGATTAGGGACAGTGGATGCCTAGAAAGATGTTTTTTTAAAATTAGTTTTAGGTTCCAGAGAGTAGATTCCTGAAAAAAATGTGTTTGTTTTATGAAAAATGTGAGTGTGTTACTGCTAAAAAGTTGATTTAAATTTCGTTTTTGGATAAGGGTGATTGCAATATTTCAACAAGTTAATTGAAATTTTCTTGCAAGATTAGGGAGAGTGGATGCCTAGAAAGATGTTTTTTACAAATTCGTTATAGGTTCCAGAGAGTTGATTCCTAAAAAAAATGTGTTTGTTTTATGAAAAATGTGAGTGTGTTACTGCTAAAAAGTTTATTTAAATGTAGCTTCAGGATAGGCATGATTGCATTATTTCAACTAGTTAATTGAAATTTTCTTGCACGATTAGGGAGAGTGGATGCATAGAAAGATGTTTTTTTTATATTTGTTTTAGGTTCCAGAGAGTTGATTCCTGAAAAAATGTGTTTGTTTTATGAAAAATGTGAGTGTGTTACTGATAAAAAGTTGATTTAAATTTCGTTTTTGGATAAGGGTGATTGCAATATTTCAACAAGTCAATTGAAATTTTCTTGCACGATTAGGGACAGTGGATGCCTAGAAAGATGTTTTTTTTTAAATTAGTTTTAGGTTTCAGAGAGTAGATTCCTGAAAAAAATGGGTTTGTTTTATGAAAAATGTGAGTGTGTTACTGCAAAAAAGTTGATTTAAATATCGTCTTTGGATAAGGGTGATTGCAATATTTCAATAAGTTAATTGAAATTTTCTTGGAAGATTAGGGAGAGTGGATCCTAGAAAGATGTTTTTTTTTAAATTAGTTTTAGGTTTCAGAGAGTAGATTCCTGAAAAAAATGTGTTTGTTTTATGAAAAATGTGAGTGTGTTACTGCTAAAAAGTTGATTTTAATTTAGTTTCAGGATAGGCGTGAATGCATCATTTCAACAAGTCAATTGAAATTTTCTTGCACGATTAGGGACAGTGGATGCCTAGAAAGATGTTTTTTTAAAATTAGTTTTAGGTTCCAGAGAGTAGATTCCTGAAAAAAATGTGTTTGTTTTATGAAAAATGTGAGGGTGTTACTGCTAAAAAGTTGATTTAAATTTCGTTTTTGAATAAGGGTGATTGCAATATTTCAACAAGTCAATTGAAATTTTCTTGCACGATTAGGGACAGTGGATGCATAGAAAGATTTCTTTTTTAAATTAGTATTAGGTTTCAGAGAGTAGATTCCTGAAAAAAATGTGTTTGTTTTATGAAAAATGTGAGGGTGTTACTGCTAAAAAGTTTATTTAAATTTAGCTTCAGGATAGGCGTGATTGCATTATTTCAACTAGTTAATTGAAATTTTCTTGCACAATTAGGGAGAGTGGATACATAGAAAGATGTTTTTTTATATTTGTTTTAGGTTCCAGAGAGTTGATTCCTGAAAAAAATGTGTTTGTTTCATGAAAAATGTGAGTGTGTTACTGCTAAAAAGTTGATTTAAATTTCGTTTTTGGATAAGGGTGATTGCAATATTTCAACAAGTCAATTGACATTTTCTTGCAAGATTAGGGACAGTGGATGCCTAGAAAGATGTTTTTTTAAATTAGTTTTAGGTTTCAGAGAGTAGATTCCTGAAAAAATGTGTTTGTTTTATGAAAAATGTGAGTGTGTTACTGCAAAAAAGTTGATTCAAATATCGTTTTTGGATAAGGGTGATTGCAATATTTCAATAAGTTAATTGAAATTTTCTTGGAAGATTAGGGAGAGTGGAAGCCTAGAAAGATGTTTTTTTTAATTAGTTTTAGGTTTCAGAGAGTAGATTCCTGAAAAAAATGTGTTTGTTGTATGAAAAATGTGAGGGTGTTACTGCTAAAAAGTTGATTTAAATTTCGTTTTTGAATAAGGGTGATTGCAATATTTCAACAAGTCAATTGAAATTTTCTTGCACGATTAGGGACAATGGATGCCTAGAAAGATGTTTTTTTAAAATTAGTTTTAGGTTCCAGAGAGTAGATTCCTGAAAAAAATGTGTTTGTTTTATGAAAAATGTGAGTGTGTTACTGCTAAAAAGTTGATTTAAATTTCGTTTTTGAATAAGGGTGATTGCAATATTTCAACAAGTCAATTGAAATTTTCTTGCACGATTAGGGACAGTGGATGCCTAGAAAGATGTTTTTTTAAAATTAGTTTTAGGTTCCAGAGAGTAGATTCCTGAAAAAAATGTGTTTGTTTTATGAAAAATGTGAGTGTGTTACTGCTAAAATGTTGATTTAAATTTCGTTTTTGGATAAGGGTGATTGCAATATTTCAACAAGTCAATTGAAATTTTCTTGCACGATTAGGGACAGTGGATGCCTAGAAAGATGTTTTTTTAAAATTAGTTTTAGGTTCCAGAGAGTAGATTCCTGAAAAAAATGTGTTTGTTTTATGAAAAATGTGAGTGTGTTACTGCAAAAAAGTTGATTTAAATATCGTTTTTGGATAAAGGTGATTGCAATATTTCAACAAGTTAATTGAAATTTTCTTGCAAGATTAGGGAGAGTGGATGCCTAGAAAGATGTTTTTTACAAATTCGTTATAGGTTCCAGAGAGTGGATTCCTGAAAAAAAAATTATTTGTTTCATGAAAAATGTGAGTGTGTTACTGCAAAAAAGTTGATTTAAATTTAGTTTCAGGATAAGCATGAATGCATCATTTCAACAAGTTAATTGAAATTTTCTTGCACGATTAGGGAGAGTGGATGCATAGAAAGATGTTTTTTTTATATTTGTTTTAGGTTCCAGAGAGTTGATTCCTGAAAAAAATGTGTTTGTTTTATGAAAAATGTGAGTGTGTTACTGCTAAAAAGTTTATTTAAATTTAGCTTCAGGATAGGCATGATTGCATTATTTCAACTAGTTAATTGAAATTTTCTTGCACGATTAGGGAGAGTGGATGCATAGAAAGATGTTTTTTTTATATTTGTTTTAGGTTCCAGAGAGTTGATTCCTGAAAAAATGTGTTTGTTTTATGAAAAATGTGAGTGTGTTACTGCTAAAAAGTTGATTTAAATTTCGTTTTTGGATAAGGGTGATTGCAATATTTCAACAAGTCAATTGAAATTTTCTTGCATGATTAGGGACAGTGGATGCCTAGAAAGATGTTTTTTTAAAATTAGTTTTAGG
Organism: Lissotriton vulgaris; assembly: GCF_964263255.1. Taxonomy (NCBI): domain Eukaryota; kingdom Metazoa; phylum Chordata; class Amphibia; order Caudata; family Salamandridae; genus Lissotriton; species Lissotriton vulgaris. Next base: position 692,008 of record NW_028247791.1, on the reverse strand, counting down.
TTCCAGAGAGTAGATTCCTGAAAAAAATGTGTTTGTTTTATGAAAAATGTGAGTGTGTTACTGCTAAAAAGTTGATTTAAATTTCGTTTTTGGATAAGGGTGATTGCAATACTTCAACAAGTCAATTGAAATTTTCTTGCACGATTAGGGACAGTGGATGCCTAGAAAGATTTTTTTTTAAATTAGTTTTAGGTTCCAGAGAGTAGATTCCTGAAAAAAATGTGTTTGTTTTATGAAAAATGTGAGGGTGTTACTGCTAAAAAGTTGATTTAAATTTCGTTTTTGAATAAGGGTGATTGCAATATTTCAACAAGTCAATTGAAATTTTCTTGTACGATTAGGGACAGTGGATGCCTAGAAAGATGTTTTTTTAAAATTAGTTTTAGGTTCCAGAGAGTAGATTCCTGAAAAAAATGTGTTTGTTTTATGAAAAATGTGAGTGTGTTACTGCTAAAAAGTTGATTTAAATTTCATTTTTGGATAAGGGTGATTGCAATATTTCAACAAGTCAATTGAAATTTTCTTGCACGATTAGGGACAGTGGATGCCTAGAAAGATGTTTTTTTAAAATTAGTTTTAGGTTCCAGAGAGTAGATTCCTGAAAAAAATGTGTTTGTTTTATGAAAAATGTGAGTGTGTTACTGCAAAAAAGTTGATTTAAATATCGTTTTTGGATAAGGGTGATTGCAATATTTCAACAAGTTAATTGAAATTTTCTTGCAAGATTAGGGAGAGTGGATGCCTAGAAAGATGTTTTTTACAAATTCGTTATAGGTTCCAGAGAGTGGATTCCTGAAAAAAAAAATATTTGTTTCATGAAAAATGTGAGTGTGTTACTGCAAAAAAGTTGATTTAAATTTGGTTTCAGGATAAGCGTGAATGCATCATTTCAACAAGTTAATTGAAATTTTCTTGCACGATTAGGGAGAGTGGATGCATAGAAAGATGTTTTTTTTATATTTGTTTTAGGTTCCAGAGAGTTGATTCCTGAAAAAATGTGTTTGTTTTATGAAAAATGTGAGTGTGTTACTGCTAAAAAGTTGATTTAAATTTCGTTTTTGGATAAGGGTGATTGCAATATTTCAACAAGTCAATTGAAATTTTCTTGCACGATTAGGGACAGTGGATGCCTAGAAAGATGTTTTTTTAAAATTAGTTTTAGGTTCCAGAGAGTAGATTCCTGAAAAAAATGTGTTTGTTTTATGAAAAATGTGAGTGTGTTACTGCTAAAAAGTTGATTTAAATTTCGTTTTTGGATAAGGGTGATTGCAATATTTCAACAAGTTAATTGAAATTTTCTTGCAAGATTAGGGACAGTGGATGCCTAGAAAGATGTTTTTTTAAAATTAGTTTTAGGTTCCAGAGAGTAGATTCCTGAAAAAAATGTGTTTGTTTTATGAAAAATGTGAGGGTGTTACTGCTAAAAAGTTGATTTAAATTTTGTTTTTGAATAAGGGTGATTGCAATATTTCAACAAGTCAATTGAAATTTTCTTGCACGATTAGGGACAGTGGATGCATAGAAAGATTTCTTTTTTAAATTAGTATTAGGTTTCAGAGAGTAGATTCCTGAAAAAAATGTGTTTGTTTTATGAAAAATGTGAGGGTGTTACTGCTAAAAAGTTTATTTAAATTTAGCTTCAGGATAGGCGTGATTGCATTATTTCAACTAGTTAATTGAAATTTTCTTGCACAATTAGGGAGAGTGGATACATAGAAAGATGTTTTTTTATATTTGTTTTAGGTTCCAGAGAGTTGATTCCTGAAAAAAATGTGTTTGTTTCATGAAAAATGTGAGTGTGTTACTGCTAAAAAGTTGATTTAAATTTCGTTTTTGGATAAGGGTGATTGCAATATTTCAACAAGTCAATTGACATTTTCTTGCAAGATTAGGGACAGTGGATGCCTAGAAAGATGTTTTTTTAAATTAGTTTTAGGTTTCAGAGAGTAGATTCCTGAAAAAATGTGTTTGTTTTATGAAAAATGTGAGTGTGTTACTGCAAAAAAGTTGATTCAAATATCGTTTTTGGATAAGGGTGATTGCAATATTTCAATAAGTTAATTGAAATTTTCTTGGAAGATTAGGGAGAGTGGATGCCTAGAAAGATGTTTTTTTTAATTAGTTTTAGGTTTCAGAGAGTAGATTCCTGAAAAAAATGTGTTTGTTGTATGAAAAATGTGAGGGTGTTACTGCTAAAAAGTTGATTTAAATTTCGTTTTTTGAATAAGGGTGATTGCAATATTTCAACAAGTCAATTGAAATTTTCTTGCACGATTAGGGACAATGGATGCCTAGAAAGATGTTTTTTTAAAATTAGTTTTAGGTTCCAGAGAGTAGATTCCTGAAAAAAATGTGTTTGTTTTATGAAAAATGTGAGTGTGTTACTGCTAAAAAGTTGATTTAAATTTCGTTTTTGAATAAGGGTGATTGCAATATTTCAACAAGTCAATTGAAATTTTCTTGCACGATTAGGGACAGTGGATGCCTAGAAAGATGTTTTTTTAAAATTAGTTTTAGGTTCCAGAGAGTAGATTCCTGAAAAAAATGTGTTTGTTTTATGAAAAATGTGAGTGTGTTACTGCTAAAATGTTGATTTAAATTTCGTTTTTGGATAAGGGTGATTGCAATATTTCAACAAGTCAATTGAAATTTTCTTGCACGATTAGGGACAGTGGATGCCTAGAAAGATGTTTTTTTAAAATTAGTTTTAGGTTCCAGAGAGTAGATTCCTGAAAAAAATGTGTTTGTTTTATGAAAAATGTGAGTGTGTTACTGCAAAAAAGTTGATTTAAATATCGTTTTTGGATAAAGGTGATTGCAATATTTCAACAAGTTAATTGAAATTTTCTTGCAAGATTAGGGAGAGTGGATGCCTAGAAAGATGTTTTTTACAAATTCGTTATAGGTTCCAGAGAGTGGATTCCTGAAAAAAAAATTATTTGTTTCATGAAAAATGTGAGTGTGTTACTGCAAAAAAGTTGATTTAAATTTAGTTTCAGGATAAGCATGAATGCATCATTTCAACAAGTTAATTGAAATTTTCTTGCACGATTAGGGAGAGTGGATGCATAGAAAGATGTTTTTTTTATATTTGTTTTAGGTTCCAGAGAGTTGATTCCTGAAAAAAATGTGTTTGTTTTATGAAAAATGTGAGTGTGTTACTGCTAAAAAGTTTATTTAAATTTAGCTTCAGGATAGGCATGATTGCATTATTTCAACTAGTTAATTGAAATTTTCTTGCACGATTAGGGAGAGTGGATGCATAGAAAGATGTTTTTTTTATATTTGTTTTAGGTTCCAGAGAGTTGATTCCTGAAAAAATGTGTTTGTTTTATGAAAAATGTGAGTGTGTTACTGCTAAAAAGTTGATTTAAATTTCGTTTTTGGATAAGGGTGATTGCAATACTTCAACAAGTCAATTGAAATTTTCTTGCACGATTAGGGACAGTGGATGCCTAGAAAGATTTTTTTTTAAATTAGTTTTAGGTTCCAGAGAGTAGATTCCTGAAAAAAATGTGTTTGTTTTATGAAAAATGTGAGGGTGTTACTGCTAAAAAGTTGATTTAAATTTCGTTTTTGAATAAGGGTGATTGCAATATTTCAACAAGTCAATTGAAATTTTCTTGTACGATTAGGGACAGTGGATGCCTAGAAAGATGTTTTTTTAAAATTAGTTTTAGGTTCCAGAGAGTAGATTCCTGAAAAAAATGTGTTTGTTTTATGAAAAATGTGAGTGTGTTACTGCTAAAAACTTGATTTAAATTTCATTTTTGGATAAGGGTGATTGCAATATTTCAACAAGTCAATTGAAATTTTCTTGCACGATTAGGGACAGTGGATGCCTAGAAAGATGTTTTTTTAAAATTAGTTTTAGGTTCCAGAGAGTAGATTCCTGAAAAAAATGTGTTTGTTTTATGAAAAATGTGAGTGTGTTACTGCAAAAAAGTTGATTTAAATATCGTTTTTGGATAAGGGTGATTGCAATATTTCAACAAGTTAATTGAAATTTTCTTGCAAGATTAGGGAGAGTGGATGCCTAGAAAGATGTTTTTTACAAATTCGTTATAGGTTCCAGAGAGTGGATTCCTGAAAAAAAAAATATTTGTTTCATGAAAAATGTGAGTGTGTTACTGCAAAAAAGTTGATTTAAATTTGGTTTCAGGATAAGCGTGAATGCATCATTTCAACAAGTTAATTGAAATTTTCTTGCACGATTAGGGAGAGTGGATGCATAGAAAGATGTTTTTTTTATATTTGTTTTAGGTTCCAGAGAGTTGATTCCTGAAAAAATGTGTTTGTTTTATGAAAAATGTGAGTGTGTTACTGCTAAAAAGTTGATTTAAATTTCGTTTTTGGATAAGGGTGATTGCAATATTTCAACAAGTCAATTGAAATTTTCTTGCACGATTAGGGAGAGTGGATGCCTAGAAAGATGTTTTTTACAAATTCGTTATAGGTTCCAGAGAGTGGATTCCTGAAAAAAAAAATATTTGTTTCATGAAAAATGTGAGTGTGTTACTGCAAAAAAGTTGATTTAAATTTGGTTTCAGGATAAGCGTGAATGCATCATTTCAACAAGTTAATTGAAATTTTCTTGCACGATTAGGGAGAGTGGATGCATAGAAAGATGGTTTTTTTAAATTTGTTTTAGGTTCCAGAGAGTTGATTCCTGAAAAAATGTGTTTGTTTTATGAAAAATGTGAGTGTGTTACTGCTAAAAAGTTGATTTAAATTTCGTTTTTGGATAAGGGTGATTGCAATATTTCAACAAGTCAATTGAAATTTTCTTGCACGATTAGGGACAGTGGATGCCTAGAAAGATGTTTTTTTAAAATTAGTTTTAGGTTCCAGAGAGTAGATTCCTGAAAAAAATGTGTTTGTTTTATGAAAAATGTGAGTGTGTTACTGCTAAAAAGTTGATTTAAATTTCGTTTTTGGATAAGGGTGATTGCAATACTTCAACAAGTCAATTGAAATTTTCTTGCATGATTAGGGACAGTGGATGCCTAGAAAGATTTTTTTTTTAATTAGTTTTAGGTTCCAGAGAGTAGATTCCTGAAAAAAATGTGTTTGTTTTATGAAAAATGTGAGGGTGTTACTGCTAAAAAGTTGATTTAAATTTCGTTTTTGAATAAGGGTGATTGCAATATTTCAACAAGTCAATTGAAATTTTCTTGTACGATTAGGGACAGTGGATGCCTAGAAAGATGTTTTTTTAAAATTAGTTTTAGGTTCCAGAGAGTAGATTCCTGTAAAAAAAGGTGTTTGTTTTATGAAAAATGTGAGTGTGTTACTGCAAAAAAGTTGATTTAAATATCGTTTTTGGATAAGGGTGATTGCAATATTTCAACAAGTTAATTGAAATTTTCTTGCAAGATTAGGGAGAGTGGATGCCTAGAAAGATGTTTTTTACAAATTCGTTATAGGTTCCAGAGAGTGGATTCCTGAAAAAAAAAATATTTGTTTCATGAAAAATGTGAGTGTGTTACTGCAAAAAAGTTGATTTAAATTTGGTTTCAGGATAAGCGTGAATGCATCATTTCAACAAGTTAATTGAAATTTTCTTGCACGATTAGGGAGGCATCCACTGTCCCTAATCGTGCAAGAAAATTTCAATTGACTTGTTGAAATGATGCATTCACGCTTATCCTGAAACCACATTTAAATCAACTTTTTTGCAGTAACACACTCACATTTTTCATGAAACAAATAATTTTTTTTTCAGGAATCGATTTCTCTGGAACCTATAACGAATTTGTAAAAAACATCTTTCTAGGCATCCACTCTCCCTAATCTTGCAAGAAAATTTCAATTAACTTGTTGAAATATTGCAATCACCCTTATCCAAAAACGATATTTAAATCAACTTTTTTGCAGTAACACACTCACATTTTTCATAAAACAAACACATTTTTTTCAGGAATCTACTCTCTGGAACCTAAAACTAATTTTAAAAAAAAATCTTTCTAGGCATCCACTGTCCCTAATCGTGCAAGAAAATTTCAATTGACTTGTTGAAATATTGCAATCACCCTTATCCAAAAATGAAATTTAAATCAACTTTTTAGCAGTAACACACTCACATTTTTCATAAAACAAACACATTTTTTTCAGGAATCTACTCTCTGGAACCTAAAACTAATTTAAAAAAAACATCTTTCTAGGCATCCACTGTCCCTAATCGTGCAAGAAAATTTCAATTGACTTGTTGAAATATTGCAATCACCCTTATTCAAAAACGAAATTTAAATCAACTTTTTATCAGTAACACACTCACATTTTTCATAAAACAAACACATTTTTTCAGGAATCAACTCTCTGGAACCTAAAACAAATATAAAAAAACCATCTTTCTATGCATCCACTCTCCCTAATCGTGCAAGAAAATTTCAATTAACTAGTTGAAATAATGCAATCATGCCTATCCTGAAGCTAAATTTAAATAAACTTTTTAGCAGTAACACACTCACATTTTTCATAAAACAAACACATTTTTTTCAGGAATCTACTCTCTGGAACCTAAAACTAATTTTAAAAAAACATCTTTCTAGGCATCCACTGTCCCTAATCGTGCAAGAAAATTTCAATTGACTTGTTGAAATGATGCATTCACGCTTATCCTGAAACTAAATTTAAATCAACTTTTTTGCAGTAACACACTCACATTTTTCATGAAACAAATAATTTTTTTTTAGGAATCCACTCTCTGGAACCTATAACGAATTTGTAAAAAACATCTTTCTAGGCATCCACTCTCCCTAATCTTGCAAGAAAATTTCAATTAACTTGTTGAAATATTGCAATCACCTTTATCCAAAAACGATATTTAAATCAACTTTTTTGCAGTAACACACTCACATTTTTCATAAAACAAACACATTTTTTTCAGGAATCTACTCTCTGGAACCTAAAACTAATTTTAAAAAAACATCTTTCTAGGCATCCACTGTAATCGTGCAAGAAAATTTCAATTGACTTGTTGAAATATTGCGATCACCCTTATCCAAAAACGAAATTTAAATCAACTTTTTAGCAGTAACACACTCACATTTTTCATAAAACAAACACATTTTTTCAGGAATCAACTCTCTGGAACCTAAAACAAATATAAAAAAAACATCTTTCTATGCATCCACTCTCCCTAATCGTGCAAGAAAATTTCAATTAACTAGTTGAAATAATGCAATCATGCCTATCCTGAAGCTAAATTTAAATAAACTTTTTAGCAGTAACACACTCACATTTTTCATAAAACAAACACATTTTTTTCAGGAATCAACTCTCTGGAACCTAAAACAAATATAAAAAAAAGATCTTTCTATGCATCCACTCTCCCTAATCGTGCAAGAAAATTTCAATTAACTTGTTGAAATGATGCATCACGCTTATCCTGAAACTAAATTTAAATCAACTTTTTTGCAGTAACACACTCACATTTTTCATGTAACAAATAATTTTTTTTTCAGGAATCCACTCTCTGGAACCTATAACGAATTTGTAAAAAACATCTTTCTAGGCATCCACTCTCCCTAATCTTGCAAGAAAATTTCAATTAACTTGTTGAAATGTTGCAATCACCTTTATCCAAAAACGATATTTAAATCAACTTTTTTGCAGTAACACACTCACATTTTTCATAAAACAAACACATTTTTTTCAGGAATCTACTCTCTGGAACCTAAAACTAATTTAAAAAAAACATCTTTCTAGGCATCCACTGTCCCTAATCGTGCAAGAAAATTTCAATTGACTTGTTGAAGTATTGCAATCACCCTTACCCAAAAACGAAATTTAAATCAACTTTTTAGCAGTAACACACTCACATTTTTCATAAAACAAACACATTTTTTTCAGGAATCTACTCTCTGGAACCTAAAACTAATTTTAAAAAAACATCTTTCTAGGCATCCACTGTCCCTAATCGTGCAAGAAAATTTCAATTGACTTGTTGAAATATTGCAATCACCCTTATCCAAAAACGAAATTTAAATCAACTTTTTAGCAGTAACACACTCACATTTTTCATAAAACAAACAAATTTTTTCAGGAATCAACTCTCTGGAACCTAAAACAAATATAAAAAAAACATCTTTCTATGCATCCACTCTCCCTAATCGTGCAAGAAAATTTCAATTAACTTGTTGAAATGATGCATTCACGCTTATCCTGAAACTAAATTTAAATCAACTTTTTTGCAGTAACACACTCACATTTTTCATGAAACAAATAATTTTTTTTTCAGGAATCCACTCTCTGGAACCTATAACGAATTTGTAAAAAACATCTTTCTAGGCATCCACTCTCCCTAATCTTGCAAGAAAATTTCAATTAACTTGTTGAAATATTGCAATCACCCTTATCCAAAAACGATATTTAAATCAACTTTTTTGCAGTAACACACTCACATTTTTCATAAAACAAACACATTTTTTTCAGGAATCTACTCTCTGGAACCTAAAACTAATTTAAAAAAAAATCTTTCTAGGCATCCACTGTCCCTAATCGTGCAAGAAAATTTCAATTGACTTGTTGAAATATTGCAATCACCCTTATCCAAAAATGAAATTTAAATCAACTTTTTAGCAGCAACACACTCACATTTTTCATAAAACAAACACATTTTTTTCAGGAATCTACTCTCTGGAACCTAAAACTAATTTAAAAAAAACATCTTTCTAGGCATCCACTGTCCCTAATCGTGCAAGAAAATTTCAATTGACTTGTTGAAATATTGCAATCACCCTTATTCAAAAACGAAATTTAAATCAACTTTTTAGCAGTAACACCCTCACATTTTTCATAAAACAAACACATTTTTTTCAGGAATCTACTCTCTGAAACCTAATACTAATTTAAAAAAGAAATCTTTCTATGCATCCACTGTCCCTAATCGTGCAAGAAAATTTCAATTGACTTGTTGAAGTATTGCAATCAACCTTATCCAAAAACGAAATTTAAATCAACTTTTTAGCAGTAACACACTCACATTTTTCATAAAACAAACACATTTTTTTCAGGAATCTACTCTCCGGAACCTAAAACTAATTTAAAAAAAACATCTTTCTAGGCATCCACTGTCCCTAATCGTGCAAGAAAATTTCAATTCACTTGTTGAAATATTGCAATCACCCTTATCCAAAAACGAAATTTAAATCAACTTTTTAGCAGTAACACACTCACATTTTTCATAAAACAAACACATTTTTTTCAGGAATCTACTCTCTGAAACCTAAAACTAATTTAAAAAAAATATCTTTCTAGGCATCCACTGTCCCTAATCGTGCAAGAAAATTTCAATTGACTTGTTGAAATATTGCAATCACCCCTATTCAAAAACGAAATTTAAATCAACTTTTTAGCAGTAACACCCTCACATTTTTCATAAAACAAACACATTTTTTTCAGGAATCTACTCTCTGAAACCTAATACTAATTTAAAAAAGAAATCTTTCTATGCATCCACTGTCCCTAATCGTGCAAGAAAATTTCAATTGACTTGTTGAAATATTGCAATCACCCTTATTCAAAAACGAAATTTAAATCAACTTTTTAGCAGTAACACCCTCACATTTTTCATAAAACAAACACATTTTTTTCAGGAATCTACTCTCTGGAACCTAAAACTAATTTTAAAAAAAACATCTTTCTAGGCATCCACTGTCCCTAATCGTGCAAGAAAATTTCAATTGACTTGTTGAAATGATGCATTCACGCCTATCCTGAAACTAAATTAAAATCAACTTTTTAGCAGTAACACACTCACATTTTTCATAAAACAAACACATTTTTTTCAGAAATCTACTCTCTGAAACCTAAAACTAATTTAAAAAAAAACATCTTTCTAGGATCCACTCTCCCTAATCTTCCAAGAAAATTTCAATTAACTTATTGAAATATTGCAATCACCCTTATCCAAAGACGATATTTAAATCAACTTTTTTGCAGTAACACACTCACATTTTTCATAAAACAAACCCATTTTTTTCAGGAATCTACTCTCTGAAACCTAAAACTAATTTGAAAAAGAAACATCTTTCTAGGCATCCACTGTCCCTAATCGTGCAAGAAAATTTCAATTGACTTGTTGAAATATTGCAATCACCCTTATCCAAAAACGAAATTTAAATCAACTTTTTATCAGTAACACACTCACATTTTTCATAAAACAAACACATTTTTTCAGGAATCAACTCTCTGGAACCTAAAACAAATATAAAAAAAACATCTTTCTATGCATCCACTCTCCCTAATCGTGCAAGAAAATTTCAATTAACTAGTTGAAATAATGCAATCATGCCTATCCTGAAGCTACATTTAAATAAACTTTTTAGCAGTAACACACTCACATCTTTCATAAAACAAACACATTTTTTTCAGGAATCAACTCTCTGGAACCTAAAACAAATATACAAAAAAATCTTTCTATGCATCCACTCTCCCTAATCGTGCAAGAAAATTTCAATTAACTTGTTGAAATGATGCATCACGCTTATCCTGAAACTAAATTTAAATCAACTTTTTTGCAGTAACACACTCACATTTTTCATGTAACAAATAATTTTTTTTTCAGGAATCCACTCTCTGGAACCTATAACGAATTTGTAAAAAACATCTTTCTAGGCATCCACTCTCCCTAATCTTGCAAGAAAATTTCAATTAACTTGTTGAAATATTGCAATCACCTTTATCCAAAAACGATATTTAAATCAACTTTTTTGCAGTAACACACTCACATTTTTCATAAAACAAACACATTTTTATCAGGAATCTACTCTCTGGAACCTAAAACTAATTTTAAAAAACATCTTTCTAGGCATCCACTGTCCCTAATCGTGCAAGAAAATTTCAATTGACTTGTTGAAATATTGCAATCACCCTTATTCAAAAACGAAATTTTAATCAACTTTTTAGCAGTAACACCCTCACATTTTTCATAAAACAAACACATTTTTTTCAGGAATCTACTCTCTGGAACCTAAAACTAATTTAAAAAAAACATCTTTCTAGGCATCCACTGTCCCTAATCGTGCAAGAAAATTTCAATTGACTTGTTGAAGTATTGCAATCACCCTTACCCAAAAACGAAATTGAAATCAACTTTTTAGCAGTAACACACTCACATTTTTCATAAAACAAACACATTTTTTTCAGGAATCTACTCTCTGGAACCTAAAACTAATTTTAAAAAAACATCTTTCTAGGCATCCACTGTCCCTAATCGTGCAAGAAAATTTCAATTGACTTGTTGAAATATTGCAATCACCCTTATCCAAAAACGAAATTTAAATCAACTTTTTAGCAGTAACACACTCACATTTTTCATAAAACAAACACATTTTTTCAGGAATCAACTCTCTGGAACCTAAAACAAATATAAAAAAAACATCTTTCTATGCATCCACTCTCCCTAATCGTGCAAGAAAATTTCAATTAACTTGTTGAAATGATGCATTCACGCTTATCCTGAAACTAAATTTAAATCAACTTTTTTGCAGTAACACACTCACATTTTTCATGAAACAAATAATTTTTTTTTCAGGAATCCACTCTCTGGAACCTATAACGAATTTGTAAAAAACATCTTTCTAGGCATCCACTCTCCCTAATCTTGCAAGAAAATTTCAATTAACTTGTTGAAATATTGCAATCACCCTTATCCAAAAACGATATTTAAATCAACTTTTTTGCAGTAACACACTCACATTTTTCATAAAACAAACACATTTTTTTCAGGAATCTACTCTCTGGAACCTAAAACTAATTTAAAAAAAAATCTTTCTAGGCATCCACTGTCCCTAATCGTGCAAGAAAATTTCAATTGACTTGTTGAAATATTGCAATCACCCTTATCCAAAAATGAAATTTAAATCAACTTTTTAGCAGCAACACACTCACATTTTTCATAAAACAAACACATTTTTTTCAGGAATCTACTCTCGGGAACCTAAAACTAATTTTAAAAAAACATCTTTCTAGGCATCCACTGTCCCTAATCGTGCAAGAAAATTTCAATTGACTTGTTGAAATATTGCAATCACCCTTATCCAAAAACGAAATTTAAATCAACTTTTTAGCAGTAACACACTCACATTTTTCATAAAACAAACACATTTTTTTCAGGAATCTACTCTCTGGAACCTAAAACTAATTTAAAAAAAACATCTTTCTAGGCATCCACTGTCCCTAATCGTGCAAGAAAATTTCAATTGACTTGTTGAAATATTGCAATCACCCTTATCCAAAAACGAAATTTAAATCAACTTTTTAGCAGTAACACACTCACATTTTTCATAAAACAAACACATTTTTTTCAGGAATCTACTCTCTGAAACCTAAAACTAATTTTAAAAAAATATCTTTCTAGGCATCCACTGTCCCTAATCGTGCAAGAAAATTTCAATTGACTTGTTGAAATATTGCAATCACCCATCATTCAAAAACGAAATTTAAATCAACTTTTTAGCAGTAACACCCTCACATTTTTCATAAAACAAACACATTTTTTTCAGGAATCTACTCTCTGGAACCTAAAACTAATTTTAAAAAAACATCTTTCTAGGCATCCACTGTCCCTAATCGTGCAAGAAAATTTCAATTGACTTGTTGAAATATTGCAATCACCCTTATCCAAAAACGAACTTTAAATCAACTTTTTAGCAGTAACACACTCACATTTTTCATAAAACAAACACATTTTTTTCAGGAATCTACTCTCTGGAACCTAAAACTAATTTTAAAAAAACATCTTTCTAGGCATCCACTGTCCCTAATCGTGCAAGAAAATTTCAATTGACTTGTTGAAATATTGCAATCACCCTTATCCAAAAACGAAATTTAAATCAACTTTTTAGCAGTAACACACTCACATTTTTCATAAAACAAACACATTTTTTTCAGGAATCTACTCTCTGAAACCTAAAACTAATTTTAAAAAAATATCTTTCTAGGCATCCACTGTCCCTAATCGTGCAAGAAAATTTCAATTGACTTGTTGAAATATTGCAATCACCCTTATTCAAAAACGAAATTTAAATCAACTTTTTAGCAGTAACACCCTCACATTTTTCATAAAACAAACACATTTTTTTCAGGAATCTACTCTCTGGAACCTAAAACTAATTTAAAAAAAAATCTTTCTAGGCATCCACTGTCCCTAATCGTGCAAGAAAATTTCAATTGACTTGTTGAAGTATTGCAATCACCCTTATCCAAAAACGAAATTTAAATCAACATTTTTAGCAGTAACACACTCACATTTTTCATAAAACAAACACATTTTTTTCAGGAATCTACTCTCTGGAACCTAAAACTAATTTTAAAAAAACATCTTTCTAGGCATCCACTGTCCCTAATCGTGCAAGAAAATTTCAATTGACTTGTTGAAATATAGCAATCACCCTTATCCAAAAACGAAATTTAAATCAACTTTTTAGCAGTAACACACTCACATTTTTCATAAAACAAACACATTTTTTCAGGAATCAACTCTCTGGAACCTAAAACAAATATAAAAAAACATCTTTCTATGCATCCACTCTCCCTAATCGTGCAAGAAAATTTCAATTAACTTGTTGAAATGATGCATTCACGCTTATCCTGAAACTAAATTTAAATCAACTTTTTTGCAGTAACACACTCACATTTTTCATGAAACAAATAATTTTTTTTTCAGGAATCCACTCTCTGGAACCTATAACGAATTTGTAAAAAACATCTTTCTAGGCATCCACTCTCCCTAATCTTGCAAGAAAATTTCAATTAACTTGTTGAAATATTGCAATCACCCTTATCCAAAAACAATATTTAAATCAACTTTTTTGCAGTAACACACTCACATTTTTCATAAAACAAACACATTTTTTTCAGGAATCTACTCTCTGGAACCTAAAACTAATTTAAAAAAAAATCTTTCTAGGCATCCACTGTCCCTAATCGTGCAAGAACATTTCAATTGACTTGTTGAAATATTGCAATCACCCTTATCCAAAAATGAAATTTAAATCAACTTTTTAGCAGCAACACACTCACATTTTTCATAAAACAAACACATTTTTTTCAGGAATCTACTCTCTGGAACCTAAAACTAATTTTAAAAAAACATCTTTCTAGGCATCCACTGTCCCTAACCGTGCAAGAAAATTTCAATTGACTTGTTGAAATATTGCAATCACCCTTATCCAAAAACGAAATTTAAATCAACTTTTTATCAGTAACACACTCACATTTTTCATAAAACAAACACATTTTTTCAGGAATCAACTCTCTGGAACCTAAAACAAATATAAAAAAAACATCTTTCTATGCATCCACTCTCCCTAATCGTGCAAGAAAATTTCAATTAACTAGTTGAAATAATGCAATCATGCCTATCCTGAAGCTACATTTAAATAAACTTTTTAGCAGTAACACACTCACATTTTTCATAAAACAAACACATTTTTTTCAGGAATCAACTCTCTGGAACCTAAAACAAATATAAAAAAAAATCTTTCTATGCATCCACTCTCCGTAATCGCGCAAGAAAATTTCAATTAACTTGTTGAAATGATGCATTCACGCTTATCCTGAAACCACATTTAAATCAACTTTTTTGCAGTAACACACTCACATTTTTCATGAAACAAATAATTTTTTTTTCAGGAATCGATTTCTCTGGAACCTATAACGAATTTGTAAAAAACATCTTTCTAGGCATCCACTCTCCCTAATCTTGCAAGAAAATTTCAATTAACTTGTTGAAATATTGCAATCACCCTTATCCAAAAACAATATTTAAATCAACTTTTTTGCAGTAACACACTCACATTTTTCATAAAACAAACAAATTTTTTTCAGGAATCTACTCTCTGGAACCTAAAACTAATTTTAAAAAAAAATCTTTCTAGGCATCCACTGTCCCTAATCGTGCAAGAAAATTTCAATTGACTTGTTGAAATATTGCAATCACCCTTATCCAAAAATGAAATTTAAATCAACTTTTTAGCAGTAACACACTCACATTTTTCATAAAACAAACACATTTTTTTCAGGAATCTACTCTCTGGAACCTAAAACTAATTTAAAAAAAACATCTTTCTAGGCATCCACTGTCCCTAATCGTGCAAGAAAATTTCAATTGACTTGTTGAAATATTGCAATCACCCTTATTCAAAAACGAAATTTAAATCAACTTTTTATCAGTAACACACTCACATTTTTCATAAAACAAACACATTTTTTCAGGAATCAACTCTCTGGAACCAAAAACAAATATAAAAAAAACATCTTTCTATGCATCCACTCTCCCTAATCGTGCAAGAAAATTTCAATTAACTAGTTGAAATAATGCAATCATGCCTATCCTGAAGCTAAATTTAAATAAACTTTTTAGCAGTAACACACTCACATTTTTCATAAAACAAACACATTTTTTTCAGGAATCAACTCTCTGGAACCTAAAACAAATATAAAAAAAACATCTTTCTATGCATCCACTCTCCCTAATCGTGCAAGAAAATTTCAATTAACTTGTTGAAATGATGCATTCACGCTTATCCTGAAACTAAATTTAAATCAACTTTTTTGCAGTAACACACTCACATTTTTCATGAAACAAATAATTTTTTTTTAGGAATCCACTTTCTGGAACCTATAACGAATTTGTAAAAAACATCTTTCTAGGCATCCACTCTCCCTAATCTTGCAAGAAAATTTCAATTAACTTGTTGAAATATTGCAATCACCTTTATCCAAAAACGATATTTAAATCAACTTTTTTGCAGTAACACACTCACATTTTTCATAAAACAAACACATTTTTTTCAGGAATCTACTCTCTGGAACCTAAAACTAATTTTAAAAAAACATCTTTCTAGGCATCCACTGTCCCTAATCGTGCAAGAAAATTTCAATTGACTTGTTGAAATATTGCGATCACCCTTATCCAAAAACGAAATTTAAATCAACTTTTTAGCAGTAACACACTCACATTTTTCATAAAACAAACACATTTTTTCAGGAATCAACTCTCTGGAACCTAAAACAAATATAAAAAAAAATCTTTCTTTGCATCCACTCTCCCTAATCGTGCAAGAAAATTTCAATTAACTAGTTGAAATAATGCAATCATGCCTATCCTGAAGCTAAATTTAAATAAACTTTTTAGCAGTAACACACTCACATTTTTCATAAAACAAACACATTTTTTTCAGGAATCAACTCTCTGGAACCTAAAACAAATATAAAAAAAAGATCTTTCTATGCATCCACTCTCCCTAATCGTGCAAGAAAATTTCAATTAACTTGTTGAAATGATGCATCACGCTTATCCTGAAACTAAATTTAAATCAACTTTTTTGCAGTAACACACTCACATTTTTCATGTAACAAATAATTTTTTTTTCAGGAATCCACTCTCTGGAACCTATAACGAATTTGTAAAAAACATCTTTCTAGGCATCCACTCTCCCTAATCTTGCAAGAAAATTTCAATTAACTTGTTGAAATGTTGCAATCACCTTTATCCAAAAACGATATTTAAATCAACTTTTTTGCAGTAACACACTCACATTTTTCATAAAACAAACACATTTTTTTCAGGAATCTACTCTCTGGAACCTAAAACTAATTTAAAAAAAACATCTTTCTAGGCATCCACTGTCCCTAATCGTGCAAGAAAATTTCAATTGACTTGTTGAAGTATTGCAATCACCCTTACCCAAAAACGAAATTTAAATCAACTTTTTAGCAGTAACACACTCACATTTTTCATAAAACAAACACATTTTTTTCAGGAATCTACTCTCTGGAACCTAAAACTAATTTTAAAAAAACATCTTTCTAGGCATCCACTGTCCCTAATCGTGCAAGAAAATTTCAATTGACTTGTTGAAATATTGCAATCACCCTTATCCAAAAACGAAATTTAAATCAACTTTTTAGCAGTAACACACTCACATTTTTCATAAAACAAACAAATTTTTTCAGGAATCAACTCTCTGGAACCTAAAACAAATATAAAAAAAACATCTTTCTATGCATCCACTCTCCCTAATCGTGCAAGAAAATTTCAATTAACTTGTTGAAATGATGCATTCACGCTTATCCTGAAACTAAATTTAAATCAACTTTTTTGCAGTAACACACTCACATTTTTCATGAAACAAATAATTTTTTTTTCAGGAATCCACTCTCTGGAACCTATAACGAATTTGTAAAAAACATCTTTCTAGGCATCCACTCTCCCTAATCTTGCAAGAAAATTTCAATTAACTTGTTGAAATATTGCAATCACCCTTATCCAAAAACGATATTTAAATCAACTTTTTTGCAGTAACACACTCACATTTTTCATAAAACAAACACATTTTTTTCAGGAATCTACTCTCTGGAACCTAAAACTAATTTTAAAAAAAATCTTTCTAGGCATCCACTGTCCCTAATCGTGCAAGAAAATTTCAATTGACTTGTTGAAATATTGCAATCACCCTTATCCAAAAATGAAATTTAAATCAACTTTTTAGCAGCAACACACTCACATTTTTCATAAAACAAACACATTTTTTTCAGGAATCTACTCTCTGGAACCTAAAACTAATTTTAAAAAAACATCTTTCTAGGCATCCACTGTCCCTAATCGTGCAAGAAAATTTAAATTGACTTGTTGAAATATTGCAATCACCCTTATCCAAAAACGAAATTTAAATCAACATTTTAGCAGTAACACACTCACATTTTTCATAAAACAAACACATTTTTTTCAGGAATCTACTCTCTGGAACTTAAAACTAATTTTAAAAAAACATCTTTCTAGGCATCCACTGTCCCTAATCGTGCAAGAAAATTTCAATTGACTTGTTGAAATATTGCAATCACCCTTATTCAAAAACGAAATTTTAATCAACTTTTTAGCAGTAACACACTCACATTTTTCATAAAACAAACACATTTTTTCAGGAATCAACTCTCTGGAACCTAAAACAAATATAAAAAAAACATCTTTCTATGCATCCACTCTCCCTAATCGTGCAAGAAAATTTCAATTAACTTGTTGAAATGATGCATTCACGCTTATCCTGAAACTAAATTTAAATCCACTTTTTTGCAGTAACACACTCACATTTTTCATGAAACAAATAATTTTTTTTCAGGAATCCACTCTCTGGAACCTATAACGAATTTGTAAAAAACATCTTTCTAGGCATCCACTCTCCCTAATCTTGCAAGAAAATTTCAATTAACTTGTTGAAATATTGCAATCACCCTTATCCAAAAACGATATTTAAATCAACTTTTTAGCAGCAACACACTCACATTTTTCATAAAACAAACACATTTTTTTCAGGAATCTACTCTCTGGAACCTAAAACTAATTTTAAAAAAACATCTTTCTAGGCATCCACTGTCCCTAATCGTGCAAGAAAATTTCAATTGACTTGTTGAAATATAGCAATCACCCTTATCCAAAAACGAAATTTAAATCAACTTTTTAGCAGTAACACACTCACATTTTTCATAAAACAAACACATTTTTTCAGGAATCAACTCTCTGGAACCTAAAACAAATATAAAAAAACATCTTTCTATGCATCCACTCTCCCTAATCGTGCAAGAAAATTTCAATTAACTTGTTGAAATGATGCATTCACGCTTATCCTGAAACTAAATTTAAATCAACTTTTTTGCAGTAACACACTCACATTTTTCATGAAACAAATAATTTTTTTTTCAGGAATCCACTCTCTGGAACCTATAACGAATTTGTAAAAAACATCTTTCTAGGCATCCACTCTCCCTAATCTTGCAAGAAAATTTCAATTAACTTGTTGAAATATTGCAATCACCCTTATCCAAAAACAATATTTAAATCAACTTTTTTGCAGTAACACACTCACATTTTTCATAAAACAAACACATTTTTTTCAGGAATCTACTCTCTGGAACCTAAAACTAATTTAAAAAAAAATCTTTCTAGGCATCCACTGTCCCTAATCGTGCAAGAACATTTCAATTGACTTGTTGAAATATTGCAATCACCCTTATCCAAAAATGAAATTTAAATCAACTTTTTAGCAGCAACACACTCACATTTTTCATAAAACAAACACATTTTTTTCAGGAATCTACTCTCTGGAACCTAAAACTAATTTTAAAAAAACATCTTTCTAGGCATCCACTGTCCCTAACCGTGCAAGAAAATTTCAATTGACTTGTTGAAATATTGCAATCACCCTTATCCAAAAACGAAATTTAAATCAACTTTTTATCAGTAACACACTCACATTTTTCATAAAACAAACACATTTTTTCAGGAATCAACTCTCTGGAACCTAAAACAAATATAAAAAAAACATCTTTCTATGCATCCACTCTCCCTAATCGTGCAAGAAAATTTCAATTAACTAGTTGAAATAATGCAATCATGCCTATCCTGAAGCTACATTTAAATAAACTTTTTAGCAGTAACACACTCACATTTTTCATAAAACAAACACATTTTTTTCAGGAATCAACTCTCTGGAACCTAAAACAAATATAAAAAAAAATCTTTCTATGCATCCACTCTCCGTAATCGCGCAAGAAAATTTCAATTAACTTGTTGAAATGATGCATTCACGCTTATCCTGAAACCACATTTAAATCAACTTTTTTGCAGTAACACACTCACATTTTTCATGAAACAAATAATTTTTTTTTCAGGAATCGATTTCTCTGGAACCTATAACGAATTTGTAAAAAACATCTTTCTAGGCATCCACTCTCCCTAATCTTGCAAGAAAATTTCAATTAACTTGTTGAAATATTGCAATCACCCTTATCCAAAAACAATATTTAAATCAACTTTTTTGCAGTAACACACTCACATTTTTCATAAAACAAACAAATTTTTTTCAGGAATCTACTCTCTGGAACCTAAAACTAATTTTAAAAAAAAATCTTTCTAGGCATCCACTGTCCCTAATCGTGCAAGAAAATTTCAATTGACTTGTTGAAATATTGCAATCACCCTTATCCAAAAATGAAATTTAAATCAACTTTTTAGCAGTAACACACTCACATTTTTCATAAAACAAACACATTTTTTTCAGGAATCTACTCTCTGGAACCTAAAACTAATTTAAAAAAAACATCTTTCTAGGCATCCACTGTCCCTAATCGTGCAAGAAAATTTCAATTGACTTGTTGAAATATTGCAATCACCCTTATTCAAAAACGAAATTTAAATCAACTTTTTATCAGTAACACACTCACATTTTTCATAAAACAAACACATTTTTTCAGGAATCAACTCTCTGGAACCAAAAACAAATATAAAAAAAACATCTTTCTATGCATCCACTCTCCCTAATCGTGCAAGAAAATTTCAATTAACTAGTTGAAATAATGCAATCATGCCTATCCTGAAGCTAAATTTAAATAAACTTTTTAGCAGTAACACACTCACATTTTTCATAAAACAAACACATTTTTTTCAGGAATCAACTCTCTGGAACCTAAAACAAATATAAAAAAAACATCTTTCTATGCATCCACTCTCCCTAATCGTGCAAGAAAATTTCAATTAACTTGTTGAAATGATGCATTCACGCTTATCCTGAAACTAAATTTAAATCAACTTTTTTGCAGTAACACACTCACATTTTTCATGAAACAAATAATTTTTTTTTAGGAATCCACTCTCTGGAACCTATAACGAATTTGTAAAAAACATCTTTCTAGGCATCCACTCTCCCTAATCTTGCAAGAAAATTTCAATTAACTTGTTGAAATATTGCAATCACCTTTATCCAAAAACGATATTTAAATCAACTTTTTTGCAGTAACACACTCACATTTTTCATAAAACAAACACATTTTTTTCAGGAATCTACTCTCTGGAACCTAAAACTAATTTTAAAAAAACATCTTTCTAGGCATCCACTGTCCCTAATCGTGCAAGAAAATTTCAATTGACTTGTTGAAATATTGCGATCACCCTTATCCAAAAACGAAATTTAAATCAACTTTTTAGCAGTAACACACTCACATTTTTCATAAAACAAACACATTTTTTCAGGAATCAACTCTCTGGAACCTAAAACAAATATAAAAAAAAATCTTTCTTTGCATCCACTCTCCCTAATCGTGCAAGAAAATTTCAATTAACTAGTTGAAATAATGCAATCATGCCTATCCTGAAGCTAAATTTAAATAAACTTTTTAGCAGTAACACACTCACATTTTTCATAAAACAAACACATTTTTTTCAGGAATCAACTCTCTGGAACCTAAAACAAATATAAAAAAAAGATCTTTCTATGCATCCACTCTCCCTAATCGTGCAAGAAAATTTCAATTAACTTGTTGAAATGATGCATCACGCTTATCCTGAAACTAAATTTAAATCAACTTTTTTGCAGTAACACACTCACATTTTTCATGTAACAAATAATTTTTTTTTCAGGAATCCACTCTCTGGAACCTATAACGAATTTGTAAAAAACATCTTTCTAGGCATCCACTCTCCCTAATCTTGCAAGAAAATTTCAATTAACTTGTTGAAATGTTGCAATCACCTTTATCCAAAAACGATATTTAAATCAACTTTTTTGCAGTAACACACTCACATTTTTCATAAAACAAACACATTTTTTTCAGGAATCTACTCTCTGGAACCTAAAACTAATTTAAAAAAAACATCTTTCTAGGCATCCACTGTCCCTAATCGTGCAAGAAAATTTCAATTGACTTGTTGAAGTATTGCAATCACCCTTACCCAAAAACGAAATTTAAATCAACTTTTTAGCAGTAACACACTCACATTTTTCATAAAACAAACACATTTTTTTCAGGAATCTACTCTCTGGAACCTAAAACTAATTTTAAAAAAACATCTTTCTAGGCATCCACTGTCCCTAATCGTGCAAGAAAATTTCAATTGACTTGTTGAAATATTGCAATCACCCTTATCCAAAAACGAAATTTAAATCAACTTTTTAGCAGTAACACACTCACATTTTTCATAAAACAAACAAATTTTTTCAGGAATCAACTCTCTGGAACCTAAAACAAATATAAAAAAAACATCTTTCTATGCATCCACTCTCCCTAATCGTGCAAGAAAATTTCAATTAACTTGTTGAAATGATGCATTCACGCTTATCCTGAAACTAAATTTAAATCAACTTTTTTGCAGTAACACACTCACATTTTTCATGAAACAAATAATTTTTTTTTCAGGAATCCACTCTCTGGAACCTATAACGAATTTGTAAAAAACATCTTTCTAGGCATCCACTCTCCCTAATCTTGCAAGAAAATTTCAATTAACTTGTTGAAATATTGCAATCACCCTTATCCAAAAACGATATTTAAATCAACTTTTTTGCAGTAACACACTCACATTTTTCATAAAACAAACACATTTTTTTCAGGAATCTACTCTCTGGAACCTAAAACTAATTTTAAAAAAAATCTTTCTAGGCATCCACTGTCCCTAATCGTGCAAGAAAATTTCAATTGACTTGTTGAAATATTGCAATCACCCTTATCCAAAAATGAAATTTAAATCAACTTTTTAGCAGCAACACACTCACATTTTTCATAAAACAAACACATTTTTTTCAGGAATCTACTCTCTGGAACCTAAAACTAATTTTAAAAAAACATCTTTCTAGGCATCCACTGTCCCTAATCGTGCAAGAAAATTTAAATTGACTTGTTGAAATATTGCAATCACCCTTATCCAAAAACGAAATTTAAATCAACATTTTAGCAGTAACACACTCACATTTTTCATAAAACAAACACATTTTTTTCAGGAATCTACTCTCTGGAACTTAAAACTAATTTTAAAAAAACATCTTTCTAGGCATCCACTGTCCCTAATCGTGCAAGAAAATTTCAATTGACTTGTTGAAATATTGCAATCACCCTTATTCAAAAACGAAATTTTAATCAACTTTTTAGCAGTAACACACTCACATTTTTCATAAAACAAACACATTTTTTCAGGAATCAACTCTCTGGAACCTAAAACAAATATAAAAAAAACATCTTTCTATGCATCCACTCTCCCTAATCGTGCAAGAAAATTTCAATTAACTTGTTGAAATGATGCATTCACGCTTATCCTGAAACTAAATTTAAATCCACTTTTTTGCAGTAACACACTCACATTTTTCATGAAACAAATAATTTTTTTTCAGGAATCCACTCTCTGGAACCTATAACGAATTTGTAAAAAACATCTTTCTAGGCATCCACTCTCCCTAATCTTGCAAGAAAATTTCAATTAACTTGTTGAAATATTGCAATCACCCTTATCCAAAAACGATATTTAAATCAACTTTTTAGCAGCAACACACTCACATTTTTCATAAAACAAACACATTTTTTTCAGGAATCTACTCTCTGGAACCTAAAACTAATTTTAAAAAAACATCTTTCTAGGCATCCACTGTCCCTAATCGTGCAAGAAAATTTCAATTGACTTGTTGAAATATAGCAATCACCCTTATCCAAAAACGAAATTTAAATCAACTTTTTAGCAGTAACACACTCACATTTTTCATATAACAAACACATTTTTTCAGGAATCAACTCTCTGGAACCTAAAACAAATATAAAAAAACATCTTTCTATGCATCCACTCTCCCTAATCGTGCAAGAAAATTTCAATTAACTTGTTGAAATGATGCATTCACGCTTATCCTGAAACTAAATTTAAATCAACTTTTTTGCAGTAACACACTCACATTTTTCATGAAACAAATAATTTTTTTTTCAGGAATCCACTCTCTGGAACCTATAACGAATTTGTAAAAAACATCTTTCTAGGCATCCACTCTCCCTAATCTTGCAAGAAAATTTCAATTAACTTGTTGAAATATTGCAATCACCCTTATCCAAAAACAATATTTAAATCAACTTTTTTGCAGTAACACACTCACATTTTTCATAAAACAAACACATTTTTTTCAGGAATCTACTCTCTGGAACCTAAAACTAATTTAAAAAAAAATCTTTCTAGGCATCCACTGTCCCTAATCGTGCAAGAACATTTCAATTGACTTGTTGAAATATTGCAATCACCCTTATCCAAAAATGAAATTTAAATCAACTTTTTAGCAGCAACACACTCACATTTTTCATAAAACAAACACATTTTTTTCAGGAATCTACTCTCTGGAACCTAAAACTAATTTTAAAAAAACATCTTTCTAGGCATCCACTGTCCCTAACCGTGCAAGAAAATTTCAATTGACTTGTTGAAATATTGCAATCACCCTTATCCAAAAACGAAATTTAAATCAACTTTTTATCAGTAACACACTCACATTTTTCATAAAACAAACACATTTTTTCAGGAATCAACTCTCTGGAACCTAAAACAAATATAAAAAAAACATCTTTCTATGCATCCACTCTCCCTAATCGTGCAAGAAAATTTCAATTAACTAGTTGAAATAATGCAATCATGCCTATCCTGAAGCTACATTTAAATAAACTTTTTAGCAGTAACACACTCACATTTTTCATAAAACAAACACATTTTTTTCAGGAATCAACTCTCTGGAACCTAAAACAAATATAAAAAAAAATCTTTCTATGCATCCACTCTCCGTAATCGCGCAAGAAAATTTCAATTAACTTGTTGAAATGATGCATTCACGCTTATCCTGAAACCACATTTAAATCAACTTTTTTGCAGTAACACACTCACATTTTTCATGAAACAAATAATTTTTTTTTCAGGAATCGATTTCTCTGGAACCTATAACGAATTTGTAAAAAACATCTTTCTAGGCATCCACTCTCCCTAATCTTGCAAGAAAATTTCAATTAACTTGTTGAAATATTGCAATCACCCTTATCCAAAAACAATATTTAAATCAACTTTTTTGCAGTAACACACTCACATTTTTCATAAAACAAACAAATTTTTTTCAGGAATCTACTCTCTGGAACCTAAAACTAATTTTAAAAAAAAATCTTTCTAGGCATCCACTGTCCCTAATCGTGCAAGAAAATTTCAATTGACTTGTTGAAATATTGCAATCACCCTTATCCAAAAATGAAATTTAAATCAACTTTTTAGCAGTAACACACTCACATTTTTCATAAAACAAACACATTTTTTTCAGGAATCTACTCTCTGGAACCTAAAACTAATTTAAAAAAAACATCTTTCTAGGCATCCACTGTCCCTAATCGTGCAAGAAAATTTCAATTGACTTGTTGAAATATTGCAATCACCCTTATTCAAAAACGAAATTTAAATCAACTTTTTATCAGTAACACACTCACATTTTTCATAAAACAAACACATTTTTTCAGGAATCAACTCTCTGGAACCAAAAACAAATATAAAAAAAACATCTTTCTATGCATCCACTCTCCCTAATCGTGCAAGAAAATTTCAATTAACTAGTTGAAATAATGCAATCATGCCTATCCTGAAGCTAAATTTAAATAAACTTTTTAGCAGTAACACACTCACATTTTTCATAAAACAAACACATTTTTTTCAGGAATCAACTCTCTGGAACCTAAAACAAATATAAAAAAAACATCTTTCTATGCATCCACTCTCCCTAATCGTGCAAGAAAATTTCAATTAACTTGTTGAAATGATGCATTCACGCTTATCCTGAAACTAAATTTAAATCAACTTTTTTGCAGTAACACACTCACATTTTTCATGAAACAAATAATTTTTTTTTAGGAATCCACTCTCTGGAACCTATAACGAATTTGTAAAAAACATCTTTCTAGGCATCCACTCTCCCTAATCTTGCAAGAAAATTTCAATTAACTTGTTGAAATATTGCAATCACCTTTATCCAAAAACGATATTTAAATCAACTTTTTTGCAGTAACACACTCACATTTTTCATAAAACAAACACATTTTTTTCAGGAATCTACTCTCTGGAACCTAAAACTAATTTTAAAAAAACATCTTTCTAGGCATCCACTGTCCCTAATCGTGCAAGAAAATTTCAATTGACTTGTTGAAATATTGCGATCACCCTTATCCAAAAACGAAATTTAAATCAACTTTTTAGCAGTAACACACTCACATTTTTCATAAAACAAACACATTTTTTCAGGAATCAACTCTCTGGAACCTAAAACAAATATAAAAAAAAATCTTTCTTTGCATCCACTCTCCCTAATCGTGCAAGAAAATTTCAATTAACTAGTTGAAATAATGCAATCATGCCTATCCTGAAGCTAAATTTAAATAAACTTTTTAGCAGTAACACACTCACATTTTTCATAAAACAAACACATTTTTTTCAGGAATCAACTCTCTGGAACCTAAAACAAATATAAAAAAAAGATCTTTCTATGCATCCACTCTCCCTAATCGTGCAAGAAAATTTCAATTAACTTGTTGAAATGATGCATCACGCTTATCCTGAAACTAAATTTAAATCAACTTTTTTGCAGTAACACACTCACATTTTTCATGTAACAAATAATTTTTTTTTCAGGAATCCACTCTCTGGAACCTATAACGAATTTGTAAAAAACATCTTTCTAGGCATCCACTCTCCCTAATCTTGCAAGAAAATTTCAATTAACTTGTTGAAATGTTGCAATCACCTTTATCCAAAAACGATATTTAAATCAACTTTTTTGCAGTAACACACTCACATTTTTCATAAAACAAACACATTTTTTTCAGGAATCTACTCTCTGGAACCTAAAACTAATTTAAAAAAAACATCTTTCTAGGCATCCACTGTCCCTAATCGTGCAAGAAAATTTCAATTGACTTGTTGAAGTATTGCAATCACCCTTACCCAAAAACGAAATTTAAATCAACTTTTTAGCAGTAACACACTCACATTTTTCATAAAACAAACACATTTTTTTCAGGAATCTACTCTCTGGAACCTAAAACTAATTTTAAAAAAACATCTTTCTAGGCATCCACTGTCCCTAATCGTGCAAGAAAATTTCAATTGACTTGTTGAAATATTGCAATCACCCTTATCCAAAAACGAAATTTAAATCAACTTTTTAGCAGTAACACACTCACATTTTTCATAAAACAAACAAATTTTTTCAGGAATCAACTCTCTGGAACCTAAAACAAATATAAAAAAAACATCTTTCTATGCATCCACTCTCCCTAATCGTGCAAGAAAATTTCAATTAACTTGTTGAAATGATGCATTCACGCTTATCCTGAAACTAAATTTAAATCAACTTTTTTGCAGTAACACACTCACATTTTTCATGAAACAAATAATTTTTTTTTCAGGAATCCACTCTCTGGAACCTATAACGAATTTGTAAAAAACATCTTTCTAGGCATCCACTCTCCCTAATCTTGCAAGAAAATTTCAATTAACTTGTTGAAATATTGCAATCACCCTTATCCAAAAACGATATTTAAATCAACTTTTTTGCAGTAACACACTCACATTTTTCATAAAACAAACACATTTTTTTCAGGAATCTACTCTCTGGAACCTAAAACTAATTTTAAAAAAAATCTTTCTAGGCATCCACTGTCCCTAATCGTGCAAGAAAATTTCAATTGACTTGTTGAAATATTGCAATCACCCTTATCCAAAAATGAAATTTAAATCAACTTTTTAGCAGCAACACACTCACATTTTTCATAAAACAAACACATTTTTTTCAGGAATCTACTCTCTGGAACCTAAAACTAATTTTAAAAAAACATCTTTCTAGGCATCCACTGTCCCTAATCGTGCAAGAAAATTTAAATTGACTTGTTGAAATATTGCAATCACCCTTATCCAAAAACGAAATTTAAATCAACATTTTAGCAGTAACACACTCACATTTTTCATAAAACAAACACATTTTTTTCAGGAATCTACTCTCTGGAACTTAAAACTAATTTTAAAAAAACATCTTTCTAGGCATCCACTGTCCCTAATCGTGCAAGAAAATTTCAATTGACTTGTTGAAATATTGCAATCACCCTTATTCAAAAACGAAATTTTAATCAACTTTTTAGCAGTAACACACTCACATTTTTCATAAAACAAACACATTTTTTCAGGAATCAACTCTCTGGAACCTAAAACAAATATAAAAAAAACATCTTTCTATGCATCCACTCTCCCTAATCGTGCAAGAAAATTTCAATTAACTTGTTGAAATGATGCATTCACGCTTATCCTGAAACTAAATTTAAATCCACTTTTTTGCAGTAACACACTCACATTTTTCATGAAACAAATAATTTTTTTTCAGGAATCCACTCTCTGGAACCTATAACGAATTTGTAAAAAACATCTTTCTAGGCATCCACTCTCCCTAATCTTGCAAGAAAATTTCAATTAACTTGTTGAAATATTGCAATCACCCTTATCCAAAAACGATATTTAAATCAACTTTTTAGCAGCAACACACTCACATTTTTCATAAAACAAACACATTTTTTTCAGGAATCTACTCTCTGGAACCTAAAACTAATTTTAAAAAAAGATCTTTCTAGGCATCCACTGTCCCTAATCGTGCAAGAAAATTTCAATTGACTTGTTGAAATATTGCAATCACCCTTATCCAAAAATGAAATTTAAATCAACTTTTTAGCAGCAACACACTCACATTTTTCATAAAACAAACACATTTTTTTCAGGAATCTACTCTCTGGAACCTAAAACTAATTTAAAAAAAACATCTTTCTAGGCATCCACTGTCCCTAATCGTGCAAGAAAATTTCAATTGACTTGTTGAAATATTGCAATCACCCTTATTCAAAAACGAAATTTAAATCAACTTTTTAGCAGTAACACCCTCACATTTTTCATAAAACAAACACATTTTTTTCAGGAATCTACTCTCTGAAACCTAATACTAATTTAAAAAAGAAATCTTTCTATGCATCCACTGTCCCTAATCGTGCAAGAAAATTTCAATTGACTTGTTGAAGTATTGCAATCAACCTTATCCAAAAACGAAATTTAAATCAACTTTTTAGCAGTAACACACTCACATTTTTCATAAAACAAACACATTTTTTTCAGGAATCTACTCTCCGGAACCTAAAACTAATTTAAAAAAAACATCTTTCTAGGCATCCACTGTCCCTAATCGTGCAAGAAAATTTCAATTCACTTGTTGAAATATTGCAATCACCCTTATCCAAAAACGAAATTTAAATCAACTTTTTAGCAGTAACACACTCACATTTTTCATAAAACAAACACATTTTTTTCAGGAATCTACTCTCTGAAACTTAAAACTAATTTAAAAAAAATATCTTTCTAGGCATCCACTGTCCCTAATCGTGCAAGAAAATTTCAATTGACTTGTTGAAATATTGCAATCACCCCTATTCAAAAACGAAATGTAAATCAACTTTTTAGCAGTAACACCCTCACATTTTTCATAAAACAAACACATTTTTTTCAGGAATCTACTCTCTGAAACCTAATACTAATTTAAAAAAGAAATCTTTCTATGCATCCACTGTCCCTAATCGTGCAAGAAAATTTCAATTGACTTGTTGAAATATTGCAATCACCCTTATTCAAAAACGAAATTTAAATCAACTTTTTAGCAGTAACACCCTCACATTTTTCATAAAACAAACACATTTTTTTCAGGAATCTACTCTCTGGAACCTAAAACTAATTTTAAAAAAAACATCTTTCTAGGCATCCACTGTCCCTAATCGTGCAAGAAAATTTCAATTGACTTGTTGAAATGATGCATTCACGCCTATCCTGAAACTAAATTAAAATCAACTTTTTAGCAGTAACACACTCACATTTTTCATAAAACAAACACATTTTTTTCAGAAATCTACTCTCTGAAACCTAAAACTAATTTTAAAAAAAACATCTTTCTAGGATCCACTCTCCCTAATCTTCCAAGAAAATTTCAATTAACTTATTGAAATATTGCAATCACCCTTATCCAAAGACGATATTTAAATCAACTTTTTTGCATTAACACACTCACATTTTTCATAAAACAAACCCATTTTTTTCAGGAATCTACTCTCTGAAACCTAAAACTAATTTAAAAAAGAAACATCTTTCTAGGCATCCACTGTCCCTAATCGTGCAAGAAAATTTCAATTGACTTGTTGAAATATTGCAATCACCCTTATCCAAAAACGAAATTTAAATCAACTTTTTATCAGTAACACACTCACATTTTTCATAAAACAAACACATTTTTTCAGGAATCAACTCTCTGGAACCTAAAACAAATATAAAAAAAACATCTTTCTATGCATCCACTCTCCCTAATCGTGCAAGAAAATTTCAATTAACTAGTTGAAATAATGCAATCATGCCTATCCTGAAGCTACATTTAAATAAACTTTTTAGCAGTAACACACTCACATTTTTCATAAAACAAACACATTTTTTTCAGGAATCAACTCTCTGGAACCTAAAACAAATATAAAAAAAAATCTTTCTATGCATCCACTCTCCCTAATCGTGCAACAAAATTTCAATTAACTTGTTGAAATGATGCATCACGCTTATCCTGAAACTAAATTTAAATCAACTTTTTTGCAGTAACACACTCACATTTTTCATGTAACAAATAATTTTTTTTTCAGGAATCCACTCTCTGGAACCTATAACGAATTTGTAAAAAACATCTTTCTAGGCATCCACTCTCCCTAATCTTGCAAGAAAATTTCAATTAACTTGTTGAAATATTGCAATCACCTTTATCCAAAAACGATATTTAAATCAACTTTTTTGCAGTAACACACTCACATTTTTCATAAAACAAACACATTTTTTTCAGGAATCTACTCTCTGGAACCTAAAACTAATTTTAAAAAACATCTTTCTAGGCATCCACTGTCCCTAATCGTGCAAGAAAATTTCAATTGACTTGTTGAAATATTGCAATCACCCTTATTCAAAAACGAAATTTTAATCAACTTTTTAGCAGTAACACCCTCACATTTTTCATAAAACAAACACATTTTTTTCAGGAATCTACTCTCTGGAACCTAAAACTAATTTAAAAAAAACATCTTTCTAGGCATCCACTGTCCCTAATCGTGCAAGAAAATTTCAATTGACTTGTTGAAGTATTGCAATCACCCTTACCCAAAAACGAAATTGAAATCAACTTTTTAGCAGTAACACACTCACATTTTTCATAAAACAAACACATTTTTTTCAGGAATCTACTCTCTGGAACCTAAAACTAATTTTAAAAAAACATCTTTCTAGGCATCCACTGTCCCTAATCGTGCAAGAAAATTTCAATTGACTTGTTGAAATATTGCAATCACCCTTATCCAAAAACGAAATTTAAATCAACTTTTTAGCAGTAACACACTCACATTTTTCATAAAACAAACACATTTTTTCAGGAATCAACTCTCTGGAACCTAAAACAAATATAAAAAAAACATCTTTCTATGCATCCACTCTCCCTAATCGTGCAAGAAAATTTCAATTAACTTGTTGAAATGATGCATTCACGCTTATCCTGAAACTAAATTTAAATCAACTTTTTTGCAGTAACACACTCACATTTTTCATGAAACAAATAATTTTTTTTTCAGGAATCCACTCTCTGGAACCTATAACGAATTTGTAAAAAACATCTTTCTAGGCATCCACTCTCCCTAATCTTGCAAGAAAATTTCAATTAACTTGTTGAAATATTGCAATCACCCTTATCCAAAAACGATATTTAAATCAACTTTTTTGCAGTAACACACTCACATTTTTCATAAAACAAACACATTTTTTTCAGGAATCTACTCTCTGGAACCTAAAACTAATTTTAAAAAAAATCTTTCTAGGCATCCACTGTCCCTAATCGTGCAAGAAAATTTCAATTGACTTGTTGAAATATTGCAATCACCCTTATCCAAAAATGAAATTTAAATCAACTTTTTAGCAGCAACACACTCACATTTTTCATAAAACAAACACATTTTTTTCAGGAATCTACTCTCGGGAACCTAAAACTAATTTTAAAAAAACATCTTTCTAGGCATCCACTGTCCCTAATCGTGCAAGAAAATTTCAATTGACTTGTTGAAATATTGCAATCACCCTTATCCAAAAACGAAATTTAAATCAACTTTTTAGCAGTAACACACTCACATTTTTCATAAAACAAACACATTTTTTTCAGGAATCTACTCTCTGGAACCTAAAACTAATTTAAAAAAAAATCTTTCTAGGCATCCACTGTCCCTAATCGTGCAAGAAAATTTCAATTGACTTGTTGAAATATTGCAATCACCCTTATCCAAAAACGAAATTTAAATCAACTTTTTAGCAGTAACACACTCACATTTTTCATAAAACAAACACATTTTTTTCAGGAATCTACTCTCTGAAACCTAAAACTAATTTTAAAAAAATATCTTTCTAGGCATCCACTGTCCCTAATCGTGCAAGAAAATTTCAATTGACTTGTTGAAATATTGCAATCACCCATCATTCAAAAACGAAATTTAAATCAACTTTTTAGCAGTAACACCCTCACATTTTTCATAAAACAAACACATTTTTTTCAGGAATCTACTCTCTGGAACCTAAAACTAATTTTAAAAAAACATCTTTCTAGGCATCCACTGTCCCTAATCGTGCAAGAAAATTTCAATTGACTTGTTGAAATATTGCAATCACCCTTATCCAAAAACGAACTTTAAATCAACTTTTTAGCAGTAACACACTCACATTTTTCATAAAACAAACACATTTTTTTCAGGAATCTACTCTCTGGAACCTAAAACTAATTTTAAAAAAACATCTTTCTAGGCATCCACTGTCCCTAATCGTGCAAGAAAATTTCAATTGACTTGTTGAAATATTGCAATCACCCTTATCCAAAAACGAAATTTAAATCAACTTTTTAGCAGTAACACACTCACATTTTTCATAAAACAAACACATTTTTTTCAGGAATCTACTCTCTGAAACCTAAAACTAATTTTAAAAAAATATCTTTCTAGGCATCCACTGTCCCTAATCGTGCAAGAAAATTTCAATTGACTTGTTGAAATATTGCAATCACCCTTATTCAAAAACGAAATTTAAATCAACTTTTTAGCAGTAACACCCTCACATTTTTCATAAAACAAACACATTTTTTTCAGGAATCTACTCTCTGGAACCTAAAACTAATTTAAAAAAAAATCTTTCTAGGCATCCACTGTCCCTAATCGTGCAAGAAAATTTCAATTGACTTGTTGAAGTATTGCAATCACCCTTATCCAAAAACGAAATTTAAATCAACATTTTTAGCAGTAACACACTCACATTTTTCATAAAACAAACACATTTTTTTCAGGAATCTACTCTCTGGAACCTAAAACTAATTTTAAAAAAACATCTTTCTAGGCATCCACTGTCCCTAATCGTGCAAGAAAATTTCAATTGACTTGTTGAAATATAGCAATCACCCTTATCCAAAAACGAAATTTAAATCAACTTTTTAGCAGTAACACACTCACATTTTTCATAAAACAAACACATTTTTTCAGGAATCGACTCTCTGGAACCTAAAACAAATATAAAAAAAACATCTTTCTATGCATCCACTCTCCCTAATCGTGCAAGAAAATTTCAATTAACTTGTTGAAATGATGCATTCACGCTTATCCTGAAACTAAATTTAAATCAACTTTTTTGCAGTAACACACTCACATTTTTCATGAAACAAATAATTTTTTTTTCAGGAATCCACTCTCTGGAACCTATAACGAATTTGTAAAAAACATCTTTCTAGGCATCCACTCTCCCTAATCTTGCAAGAAAATTTCAATTAACTTGTTGAAATATTGCAATCACCCTTATCCAAAAACAATATTTAAATCAACTTTTTTGCAGTAACACACTCACATTTTTCATAAAACAAACACATTTTTTTCAGGAATCTACTCTCTGGAACCTAAAACTAATTTTAAAAAAAATCTTTCTAGGCATCCACTGTCCCTAATCGTGCAAGAAAATTTCAATTGACTTGTTGAAATATTGCAATCACCCTTATCCAAAAATGAAATTTAAATCAACTTTTTAGCAGCAACACACTCACATTTTTCATAAAACAAACACATTTTTTTCAGGAATCTACTCTCTGGAACCTAAAACTAATTTTAAAAAAACATCTTTCTAGGCATCCACTGTCCCTAATCGTGCAAGAAAATTTCAATTGACTTGTTGAAATATTGCAATCACCCCTATTCAAAAACGAAATGTAAATCAACTTTTTAGCAGTAACACCCTCACATTTTTCATAAAACAAACACATTTTTTTCAGGAATCTACTCTCTGAAACCTAATACTAATTTAAAAAAGAAATCTTTCTATGCATCCACTGTCCCTAATCGTGCAAGAAAATTTCAATTGACTTGTTGAAATATTGCAATCACCCTTATTCAAAAACGAAATTTAAATCAACTTTTTAGCAGTAACACCCTCACATTTTTCATAAAACAAACACATTTTTTTCAGGAATCTACTCTCTGGAACCTAAAACTAATTTTAAAAAAAACATCTTTCTAGGCATCCACTGTCCCTAATCGTGCAAGAAAATTTCAATTGACTTGTTGAAATGATGCATTCACGCCTATCCTGAAACTAAATTAAAATCAACTTTTTAGCAGTAACACACTCACATTTTTCATAAAACAAACACATTTTTTTCAGAAATCTACTCTCTGAAACCTAAAACTAATTTTAAAAAAAACATCTTTCTAGGATCCACTCTCCCTAATCTTCCAAGAAAATTTCAATTAACTTATTGAAATATTGCAATCACCCTTATCCAAAGACGATATTTAAATCAACTTTTTTGCAGTAACACACTCACATTTTTCATAAAACAAACCCATTTTTTTCAGGAATCTACTCTCTGAAACCTAAAACTAATTTAAAAAAGAAACATCTTTCTAGGCATCCACTGTCCCTAATCGTGCAAGAAAATTTCAATTGACTTGTTGAAATATTGCAATCACCCTTATCCAAAAACGAAATTTAAATCAACTTTTTATCAGTAACACACTCACATTTTTCATAAAACAAACACATTTTTTCAGGAATCAACTCTCTGGAACCTAAAACAAATATAAAAAAAACATCTTTCTATGCATCCACTCTCCCTAATCGTGCAAGAAAATTTCAATTAACTAGTTGAAATAATGCAATCATGCCTATCCTGAAGCTACATTTAAATAAACTTTTTAGCAGTAACACACTCACATTTTTCATAAAACAAACACATTTTTTTCAGGAATCAACTCTCTGGAACCTAAAACAAATATAAAAAAAAATCTTTCTATGCATCCACTCTCCCTAATCGTGCAAGAAAATTTCAATTAACTTGTTGAAATGATGCATCACGCTTATCCTGAAACTAAATTTAAATCAACTTTTTTGCAGTAACACACTCACATTTTTCATGTAACAAATAATTTTTTTTTCAGGAATCCACTCTCTGGAACCTATAACGAATTTGTAAAAAACATCTTTCTAGGCATCCACTCTCCCTAATCTTGCAAGAAAATTTCAATTAACTTGTTGAAATATTGCAATCACCTTTATCCAAAAACGATATTTAAATCAACTTTTTTGCAGTAACACACTCACATTTTTCATAAAACAAACACATTTTTTTCAGGAATCTACTCTCTGGAACCTAAAACTAATTTTAAAAAACATCTTTCTAGGCATCCACTGTCCCTAATCGTGCAAGAAAATTTCAATTGACTTGTTGAAATATTGCAATCACCCTTATTCAAAAACGAAATTTTAATCAACTTTTTAGCAGTAACACCCTCACATTTTTCATAAAACAAACACATTTTTTTCAGGAATCTACTCTCTGGAACCTAAAACTAATTTAAAAAAAACATCTTTCTAGGCA
This sequence comes from Lissotriton vulgaris, assembly GCF_964263255.1. Taxonomy (NCBI): domain Eukaryota; kingdom Metazoa; phylum Chordata; class Amphibia; order Caudata; family Salamandridae; genus Lissotriton; species Lissotriton vulgaris. The sequence goes on along the minus strand of NW_028247791.1, from coordinate 656,189 downwards.
TCCACTGTCCCTAATCGTGCAAGAAAATTTCAATTGACTTGTTGAAGTATTGCAATCACCCTTACCCAAAAACGAAATTGAAATCAACTTTTTAGCAGTAACACACTCACATTTTTCATAAAACAAACACATTTTTTTCAGGAATCTACTCTCTGGAACCTAAAACTAATTTTAAAAAAACATCTTTCTAGGCATCCACTGTCCCTAATCGTGCAAGAAAATTTCAATTGACTTGTTGAAATATTGCAATCACCCTTATCCAAAAACGAAATTTAAATCAACTTTTTAGCAGTAACACACTCACATTTTTCATAAAACAAACACATTTTTTCAGGAATCAACTCTCTGGAACCTAAAACAAATATAAAAAAAACATCTTTCTATGCATCCACTCTCCCTAATCGTGCAAGAAAATTTCAATTAACTTGTTGAAATGATGCATTCACGCTTATCCTGAAACTAAATTTAAATCAACTTTTTTGCAGTAACACACTCACATTTTTCATGAAACAAATAATTCTTTTTTTCAGGAATCCACTCTCTGGAACCTATAACGAATTTGTAAAAAACATCTTTCTAGGCATCCACTCTCCCTAATCTTGCAAGAAAATTTCAATTAACTTGTTGAAATATTGCAATCACCCTTATCCAAAAACGATATTTAAATCAACTTTTTTGCAGTAACACACTCACATTTTTCATAAAACAAACACATTTTTTTCAGGAATCTACTCTCTGGAACCTAAAACTAATTTTAAAAAAAATCTTTCTAGGCATCCACTGTCCCTAATCGTGCAAGAAAATTTCAATTGACTTGTTGAAATATTGCAATCACCCTTATCCAAAAATGAAATTTAAATCAACTTTTTAGCAGCAACACACTCACATTTTTCATAAAACAAACACATTTTTTTCAGGAATCTACTCTCGGGAACCTAAAACTAATTTTAAAAAAACATCTTTCTAGGCATCCACTGTCCCTAATCGTGCAAGAAAATTTCAATTGACTTGTTGAAATATTGCAATCACCCTTATCCAAAAACGAAATTTAAATCAACTTTTTAGCAGTAACACACTCACATTTTTCATAAAACAAACACATTTTTTTCAGGAATCTACTCTCTGGAACCTAAAACTAATTTAAAAAAAAATCTTTCTAGGCATCCACTGTCCCTAATCGTGCAAGAAAATTTCAATTGACTTGTTGAAATATTGCAATCACCCTTATCCAAAAACGAAATTTAAATCAACTTTTTAGCAGTAACACACTCACATTTTTCATAAAACAAACACATTTTTTTCAGGAATCTACTCTCTGAAACCTAAAACTAATTTTAAAAAAATATCTTTCTAGGCATCCACTGTCCCTAATCGTGCAAGAAAATTTCAATTGACTTGTTGAAATATTGCAATCACCCATCATTCAAAAACGAAATTTAAATCAACTTTTTAGCAGTAACACCCTCACATTTTTCATAAAACAAACACATTTTTTTCAGGAATCTACTCTCTGGAACCTAAAACTAATTTTAAAAAAACATCTTTCTAGGCATCCACTGTCCCTAATCGTGCAAGAAAATTTCAATTGACTTGTTGAAATATTGCAATGACCCTTATCCAAAAACGAACTTTAAATCAACTTTTTAGCAGTAACACACTCACATTTTTCATAAAACAAACACATTTTTTTCAGGAATCTACTCTCTGGAACCTAAAACTAATTTTAAAAAAACATCTTTCTAGGCATCCACTGTCCCTAATCGTGCAAGAAAATTTCAATTGACTTGTTGAAATATTGCAATCACCCTTATCCAAAAACGAAATTTAAATCAACTTTTTAGCAGTAACACACTCACATTTTTCATAAAACAAACACATTTTTTTCAGGAATCTACTCTCTGAAACCTAAAACTAATTTTAAAAAAATATCTTTCTAGGCATCCACTGTCCCTAATCGTGCAAGAAAATTTCAATTGACTTGTTGAAATATTGCAATCACCCTTATTCAAAAACGAAATTTAAATCAACTTTTTAGCAGTAACACCCTCACATTTTTCATAAAACAAACACATTTTTTTCAGGAATCTACTCTCTGGAACCTAAAACTAATTAAAAAAAAAATCTTTCTAGGCATCCACTGTCCCTAATCGTGCAAGAAAATTTCAATTGACTTGTTGAAGTATTGCAATCACCCTTATCCAAAAACGAAATTTAAATCAACATTTTTAGCAGTAACACACTCACATTTTTCATAAAACAAACACATTTTTTTCAGGAATCTACTCTCTGGAACCTAAAACTAATTTTAAAAAAACATCTTTCTAGGCATCCACTGTCCCTAATCGTGCAAGAAAATTTCAATTGACTTGTTGAAATATAGCAATCACCCTTATCCAAAAACGAAATTTAAATCAACTTTTTAGCAGTAACACACTCACATTTTTCATAAAACAAACACATTTTTTCAGGAATCAACTCTCTGGAACCTAAAACAAATATAAAAAAAACATCTTTCTATGCATCCACTCTCCCTAATCGTGCAAGAAAATTTCAATTAACTTGTTGAAATGATGCATTCACGCTTATCCTGAAACTAAATTTAAATCAACTTTTTTGCAGTAACACACTCACATTTTTCATGAAACAAATAATTTTTTTTTCAGGAATCCACTCTCTGGAACCTATAACGAATTTGTAAAAAACATCTTTCTAGGCATCCACTCTCCCTAATCTTGCAAGAAAATTTCAATTAACTTGTTGAAATATTGCAATCACCCTTATCCAAAAACAATATTTAAATCAACTTTTTTGCAGTAACACACTCACATTTTTCATAAAACAAACACATTTTTTTCAGGAATCTACTCTCTGGAACCTAAAACTAATTTTAAAAAAAATCTTTCTAGGCATCCACTGTCCCTAATCGTGCAAGAAAATTTCAATTGACTTGTTGAAATATTGCAATCACCCTTATCCAAAAATGAAATTTAAATCAACTTTTTAGCAGCAACACACTCACATTTTTCATAAAACAAACACATTTTTTTCAGGAATCTACTCTCTGGAACCTAAAACTAATTTTAAAAAAACATCTTTCTAGGCATCCACTGTCCCTAATCGTGCAAGAAAATTTCAATTGACTTGTTGAAATATTGCAATCACCCTTATCCAAAAACGAAATTTAAATCAACTTTTTATCAGTAACACACTCACATTTTTCATAAAACAAACACATTTTTTCAGGAATCAACTCTCTGGAACCTAAAACAAATATAAAAAAAACATCTTTCTATGCATCCACTCTCCCTAATCGTGCAAGAAAATTTCAATTAACTAGTTGAAATAATGCAATCATGCCTATCCTGAAGCTACATTTAAATAAACTTTTTAGCAGTAACACACTCACATTTTTCATAAAACAAACACATTTTTTTCAGGAATCAACTCTCTGGAACCTAAAACAAATATAAAAAAAAATCTTTCTATGCATCCACTCTCCCTAATCGCGCAAGAAAATTTCAATTAACTTGTTGAAATGATGCATTCACGCTTATCCTGAAACCACATTTAAATCAACTTTTTTGCAGTAACACACTCACATTTTTCATGAAACAAATAATTTTTTTTTCAGGAATCGATTTCTCTGGAACCTATAACGAATTTGTAAAAAACATCTTTCTAGGCATCCACTCTCCCTAATCTTGCAAGAAAATTTCAATTAACTTGTTGAAATATTGCAATCACCCTTATCCAAAAACGATATTTAAATCAACTTTTTTGCAGTAACACACTCACATTTTTCATAAAACAAACAAATTTTTTTCAGGAATCTACTCTCTGGAACCTAAAACTAATTTTAAAAAAAAATCTTTCTAGGCATCCACTGTCCCTAATCGTGCAAGAAAATTTCAATTGACTTGTTGAAATATTGCAATCACCCTTATCCAAAAATGAAATTTAAATCAACTTTTTAGCAGTAACACACTCACATTTTTCATAAAACAAACACATTTTTTTCAGGAATCTACTCTCTGGAACCTAAAACTAATTTTAAAAAAACATCTTTCTAGGCATCCACTGTCCCTAATCGTGCAAGAAAATTTCAATTGACTTGTTGAAATATTGCAATCACCCTTATTCAAAAACGAAATTTAAATCAACTTTTTATCAGTAACACACTCACATTTTTCATAAAACAAACACATTTTTTCAGGAATCAACTCTCTGGAACCAAAAACAAATATAAAAAAAACATCTTTCTATGCATCCACTCTCCCTAATCGTGCAAGAAAATTTCAATTAACTAGTTGAAATAATGCAATCATGCCTATCCTGAAGCTAAATTTAAATAAACTTTTTAGCAGTAACACACTCACATTTTTCATAAAACAAACACATTTTTTTCAGGAATCAACTCTCTGGAACCTAAAACAAATATAAAAAAAACATCTTTCTATGCATCCACTCTCCCTAATCGTGCAAGAAAATTTCAATTAACTTGTTGAAATGATGCATTCACGCTTATCCTGAAACTAAATTTAAATCAACTTTTTTGCAGTAACACACTCACATTTTTCATGAAACAAATAATTTTTTTTTCAGGAATCCACTCTCTGGAACCTATAACGAATTTGTAAAAAACATCTTTCTAGGCATCCACTCTCCCTAATCTTGCAAGAAAATTTCAATTAACTTGTTGAAATATTGCAATCACCCTTATCCAAAAACAATATTTAAATCAACTTTTTTGCAGTAACACACTCACATTTTTCATAAAACAAACACATTTTTTTCAGGAATCTACTCTCTGGAACCTAAAACTAATTTAAAAAAAAATCTTTCTAGGCATCCACTGTCCCTAATCGTGCAAGAAAATTTCAATTGACTTGTTGAAATATTGCAATCACCCTTATCCAAAAATGAAATTTAAATCAACTTTTTAGCAGCAACACACTCACATTTTTCATAAAACAAACACATTTTTTTCAGGAATCTACTCTCTGGAACCTAAAACTAATTTTAAAAAAACATCTTTCTAGGCATCCACTGTCCCTAATCGTGCAAGAAAATTTCAATTGACTTGTTGAAATATTGCAATCACCCTTATCCAAAAACGAAATTTAAATCAACTTTTTAGCAGTAACACACTCACATTTTTCATAAAACAAACACATTTTTTTCAGGAATCTACTCTCTGGAACCTAAAACTAATTTTAAAAAAACATCTTTCTAGGCATCCACTGTCCCTAATCGTGCAAGAAAATTTCAATTGACTTGTTGAAATATTGCAATCACCCTTATCCAAAAACGAAATTTAAATCAACTTTTTAGCAGTAACACACTCACATTTTTCATAAAGCAAACACATTTTTTTCAGGAATCTACTCTCTGAGACCTAAAACTAATTTAAAAAAAATATCTTTCTAGGCATCCACTGTCCCTAATCGTGCAAGAAAATTTCAATTGACTTGTTGAAATATTGCAATCACCCTTATTCAAAAACGAAATTTAAATCAACTTTTTAGCAGTAACACCCTCACATTTTTCATAAAACAAACACATTTTTTTCAGGAATCTACTCTCTGGAACCTAAAACTAATTTAAAAAAAAATCTTTCTAGGCATCCACTGTCCCTAATCGTGCAAGAAAATTTCAATTGACTTGTTGAAGTATTGCAATCACCCTTATCCAAAAACGAAATTTAAATCAACATTTTTAGCAGTAACACACTCACATTTTTCATAAAACAAACACATTTTTTTCAGAAATCTACTCTCTGGAACCTAAAACTAATTTTAAAAAAACATCTTTCTAGGCATCCACAGTCCCTAATCGTGCAAGAAAATTTCAATTGACTTGTTGAAATATTGCAATCACCCTTATCCAAAAACGAAATTTAAATCAACATTTTAGCAGTAACACACTCACATTTTTCATAAAACAAACACATTTTTTTCAGGAATCTACTCTCTGGAACCTAAAACTAATTTTAAAAAACATCTTTCTGGGCATCCACTGTCCCTAATCGTGCAAGAAAATTTCAATTGACTTGTTGAAATATTGCAATCACCCTTATTCAAAAACGAAATTTTAATCAACTTTTTAGCAGTAACACCCTCACATTTTTCATAAAACAAACACATTTTTTTCAGGAATCTACTCTCTGGAACCTAAAACTAATTTAAAAAAACATCTTTCTAGGCATCCACTGTCCCTAATCGTGCAAGAAAATTTCAATTGACTTGTTGAAGTATTGCAATCACCCTTACCCAAAAACGAAATTTAAATCAACTTTTTAGCAGTAACACACTCACATTTTTCATAAAACAAACACATTTTTTTCAGGAATCTACTCTCTGGAACCTAAAACTAATTTTAAAAAAACATCTTTCTAGGCATCCACTGTCCCTAATCGTGCAAGAAAATTTCAATTGACTTGTTGAAATATTGCAATCACCCTTATCCAAAAACGAAATTTAAATCAACTTTTTAGCAGTAACACACTCACATTTTTCATAAAACAAACACATTTTTTCAGGAATCAACTCTCTGGAACCTAAAACAAATATAAAAAAAACATCTTTCTATGCATCCACCCTCCCTAATCGTGCAAGAAAATTTCAATTAACTTGTTGAAATGATGCATTCACGCTTATCCTGAAACTAAATTTAAATCAACTTTTTTGCAGTAACACACTCACATTTTTCATGAAACAAATAATTTTTTTTTCAGGAATCCACTCTCTGGAACCTATAACGAATTTGTAAAAAACATCTTTCTAGGCATCCACTCTCCCTAATCTTGCAAGAAAATTTCAATTAACTTGTTGAAATATTGCAATCACCCTTATCCAAAAACGATATTTAAATCAACTTTTTTGCAGTAACACACTCACATTTTTCATAAAACAAACACATTTTTTTCAGGAATCTACTCTCTGGAACCTAAAACTAATTTTAAAAAAAATCTTTCTAGGCATCCACTGTCCCTAATCAGGCAAGAAAATTTCAATTGACTTGTTGAAATATTGCAATCACCCTTATCCAAAAATGAAATTTAAATCAACTTTTTAGCAGCAACACACTCACATTTTTCAGAAAACAAACACATTTTTTTCAGGAATCTACTCTCTGGAACCTAAAACTAATTTTAAAAAAACATCTTTCTAGGCACCCACTGTCCCTAATCGTGCAAGAAAATTTCAATTGACTTGTTGAAATATTGCAATCACCCTTATCCAAAAACGAAATTTAAATCAACTTTTTAGCAGTAACACACTCACATTTTTCATAAAACAAACACATTTTTTTCAGGAATCTAGTCTCTGGAACCTAAAACTAATTTAAAAAAAACATCTTTCTAGGCATCCACTGTCCCTAATCGTGCAAGAAAATTTCAATTGACTTGTTGAAATATTGCAATCACCCTTATCCAAAAACGAAATTTAAATCAACTTATTAGCAGTAACACACTCACATTTTTCATAAAACAAACACATTTTTTTTAGGAATCTACTCTCTGAAACCTAAAACTAATTTTAAAAAAATATCTTTCTAGGCATCCACTGTCCCTAATCGTGCAAGAAAATTTCAATTGACTTGTTGAAATATTGCAATCACCCTTATTCAAAAACGAAATTTAAATCAACTTTTTAGCAGTAACACCCTCACATTTTTCATAAAACAAACACATTTTTTTCAGGAATCTACTCTCTGGAACCTAAAACTAATTTTAAAAAAACATCTTTCTAGGTATCCACTGTCCCTAATCGTGCAAGAAAATTTCAATTGACTTGTTGAAATATTGCAATCACCCTTATCCTAAAACGAAATTTAAATCAACTTTTTAGCAGTAACACACTCACATTTTTCATAAAACAAACACATTTTTTCAGGAATCAACTCTCTGGAACCTAAAACAAATATAAAAAAAAGATCTTTCTATGCATCCACTCTCCCTAATTGTGCAAGAAAATTTCAATTAACTTGTTGAAATGATGCATTCATGCTTATCCTGAAACTAAATTTAAATCAACTTTTTTGCAGTAACACACTCACATTTTTCATGTAACATATAATTTTTTTTTCAGGAATCCACTCTCTGGAACCTATAACGAATTTGTAAAAAACATCTTTCTAGGCATCCACTCTCCCTAATCTTGCAAGAAAATTTCAATTAACTTGTTGAAATATTGCAATCACCTTTATCCAAAAACGATATTTAAATCAACTTTTTTGCAGTAACACACTCACATTTTTCATAAAACAAACACATTTTTTTCAGGAATCTACTCTCTGGAACCTAAAACTAATTTTAAAAAAACATCTTTCTAGGCATCCACTGTCCCTAATCGTGCAAGAAAATTTCAATTGACTTGTTGAAATATTGCAATCACCCTTATCCAAAAACGAAATTTAAATCAACATTTTAGCAGTAACACACTCACATTTTTCATAAAACAAACACATTTTTTTCAGGAATCTACTCTCTGGAACCTAAAACTAATTTTAAAAAACATCTTTCTAGGCATCCACTGTCCCTAATCGTGCAAGAAAATTTCAATTGACTTGTTGAAATATTGCAATCACCCTTATTCAAAAACGAAATTTTAATCAACTTTTTAGCAGTAACACCCTCACATTTTTCATAAAACAAACACATTTTTTTCAGGAATCTACTCTCTGGAACCTAAAACTAATTTAAAAAAACATCTTTCTAGGCATCCACTGTCCCTAATCGTGCAAGAAAATTTCAATTGACTTGTTGAAGTATTGCAATCACCCTTACCCAAAAACGAAATTTAAATCAACTTTTTAGCAGTAACACACTCACATTTTTCATAAAACAAACACATTTTTTTCAGGAATCTACTCTCTGGAACCTAAAACTAATTTTAAAAAAACATCTTTCTAGGCATCCACTGTCCCTAATCGTGCAAGAAAATTTCAATTGACTTGTTGAAATATTGCAATCACCCTTATCCAAAAACGAAATTTAAATCAACTTTTTAGCAGTAACACACTCACATTTTTCATAAAACAAACACATTTTTTCAGGAATCAACTCTCTGGAACCTAAAACAAATATAAAAAAAACATCTTTCTATGCATCCACCCTCCCTAATCGTGCAAGAAAATTTCAATTAACTTGTTGAAATGATGCATTCACGCTTATCCTGAAACTAAATTTAAATCAACTTTTTTGCAGTAACACACTCACATTTTTCATGAAACAAATAATTTTTTTTTCAGGAATCCACTCTCTGGAACCTATAACGAATTTGTAAAAAACATCTTTCTAGGCATCCACTCTCCCTAATCTTGCAAGAAAATTTCAATTAACTTGTTGAAATATTGCAATCACCCTTATCCAAAAACGATATTTAAATCAACTTTTTTGCAGTAACACACTCACATTTTTCATAAAACAAACACATTTTTTTCAGGAATCTACTCTCTGGAACCTAAAACTAATTTAAAAAAAAATCTTTCTAGGCATCCACTGTCCCTAATCAGGCAAGAAAATTTCAATTGACTTGTTGAAATATTGCAATCACCCTTATCCAAAAATGAAATTTAAATCAACTTTTTAGCAGCAACACACTCACATTTTTCAGAAAACAAACACATTTTTTTCAGGAATCTACTCTCTGGAACCTAAAACTAATTTTAAAAAAACATCTTTCTAGGCATCCACTGTCCCTAATCGTGCAAGAAAATTTCAATTGACTTGTTGAAATATTGCAATCACCCTTATCCAAAAACGAAATTTAAATCAACTTTTTAGCAGTAACACACTCACATTTTTCATAAAACAAACACATTTTTTTCAGGAATCTAGTCTCTGGAACCTAAAACTAATTTAAAAAAAACATCTTTCTAGGCATCCACTGTCCCTAATCGTGCAAGAAAATTTCAATTGACTTGTTGAAATATTGCAATCACCCTTATCCAAAAACGAAATTTAAATCAACTTATTAGCAGTAACACACTCACATTTTTCATAAAACAAACACATTTTTTTTAGGAATCTACTCTCTGAAACCTAAAACTAATTTTAAAAAAATATCTTTCTAGGCATCCACTGTCCCTAATCGTGCAAGAAAATTTCAATTGACTTGTTGAAATATTGCAATCACCCTTATTCAAAAACGAAATTTAAATCAACTTTTTAGCAGTAACACCCTCACATTTTTCATAAAACAAACACATTTTTTTCAGGAATCTACTCTCTGGAACCTAAAACTAATTTTAAAAAAACATCTTTCTAGGTATCCACTGTCCCTAATCGTGCAAGAAAATTTCAATTGACTTGTTGAAATATTGCGATCACCCTTATCCTAAAACGAAATTTAAATCAACTTTTTAGCAGTAACACACTCACATTTTTCATAAAACAAACACATTTTTTCAGGAATCAACTCTCTGGAACCTAAAACTAATTTAAAAAAACATCTTTCTAGGCATCCACTGTCCCTAATCTTGCAAGAAAATGTCAATTGACTTGTTGAAATATTGCAATCACCCTTATCCAAAAACGAAATTTAAATCAACTTTTTAGCAGTAACACACTCACATTTTTCATGAAACAAACACATTTTTTTCAGGAATCAACTCTCTGGAACCTAAAACAAATATAAAAAAACATCTTTCTATGTATCCACTCTCCCTAATTGTGCAAGAAAATTTCAATTAACTAATTGAAATAATGCAATCACGCCTATCCTGAAGCTAAATTTGAATAAACTTTTTAGCAGTAACACACTCACATTTTTCATGAAACAAATAATTTTTTTTTCAGGAATCCACTCTCTGGAACATATAACGAATTTGTAAAAAACATCTTTCTAGGCATCCACTCTCCCTAATCTTGCAAGAAAATTGCAATTAACTTGTTGAAATATTGCAATCACCCTTATCCAAAAACGATATTTAAATCAACTTTTTTGCAGTAACACACTCACATTTTTCATAAAACAAACACATTTTTTTTCAGGAATCTACTTTCTGAAACCTAAAACTAATTTTAAAAAAACATCTTTCTAGGCATCCACTGTCCCTAATCGTGCAAGAACATTTCAATTGACTTGTTGAAATATTGCAATCACCCTTATCCAAAAACAAAATTTAAATCAACTTTTTATCAGTAACACACTCACATTTTTCACAAAACAAACACATGTTTTTCAGGAATCTATTCTCTGAAACCTAAAACTAATTTTAAAATAACATCTTTCTAGGCATCCACTGTCCCTAATCGTGCAAGAAAATTTCAATTGACTTGTTGAAATGATGCATTCACGCCTATCCTGAAACTAAATTAAAATCAACTTTTTAGCAGTAACACACTCACATTTTTCATAAAACAAACACATTTTTTTCAGGAATCTACTCTCTGAAACCTAAAACTAATTTAAAAAAAAACATCTTTCTAGGATCCACTCTCCCTAATCTTCCAAGAAAATTTCAATTAACTTATTGAAATATTGCAATCACCCTTATCCAAAGACGATATTTAAATCAACTTTTTTGCAGTAACACACTCACATTTTTCATAAAACAAACCCATTTTTTTCAGGAATCTACTCTCTGAAACCTAAAACTAATTTAAAAAAACCCATCTTTCTAGGCATCCACTGTCCCTAATCGTGCAAGAAAATTTCAATTGACTTGTTGAAATATTGCAATCACCCTTATCCAAAAACGAAATTTAAATCAACTTTTTAGCAGTAACACACTCACATTTTTCATAAAACAAACACATTTTTTCAGGAATCAACTCTCTGGAACCTAAAACAAATATAAAAAAAACATCTTTCTATGCATCCACTCTCCCTAATCGTGCAAGAAAATTTCAATTAACTAGTTGAAATAATGCAATCATGCCTATCCTGAAGCTACATTTAAATAAACTTTTTAGCAGTAACACACTCACATTTTTCATAAAACAAACACATTTTTTTCAGGAATCAACTCTCTGGAACCTAAAACAAATATAAAAAAAAATCTTTCTATGCATCCACTCTCCCTAATCGTGCAAGAAAATTTCAATTAACTTGTTGAAATGATGCATTCACGCTTATCCTGAAACCAAATTTAAATCAACTTTTTTGCAGTAACACACTCACATTTTTCATGAAACAAATAATTTTTTTTTCAGGAATCCACTCTCTGGAACCTATAACGAATTTGTAAAAAACATCTTTCTAGGCATCCACTCTCCCTAATCTTGCAAGAAAATTTCAATTAACTTGTTGAAATATTGCAATCACCCTTATCCAAAAACGATATTTAAATCATCTTTTTTGCAGTAACACACTCACATTTTTCATAAAACAAACACATTTTTTTCAGGAATCTACTCTCTGGAACCTAAAACTAATTTTAAAAAAAATCTTTCTAGGCATCCACTGTCCCTAATCGTGCAAGAAAATTTCAATTGACTTGTTGAAATATTGCAATCACCCTTATCCAAAAATGAAATTTAAATCAACTTTTTAGCAGCAACACACTCACATTTTTCATAAAACAAACACATTTTTTTCAGGAATCTACTCTCTGGAACCTAAAACTAATTTTAAAAAAACATCTTTCTAGGCATCCACTGTCCCTAATCGTGCAAGAAAATTTCAATTGACTTGTTGAAATATTGCAATCACCCTTATCCAAAAACGAAATTTAAATCAACTTTTTAGCAGTAACACACTCACATTTTTCATAAAACAAACACATTTTTTTCAGGAATCTACTCTCTGGAACCTAAAACTAATTTTAAAAAAACATCTTTCTAGGCATCCACTGTCCCTAATCGTGCAAGAAAATTTCAATTGACTTGTTGAAATATTGCAATCACCCTTATCCAAAAACGAAATTTAAATCAACTTTTTAGCAGTAACACACTCACATTTTTCATAAAACAAACACATTTTTTTCAGGAATCTACTCTCTGAAACCTAAAACTAATTTTAAAAAAATATCTTTCTAGGCATCCACTGTCCCTAATCGTGCAAGAAAATTTCAATTGACTTGTTGAAATATTGCAATCACCCTTATTCAAAAACGAAATTTAAATCAACTTTTTAGCAGTAACACCCTCACATTTTTCATAAAACAAACACATTTTTTTAAGGAATCTACTCTCTGGAACCTAAAACTAATTTTAAAAAAACATCTTTCTAGGCATCCACTGTCCCTAATCGTGCAAGAAAATTTCAATTGACTTGTTGAAATATTGCAATCACCCTTATCCAAAAACGAAATTTCAATCAACTTTTTAGCAGTAACACACTCACATTTTTCATAAAACAAACACATTTTTTTCAGGAATCTACTCTCTGGAACCTAAAACTAATTTTAAAAAAACATCTTTCTAGGCATCCACTGTCCCTAATCGTGCAAGAAAATTTCAATTGACTTGTTGAAATATTGCAATCACCCTTATCCAAAAACGAAATTTAAATCAACTTTTTAGCAGTAACACACTCACATTTTTCATAAAACAAACACATTTTTTTCAGGAATCTACTCTCTGAAACCTAAAACTAATTTTAAAAAAATATCTTTCTAGGCATCCACTGTCCCTAATCGTGCAAGAAAATTTCAATTGACTTGTTGAAATATTGCAATCACCCTTATCCAAAAACGAAATTTAAATCAACTTTTTAGCAGTAACACACTCACATTTTTCATAAAACAAACACATTTTTTCTGGAATCAACTCTCTAGAACCTAAAACAAATATAAAAAAAACATCTTTCTATGCATCCACTCTCCCTAATCGTGCAAGAAAATTTCAATTAACTTGTTGAAATGATGCATTCACGCTTATCCTGAAACTAAATTTAAATCAACTTTTTTGCAGTAACACACTCACATTTTTCATGAAACAAATAATTTTTTTTTCAGGAATCCACTCTCTGGAACCTATAACGAATTTGTAAAAAACATCTTTCTAGGCATCCACTCTCCCTAATCTTGCAAGAAAATTTCAATTAACTTGTTGAAATATTGCAATCACCCTTATCCAAAAACAATATTTAAATCAACTTTTTTGCAGTAACACACTCACATTTTTCATAAAACAAACACATTTTTTTCAGGAATCTACTCTCTGGAACCTAAAACTAATTTAAAAAAAAATCTTTCTAGGCATCCACTGTCCCTAATCGTGCAAGAAAATTTCAATTGACTTGTTGAAATATTGCAATCACCCTTATCCAAAAATGAAATTTAAATCAACTTTTTAGCAGCAACACACTCACATTTTTCATAAAACAAACACATTTTTTTCAGGAATCTACTCTCTGGAACCTAAAACTAATTTTAAAAAAACATCTTTCTAGGCATCCACTGTCCCTAATCGTGCAAGAAAATTTCAATTGACTTGTTGAAATATTGCAATCACCCTTATCCAAAAACGAAATTTAAATCAACTTTTTAGCAGTAACACACTCACATTTTTCATAAAACAAACACATTTTTTTCAGGAATCTACTCTCTGGAACCTAAAACTAATTTTAAAAAAACATCTTTCTAGGCATCCACTGTCCCTAATCGTGCAAGAAAATTTCAATTGACTTGTTGAAATATTGCAATCACCCTTATCCAAAAACGAAATTTAAATCAACTTTTTAGCAGTAACACACTCACATTTTTCATAAAGCAAACACATTTTTTTCAGGAATCTACTCTCTGAGACCTAAAACTAATTTAAAAAAAATATCTTTCTAGGCATCCACTGTCCCTAATCGTGCAAGAAAATTTCAATTGACTTGTTGAAATATTGCAATCACCCTTATTCAAAAACGAAATTTAAATCAACTTTTTAGCAGTAACACCCTCACATTTTTCATAAAACAAACACATTTTTTTCAGGAATCTACTCTCTGGAACCTAAAACTAATTTAAAAAAAAATCTTTCTAGGCATCCACTGTCCCTAATCGTGCAAGAAAATTTCAATTGACTTGTTGAAGTATTGCAATCACCCTTATCCAAAAACGAAATTTAAATCAACATTTTTAGCAGTAACACACTCACATTTTTCATAAAACAAACACATTTTTTTCAGAAATCTACTCTCTGGAACCTAAAACTAATTTTAAAAAAACATCTTTCTAGGCATCCACAGTCCCTAATCGTGCAAGAAAATTTCAATTGACTTGTTGAAATATTGCAATCACCCTTATCCAAAAACGAAATTTAAATCAACATTTTAGCAGTAACACACTCACATTTTTCATAAAACAAACACATTTTTTTCAGGAATCTACTCTCTGGAACCTAAAACTAATTTTAAAAAACATCTTTCTAGGCATCCACTGTCCCTAATCGTGCAAGAAAATTTCAATTGACTTGTTGAAATATTGCAATCACCCTTATTCAAAAACGAAATTTTAATCAACTTTTTAGCAGTAACACCCTCACATTTTTCATAAAACAAACACATTTTTTTCAGGAATCTACTCTCTGGAACCTAAAACTAATTTAAAAAAACATCTTTCTAGGCATCCACTGTCCCTAATCGTGCAAGAAAATTTCAATTGACTTGTTGAAGTATTGCAATCACCCTTACCCAAAAACGAAATTTAAATCAACTTTTTAGCAGTAACACACTCACATTTTTCATAAAACAAACACATTTTTTTCAGGAATCTACTCTCTGGAACCTAAAACTAATTTTAAAAAAACATCTTTCTAGGCATCCACTGTCCCTAATCGTGCAAGAATATTTCAATTGACTTGTTGAAATATTGCAATCACCCTTATCCAAAAACGAAATTTAAATCAACTTTTTAGCAGTAACACACTCACATTTTTCATAAAACAAACACATTTTTTCAGGAATCAACTCTCTGGAACCTAAAACAAATATAAAAAAAACATCTTTCTATGCATCCACCCTCCCTAATCGTGCAAGAAAATTTCAATTAACTTGTTGAAATGATGCATTCACGCTTATCCTGAAACTAAATTTAAATCAACTTTTTTGCAGTAACACACTCACATTTTTCATGAAACAAATAATTTTTTTTTCAGGAATCCACTCTCTGGAACCTATAACGAATTTGTAAAAAACATCTTTCTAGGCATCCACTCTCCCTAATCTTGCAAGAAAATTTCAATTAACTTGTTGAAATATTGCAATCACCCTTATCCAAAAACGATATTTAAATCAACTTTTTTGCAGTAACACACTCACATTTTTCATAAAACAAACACATTTTTTTCAGGAATCTACTCTCTGGAACCTAAAACTAATTTTAAAAAAAATCTTTCTAGGCATCCACTGTCCCTAATCAGGCAAGAAAATTTCAATTGACTTGTTGAAATATTGCAATCACCCTTATCCAAAAATGAAATTTAAATCAACTTTTTAGCAGCAACACACTCACATTTTTCAGAAAACAAACACATTTTTTTCAGGAATCTACTCTCTGGAACCTAAAACTAATTTTAAAAAAACATCTTTCTAGGCATCCACTGTCCCTAATCGTGCAAGAAAATTTCAATTGACTTGTTGAAGTATTGCAATCACCCTTATCCAAAAACGAAATTTAAATCAACATTTTTAGCAGTAACACACTCACATTTTTCATAAAACAAACACATTTTTTTCAGAAATCTACTCTCTGGAACCTAAAACTAATTTTAAAAAAACATCTTTCTAGGCATCCACAGTCCCTAATCGTGCAAGAAAATTTCAATTGACTTGTTGAAATATTGCAATCACCCTTATCCAAAAACGAAATTTAAATCAACTTTTTAGCAGTAACACCCTCACATTTTTCATAAAACAAACACATTTTTTTCAGGAATCTACTCTCTGGAACCTAAAACTAATTTAAAAAAACATCTTTCTAGGCATCCACTGTCCCTAATCGTGCAAGAAAATTTCAATTGACTTGTTGAAGTATTGCAATCACCCTTACCCAAAAACGAAATTTAAATCAACTTTTTAGCAGTAACACACTCACATTTTTCATAAAACAAACACATTTTTTTCAGGAATCTACTCTCTGGAACCTAAAACTAATTTTAAAAAAACATCTTTCTAGGCATCCACTGTCCCTAATCGTGCAAGAATATTTCAATTGACTTGTTGAAATATTGCAATCACCCTTATCCAAAAACGAAATTTTAATCAACTTTTTAGCAGTAACACCCTCACATTTTTCATAAAACAAACACATTTTTTTCAGGAATCTACTCTCTGGAACCTAAAACTAATTTAAAAAAAACATCTTTCTATGCATCCACCCTCCCTAATCGTGCAAGAAAATTTCAATTAACTTGTTGAAATGATGCATTCACGCTTATCCTGAAACTAAATTTAAATCAACTTTTTTGCAGTAACACACTCACATTTTTCATGAAACAAATAATTTTTTTTTCAGGAATCCACTCTCTGGAACCTATAACGAATTTGTAAAAAACATCTTTCTAGGCATCCACTCTCCCTAATCTTGCAAGAAAATTTCAATTAACTTGTTGAAATATTGCAATCACCCTTATCCAAAAACGATATTTAAATCAACTTTTTTGCAGTAACACACTCACATTTTTCATAAAACAAACACATTTTTTTCAGGAATCTACTCTCTGGAACCTAAAACTAATTTTAAAAAAAATCTTTCTAGGCATCCACTGTCCCTAATCAGGCAAGAAAATTTCAATTGACTTGTTGAAATATTGCAATCACCCTTATCCAAAAATGAAATTTAAATCAACTTTTTAGCAGCAACACACTCACATTTTTCAGAAAACAAACACATTTTTTTCAGGAATCTACTCTCTGGAACCTAAAACTAATTTTAAAAAAACATCTTTCTAGGCATCCACTGTCCCTAATCGTGCAAGAAAATTTCAATTGACTTGTTGAAATATTGCAATCACCCTTATCCAAAAACGATATTTAAATCAACTTTTTTGCAGTAACACACTCACATTTTTCATAAAACAAACACATTTTTTTCAGGAATCTACTCTCTGGAACCTAAAACTAATTTTAAAAAAACATCTTTCTAGGCATCCACTGTCCCTAATCGTGCAAGAAAATTTCAATTGACTTGTTGAAATATTGCAATCACCCTTATCCAAAAACGAAATTTAAATCAACTTTTTAGCAGTAACACACTCACATTTTTCATAAAACAAACACATTTTTTCAGGAATCAACTCTCTGGAACCTAAAACAAATATAAAAAAAACATCTTTCTATGCATCCACCCTCCCTAATCGTGCAAGAAAATTTCAATTAACTTGTTGAAATGATGCATTCACGCTTATCCTGAAACTAAATTTAAATCAACTTTTTTGCAGTAACACACTCACATTTTTCATGAAACAAATAATTTTTTTTTCAGGAATCCACTCTCTGGAACCTATAACGAATTTGTAAAAAACATCTTTCTAGGCATCCACTCTCCCTAATCTTGCAAGAAAATTTCAATTAACTTGTTGAAATATTGCAATCACCCTTATCCAAAAACGATATTTAAATCAACTTTTTTGCAGTAACACACTCACATTTTTCATAAAACAAACACATTTTTTTCAGGAATCTACTCTCTGGAACCTAAAACTAATTTAAAAAAAAATCTTTCTAGGCATCCACTGTCCCTAATCAGGCAAGAAAATTTCAATTGACTTGTTGAAATATTGCAATCACCCTTATCCAAAAATGAAATTTAAATCAACTTTTTAGCAGCAACACACTCACATTTTTCAGAAAACAAACACATTTTTTTCAGGAATCTACTCTCTGGAACCTAAAACTAATTTTAAAAAAACATCTTTCTAGGCATCCACTCTCCCTAATCTTGCAAGAAAATTTCAATTGACTTGTTGAAATATTGCAATCACCCTTATCCAAAAACAATATTTAAATCAACTTTTTTGCAGTAACACACTCACATTTTTCATAAAACAAACACATTTTTTTCAGGAATCTACTCTCTGGAACCTAAAACTAATTTAAAAAAAAATCTTTCTAGGCATCCACTGTCCCTAATCGTGCAAGAAAATTTCAATTGACTTGTTGAAATATTGCAATCACCCTTATCCAAAAATGAAATTTAAATCAACTTTTTAGCAGCAACACACTCACATTTTTCATAAAACAAACAAATTTTTTTCAGGAATCTACTCTCTGGAACCTAAAACTAATTTTAAAAAAACATCTTTCTAGGCATCCACTGTCCCTAATCGTGCAAGAAAATTTCAATTGACTTGTTGAAATATTGCAATCACCCTTATCCAAAAACGAAATTTAAATCAACTTTTTAGCAGTAACACACTCACATTTTTCATAAAACAAACACATTTTTTTCAGGAATCTACTCTCTGGAACCTAAAACTAATTTTAAAAAAACATCTTTCTAGGCATCCACTGTCCCTAATCGTGCAAGAAAATTTCAATTGACTTGTTGAAATATTGCAATCACCCTTATCCAAAAACGAAATTTAAATCAACTTTTTAGCAGTAACACACTCACATTTTTCATAAAGCAAACACATTTTTTTCAGGAATCTACTCTCTGAGACCTAAAACTAATTTAAAAAAAATATCTTTCTAGGCATCCACTGTCCCTAATCGTGCAAGAAAATTTCAATTGACTTGTTGAAATATTGCAATCACCCTTATTCAAAAACGAAATTTAAATCAACTTTTTAGCAGTAACACCCTCACATTTTTCATAAAACAAACACATTTTTTTCAGAAATCTACTCTCTGGAACCTAAAACTAATTTAAAAAAAAATCTTTCTAGGCATCCACTGTCCCTAATCGTGCAAGAAAATTTCAATTGACTTGTTGAAGTATTGCAATCACCCTTATCCAAAAACGAAATTTAAATCAACATTTTTAGCAGTAACACACTCACATTTTTCATAAAACAAACACATTTTTTTCAGGAATCTACTCTCTGGAACCTAAAACTAATTTTAAAAAACATCTTTCTAGGCATCCACTGTCCCTAATCGTGCAAGAAAATTTCAATTGACTTGTTGAAATATTGCAATCACCCTTATCCAAAAACGAAATTTTAATCAACATTTTAGCAGTAACACCCTCACATTTTTCATAAAACAAACACATTTTTTTCAGGAATCTACTCTCTGGAACCTAAAACTAATTTAAAAAAACATCTTTCTAGGCATCCACTGTCCCTAATCGTGCAAGAAAATTTCAATTGACTTGTTGAAGTATTGCAATCACCCTTACCCAAAAACGAAATTTAAATCAACTTTTTAGCAGTAACACACTCACATTTTTCATAAAACAAACACATTTTTTTCAGGAATCTACTCTCTGGAACCTAAAACTAATTTTAAAAAAACATCTTTCTAGGCATCCACTGTCCCTAATCGTGCAAGAAAATTTCAATTGACTTGTTGAAATATTGCAATCACCCTTATCCAAAAACGAAATTTAAATCAACTTTTTAGCAGTAACACACTCACATTTTTCATAAAACAAACACATTTTTTCAGGAATCAACTCTCTGGAACCTAAAACAAATATAAAAAAAACATCTTTCTATGCATCCACCCTCCCTAATCGTGCAAGAAAATTTCAATTAACTTGTTGAAATGATGCATTCACGCTTATCCTGAAACTAAATTTAAATCAACTTTTTTGCAGTAACACACTCACATTTTTCATGAAACAAATAATTTTTTTTTCAGGAATCCACTCTCTGGAACCTATAACGAATTTGTAAAAAACATCTTTCTAGGCATCCACTCTCCCTAATCTTGCAAGAAAATTTCAATTAACTTGTTGAAATATTGCAATCACCCTTATCCAAAAACGATATTTAAATCAACTTTTTTGCAGTAACACACTCACATTTTTCATAAAACAAACACATTTTTTTCAGGAATCTACTCTCTGGAACCTAAAACTAATTTAAAAAAAAATCTTTCTAGGCATCCACTGTCCCTAATCAGGCAAGAAAATTTCAATTGACTTGTTGAAATATTGCAATCACCCTTATCCAAAAATGAAATTTAAATCAACTTTTTAGCAGCAACACACTCACATTTTTCAGAAAACAAACACATTTTTTTCAGGAATCTACTCTCTGGAACCTAAAACTAATTTTAAAAAAACATCTTTCTAGGCATCCACTGTCCCTAATCGTGCAAGAAAATTTCAATTGACTTGTTGAAATATTGCAATCACCCTTATCCAAAAACGAAATTTAAATCAACTTTTTAGCAGTAACACACTCACATTTTTCATAAAACAAACACATTTTTTTCAGGAATCTAGTCTCTGGAACCTAAAACTAATTTAAAAAAAACATCTTTCTAGGCATCCACTGTCCCTAATCGTGCAAGAAAATTTCAATTGACTTGTTGAAATATTGCAATCACCCTTATCCAAAAACGAAATTTAAATCAACTTATTAGCAGTAACACACTCACATTTTTCATAAAACAAACACATTTTTTTTAGGAATCTACTCTCTGAAACCTAAAACTAATTTTAAAAAAATATCTTTCTAGGCATCCACTGTCCCTAATCGTGCAAGAAAATTTCAATTGACTTGTTGAAATATTGCAATCACCCTTATTCAAAAACGAAATTTAAATCAACTTTTTAGCAGTAACACCCTCACATTTTTCATAAAACAAACACATTTTTTTCAGGAATCTACTCTCTGGAACCTAAAACTAATTTTAAAAAAACATCTTTCTAGGTATCCACTGTCCCTAATCGTGCAAGAAAATTTCAATTGACTTGTTGAAATATTGCGATCACCCTTATCCTAAAACGAAATTTAAATCAACTTTTTAGCAGTAACACACTCACATTTTTCATAAAACAAACACATTTTTTCAGGAATCAACTCTCTGGAACCTAAAACAAATATAAAAAAAAGATCTTTCTATGCATCCACTCTCCCTAATTGTGCAAGAAAATTTCAATTAACTTGTTGAAATGATGCATTCATGCTTATCCTGAAACTAAATTTAAATCAACTTTTTTGCAGTAACACACTCACATTTTTCATGTAACATATAATTTTTTTTTCAGGAATCCACTCTCTGGAACCTATAACGAATTTGTAAAAAACATCTTTCTAGGCATCCACTCTCCCTAATCTTGCAAGAAAATTTCAATTAACTTGTTGAAATATTGCAATCACCTTTATCCAAAAACGATATTTAAATCAACTTTTTTGCAGTAACACACTCACATTTTTCATAAAACAAACACATTTTTTTCAGGAATCTACTCTCTGGAACCTAAAACTAATTTTAAAAAAACATCTTTCTAGGCATCCACTGTCCCTAATCGTGCAAGAAAATTTCAATTGACTTGTTGAAATATTGCAATCACCCTTATCCAAAAACGAAATTTAAATCAACATTTTAGCAGTAACACACACATTTTTCATAAAACAAACACATTTTTTTCAGGAATCTACTCTCTGGAACCTAAAACTAATTTTAAAAAACATCTTTCTAGGCATCCACTGTCCCTAATCGTGCAAGAAAATTTCAATTGACTTGTTGAAATATTGCAATCACCCTTATTCAAAAACGAAATTTTAATCAACTTTTTAGCAGTAACACCCGCACATTTTTCATAAAACAAACACATTTTTTCAGGAATCTACTCTCTGGAACCTAAAACTAATTTAAAAAAAACATCTTTCTAGGCATCCACTGTCCCTAATCGTGCAAGAAAATTTCAATTGACTTGTTGAAGTATTGCAATCACCCTTACCCAAAAACGAAATTTAAATCAACTTTTTAGCAGTAACACACTCACATTTTTCATAAAACAAACACATTTTTTTCAGGAATCTACTCTCTGGAACCTAAAACTAATTTTAAAAAAACATCTTTCTAGGCATCCACTGTCCCTAATCGTGCAAGAAAATTTCAATTGACTTGTTGAAATATTGCAATCACCCTTATCCAAAATAGAAATTTAAATCAACTTTTTAGCAGTAACACACTCACATTTTTCATAAAACAAACACATTTTTTCAGGAATCAACTCTCTGGAACCTAAAACAAATATAAAAAAACATCTTTCTATGCATCCACTCTCCCTAATCGTGCAAGAAAATTTCAATTAACTTGTTGAAATGATGCATTCACGCTTATCCTGAAACTAAATTTAAATCAACTTTTTTGCAGTAACACACTCACATTTTTCATGAAACAAATAATTTTTTTTTCAGGAATCCACTCTCTGGAACCTATAACGAATTTGTAAAAAACATCTTTCTAGGCATCCACTCTCCCTAATCTTGCAAGAAAATTTCAATTAACTTGTTGAAATATTGCAATCACCCTTATCCAAAAACGATATTTAAATCAACTTTTTTGCAGTAACACACTCACATTTTTCATAAAACAAACACATTTTTTTCAGGAATCTACTCTCTGGAACCTAAAACTAATTTAAAAAAAACATCTTTCTAGGCATCCACTGTCCCTAATCGTGCAAGAAAATTTCAATTGACTTGTTGAAATATTGCAATCACCCTTATCCAAAAATGAAATTTAAATCAACTTTTTAGCAGTAACACACTCACATTTTTCATAAAACAAACACATTTTTTTCAGGAATCTACTCTCTGAAACCTAATACTAATTTAAAAAAGAAATCTTTCTATGCATCCACTGTCCCTAATCGTGCAAGAAAATTTCAATTGACTTGTTGAAGTATTGCAATCACCCTTATCCAAAAACGAAATTTAAATCAACTTTTTAGCAGTAACACACTCACATTTTTCATAAAACAAACATTTTTTTCAGGAATCTACTCTCTGGAACCTAAAACTAATTTTAAAAAAACATCTTTCTAGGCATCCACTGTCCCTAATCGTGCAAGAAAATTTCAATTGACTTGTTGAAATATTGCAATCACCCTTATCCAAAAACGAAATTTAAATCAACTTTTTAGCAGTAACACACTCACATTTTTCATAAAACAAACACATTTTTTCAGGAATCTACTCTCTGAAACCTAAAACTAATTTAAAAAAACATCTTTCTAGGCATCCACTGTCCCTAATCTTGCAAGAAAATGTCAATTGACTTGTTGAAATATTGCAATCACCCTTATCCAAAAACGAAATTTAAATCAACTTTTTAGCAGTAACACACTCACATTTTTCATGAAACAAACACATTTTTTTCAGGAATCAACTCTCTGGAACCTAAAACAAATATAAAAAAACATCTTTCTATGTATCCACTCTCCCTAATTGTGCAAGAAAATTTCAATTAACTAATTGAAATATTGCAATCACCCTTATTCAAAAACGAAATTTTAATCAACTTTTTAGCAGTAACACCCTCACATTTTTCATAAAACAAACACATTTTTTTCAGGAATCTACTCTCTGGAACCTAAAACTAATTTAAAAAAAACATCTTTCTAGGCATCCACTGTCCCTAATCGTGCAAGAAAATTTCAATTGACTTGTTGAAGTATTGCAATCACCCTTACCCAAAAACGAAATTTAAATCAACTTTTTAGCAGTAACACACTCACATTTTTCATAAAACAAACACATTTTTTTCAGGAATCTACTCTCTGGAACCTAAAACTAATTTTAAAAAAACATCTTTCTAGGCATCCACTGTCCCTAATCGTGCAAGAAAATTTCAATTGACTTGTTGAAATATTGCAATCACCCTTATCCAAAAACGAAATTTAAATCAACTTTTTAGCAGTAACACACTCACATTTTTCATAAAACAAACACATTTTTTCAGGAATCAACTCTCTGGAACCTAAAACAAATATAAAAAAAACATCTTTCTATGCATCCACTCTCCCTAATCGTGCAAGAAAATTTCAATTAACTTGTTGAAATGATGCATTCACGCTTATCCTGAAACTAAATTTAAATCAACTTTTTTGCAGTAACACACTCACATTTTTCATGAAACAAATAATTTTTTTTTCAGGAATCCACTCTCTGGAACCTATAACGAATTTGTAAAAAACATCTTTCTAGGCATCCACTCTCCCTAATCTTGCAAGAAAATTTCAATTAACTTGTTGAAATATTGCAATCACCCTTATCCAAAAACGATATTTAAATCATCTTTTTTGCAGTAACACACTCACATTTTTCATAAAACAAACACATTTTTTTCAGGAATCTACTCTCTGGAACCTAAAACTAATTTTAAAAAAAATCTTTCTAGGCATCCACTGTCCCTAATCGTGCAAGAAAATTTCAATTGACTTGTTGAAATATTGCAATCACCCTTATCCAAAAATGAAATTTAAATCAACTTTTTAGCAGCAACACACTCACATTTTTCATAAAACAAACACATTTTTTTCAGGAATCTACTCTCTGGAACCTAAAACTAATTTTAAAAAAACATCTTTCTAGGCATCCACTGTCCCTAATCGTGCAAGAAAATTTCAATTGACTTGTTGAAATATTGCAATCACCCTTATCCAAAAACGAAATTTAAATCAACTTTTTAGCAGTAACACACTCACATTTTTCATAAAACAAACACATTTTTTTCAGGAATCTACTCTCTGGAACCTAAAACTAATTTTAAAAAAACATCTTTCTAGGCATCCACTGTCCCTAATCGTGCAAGAAAATTTCAATTGACTTGTTGAAATATTGCAATCACCCTTATCCAAAAACGAAATTTAAATCAACTTTTTAGCAGTAACACACTCACATTTTTCATAAAACAAACACATTTTTTTCAGGAATCTACTCTCTGAAACCTAAAACTAATTTTAAAAAAATATCTTTCTAGGCATCCACTGTCCCTAATCGTGCAAGAAAATTTCAATTGACTTGTTGAAATATTGCAATCACCCTTATTCAAAAACGAAATTTAAATCAACTTTTTAGCAGTAACACCCTCACATTTTTCATAAAACAAACAAATTTTTTTAAGGAATCTACTCTCTGCAACCTAAAACTAATTTTAAAAAAACATCTTTCTAGGCATCCACTGTCCCTAATCGTGCAAGAAAATTTCAATTGACTTGTTGAAATATTGCAATCACCCTTATCCAAAAACGAAATTTCAATCAACTTTTTAGCAGTAACACACTCACATTTTTCATAAAACAAACACATTTTTTTCAGGAATCTACTCTCTGGAACCTAAAACTAATTTTAAAAAAACATCTTTCTAGGCATCCACTGTCCCTAATCGTGCAAGAAAATTTCAATTGACTTGTTGAAATATTGCAATCACCCTTATCCAAAAACGAAATTTAAATCAACTTTTTAGCAGTAACACACTCACATTTTTCATAAAACAAACACATTTTTTTCAGGAATCTACTCTCTGAAACCTAAAACTAATTTTAAAAAAATATCTTTCTAGGCATCCACTGTCCCTAATCGTGCAAGAAAATTTCAATTGACTTGTTGAAATATTGCAATCACCCTTATTCAAAAACGAAATTTAAATCAACTTTTTAGCAGTAACACCCTCACATTTTTCATAAAACAAACACATTTTTTTCAGGAATCTACTCTCTGGAACCTAAAACTAATTTAAAAAAAAATCTTTCTAGGCATCCACTGTCCCTAATCGTGCAAGAAAATTTCAATTGACTTGTTGAAGTATTGCAATCACCCTTATCCAAAAACGAAATTTAAATCAACATTTTTAGCAGTAACACACTCACATTTTTCATAAAACAAACACATTTTTTTCAGGAATCTACTCTCTGGAACCTAAAACTAATTTTAAAAAAACATCTTTCTAGGCATCCACTGTCCCTAATCGTGCAAGAAAATTTCAATTGACTTGTTGAAATATAGCAATCACCCTTATCCAAAAACGAAATTTAAATCAACTTTTTAGCAGTAACACACTCACATTTTTCATAAAACAAACACATTTTTTCTGGAATCAACTCTCTAGAACCTAAAACAAATATAAAAAAAACATCTTTCTATGCATCCACTCTCCCTAATCGTGCAAGAAAATTTCAATTAACTTGTTGAAATGATGCATTCACGCTTATCCTGAAACTAAATTTAAATCAACTTTTTTGCAGTAACACACTCACATTTTTCATGAAACAAATAATTTTTTTTTCAGGAATCCACTCTCTGGAACCTATAACGAATTTGTAAAAAACATCTTTCTAGGCATCCACTCTCCCTAATCTTGCAAGAAAATTTCAATTAACTTGTTGAAATATTGCAATCACCCTTATCCAAAAACAATATTTAAATCAACTTTTTTGCAGTAACACACTCACATTTTTCATAAAACAAACACATTTTTTTCAGGAATCTACTCTCTGGAACCTAAAACTAATTTTAAAAAAAATCTTTCTAGGCATCCACTGTCCCTAATCGTGCAAGAAAATTTCAATTGACTTGTTGAAATATTGCAATCACCCTTATCCAAAAATGAAATTTAAATCAACTTTTTAGCAGCAACACACTCACATTTTTCATAAAACAAACACATTTTTTTCAGGAATCTACTCTCTGGAACCTAAAACTAATTTTAAAAAAACATCTTTCTAGGCATCCACTGTCCCTAATCGTGCAAGAAAATTTCAATTGACTTGTTGAAATATTGCAATCACCCTTATCCAAAAACGAAATTTAAATCAACTTTTTAGCAGTAACACACTCACATTTTTCATAAAGCAAACACATTTTTTTCAGGAATCTACTCTCTGAGACCTAAAACTAATTTAAAAAAAATATCTTTCTAGGCATCCACTGTCCCTAATCGTGCAAGAAAATTTCAATTGACTTGTTGAAATATTGCAATCACCCTTATTCAAAAACGAAATTTAAATCAACTTTTTAGCAGTAACACCCTCACATTTTTCATAAAACAAACACATTTTTTTCAGGAATCTACTCTCTGGAACCTAAAACTAATTTAAAAAAAAATCTTTCTAGGCATCCACTGTCCCTAATCGTGCAAGAAAATTTCAATTGACTTGTTGAAGTATTGCAATCACCCTTATCCAAAAACGAAATTTAAATCAACATTTTTAGCAGTAACACACTCACATTTTTCATAAAACAAACACATTTTTTTCAGAAATCTACTCTCTGGAACCTAAAACTAATTTTAAAAAAACATCTTTCTAGGCATCCACAGTCCCTAATCGTGCAAGAAAATTTCAATTGACTTGTTGAAATATTGCAATCACCCTTATCCAAAAACGAAATTTAAATCAACATTTTAGCAGTAACACACTCACATTTTTCATAAAACAAACACATTTTTTTCAGGAATCTACTCTCTGGAACCTAAAACTAATTTTAAAAAACATCTTTCTAGGCATCCACTGTCCCTAATCGTGCAAGAAAATTTCAATTGACTTGTTGAAATATTGCAATCACCCTTATTCAAAAACGAAATTTTAATCAACTTTTTAGCAGTAACACCCTCACATTTTTCATAAAACAAACACATTTTTTTCAGGAATCTACTCTCTGGAACCTAAAACTAATTTAAAAAAACATCTTTCTAGGCATCCACTGTCCCTAATCGTGCAAGAAAATTTCAATTGACTTGTTGAAGTATTGCAATCACCCTTACCCAAAAACGAAATTTAAATCAACTTTTTAGCAGTAACACACTCACATTTTTCATAAAACAAACACATTTTTTTCAGGAATCTACTCTCTGGAACCTAAAACTAATTTTAAAAAAACATCTTTCTAGGCATCCACTGTCCCTAATCGTGCAAGAAAATTTCAATTGACTTGTTGAAATATTGCAATCACCCTTATCCAAAAACGAAATTTAAATCAACTTTTTAGCAGTAACACACTCACATTTTTCATAAAACAAACACATTTTTTCAGGAATCAACTCTCTGGAACCTAAAACAAATATAAAAAAAACATCTTTCTATGCATCCACCCTCCCTAATCGTGCAAGAAAATTTCAATTAACTTGTTGAAATGATGCATTCACGCTTATCCTGAAACTAAATTTAAATCAACTTTTTTGCAGTAACACACTCACATTTTTCATGAAACAAATAATTTTTTTTTCAGGAATCCACTCTCTGGAACCTATAACGAATTTGTAAAAAACATCTTTCTAGGCATCCACTCTCCCTAATCTTGCAAGAAAATTTCAATTAACTTGTTGAAATATTGCAATCACCCTTATCCAAAAACGATATTTAAATCAACTTTTTTGCAGTAACACACTCACATTTTTCATAAAACAAACACATTTTTTTCAGGAATCTACTCTCTGGAACCTAAAACTAATTTTAAAAAAAATCTTTCTAGGCATCCACTGTCCCTAATCAGGCAAGAAAATTTCAATTGACTTGTTGAAATATTGCAATCACCCTTATCCAAAAATGAAATTTAAATCAACTTTTTAGCAGCAACACACTCACATTTTTCAGAAAACAAACACATTTTTTTCAGGAATCTACTCTCTGGAACCTAAAACTAATTTTAAAAAAACATCTTTCTAGGCATCCACTGTCCCTAATCGTGCAAGAAAATTTCAATTGACTTGTTGAAATATTGCAATCACCCTTATCCAAAAACGAAATTTAAATCAACTTTTTAGCAGTAACACACTCACATTTTTCATAAAACAAACACATTTTTTTCAGGAATCTAGTCTCTGGAACCTAAAACTAATTTAAAAAAAACATCTTTCTAGGCATCCACTGTCCCTAATCGTGCAAGAAAATTTCAATTGACTTGTTGAAATATTGCAATCACCCTTATCCAAAAACGAAATTTAAATCAACTTATTAGCAGTAACACACTCACATTTTTCATAAAACAAACACATTTTTTTTAGGAATCTACTCTCTGAAACCTAAAACTAATTTTAAAAAAATATCTTTCTAGGCATCCACTGTCCCTAATCGTGCAAGAAAATTTCAATTGACTTGTTGAAATATTGCAATCACCCTTATTCAAAAACGAAATTTAAATCAACTTTTTAGCAGTAACACCCTCACATTTTTCATAAAACAAACACATTTTTTTCAGGAATCTACTCTCTGGAACCTAAAACTAATTTTAAAAAAACATCTTTCTAGGTATCCACTGTCCCTAATCGTGCAAGAAAATTTCAATTGACTTGTTGAAATATTGCGATCACCCTTATCCTAAAACGAAATTTAAATCAACTTTTTAGCAGTAACACACTCACATTTTTCATAAAACAAACACATTTTTTCAGGAATCAACTCTCTGGAACCTAAAACAAATATAAAAAAAAGATCTTTCTATGCATCCACTCTCCCTAATTGTGCAAGAAAATTTCAATTAACTTGTTGAAATGATGCATTCATGCTTATCCTGAAACTAAATTTAAATCAACTTTTTTGCAGTAACACACTCACATTTTTCATGTAACATATAATTTTTTTTTCAGGAATCCACTCTCTGGAACCTATAACGAATTTGTAAAAAACATCTTTCTAGGCATCCACTCTCCCTAATCTTGCAAGAAAATTTCAATTAACTTGTTGAAATATTGCAATCACCTTTATCCAAAAACGATATTTAAATCAACTTTTTTGCAGTAACACACTCACATTTTTCATAAAACAAACACATTTTTTTCAGGAATCTACTCTCTGGAACCTAAAACTAATTTTAAAAAAACATCTTTCTAGGCATCCACTGTCCCTAATCGTGCAAGAAAATTTCAATTGACTTGTTGAAATATTGCAATCACCCTTATCCAAAAACGAAATTTAAATCAACATTTTAGCAGTAACACACTCACATTTTTCATAAAACAAACACATTTTTTTCAGGAATCTACTCTCTGGAACCTAAAACTAATTTTAAAAAACATCTTTCTAGGCATCCACTGTCCCTAATCGTGCAAGAAAATTTCAATTGACTTGTTGAAATATTGCAATCACCCTTATTCAAAAACGAAATTTTAATCAACTTTTTAGCAGTAACACCCTCACATTTTTCATAAAACAAACACATTTTTTTCAGGAATCTACTCTCTGGAACCTAAAACTAATTTAAAAAAACATCTTTCTAGGCATCCACTGTCCCTAATCGTGCAAGAAAATTTCAATTGACTTGTTGAAGTATTGCAATCACCCTTACCCAAAAACGAAATTTAAATCAACTTTTTAGCAGTAACACACTCACATTTTTCATAAAACAAACACATTTTTTTCAGGAATCTACTCTCTGGAACCTAAAACTAATTGTAAAAAAACATCTTTCTAGGCATCCACTGTCCCTAATCGTGCAAGAAAATTTCAATTGACTTGTTGAAATATTGCAATCACCCTTATCCAAAAACGAAATTTAAATCAACTTTTTAGCAGTAACACACTCACATTTTTCATAAAACAAACACATTTTTTCAGGAATCAACTCTCTGGAACCTAAAACAAATATAAAAAAAACATCTTTCTATGCATCCACCCTCCCTAATCGTGCAAGAAAATTTCAATTAACTTGTTGAAATGATGCATTCACGCTTATCCTGAAACTAAATTTAAATCAACTTTTTTGCAGTAACACACTCACATTTTTCATGAAACAAATAATTTTTTTTTCAGGAATCCACTCTCTGGAACCTATAACGAATTTGTAAAAAACATCTTTCTAGGCATCCACTCTCCCTAATCTTGCAAGAAAATTTCAATTAACTTGTTGAAATATTGCAATCACCCTTATCCAAAAACGATATTTAAATCAACTTTTTTGCAGTAACACACTCACATTTTTCATAAAACAAACACATTTTTTTCAGGAATCTACTCTCTGGAACCTAAAACTAATTTTAAAAAAAATCTTTCTAGGCATCCACTGTCCCTAATCAGGCAAGAAAATTTCAATTGACTTGTTGAAATATTGCAATCACCCTTATCCAAAAATGAAATTTAAATCAACTTTTTAGCAGCAACACACTCACATTTTTCAGAAAACAAACACATTTTTTTCAGGAATCTACTCTCTGGAACCTAAAACTAATTTTAAAAAAACATCTTTCTAGGCATCCACTGTCCCTAATCGTGCAAGAAAATTTCAATTGACTTGTTGAAATATTGCAATCACCCTTATCCAAAAACGAAATTTAAATCAACTTTTTAGCAGTAACACACTCACATTTTTCATAAAACAAACACATTTTTTTCAGGAATCTAGTCTCTGGAACCTAAAACTAATTTAAAAAAAAATCTTTCTAGGCATCCACTGTCCCTAATCGTGCAAGAAAATTTCAATTGACTTGTTGAAATATTGCAATCACCCTTATCCAAAAACGAAATTTAAATCAACTTATTAGCAGTAACACACTCACATTTTTCATAAAACAAACACATTTTTTTTAGGAATCTACTCTCTGAAACCTAAAACTAATTTTAAAAAAATATCTTTCTAGGCATCCACTCTCCCTAATCGTGCAAGAAAATTTCAATTGACTTGTTGAAATATTGCAATCACCCTTATTCAAAAACGAAATTTAAATCAACTTTTTAGCAGTAACACCCTCACATTTTTCATAAAACAAACACATTTTTTTCAGGAATCTACTCTCTGGAACCTAAAACTAATTTTAAAAAAACATCTTTCTAGGTATCCACTGTCCCTAATCGTGCAAGAAAATTTCAATTGACTTGTTGAAATATTGCGATCACCCTTATCCTAAAACGAAATTTAAATCAACTTTTTAGCAGTAACACACTCACATTTTTCATAAAACAAACACATTTTTTCAGGAATCAACTCTCTGGAACCTAAAACAAATATAAAAAAAAGATCTTTCTATGCATCCACTCTCCCTAATTGTGCAAGAAAATTTCAATTAACTTGTTGAAATGATGCATTCATGCTTATCCTGAAACTAAATTTAAATCAACTTTTTTGCAGTAACACACTCACATTTTTCATGTAACATATAATTTTTTTTTCAGGAATCCACTCTCTGGAACCTATAACGAATTTGTAAAAAACATCTTTCTAGGCATCCACTCTCCCTAATCTTGCAAGAAAATTTCAATTAACTTGTTGAAATATTGCAATCACCTTTATCCAAAAACGATATTTAAATCAACTTTTTTGCAGTAACACACTCACATTTTTCATAAAACAAACACATTTTTTTCAGGCATCTACTCTCTGGAACCTAAAACTAATTTTAAAAAAACATCTTTCTAGGCATCCACTGTCCCTAATCGTGCAAGAAAATTTCAATTGACTTGTTGAAATATTGCAATCACCCTTATCCAAAAACGAAATTTAAATCAACATTTTAGCAGTAACACACACATTTTTCATAAAACAAACACATTTTTTCAGGAATCTACTCTCTGGAACCTAAAACTAATTTAAAAAAAACATCTTTCTAGGCATCCACTGTCCCTAATCGTGCAAGAAAATTTCAATTGACTTGTTGAAGTATTGCAATCACCCTTACCCAAAAACGAAATTTAAATCAACTTTTTAGCAGTAACACACTCACATTTTTCATAAAACAAACACATTTTTTTCAGGAATCTACTCTCTGGAACCTAAAACTAATTTTAAAAAAACATCTTTCTAGGCATCCACTGTCCCTAATCGTGCAAAAAAATTTCAATTGACTTGTTGAAATATTGCAATCACCCTTATCCAAAATAGAAATTTAAATCAACTTTTTAGCAGTAACACACTCACATTTTTCATAAAACAAACACATTTTTTCAGGAATCAACTCTCTGGAACCTAAAACAAATATAAAAAAACATCTTTCTATGCATCCACTCTCCCTAATCGTGCAAGAAAATTTCAATTAACTTGTTGAAATGATGCATTCACGCTTATCCTGAAACTAAATTTAAATCAACTTTTTTGCAGTAACACACTCACATTTTTCATGAAACAAATAATTTTTTTTTCAGGAATCCACTCTCTGGAACCTATAACGAATTTGTAAAAAACATCTTTCTAGGCATCCACTCTCCCTAATCTTGCAAGAAAATTTCAATTAACTTGTTGAAATATTGCAATCACCCTTATCCAAAAACGATATTTAAATCAACTTTTTTGCAGTAACACACTCACATTTTTCATAAAACAAACACATTTTTTTCAGGAATCTACTCTCTGGAACCTAAAACTAATTTTAAAAAACATCTTTCTAGGCATCCACTGTCCCTAATCGTGCAAGAAAATTTCAATTGACTTGTTGAAATATTGCAATCACCCTTATTCAAAAACGAAATTTTAATCAACTTTTTAGCAGTAACACCCTCACATTTTTCATAAAACAAACACATTTTTTTCAGGAATCTACTCTCTGGAACCTAAAACTAATTTAAAAAAACATCTTTCTAGGCATCCACTGTCCCTAATCGTGCAAGAAAATTTCAATTGACTTGTTGAAGTATTGCAATCACCCTTACCCAAAAACGAAATTTAAATCAACTTTTTAGCAGTAACACACTCACATTTTTCATAAAACAAACACATTTTTTTCAGGAATCTACTCTCTGGAACCTAAAACTAATTTTAAAAAAACATCTTTCTAGGCATCCACTGTCCCTAATCGTGCAAGAAAATTTCAATTGACTTGTTGAAATATTGCAATCACCCTTATCCAAAAACGAAATTTAAATCAACTTTTTAGCAGTAACACACTCACATTTTTCATAAAACAAACACATTTTTTCAGGAATCAACTCTCTGGAACCTAAAACAAATATAAAAAAAACATCTTTCTATGCATCCACCCTCCCTAATCGTGCAAGAAAATTTCAATTAACTTGTTGAAATGATGCATTCACGCTTATCCTGAAACTAAATTTAAATCAACTTTTTTGCAGTAACACACTCACATTTTTCATGAAACAAATAATTTTTTTTTCAGGAATCCACTCTCTGGAACCTATAACGAATTTGTAAAAAACATCTTTCTAGGCATCCACTCTCCCTAATCTTGCAAGAAAATTTCAATTAACTTGTTGAAATATTGCAATCACCCTTATCCAAAAACGATATTTAAATCAACTTTTTTGCAGTAACACACTCACATTTTTCATAAAACAAACACATTTTTTTCAGGAATCTACTCTCTGGAACCTAAAACTAATTTTAAAAAAAATCTTTCTAGGCATCCACTGTCCCTAATCAGGCAAGAAAATTTCAATTGACTTGTTGAAATATTGCAATCACCCTTATCCAAAAATGAAATTTAAATCAACTTTTTAGCAGCAACACACTCACATTTTTCAGAAAACAAACACATTTTTTTCAGGAATCTACTCTCTGGAACCTAAAACTAATTTTAAAAAAACATCTTTCTAGGCATCCACTGTCCCTAATCGTGCAAGAAAATTTCAATTGACTTGTTGAAATATTGCAATCACCCTTATCCAAAAACGAAATTTAAATCAACTTTTTAGCAGTAACACACTCACATTTTTCATAAAACAAACACATTTTTTTCAGGAATCTAGTCTCTGGAACCTAAAACTAATTTAAAAAAAACATCTTTCTAGGCATCCACTGTCCCTAATCGTGCAAGAAAATTTCAATTGACTTGTTGAAATATTGCAATCACCCTTATCCAAAAACGAAATTTAAATCAACTTATTAGCAGTAACACACTCACATTTTTCATAAAACAAACACATTTTTTTTAGGAATCTACTCTCTGAAACCTAAAACTAATTTAAAAAAAATATCTTTCTAGGCATCCACTGTCCCTAATCGTGCAAGAAAATTTCAATTGACTTGTTGAAATATTGCAATCACCCTTATTCAAAAACGAAATTTAAATCAACTTTTTAGCAGTAACACCCTCACATTTTTCATAAAACAAACACATTTTTTTCAGGAATCTACTCTCTGGAACCTAAAACTAATTTTAAAAAAACATCTTTCTAGGTATCCACTGTCCCTAATCGTGCAAGAAAATTTCAATTGACTTGTTGAAATATTGCGATCACCCTTATCCTAAAACGAAATTTAAATCAACTTTTTAGCAGTAACACACTTACATTTTTCATAAAACAAACACATTTTTTCAGGAATCAACTCTCTGGAACCTAAAACTAATTTAAAAAAACATCTTTCTAGGCATCCACTGTCCCTAATCTTGCAAGAAAATGTCAATTGACTTGTTGAAATATTGCAATCACCCTTATCCAAAAACGAAATTTAAATCAACTTTTTAGCAGTAACACACTCACATTTTTCATGAAACAAACACATTTTTTTCAGGAATCAACTCTCTGGAACCTAAAACAAATATAAAAAAACATCTTTCTATGTATCCACTCTCCCTAATTGTGCAAGAAAATTTCAATTAACTAATTGAAATAATGCAATCACGCCTATCCTGAAGCTAAATTTGAATAAACTTTTTAGCAGTAACACACTCACATTTTTCATGAAACAAATAATTTTTTTTTCAGGAATCCACTCTCTGGAACATATAACGAATTTGTAAAAAACATCTTTCTAGGCATCCACTCTCCCTAATCTTGCAAGAAAATTGCAATTAACTTGTTGAAATATTGCAATCACCCTTATCCAAAAACGATATTTAAATCAACTTTTTTGCAGTAACACACTCACATTTTTCATAAAACAAACACATTTTTTTTCAGGAATCTACTTTCTGAAACCTAAAACTAATTTTAAAAAAACATCTTTCTAGGCATCCACTGTCCCTAATCGTGCAAGAACATTTCAATTGACTTGTTGAAATATTGCAATCACCCTTATCCAAAAACAAAATTTAAATCAACTTTTTATCAGTAACACACTCACATTTTTCACAAAACAAACACATGTTTTTCAGGAATCTATTCTCTGAAACCTAAAACTAATTTTAAAATAACATCTTTCTAGGCATCCACTGTCCCTAATCGTGCAAGAAAATTTCAATTGACTTGTTGAAATGATGCATTCACGCCTATCCTGAAACTAAATTAAAATCAACTTTTTAGCAGTAACACACTCACATTTTTCATAAAACAAACACATTTTTTTCAGGAATCTACTCTCTGAAACCTAAAACTAATTTAAAAAAAAACATCTTTCTAGGATCCACTCTCCCTAATCTTCCAAGAAAATTTCAATTAACTTATTGAAATATTGCAATCACCCTTATCCAAAGACGATATTTAAATCAACTTTTTTGCAGTAACACACTCACATTTTTCATAAAACAAACCCATTTTTTTCAGGAATCTACTCTCTGAAACCTAAAACTAATTTAAAAAAACCCATCTTTCTAGGCATCCACTGTCCCTAATCGTGCAAGAAAATTTCAATTGACTTGTTGAAATATTGCAATCACCCTTATCCAAAAACGAAATTTAAATCAACTTTTTAGCAGTAACACACTCACATTTTTCATAAAACAAACACATTTTTTCAGGAATCAACTCTCTGGAACCTAAAACAAATATAAAAAAAACATCTTTCTATGCATCCACTCTCCCTAATCGTGCAAGAAAATTTCAATTAACTAGTTGAAATAATGCAATCATGCCTATCCTGAAGCTACATTTAAATAAACTTTTTAGCAGTAACACACTCACATTTTTCATAAAACAAACACATTTTTTTCAGGAATCAACTCTCTGGAACCTAAAACAAATATAAAAAAAAATCTTTCTATGCATCCACTCTCCCTAATCGTGCAAGAAAATTTCAATTAACTTGTTGAAATGATGCATTCACGCTTATCCTGAAACCAAATTTAAATCAACTTTTTTGCAGTAACACACTCACATTTTTCATGAAACAAATAATTTTTTTTTCAGGAATCCACTCTCTGGAACCTATAACGAATTTGTAAAAAACATCTTTCTAGGCATCCACTCTCCCTAATCTTGCAAGAAAATTTCAATTAACTTGTTGAAATATTGCAATCACCCTTATCCAAAAACGATATTTAAATCATCTTTTTTGCAGTAACACACTCACATTTTTCATAAAACAAACACATTTTTTTCAGGAATCTACTCTCTGGAACCTAAAACTAATTTTAAAAAAAATCTTTCTAGGCATCCACTGTCCCTAATCGTGCAAGAAAATTTCAATTGACTTGTTGAAATATTGCAATCACCCTTATCCAAAAATGAAATTTAAATCAACTTTTTAGCAGCAACACACTCACATTTTTCATAAAACAAACACATTTTTTTCAGGAATCTACTCTCTGGAACCTAAAACTAATTTTAAAAAAACATCTTTCTAGGCATCCACTGTCCCTAATCGTGCAAGAAAATTTCAATTGACTTGTTGAAATATTGCAATCACCCTTATCCAAAAACGAAATTTAAATCAACTTTTTAGCAGTAACACACTCACATTTTTCATAAAACAAACACATTTTTTTCAGGAATCTACTCTCTGGAACCTAAAACTAATTTTAAAAAAACATCTTTCTAGGCATCCACTGTCCCTAATCGTGCAAGAAAATTTCAATTGACTTGTTGAAATATTGCAATCACCCTTATCCAAAAACGAAATTTAAATCAACTTTTTAGCAGTAACACACTCACATTTTTCATAAAACAAACACATTTTTTTCAGGAATCTACTCTCTGAAACCTAAAACTAATTTTAAAAAAATATCTTTCTAGGCATCCACTGTCCCTAATCGTGCAAGAAAATTTCAATTGACTTGTTGAAATATTGCAATCACCCTTATTCAAAAACGAAATTTAAATCAACTTTTTAGCAGTAACACCCTCACATTTTTCATAAAACAAACACATTTTTTTAAGGAATCTACTCTCTGGAACTTAAAACTAATTTTAAAAAAACATCTTTCTAGGCATCCACTGTCCCTAATCGTGCAAGAAAATTTCAATTGACTTGTTGAAATATTGCAATCACCCTTATCCAAAAACGAAATTTCAATCAACTTTTTAGCAGTAACACACTCACATTTTTCATAAAACAAACACATTTTTTTCAGGAATCTACTCTCTGGAACCTAAAACTAATTTTAAAAAAACATCTTTCTAGGCATCCACTGTCCCTAATCGTGCAAGAAAATTTCAATTGACTTGTTGAAATATTGCAATCACCCTTATCCAAAAACGAAATTTAAATCAACTTTTTAGCAGTAACACACTCACATTTTTCATAAAACAAACACATTTTTTTCAGGAATCTACTCTCTGAAACCTAAAACTAATTTTAAAAAAATATCTTTCTAGGCATCCACTGTCCCTAATCGTGCAAGAAAATTTCAATTGACTTGTTGAAATATTGCAATCACCCTTATCCAAAAACGAAATTTAAATCAACTTTTTAGCAGTAACACACTCACATTTTTCATAAAACAAACACATTTTTTCTGGAATCAACTCTCTAGAACCTAAAACAAATATAAAAAAAACATCTTTCTATGCATCCACTCTCCCTAATCGTGCAAGAAAATTTCAATTAACTTGTTGAAATGATGCATTCACGCTTATCCTGAAACTAAATTTAAATCAACTTTTTTGCAGTAACACACTCACATTTTTCATGAAACAAATAATTTTTTTTTCAGGAATCCACTCTCTGGAACCTATAACGAATTTGTAAAAAACATCTTTCTAGGCATCCACTCTCCCTAATCTTGCAAGAAAATTTCAATTAACTTGTTGAAATATTGCAATCACCCTTATCCAAAAACAATATTTAAATCAACTTTTTTGCAGTAACACACTCACATTTTTCATAAAACAAACACATTTTTTTCAGGAATCTACTCTCTGGAACCTAAAACTAATTTAAAAAAAAATCTTTCTAGGCATCCACTGTCCCTAATCGTGCAAGAAAATTTCAATTGACTTGTTGAAATATTGCAATCACCCTTATCCAAAAATGAAATTTAAATCAACTTTTTAGCAGCAACACACTCACATTTTTCATAAAACAAACACATTTTTTTCAGGAATCTACTCTCTGGAACCTAAAACTAATTTTAAAAAAACATCTTTCTAGGCATCCACTGTCCCTAATCGTGCAAGAAAATTTCAATTGACTTGTTGAAATATTGCAATCACCCTTATCCAAAAACGAAATTTAAATCAACTTTTTAGCAGTAACACACTCACATTTTTCATAAAACAAACACATTTTTTTCAGGAATCTACTCTCTGGAACCTAAAACTAATTTTAAAAAAACATCTTTCTAGGCATCCACTGTCCCTAATCGTGCAAGAAAATTTCAATTGACTTGTTGAAATATTGCAATCACCCTTATCCAAAAACGAAATTTAAATCAACTTTTTAGCAGTAACACACTCACATTTTTCATAAAGCAAACACATTTTTTTCAGGAATCTACTCTCTGAGACCTAAAACTAATTTAAAAAAAATATCTTTCTAGGCATCCACTGTCCCTAATCGTGCAAGAAAATTTCAATTGACTTGTTGAAATATTGCAATCACCCTTATTCAAAAACGAAATTTAAATCAACTTTTTAGCAGTAACACCCTCACATTTTTCATAAAACAAACACATTTTTTTCAGGAATCTACTCTCTGGAACCTAAAACTAATTTAAAAAAAAATCTTTCTAGGCATCCACTGTCCCTAATCGTGCAAGAAAATTTCAATTGACTTGTTGAAGTATTGCAATCACCCTTATCCAAAAACGAAATTTAAATCAACATTTTTAGCAGTAACACACTCACATTTTTCATAAAACAAACACATTTTTTTCAGAAATCTACTCTCTGGAACCTAAAACTAATTTTAAAAAAACATCTTTCTAGGCATCCACAGTCCCTAATCGTGCAAGAAAATTTCAATTGACTTGTTGAAATATTGCAATCACCCTTATCCAAAAACGAAATTTAAATCAACATTTTAGCAGTAACACACTCACATTTTTCATAAAACAAACACATTTTTTTCAGGAATCTACTCTCTGGAACCTAAAACTAATTTTAAAAAACATCTTTCTAGGCATCCACTGTCCCTAATCGTGCAAGAAAATTTCAATTGACTTGTTGAAATATTGCAATCACCCTTATTCAAAAACGAAATTTTAATCAACTTTTTAGCAGTAACACCCTCACATTTTTCATAAAACAAACACATTTTTTTCAGGAATCTACTCTCTGGAACCTAAAACTAATTTAAAAAAACATCTTTCTAGGCATCCACTGTCCCTAATCGTGCAAGAAAATTTCAATTGACTTGTTGAAGTATTGCAATCACCCTTACCCAAAAACGAAATTTAAATCAACTTTTTAGCAGTAACACACTCACATTTTTCATAAAACAAACACATTTTTTTCAGGAATCTACTCTCTGGAACCTAAAACTAATTTTAAAAAAACATCTTTCTAGGCATCCACTGTCCCTAATCGTGCAAGAATATTTCAATTGACTTGTTGAAATATTGCAATCACCCTTATCCAAAAACGAAATTTAAATCAACTTTTTAGCAGTAACACACTCACATTTTTCATAAAACAAACACATTTTTTCAGGAATCAACTCTCTGGAACCTAAAACAAATATAAAAAAAACATCTTTCTATGCATCCACCCTCCCTAATCGTGCAAGAAAATTTCAATTAACTTGTTGAAATGATGCATTCACGCTTATCCTGAAACTAAATTTAAATCAACTTTTTTGCAGTAACACACTCACATTTTTCATGAAACAAATAATTTTTTTTTCAGGAATCCACTCTCTGGAACCTATAACGAATTTGTAAAAAACATCTTTCTAGGCATCCACTC
Source organism: Lissotriton vulgaris (assembly GCF_964263255.1). Lineage (NCBI taxonomy): Eukaryota > Metazoa > Chordata > Amphibia > Caudata > Salamandridae > Lissotriton > Lissotriton vulgaris. The sequence continues at coordinate 614,522 of NW_028247791.1, read as the reverse complement.
TCCCTAATCTTGCAAGAAAATTTCAATTAACTTGTTGAAATATTGCAATCACCCTTATCCAAAAACGATATTTAAATCAACTTTTTTGCAGTAACACACTCACATTTTTCATAAAACAAACACATTTTTTTCAGGAATCTACTCTCTGGAACCTAAAACTAATTTAAAAAAAAATCTTTCTAGGCATCCACTGTCCCTAATCAGGCAAGAAAATTTCAATTGACTTGTTGAAATATTGCAATCACCCTTATCCAAAAATGAAATTTAAATCAACTTTTTAGCAGCAACACACTCACATTTTTCAGAAAACAAACACATTTTTTTCAGGAATCTACTCTCTGGAACCTAAAACTAATTTTAAAAAAACATCTTTCTAGGCATCCACTGTCCCTAATCGTGCAAGAAAATTTCAATTGACTTGTTGAAGTATTGCAATCACCCTTATCCAAAAACGAAATTTAAATCAACATTTTTAGCAGTAACACACTCACATTTTTCATAAAACAAACACATTTTTTTCAGAAATCTACTCTCTGGAACCTAAAACTAATTTTAAAAAAACATCTTTCTAGGCATCCACAGTCCCTAATCGTGCAAGAAAATTTCAATTGACTTGTTGAAATATTGCAATCACCCTTATCCAAAAACGAAATTTAAATCAACTTTTTAGCAGTAACACCCTCACATTTTTCATAAAACAAACACATTTTTTTCAGGAATCTACTCTCTGGAACCTAAAACTAATTTAAAAAAACATCTTTCTAGGCATCCACTGTCCCTAATCGTGCAAGAAAATTTCAATTGACTTGTTGAAGTATTGCAATCACCCTTACCCAAAAACGAAATTTAAATCAACTTTTTAGCAGTAACACACTCACATTTTTCATAAAACAAACACATTTTTTTCAGGAATCTACTCTCTGGAACCTAAAACTAATTTTAAAAAAACATCTTTCTAGGCATCCACTGTCCCTAATCGTGCAAGAATATTTCAATTGACTTGTTGAAATATTGCAATCACCCTTATCCAAAAACGAAATTTTAATCAACTTTTTAGCAGTAACACCCTCACATTTTTCATAAAACAAACACATTTTTTTCAGGAATCTACTCTCTGGAACCTAAAACTAATTTAAAAAAAACATCTTTCTATGCATCCACCCTCCCTAATCGTGCAAGAAAATTTCAATTAACTTGTTGAAATGATGCATTCACGCTTATCCTGAAACTAAATTTAAATCAACTTTTTTGCAGTAACACACTCACATTTTTCATGAAACAAATAATTTTTTTTTCAGGAATCCACTCTCTGGAACCTATAACGAATTTGTAAAAAACATCTTTCTAGGCATCCACTCTCCCTAATCTTGCAAGAAAATTTCAATTAACTTGTTGAAATATTGCAATCACCCTTATCCAAAAACGATATTTAAATCAACTTTTTTGCAGTAACACACTCACATTTTTCATAAAACAAACACATTTTTTTCAGGAATCTACTCTCTGGAACCTAAAACTAATTTTAAAAAAAATCTTTCTAGGCATCCACTGTCCCTAATCAGGCAAGAAAATTTCAATTGACTTGTTGAAATATTGCAATCACCCTTATCCAAAAATGAAATTTAAATCAACTTTTTAGCAGCAACACACTCACATTTTTCAGAAAACAAACACATTTTTTTCAGGAATCTACTCTCTGGAACCTAAAACTAATTTTAAAAAAACATCTTTCTAGGCATCCACTGTCCCTAATCGTGCAAGAAAATTTCAATTGACTTGTTGAAATATTGCAATCACCCTTATCCAAAAACGATATTTAAATCAACTTTTTTGCAGTAACACACTCACATTTTTCATAAAACAAACACATTTTTTTCAGGAATCTACTCTCTGGAACCTAAAACTAATTTTAAAAAAACATCTTTCTAGGCATCCACTGTCCCTAATCGTGCAAGAAAATTTCAATTGACTTGTTGAAATATTGCAATCACCCTTATCCAAAAACGAAATTTAAATCAACTTTTTAGCAGTAACACACTCACATTTTTCATAAAACAAACACATTTTTTCAGGAATCAACTCTCTGGAACCTAAAACAAATATAAAAAAAACATCTTTCTATGCATCCACCCTCCCTAATCGTGCAAGAAAATTTCAATTAACTTGTTGAAATGATGCATTCACGCTTATCCTGAAACTAAATTTAAATCAACTTTTTTGCAGTAACACACTCACATTTTTCATGAAACAAATAATTTTTTTTTCAGGAATCCACTCTCTGGAACCTATAACGAATTTGTAAAAAACATCTTTCTAGGCATCCACTCTCCCTAATCTTGCAAGAAAATTTCAATTAACTTGTTGAAATATTGCAATCACCCTTATCCAAAAACGATATTTAAATCAACTTTTTTGCAGTAACACACTCACATTTTTCATAAAACAAACACATTTTTTTCAGGAATCTACTCTCTGGAACCTAAAACTAATTTAAAAAAAAATCTTTCTAGGCATCCACTGTCCCTAATCAGGCAAGAAAATTTCAATTGACTTGTTGAAATATTGCAATCACCCTTATCCAAAAATGAAATTTAAATCAACTTTTTAGCAGCAACACACTCACATTTTTCAGAAAACAAACACATTTTTTTCAGGAATCTACTCTCTGGAACCTAAAACTAATTTTAAAAAAACATCTTTCTAGGCATCCACTCTCCCTAATCTTGCAAGAAAATTTCAATTGACTTGTTGAAATATTGCAATCACCCTTATCCAAAAACAATATTTAAATCAACTTTTTTGCAGTAACACACTCACATTTTTCATAAAACAAACACATTTTTTTCAGGAATCTACTCTCTGGAACCTAAAACTAATTTAAAAAAAAATCTTTCTAGGCATCCACTGTCCCTAATCGTGCAAGAAAATTTCAATTGACTTGTTGAAATATTGCAATCACCCTTATCCAAAAAGGAAATTTAAATCAACTTTTTAGCAGCAACACACTCACATTTTTCATAAAACAAACACATTTTTTTCAGGAATCTACTCTCTGGAACCTAAAACTAATTTTAAAAAAACATCTTTCTAGGCATCCACTGTCCCTAATCGTGCAAGAAAATTTCAATTGACTTGTTGAAATATTGCAATCACCCTTATCCAAAAACGAAATTTAAATCAACTTTTTAGCAGTAACACACTCACATTTTTCATAAAACAAACACATTTTTTTCAGGAATCTACTCTCTGGAACCTAAAACTAATTTTAAAAAAACATCTTTCTAGGCATCCACTGTCCCTAATCGTGCAAGAAAATTTCAATTGACTTGTTGAAATATTGCAATCACCCTTATCCAAAAACGAAATTTAAATCAACTTTTTAGCAGTAACACACTCACATTTTTCATAAAGCAAACACATTTTTTTCAGGAATCTACTCTCTGAGACCTAAAACTAATTTAAAAAAATATCTTTCTAGGCATCCACTGTCCCTAATCGTGCAAGAAAATTTCAATTGACTTGTTGAAATATTGCAATCACCCTTATTCAAAAACGAAATTTAAATCAACTTTTTAGCAGTAACACCCTCACATTTTTCATAAAACAAACACATTTTTTTCAGAAATCTACTCTCTGGAACCTAAAACTAATTTAAAAAAAAATCTTTCTAGGCATCCACTGTCCCTAATCGTGCAAGAAAATTTCAATTGACTTGTTGAAGTATTGCAATCACCCTTATCCAAAAACGAAATTTAAATCAACATTTTTAGCAGTAACACACTCACATTTTTCATAAAACAAACACATTTTTTTCAGGAATCTACTCTCTGGAACCTAAAACTAATTTTAAAAAACATCTTTCTAGGCATCCACTGTCCCTAATCGTGCAAGAAAATTTCAATTGACTTGTTGAAATATTGCAATCACCCTTATCCAAAAACGAAATTTTAATCAACATTTTAGCAGTAACACCCTCACATTTTTCATAAAACAAACACATTTTTTTCAGGAATCTACTCTCTGGAACCTAAAACTAATTTAAAAAAACATCTTTCTAGGCATCCACTGTCCCTAATCGTGCAAGAAAATTTCAATTGACTTGTTGAAGTATTGCAATCACCCTTACCCAAAAACGAAATTTAAATCAACTTTTTAGCAGTAACACACTCACATTTTTCATAAAACAAACACATTTTTTTCAGGAATCTACTCTCTGGAACCTAAAACTAATTTTAAAAAAACATCTTTCTAGGCATCCACTGTCCCTAATCGTGCAAGAAAATTTCAATTGACTTGTTGAAATATTGCAATCACCCTTATCCAAAAACGAAATTTAAATCAACTTTTTAGCAGTAACACACTCACATTTTTCATAAAACAAACACATTTTTTCAGGAATCAACTCTCTGGAACCTAAAACAAATATAAAAAAAACATCTTTCTATGCATCCACCCTCCCTAATCGTGCAAGAAAATTTCAATTAACTTGTTGAAATGATGCATTCACGCTTATCCTGAAACTAAATTTAAATCAACTTTTTTGCAGTAACACACTCACATTTTTCATGAAACAAATAATTTTTTTTTCAGGAATCCACTCTCTGGAACCTATAACGAATTTGTAAAAAACATCTTTCTAGGCATCCACTCTCCCTAATCTTGCAAGAAAATTTCAATTAACTTGTTGAAATATTGCAATCACCCTTATCCAAAAACGATATTTAAATCAACTTTTTTGCAGTAACACACTCACATTTTTCATAAAACAAACACATTTTTTTCAGGAATCTACTCTCTGGAACCTAAAACTAATTTAAAAAAAAATCTTTCTAGGCATCCACTGTCCCTAATCAGGCAAGAAAATTTCAATTGACTTGTTGAAATATTGCAATCACCCTTATCCAAAAATGAAATTTAAATCAACTTTTTAGCAGCAACACACTCACATTTTTCAGAAAACAAACACATTTTTTTCAGGAATCTACTCTCTGGAACCTAAAACTAATTTTAAAAAAACATCTTTCTAGGCATCCACTGTCCCTAATCGTGCAAGAAAATTTCAATTGACTTGTTGAAATATTGCAATCACCCTTATCCAAAAACGAAATTTAAATCAACTTTTTAGCAGTAACACACTCACATTTTTCATAAAACAAACACATTTTTTTCAGGAATCTAGTCTCTGGAACCTAAAACTAATTTAAAAAAAACATCTTTCTAGGCATCCACTGTCCCTAATCGTGCAAGAAAATTTCAATTGACTTGTTGAAATATTGCAATCACCCTTATCCAAAAACGAAATTTAAATCAACTTATTAGCAGTAACACACTCACATTTTTCATAAAACAAACACATTTTTTTTAGGAATCTACTCTCTGAAACCTAAAACTAATTTTAAAAAAATATCTTTCTAGGCATCCACTGTCCCTAATCGTGCAAGAAAATTTCAATTGACTTGTTGAAATATTGCAATCACCCTTATTCAAAAACGAAATTTAAATCAACTTTTTAGCAGTAACACCCTCACATTTTTCATAAAACAAACACATTTTTTTCAGGAATCTACTCTCTGGAACCTAAAACTAATTTTAAAAAAACATCTTTCTAGGTATCCACTGTCCCTAATCGTGCAAGAAAATTTCAATTGACTTGTTGAAATATTGCGATCACCCTTATCCTAAAACGAAATTTAAATCAACTTTTTAGCAGTAACACACTCACATTTTTCATAAAACAAACACATTTTTTCAGGAATCAACTCTCTGGAACCTAAAACAAATATAAAAAAAAGATCTTTCTATGCATCCACTCTCCCTAATTGTGCAAGAAAATTTCAATTAACTTGTTGAAATGATGCATTCATGCTTATCCTGAAACTAAATTTAAATCAACTTTTTTGCAGTAACACACTCACATTTTTCATGTAACATATAATTTTTTTTTCAGGAATCCACTCTCTGGAACCTATAACGAATTTGTAAAAAACATCTTTCTAGGCATCCACTCTCCCTAATCTTGCAAGAAAATTTCAATTAACTTGTTGAAATATTGCAATCACCTTTATCCAAAAACGATATTTAAATCAACTTTTTTGCAGTAACACACTCACATTTTTCATAAAACAAACACATTTTTTTCAGGAATCTACTCTCTGGAACCTAAAACTAATTTTAAAAAAACATCTTTCTAGGCATCCACTGTCCCTAATCGTGCAAGAAAATTTCAATTGACTTGTTGAAATATTGCAATCACCCTTATCCAAAAACGAAATTTAAATCAACATTTTAGCAGTAACACACACATTTTTCATAAAACAAACACATTTTTTTCAGGAATCTACTCTCTGGAACCTAAAACTAATTTTAAAAAACATCTTTCTAGGCATCCACTGTCCCTAATCGTGCAAGAAAATTTCAATTGACTTGTTGAAATATTGCAATCACCCTTATTCAAAAACGAAATTTTAATCAACTTTTTAGCAGTAACACCCGCACATTTTTCATAAAACAAACACATTTTTTCAGGAATCTACTCTCTGGAACCTAAAACTAATTTAAAAAAAACATCTTTCTAGGCATCCACTGTCCCTAATCGTGCAAGAAAATTTCAATTGACTTGTTGAAGTATTGCAATCACCCTTACCCAAAAACGAAATTTAAATCAACTTTTTAGCAGTAACACACTCACATTTTTCATAAAACAAACACATTTTTTTTAGGAATCTACTCTCTGGAACCTAAAACTAATTTTAAAAAAACATCTTTCTAGGCATCCACTGTCCCTAATCGTGCAAGAAAATTTCAATTGACTTGTTGAAATATTGCAATCACCCTTATCCAAAATAGAAATTTAAATCAACTTTTTAGCAGTAACACACTCACATTTTTCATAAAACAAACACATTTTTTCAGGAATCAACTCTCTGGAACCTAAAACAAATATAAAAAAACATCTTTCTATGCATCCACTCTCCCTAATCGTGCAAGAAAATTTCAATTAACTTGTTGAAATGATGCATTCACGCTTATCCTGAAACTAAATTTAAATCAACTTTTTTGCAGTAACACACTCACATTTTTCATGAAACAAATAATTTTTTTTTCAGGAATCCACTCTCTGGAACCTATAACGAATTTGTAAAAAACATCTTTCTAGGCATCCACTCTCCCTAATCTTGCAAGAAAATTTCAATTAACTTGTTGAAATATTGCAATCACCCTTATCCAAAAACGATATTTAAATCAACTTTTTTGCAGTAACACACTCACATTTTTCATAAAACAAACACATTTTTTTCAGGAATCTACTCTCTGGAACCTAAAACTAATTTAAAAAAAACATCTTTCTAGGCATCCACTGTCCCTAATCGTGCAAGAAAATTTCAATTGACTTGTTGAAATATTGCAATCACCCTTATCCAAAAATGAAATTTAAATCAACTTTTTAGCAGTAACACACTCACATTTTTCATAAAACAAACACATTTTTTTCAGGAATCTACTCTCTGAAACCTAATACTAATTTAAAAAAGAAATCTTTCTATGCATCCACTGTCCCTAATCGTGCAAGAAAATTTCAATTGACTTGTTGAAGTATTGCAATCACCCTTATCCAAAAACGAAATTTAAATCAACTTTTTAGCAGTAACACACTCACATTTTTCATAAAACAAACATTTTTTTCAGGAATCTACTCTCTGGAACCTAAAACTAATTTTAAAAAAACATCTTTCTAGGCATCCACTGTCCCTAATCGTGCAAGAAAATTTCAATTGACTTGTTGAAATATTGCAATCACCCTTATCCAAAAACGAAATTTAAATCAACTTTTTAGCAGTAACACACTCACATTTTTCATAAAACAAACACATTTTTTCAGGAATCTACTCTCTGAAACCTAAAACTAATTTAAAAAAACATCTTTCTAGGCATCCACTGTCCCTAATCTTGCAAGAAAATGTCAATTGACTTGTTGAAATATTGCAATCACCCTTATCCAAAAACGAAATTTAAATCAACTTTTTAGCAGTAACACACTCACATTTTTCATGAAACAAACACATTTTTTTCAGGAATCAACTCTCTGGAACCTAAAACAAATATAAAAAAACATCTTTCTATGTATCCACTCTCCCTAATTGTGCAAGAAAATTTCAATTAACTAATTGAAATATTGCAATCACCCTTATTCAAAAACGAAATTTTAATCAACTTTTTAGCAGTAACACCCTCACATTTTTCATAAAACAAACACATTTTTTTCAGGAATCTACTCTCTGGAACCTAAAACTAATTTAAAAAAAACATCTTTCTAGGCATCCACTGTCCCTAATCGTGCAAGAAAATTTCAATTGACTTGTTGAAGTATTGCAATCACCCTTACCCAAAAACGAAATTTAAATCAACTTTTTAGCAGTAACACACTCACATTTTTCATAAAACAAACACATTTTTTTCAGGAATCTACTCTCTGGAACCTAAAACTAATTTTAAAAAAACATCTTTCTAGGCATCCACTGTCCCTAATCGTGCAAGAAAATTTCAATTGACTTGTTGAAATATTGCAATCACCCTTATCCAAAAACGAAATTTAAATCAACTTTTTAGCAGTAACACACTCACATTTTTCATAAAACAAACACATTTTTTCAGGAATCAACTCTCTGGAACCTAAAACAAATATAAAAAAAACATCTTTCTATGCATCCACTCTCCCTAATCGTGCAAGAAAATTTCAATTAACTTGTTGAAATGATGCATTCACGCTTATCCTGAAACTAAATTTAAATCAACTTTTTTGCAGTAACACACTCACATTTTTCATGAAACAAATAATTTTTTTTTCAGGAATCCACTCTCTGGAACCTATAACGAATTTGTAAAAAACATCTTTCTAGGCATCCACTCTCCCTAATCTTGCAAGAAAATTTCAATTAACTTGTTGAAATATTGCAATCACCCTTATCCAAAAACGATATTTAAATCATCTTTTTTGCAGTAACACACTCACATTTTTCATAAAACAAACACATTTTTTTCAGGAATCTACTCTCTGGAACCTAAAACTAATTTTAAAAAAAATCTTTCTAGGCATCCACTGTCCCTAATCGTGCAAGAAAATTTCAATTGACTTGTTGAAATATTGCAATCACCCTTATCCAAAAATGAAATTTAAATCAACTTTTTAGCAGCAACACACTCACATTTTTCATAAAACAAACACATTTTTTTCAGGAATCTACTCTCTGGAACCTAAAACTAATTTTAAAAAAACATCTTTCTAGGCATCCACTGTCCCTAATCGTGCAAGAAAATTTCAATTGACTTGTTGAAATATTGCAATCACCCTTATCCAAAAACGAAATTTAAATCAACTTTTTAGCAGTAACACACTCACATTTTTCATAAAACAAACACATTTTTTTCAGGAATCTACTCTCTGGAACCTAAAACTAATTTTAAAAAAACATCTTTCTAGGCATCCACTGTCCCTAATCGTGCAAGAAAATTTCAATTGACTTGTTGAAATATTGCAATCACCCTTATCCAAAAACGAAATTTAAATCAACTTTTTAGCAGTAACACACTCACATTTTTCATAAAACAAACACATTTTTTTCAGGAATCTACTCTCTGAAACCTAAAACTAATTTTAAAAAAATATCTTTCTAGGCATCCACTGTCCCTAATCGTGCAAGAAAATTTCAATTGACTTGTTGAAATATTGCAATCACCCTTATTCAAAAACGAAATTTAAATCAACTTTTTAGCAGTAACACCCTCACATTTTTCATAAAACAAACAAATTTTTTTAAGGAATCTACTCTCTGCAACCTAAAACTAATTTTAAAAAAACATCTTTCTAGGCATCCACTGTCCCTAATCGTGCAAGAAAATTTCAATTGACTTGTTGAAATATTGCAATCACCCTTATCCAAAAACGAAATTTCAATCAACTTTTTAGCAGTAACACACTCACATTTTTCATAAAACAAACACATTTTTTTCAGGAATCTACTCTCTGGAACCTAAAACTAATTTTAAAAAAACATCTTTCTAGGCATCCACTGTCCCTAATCGTGCAAGAAAATTTCAATTGACTTGTTGAAATATTGCAATCACCCTTATCCAAAAACGAAATTTAAATCAACTTTTTAGCAGTAACACACTCACATTTTTCATAAAACAAACACATTTTTTTCAGGAATCTACTCTCTGAAACCTAAAACTAATTTTAAAAAAATATCTTTCTAGGCATCCACTGTCCCTAATCGTGCAAGAAAATTTCAATTGACTTGTTGAAATATTGCAATCACCCTTATTCAAAAACGAAATTTAAATCAACTTTTTAGCAGTAACACCCTCACATTTTTCATAAAACAAACACATTTTTTTCAGGAATCTACTCTCTGGAACCTAAAACTAATTTAAAAAAAAATCTTTCTAGGCATCCACTGTCCCTAATCGTGCAAGAAAATTTCAATTGACTTGTTGAAGTATTGCAATCACCCTTATCCAAAAACGAAATTTAAATCAACATTTTTAGCAGTAACACACTCACATTTTTCATAAAACAAACACATTTTTTTCAGGAATCTACTCTCTGGAACCTAAAACTAATTTTAAAAAAACATCTTTCTAGGCATCCACTGTCCCTAATCGTGCAAGAAAATTTCAATTGACTTGTTGAAATATAGCAATCACCCTTATCCAAAAACGAAATTTAAATCAACTTTTTAGCAGTAACACACTCACATTTTTCATAAAACAAACACATTTTTTCTGGAATCAACTCTCTAGAACCTAAAACAAATATAAAAAAAACATCTTTCTATGCATCCACTCTCCCTAATCGTGCAAGAAAATTTCAATTAACTTGTTGAAATGATGCATTCACGCTTATCCTGAAACTAAATTTAAATCAACTTTTTTGCAGTAACACACTCACATTTTTCATGAAACAAATAATTTTTTTTTCAGGAATCCACTCTCTGGAACCTATAACGAATTTGTAAAAAACATCTTTCTAGGCATCCACTCTCCCTAATCTTGCAAGAAAATTTCAATTAACTTGTTGAAATATTGCAATCACCCTTATCCAAAAACAATATTTAAATCAACTTTTTTGCAGTAACACACTCACATTTTTCATAAAACAAACACATTTTTTTCAGGAATCTACTCTCTGGAACCTAAAACTAATTTTAAAAAAAATCTTTCTAGGCATCCACTGTCCCTAATCGTGCAAGAAAATTTCAATTGACTTGTTGAAATATTGCAATCACCCTTATCCAAAAATGAAATTTAAATCAACTTTTTAGCAGCAACACACTCACATTTTTCATAAAACAAACACATTTTTTTCAGGAATCTACTCTCTGGAACCTAAAACTAATTTTAAAAAAACATCTTTCTAGGCATCCACTGTCCCTAATCGTGCAAGAAAATTTCAATTGACTTGTTGAAATATTGCAATCACCCTTATCCAAAAACGAAATTTAAATCAACTTTTTAGCAGTAACACACTCACATTTTTCATAAAACAAACACATTTTTTTCAGGAATCTACTCTCTGGAACCTAAAACTAATTTTAAAAAAACATCTTTCTAGGCATCCACTGTCCCTAATCGTGCAAGAAAATTTCAATTGACTTGTTGAAATATTGCAATCACCCTTATCCAAAAACGAAATTTAAATCAACTTTTTAGCAGTAACACACTCACATTTTTCATAAAGCAAACACATTTTTTTCAGGAATCTACTCTCTGAGACCTAAAACTAATTTAAAAAAAATATCTTTCTAGGCATCCACTGTCCCTAATCGTGCAAGAAAATTTCAATTGACTTGTTGAAATATTGCAATCACCCTTATTCAAAAACGAAATTTAAATCAACTTTTTAGCAGTAACACCCTCACATTTTTCATAAAACAAACACATTTTTTTCAGGAATCTACTCTCTGGAACCTAAAACTAATTTAAAAAAAAATCTTTCTAGGCATCCACTGTCCCTAATCGTGCAAGAAAATTTCAATTGACTTGTTGAAGTATTGCAATCACCCTTATCCAAAAACGAAATTTAAATCAACATTTTTAGCAGTAACACACTCACATTTTTCATAAAACAAACACATTTTTTTCAGAAATCTACTCTCTGGAACCTAAAACTAATTTTAAAAAAACATCTTTCTAGGCATCCACAGTCCCTAATCGTGCAAGAAAATTTCAATTGACTTGTTGAAATATTGCAATCACCCTTATCCAAAAACGAAATTTAAATCAACATTTTAGCAGTAACACACTCACATTTTTCATAAAACAAACACATTTTTTTCAGGAATCTACTCTCTGGAACCTAAAACTAATTTTAAAAAACATCTTTCTAGGCATCCACTGTCCCTAATCGTGCAAGAAAATTTCAATTGACTTGTTGAAATATTGCAATCACCCTTATTCAAAAACGAAATTTTAATCAACTTTTTAGCAGTAACACCCTCACATTTTTCATAAAACAAACACATTTTTTTCAGGAATCTACTCTCTGGAACCTAAAACTAATTTAAAAAAACATCTTTCTAGGCATCCACTGTCCCTAATCGTGCAAGAAAATTTCAATTGACTTGTTGAAGTATTGCAATCACCCTTACCCAAAAACGAAATTTAAATCAACTTTTTAGCAGTAACACACTCACATTTTTCATAAAACAAACACATTTTTTTCAGGAATCTACTCTCTGGAACCTAAAACTAATTTTAAAAAAACATCTTTCTAGGCATCCACTGTCCCTAATCGTGCAAGAAAATTTCAATTGACTTGTTGAAATATTGCAATCACCCTTATCCAAAAACGAAATTTAAATCAACTTTTTAGCAGTAACACACTCACATTTTTCATAAAACAAACACATTTTTTCAGGAATCAACTCTCTGGAACCTAAAACAAATATAAAAAAAACATCTTTCTATGCATCCACCCTCCCTAATCGTGCAAGAAAATTTCAATTAACTTGTTGAAATGATGCATTCACGCTTATCCTGAAACTAAATTTAAATCAACTTTTTTGCAGTAACACACTCACATTTTTCATGAAACAAATAATTTTTTTTTCAGGAATCCACTCTCTGGAACCTATAACGAATTTGTAAAAAACATCTTTCTAGGCATCCACTCTCCCTAATCTTGCAAGAAAATTTCAATTAACTTGTTGAAATATTGCAATCACCCTTATCCAAAAACGATATTTAAATCAACTTTTTTGCAGTAACACACTCACATTTTTCATAAAACAAACACATTTTTTTCAGGAATCTACTCTCTGGAACCTAAAACTAATTTTAAAAAAAATCTTTCTAGGCATCCACTGTCCCTAATCAGGCAAGAAAATTTCAATTGACTTGTTGAAATATTGCAATCACCCTTATCCAAAAATGAAATTTAAATCAACTTTTTAGCAGCAACACACTCACATTTTTCAGAAAACAAACACATTTTTTTCAGGAATCTACTCTCTGGAACCTAAAACTAATTTTAAAAAAACATCTTTCTAGGCATCCACTGTCCCTAATCGTGCAAGAAAATTTCAATTGACTTGTTGAAATATTGCAATCACCCTTATCCAAAAACGAAATTTAAATCAACTTTTTAGCAGTAACACACTCACATTTTTCATAAAACAAACACATTTTTTTCAGGAATCTAGTCTCTGGAACCTAAAACTAATTTAAAAAAAACATCTTTCTAGGCATCCACTGTCCCTAATCGTGCAAGAAAATTTCAATTGACTTGTTGAAATATTGCAATCACCCTTATCCAAAAACGAAATTTAAATCAACTTATTAGCAGTAACACACTCACATTTTTCATAAAACAAACACATTTTTTTTAGGAATCTACTCTCTGAAACCTAAAACTAATTTTAAAAAAATATCTTTCTAGGCATCCACTGTCCCTAATCGTGCAAGAAAATTTCAATTGACTTGTTGAAATATTGCAATCACCCTTATTCAAAAACGAAATTTAAATCAACTTTTTAGCAGTAACACCCTCACATTTTTCATAAAACAAACACATTTTTTTCAGGAATCTACTCTCTGGAACCTAAAACTAATTTTAAAAAAACATCTTTCTAGGTATCCACTGTCCCTAATCGTGCAAGAAAATTTCAATTGACTTGTTGAAATATTGCGATCACCCTTATCCTAAAACGAAATTTAAATCAACTTTTTAGCAGTAACACACTCACATTTTTCATAAAACAAACACATTTTTTCAGGAATCAACTCTCTGGAACCTAAAACAAATATAAAAAAAAGATCTTTCTATGCATCCACTCTCCCTAATTGTGCAAGAAAATTTCAATTAACTTGTTGAAATGATGCATTCATGCTTATCCTGAAACTAAATTTAAATCAACTTTTTTGCAGTAACACACTCACATTTTTCATGTAACATATAATTTTTTTTTCAGGAATCCACTCTCTGGAACCTATAACGAATTTGTAAAAAACATCTTTCTAGGCAT